>NW_022146254.1:10041677-10746677 GCF_002938485.1 Sitophilus oryzae
TTTCCAGCTTTTCTGCGTAGTACTCTCATTTCGGTTGTTTCTAGTAGTTGTTTAGTTTTCGCTGTATCAGGTCGAGTTTCTGCAGTGTATGTCATTATTGGTCGTACCGTTGCCTTGTAAATTCTCGCTTTAGTTTCCACCTCAATGTTTTTATTTCGCCATATTGTATCATTCCGTTGTCCGTTCTCGCACTACATCACCATATCCTGAGATTTCTATGCCTAGATACTTAAACTTCATCTCTTGCTGAATAACATTGCCCTCGACTTCCAGTTTGCATCTTAGTGGTACTTTTGATGTCGTCATGCATTTAGTTTTCTAGGTCGATATTATCATATTAAGTGATTTGGCAGTGCAATTAAATCGATGTAATAAGCGCTGTAGATCGTTCTCATTTTCAGCTACCAATACGGCGTCATCGGCATAGAATAGAATAGTAATTTCCTGGTCGCCCATACTGTATCCCTTCAGTAAACGTACATTTCCTATTATTTCGTCCATAATGATGTTGAAAAGAAGAGGGCTCAGGGAGTCATCTTGTACCTCACCTTGTGTAAAATATGTACGTTCATTAGGTGCAATTCATTATCAATTTGAAAAGCTGGCAAATGGCGGTTTCTTAGCGATAAACTTACAATCAGTCGATCTTCTCGATTAGAACTTCTCATACGAAGGTTCCTGGACATCTAGATTGACGTCCTCAAAATACTCTCTGGTATTAAGGTATTTTTAAAACTTGAATTTTATAGCAAATTCACTGAACTGAACAAATATAAAATTCATATGAAAAACTAAAACTTGAGTGTAAAAATATATATGACTCACCCTGTATATCCATAAAAATATTTTTGAAATGTGAACTACCATTAAGCACATATATTTTGTAAAAAGTTTGGAGTGAAAATCTCAAATAGGAATCCTGATACAGAACTTTTCCGGAACAAGGAGCCATCTTGTATGTATGCATTTGTATATGTGTGTTTATTAAAATACTAATGTGAGAGTAACGAATTTAAATGTGTAAACTTTGTAATATTATCTTATTAACAATACAATGCAAAAAGTTTTATAAAGATTCGTTCACAGTAAATGAATTCCGATGTTTGTATCCCATAAGGGCTTAAAGCAATCCACTATATGAGAGACAGACACATGGAGATCAATCTTAATCGAAGAGGGCTTTAGTCAACTAAAGCCCTCTTCCAACCCCAACTCTTTTTATCCCTCTGGACCAACGCAATGGTACAATTAACTGATGAATATGTTTTTCGATCTGGATAAAACGCGTTTTCTAAGTATGGATGCAGTATGTGTGGTAGATTTTTTTGTGTATGGAGTGGACTCTTACTTAAAAAAAAATTGTGTCTGCACTAGGGTGCACCAAAAAAAAAATATTTTTTTTTCTTTTTCATTCAGCATGAAAATATCGTTCAGAATGATGAAAAACAAACTCTGGCAAAGCTTGAGCTTTTAATATTTATATTAAGAGGTGGCCGATTGTGATTTTCTATTTCCCATTTAAATAACAGGGGGAAACATTTTTTTTCTTTTGAATTTTATTGCGTTCTAACAAATCAGTGTTTTGTAAAAATCAATACATATTCTTGTAGAAAATTGGGCGGTGTTCAAAAAAAGTCTGATACGATTTTTCATTTAATTTTCGCCACAAGCAATCTTGTATTGGTTTTCTATAGAAATTTTACAAAACTTTGATACTCGGTTTACTAAAAATATCTTCATGATTGATAGAAATTATTAATCGGAAATAAGAGTCGAACCTGAAAGAACCTCCTTTTAAGTAATGAACCGATGAAAAAAAGATATCTAAAGAACCCCACTAAAAAAACTTCTTAACTGTATAAATTCATTATTAACATAACCATAGAAGTTCGAGATATCACTTATTTTACTTCAAATATACAGATATTCTGTATGAATACCAGCACCAGCAAACACTGAATCTTAATCCCTCAGTTAGTGACGCCAAAACAAGGCGAAACAGCAATAAATTGGCTAATTAAAATCACGAGAACACACCCTTTCCATCTTTCTTCCACGTCGTATCCAATAACCGGCACTTCAAAGAGACTGGCGCCTTTATTAACCCCAACTCACTCCTTTCCTCCCCCCTATCTCCATGTTCTCCCCCACCCCGCAAATTTATAGACCCCCCTTTTTCATCTTTTGATTATCTTTATGACCTTAAGCGCGGTCCACACGTAAGAAATTATCGTACGACAAAATGTTGCAAATAAATTTTGCAGACTAGAATTTAGAATTTAGAATTTAGAATGAGTGGGAGGGGGGTTAATCACTTCGACCTTACAGATCCATTGTGTCCCCCTTTCTTGAATCATAACTCATCATACAGTCCCAGGGCTTTGACAAAAGCCAGTATCTGGGACGGTTTTGTAGAGGGTAGTTCTCCATCTCCAATATTAGTCGTACCAAAATTCATGGCACGAATGGTTGTCGTCTCGGCGCACTCAGTGATGAGGTGTACTGGTGTTTCCCCATCTTTCCCACAGAATCTGCATTCGCCGTTTCTTCTTAGTTTCAATCTACTGAGGTGTCCATTGAGGAGACAGTGTCCTGTTAAAAACCCCGTGACAATCCGAAGATTGTTCTTACTCAGAAAGATCTGTGATTTTTCTTGATCATAAGCCCTCAGAAACTTCTTCGAGTGTCTTAGACCATTGAAGATTTCCATTCCAGGTTGCGGATGGAATCTTCCAAGTTCTTGAGTTCCGCCTTGAGTTGGTTACCACTTGGAAAGCAGAACGGTTCTGGTCCAGTTAGTGGAGTGTTCGCTCCTTTCCTAGCTAGATTATTTGCTTTTTCATTGCCTACTATCCCTTGGTGAGCAGGCACCCAGTGTAGGAGGACTTTGTTTTCTTTGCCTAATTTATTCAGCTTCTCTATGCATTCTTTGACCAATTTCGAATTGATTTATACTGAGTTGATCGCCTTTAACGCTGCTTGACTATCAGACAAGATGGCTATTTCTTGTTTCCGATAGTTCCTATCTAAGATAAGTTGTACGCATCTCTCGATAGCGTAGATTTCTGCCTGTTGGATACTAGGGTAAGTGCCCATTGGTTCGGAGTAATTAGCTCTCGGCCCAAACACTCCGATCCCTGTTCCCGTATTGGTTTTGGAAGCATCAGAATACCAAGTTATGGTATGGTCTTTTAACTGCTGGGCAAGCGTTTCGCTCTTCCAATCCTTCTTATTGCTCAATACTACATTGACATGTTTGTCAAAGTTGTACGTTCTTGGCATATCGTCCACTGGGAGTTGCAGGAGTGGTATTTCCTTTTTGAGGGTGTTCCAAGCCCCTGATCTGACAATTCTCCCAGTTCTAATTCCGTTAGTGACCATTCTAATCATTGTCGCATGGGCATCTCTACCAATGACAATGTGCAGTGGTGTTAGATCTAGAATGACCTCCATTGCTGCTGTTGGACAGGTTTTCATGGCTCCTGTGATACAAACGCATGCTAGTCTCTGGACTTTGCACAAGTTTAGCCTTGCCGTCCGTTGCTCTAGTTTTGTGAACCAGGCAACTGCTCCATAAGTAATCATGGGTCTTACTATCATGGTATACATCCAGCGCAAAGTGTTAGGGGAGCAGCCCCATCTATTTCCGGCCAGTCTTCTGCATATCATGAGAGCCTTTATGGCTTTGCTGGTAGTGTTCTTAATATGCCTGTTCCACAGGAGTTTACTGTCCAGGGTTATTCCCAGATATTTAACTTCCTGTGTTGGCAGTATTACCTTTCCATCTAGTTGAATTCTTTTCAAGTTTTTCAGACTTCGCTTTCTGGTGAATGGCACTATCGCGGTTTTGTCTGAGTTGATACTCAGCACGACAGTCCTACACCATCTCTCAGTGATACGGAGTCGTCTTTGGATAATATTACACAGGGTGCCTTTTCCCCCGAGCGATGATGACTATGTCATCTGCATACCCAATGCAGTGTATTCCCGCTAGAGTTAATTCATCTAGTAGTTCATCCACCACCAAGCTCCACAGCAAAGGGGAGGTTACTCCACCTTGTGGAGTTCCTTGCGTTAACCATTTCCAATTATGGTGTAGCCTACCTCACATATTTAGATAATATACTCTGTTTTTTTTTCTCAGGTAAGATTTCGACAGACGATGACAAAAAAAAACAGATGACGTCCCATACCAATCTATTTATTTTACTAAAAAAAGTTTCTAATATTTTTTAAGTTAACTATGGATGGGTTTAAATATAAATCCGTCATGCGTTGTATCTTGTTGTTTTTAACCAGTTTTATTGGTTTATTTAAAAAATGACAGATCATATTTCAATTTTATTGGTTTGACGGAACGATGAACGACAAACGGACGCCGATGCGTATGAACTCGCCTTTAGATTTTTGAGGCTTGTCAAAGTCTTGCCCTTGTCTTGCCAAATTATAGGTTATAATTTTGTGTCAACTTATGTCAAATACCCTGCGTTAATTTTGGAAGATGATGCATTTTGATTCGTGATGTTACGTGTGTTTTGTGTCTTTTGAACTCAAGTGGAGGAAAAGTTAATTAATCAACCTTTAAGGTATAAAATTTGGTAAGTGTTATTATTAATAAAATTATTTTTTATTCACTCAAAATTCAGTCAGTCAAATTTTAAATTTCCTAATAAAAATTTGATAGAAAAAAATAACAGCAGTATTTAAGCCCTAATAGTTTTATATTTTCTAAAAGTACATTAAATTTCCTACACACTCTGAAATTTTTAAAATTTTATGATTAGGTTTACTATTCTTTTAAAAGCTTCGAGTTAGCGTGGGGTGGTCACACATTACGACTTGTCTGTACAAATCGCCGAAATCTTTTCTATAAGCTCAAACTTTCAACTCTTTGTGCAGTTCTAAAATTTGTTCAAACCTGCTGTTCACAAGCTACGTTTTCTCTGCACCCTTTAGTCGACGCAAGCAAATCTTACGACAAGTTGTTACGTGTGGATCCCGCTTTAGCTGAACTGTCAAAAGGACCGTATTTTAATGAGGTAACGAGAGGGTGCGCACGAAAGTCAGTGAAACAACAATTTATTTTTTAATTGACGAGGAGCCAAGCGTAAAGGTATAGGGGCGAAAGGGGGGGTTATATTCTCTTTTTTCTTCTTTTTTCTAAAGGTAATTCATTAAAATAAATTCGATGTTTAATTTGCGCCAGGCTTTGAGCTCCGTAATTAATAATTAACATGTATTAGAGGGGAGAACAGAAAGTTGTTAATTTTTAATTTTAATGTCGTTTAATTGACTTTTTTTTAATATTTAAAGGCCTTTATTTCATTTAATTTTTTATAAAAAATCAGTAAAAGAAATTCAGTATATAGAAAAAGATCTGTGATAAATCACTTGAGAAAATCTTACTTGAGAAAATCAAATTGAATAGCACAACAGATACAGTATGTCCCCGGATTGCCTTTACAAAATGAAAAACTTGTTCTAAAATGGTTAATCCCGTTTATATCTTTAAAGAATAAAATAAAAATTATATTTCCATAGAAACGCGTTTTGATTTTAGTGCTTTTTTATTAACTTTTCAAATTAATAAAATAAAGTAAATAAAAATAACTAAAAATTCTGTATTTTAAAACGAGGGGACTCGAACAAAATATCAAGTGTGTTATATTTCTGGAAAGCTAATTTTAAGTTCTTTTCAGAAAACTACTCACTCTTTCTGTTGATAACTCTTAAATTACTAATATTAGAAAAATTATACTTAAATCATTAAATGTGCGTTTTTTACCATCATATTTTTGATAAAATTTCAGCTCCAGACACCGATATTAGTTTTCATCTATCTCCTATAGGAAAGGGTGTTTCCCTTTAAAAGTGTCCAATTTGGCCCACCCTGTATAGTAAAATTTAATAAAAAAGCATATTTTATCTAAAGAGACCAAAATACAATAAATAAAAAGCTATTGTGCTTTTTGAACCTGCCTCAAGTGTGAAGCACTTGTGAGGACCAGATATATTGCGAACAAAAGGCACAGAAGTCCCTAGACCATGTTTTTTTAGCTTGTTATTTCTAAAATCAATGATTATAAAGCATGCTTCAGCCAGAAAAACACGTCTGAAATAAAGTCTATAGAACGTCAAAATATAATTTGTTTGCAAATAGACGTTTTTTGCTATACCTTGTTTTCTCATGTATCGATTTTGAAGTTTGGTGATCAAACAAATTAAAGCTAAAAGTCTATATAGAAAGCTCATTAAATTTCGAAAACAGTTTGCAGACTAAACATGAAAATTAAACAGGCTTTTCAAGATGTTTTTTTTTTATTAATGTACGAATGTACTATAAATATTTTTGATACTTATTAAAAGCGTTTTTAAACTTATTAAACAAAGATATTTTTATTTATTGTATTTTTTTTAAATAATAATAGGTACTGTCTAGGGTTTCTGTTGAGGAAATGTGTGTTTAGTCGAGACGGAAAACTACCCAACTTACTTAGCAGACCAAAATTTCAAAATTTTTCCAAAAAAAATCAATTTTTTTTAAATGTTCAAACTTAAATAATTCGGTTATTTTGACCTTATTTGAAAAATGGTAAAGAGAAAATATGTTTCTTTTATCGGGATCTACCAGTCCTGAAAATATTTGCACTTATTTAAGACTCACCCTGTATATATTTCTTCTAGTTCTTCTAGAATTTAAATTCCACCACTTCTTCATTCTAAACACACTCGCTCTAGTTTATCACGCAAAGGAAAACTCAATAAAAGAACTTATTTCACCCTCAAAAAGGAACCTTTTAGTCTAGTTTATTCACATCCCCTCACCCCAAAATTGAGGGCATTTGCTCCACCGACCGACGACGGTCGTGTTTTGAGCAGAATAAGGCCAATTTTTCAAAGACCGAGTCATTCTGACCTTACAACATTTTTTTTTCTTTACATCGCTTATATGTTTTTGGGTAAGCCTGCTATTTTTTCTCGCTCCTTTATTTAGAGAAGTTACGTAAACTTTTCCTTTTCTGGACATAAAAGAAACTGAATTATTCGGGATAAAGGGAAAAACGGGAAAATTTTGGGTTGGATCGGGTCATTTAATGTCGAAGAAAAGGGAAAAAAGTTCAGCAGAACGCAGGGTGAAAAATAATTCTATAACGAGGTTTGGGGGATTCAAATAGAATTTAAATTGGAAAAATGTAAAAAGTATTATAATACTGTAAGAATTATAAGTAAAATAAATTCAAAAAAGAATAAAAGTGTTCCAAAGGATAATACCTATAACTGGACTAAGTAATATATTTTGTTACACAAAATTATTTTGGAAAGATTTGTAGTCATTTTTGGTGCATAAGAAACTATGTTATTTTACTATGAAATAATTAAGATATTATAATATAAATATTTAAGCTACTAGTTGGAGGAACAGTCTATTTTGTGTAACTAATGAAGTTTGCTATGGACATGAATGGACACAAAATTGATGTTTCCCAACGTGTTACATACAGGATTTTTTCTAATTTTGCCCAAGGACAATATTAATTATTTATGAATGAAAACTCAGTAGACAACAAGAAGAAGACAGCATTAAGAGTAATACCAAATGATTCGATAACAGTTTCTGAAAATATCAACAAAAAAATCTTCAGAGGTAATATTTAATTAAAACTGTCTAAAGAAACCACCCAAAAAAGATATATAGTTGGAATTCAAAAGAAATAGTCAATATTTTATACGTCAGAATAAGAACAAAGAACGCTGATTAAAACTCATCCCACTTCTGATGTAAGATTGATATTTTCACGTTCAGAAGCTCAAAATTAGTGGAATAAATTAGTGGTTTTAATTAGCGTAAGAATTTGTTCTAATTTCAATGTAAGCATTCAGAACGTCAAAATTAGTGGTAGTAAATTTCAGTTAGTAGAAAAAGTTAAAAACTTTTAACTTGTTTTACTAAAAATTATACTTAAAAGTTTGCGAGTTATTTTGGCATTTCATTATGATTCGTTGAATTCGAGAAATTGTGAGAAAAACAATATACGCAGGGCATATAATTCCGCATCTCGGTAAGATCAACGGATTCGGAATTACTGACAGATAGCCTAAGTTTATTTCAGAAAAAAATATACTATACATCAGATTATTAATTCTAGTAGTTGTCTGAGGTTTAACGTATAAATTACTAATTCTAAATCAAGAACACGGACAATTGAAACAAATAAAAACCAAAAAAAAAATCAAAACTACTCGTAGGACCGTGAAAATACAAAGAATAAATCGGCTCGAAAAAATCTCTGTTTAACTTCTTCGAGGTCGCTGTTTTATATTCACTCTATCCGATCTGGGCCCCTTTAGGGCTTCAACGTCGCGTCCCCGGTCCTCGGGGAGACCCTTTCCTGACAGTCGACCCCCCCCCCTAAGGGGACGCCGTGGGACTGCGGCCGTAAAGTTCCATATTTTAAAATGCGCGAAACGGGACAACGAGACATAAATTGGGTAAGGAAAGTTGGGCAGCTATGAAGCCACTGGCACGATCAAGTTTAAAGCTACTTCGAAAAGAGTTAAGTTCTCGAAGAGGGAAATACTTGATTCTGATATTCTGTGAATCTTTTATTTACCATAACTATTATTACGACTACGTGAGTCCAGGAATTTTCAAAGTAAATTAAAATCGTAATTTGTAATTCTTTTGAAAAACGGTAAAGCGGAAATATATGTTTCTTTTATCGAAATCGACCAGCCCTGAAAATATTTGCACTTATTTAAGACACGCCCTGTATAATTAACGACATTTTATTAACATTCAACAATGAATTTATACAGTTTTTTTTGTAGGATAACCCGTAAATTTCAAAGAACTGAACACAATATTATTTCCAAAACAAATTCAAAGCGGATATAGCATAACTGAAAAAAAATCTCGGCGTGTTTTTCTTTCATTTTTTTTATTGCGTAACGCTTTTATCACTAAATAATTCTCTTTTTTATGTACTTCCCGAAGCGGACGCGAGCATTCGCCATCATCACGCTATATTTCAAAAAAAAGGAAGAGGATGAAGAAAAAAAGAGGAACGGCTCTCTATATTTTACGCCAGTAAATCTGGCTTTTCCCCCCATCTCTCCCTCTCTGTATCCCCTTTATTTCCCCCTTCTAACTGGCATACCATCCGTTGTAGAAAGGGGCAAAATGTTGTTTAAAAATAATAAAACTATTATTAACCCAAATTTACAATAGAAAATTTAAAAAATATGTTCACAAAATATTGAAAATATGCTTCATAATGATATTACGTCATTATGATGCATATTTTTATTTATTCAAAGCATCATTATGAAGCAATACGTTTTAATATTGCTTATTTCAGCATTAACGATTATATAATATAATATATAATTAATATTTTGACTGAGAACTTAAGTATTATACCGTGTGGTGTTCGTTTTCTATATACCTATAGGAAGGGGAAGTTCATCACTACCACCTTATAGATCTACTGTGTCTCCCGTTCTTGAGTTATAACTTATCGTACAGTCTTAGGGCTTTGAAAAAAGGCAGTACTTGGGACGGTTTTACAGAGGTTAGTCCTCCAACTCCGAATCAAGGAAAATCTTTGATTTTTCTCGCTCGTAAGTCCTGAGAAATTTCTTCGAGGGTCTTAGATCATTTGAGGATTCCCATTTCAGGTTACAGATTGGGTCTAACTGTCTACAAAGGTATAAATATATCCACCGTTTCTACTTACAAGAATATCCAGAAACGACAGAAGCTTATCTATTTCTCAATCGTAAGACTTAAAAAAAATTAAGGCGACTGGGTGAATGTAACAAAATTTTACCATAGAAAACAGCTGTAAAATACAGGATCCATCTCTACTACCCCCTGTTCCTCCTTTTTTTTCATCCCTTTTACTTTGCACCATCCCTGGAATACTTCGGCCCTTTTAATTACGACAGCGTCGCGACGCCAAGGCCGTATATCAGCGACGTCGGTCGTACCGAAACTCGCGAGCGCCATCAGAGAAATAAGTAATTGTAGAGTCTTTATTCCTTCAAGAGAAATTGTCTCTACAGTTTTCTGTCTTTTGCTTCGTGTATCAGCGTGGGCAGTGGTTTGTGTTTAATAGGCTCTGAACATAGGGTGGGCCAAATTGGTCATTTTTAATTTCACTCAAAATGAGTTATTTGGGTCATAAATGACCTAAATACAAAATATTTTCATGGTGTCTGTCTATCCGTCTGTCTGTCTGTCCGTCTGTAACACGATAACTCAAAAACCGCTAAACCGATTTTAACCAAATTTGGCACAAAAATACTGTGGCACCCGAGAATCTGGCCATTAGTTTTTGGTGAGGGTGAGGGGTAGGTAAAGAGGTATGGGAGGGGGTTAAAAATTTTAAAAAATCGTAACTCCAAAAATTACAGTAGCTAGCGAGACGCGGTTTTCAATTTAAGATTAGGAATAATATTTGCAACAAAATTTGTAATAACATCAAAATCAGTTAAAGTCGCAGTTTTTGAGATAAAAAAAATTGGAAAAATTCCTTTACTTTGAAACTAAAAGAACTGCCTATCAACTTTTTATTAACATATTTTAGTATGGGCGGCTATACCTGCCTCCCGGCGCCAATTTTTTTAAAAATGGCTGTAACTTTTTTGCTTTGGAAAATTTTGCATTTTTATGAAAAGATTTCCAAAGCACCTTTTTACGTAGAATTTAATGAACAGAAAGTTAATTAACAGAAAATTCGATTTTTTATATGGGACACTCTGTATATGTTTTATTTACTGAAAACAACTTAAAATTACCTTTCCAAAAATATAGCACACTTGATATTTTTCTCAAATCCCCTGCGAAATATAGAGATTTAAAAGTTTTCCACTAGTAGGCTTTGGACATCATGCATTTAGTCTGCTCCTCATTTGTTCTCTATTCCTTTTGTTCTTGTAGTATTTCCAAATCTCTCAAGATTTGGATATTTTCCCCTATTTTCCGTTTTCTATTAACGTAACATTTCCCAAAAATACTAACATTATATTTTAAACCTTTTCTAGGTTTACTTATTTCTCTGTGTGTGCGCCTATTACGTTTGCCCCAATTTATGACTGCAAATTTGTTATACGATGTAATTTTGCGGCACTATATATATTTTTTTTCGCTCACCCTCTTTCTGTCGTTGGAGGGGGAGGGGTATTTTGGGGGGTAGACGCGCGTTGCATAGAGAATACTTCATTTAACCCTCCGCTATATCCTTTTTTCAGTATGCTCTTTGTATGGAATTAACTCAACGTGAAGTATCACACGTGAACGAGGTAAAAGTATTTATGTATAGGGTGACCCAAATAAACTAGAAGTGATAGGAGATCGTTCAAATTGAGGGAAAGATGCGTAATTCGATGCTGATTAAAGTAGCATCGTAAAAGTTAAAATTCCTAATACTTCCGAAGATTTTCAAAAATATATAAGAAAATAAATTTCAGATTGTCATTGATATTTTTTTTTGTTCTAGAAGATAGTGTTGTCAGATTTTCAAACCAACGTTTTGACTTTTGAGCTGTCATCAACAAATTCTTTTTTTTTAAATATGACCCTAGATTTTTCTTGGTGACTTTAATGGGGGCTTCTGATGTTTACGTATAAAAAAATATACCTACAGTTCATACCAAATAAACTTTTAGTCACGTGATTAAGCTTGACCGGCACAGCGTTGCCCAATTTTATATAAATTTTCTTTTAATCAAAATATTTTAGGAAAAAAAAATAATTATAAATATATAATAGTTATTTTTTATACAAGACGATAAAATGGTATTTTATCGTCGACCGGAAAAGATTCACTCGCGATTTCAGGTCTGTTCCCAGAAGAATCCCTGACTAGTCAGCACGTTTCCCATTGGTTAAAATGCGTGGAAACCTGATTGTTAGTCAGGTTTCTAAGTATTTCAACCAATAAGAAACGTGCTGACTAGTCAGAGATTCTTCTGGGAACAGACCTGAAATCGCGAGTGAATTAATTTCGGGAGACGATAATACAATTTTATCGTCATGTATAAAACAATATTTTTTTCCATAGCGAGTTACGTTTTAAAAAATATTCAGAAATTATTATTTCAAGGAATTTATTACGAGTAGAAAAAATATTGCGCTGGGTTGGCGTTGGTTTCTATGTAATTTGACAAATAAATAAAGCTGTCTCTTTAGTTGTCAGTTTTGAGTCAATATTTTTTAATTCTATTTCGTGTCGATTGCTGATTGAATTGGAGCCAGAAATGGCTCAAAACGAAATAAGTAAATTACCAACAGATATTCAGGCTGAGGCGACAAGCGCCATATCCAAACTACTTCCATTTAAATTCCGAATAACATATGAAAAGGAATACAAACATTTTCAAAAATGGAAGCAATTAAAAAACGTGCGAGAAGAAATAAAGTTTTTGACCTATCCTCGCTGTCAAAGTATCATTTAATCTACCCTGGCGGTTAAAGTACTATTTTATCTATTATTTTTGATAGATATAAGGCAATTTTAACAGTTGCTATAGAAAAAAATATAAACCCACATAATAAATTAAAACCATTATTTATAATTTTATTCTAAATAACGGAATTAAAGGGTAATGTAGTTTTTAACATACTAAAATGGATTTTTAACTCATTATAAAATAAATTTTTCAATAGAGAAATAAAATTTATTATGGGTAGTTTAATATTGCGGTTTGTTTTAAAATTTAATTAAATTTAGCGTACATTTATTTTATACAATGCGTATTTTAAATAATTAAATTATTCAACAAAAATGTTTATTTAAATTCGAATTAATAACGTAACAAAGTAAAAACGATTTTCAATTGTAAAATCAGGTAATATGAAATAATAATTAATATATTCCTAGTAAGCTTGCACCTTTGTGTAGTAAAAATACATTTGATGATGAATAACAATTTTTGTTTGATAAGAATAAACAATATATTTAATTAAAATTTAAATTTATACCTAAAAGAAAAATTCTTTCATATGAAATTCGTATCTTTCTGTTATTTTTGTTTTTTTTGTGTTCAACTTAAAATCTTAAACAGCCGCTACACTATCCCCGACATGTTTTACGAAATATTTCTGGAAATATTTCGTAAAACATTTCTGGAAATATACACACCGGAAAAATCTAGGGATATCATTTTATTAAAGTTAAAAATAAATGTTTTGAATAAACAACCATATATTTGTAGGCCAATTCTTTCTACTTCGATTGAAACGAAGTAGTCACACTAGTTATTTCTAAATTTGGGATATTTGCAGAAGTGTTTGTGCATTTTTTGTCAAATGTATAAAAAGCACCTAGCATCAATTGTTTGAATTTAACCTGTACTTGCTATGTTTTTATGATAACTGGCCAGAATTAATTCAAATAACTCTGTTTAGTATTAAACGACATTATGGAGCGTAGACATCTTAACAGAGACGAAATGCTAAGGGCCATGGGTATGCTCGAAGCTGGAATGCGCCAAATCGACGTAGCTAGAGCATTAAATGCAACTAATTAGATGATGAGAGGAAATCGAGAGGTACGATATTTGTGGGCTCAAGATCATGTTCAGTGGTCGAATGAACAATGGGGCAATGTTCTCTTCACGGATGAGTCACGCTTTGGAATTCATCCGGATTCGAGAAGGCTTAGGGTATGGAGAGAATCGGGAAATTTTATTCGGTTGGATCATATCAAGGTGGAACAGTTATGGTCTGGGGAGGAGTCCAGTTAGGCCGAAACACCGATCTCGTTTTTCTTGAAAGGTTTCTAACAGGAATCACATATCGTGATTTAATTCTTGAGCCTGTCGTGTTACCATATGCCAATGATTTTGGGAGAAACTTCATTCTCATGCATGACAATGCACGGCCTCATACAGCCAGAGTGGTAAGTGAGTTTATCAATGCTCATCAATTAAACATCTTACTCTGGCCGGCACAATCTCCTGACCTTAACCCCATCGAGCACGTATGGGACGCGGTCCAAAGAAGAATTTTGAGAATGGGTATGCCTCGTGAAACTCGTAGGGATCTGGTTGGGGCGGTGAATGCAGCGTGGCAGGCTGTACCTCAAGAAGAGATCGACAACCTGATCAGGAGCATGGAGAGACGATAATTTAATGAACAGTAGAGAAGGCTATACCCTTTATTAAGTAAAATTGGTTTTATCTTTTTTTTTTAATTCACAGTTTAGAATAAAAAAAAAGGTGTGTATTTTTTTGAGTTCAATAAAAATCAAGGCAAATTTGCAGAATTCGGTAAATTTCGCATTTTTATTTCCAATACGTCCTGTGAACTATTTGTTTATTTTAATTTTATTATATCAGAATAATAAAATTACTGACGATGGTTGGATAAAATTGTAATATCCCTAGACTTTTCCGGTGTGTGTAGTACGATAAATATAAGCCCGTGTTATAAAAATTAGTTCCCACATTTCCTGAAATAGATCAAGACGCGACGGGATTGGTTGTTTGTTTTTTATTGTTAATCTGGGTTAAAAAACGTGGCAACTAATTTTTATAACACGGGCTTATATTTATCGTTCTATTTCGTGAAATAGCGCGAAGCAATCAAGGTCAAGCCTAATAACTATTTAGTCAACACGTTTAATTTATGTCAATGATGACAGGGTATTAATTATTTCGATTCCAAATATCTGGAGAACCTTTACCCGTAGCGATTTTCACCAAGATACATTTTTTTTACGTAAAAGACGTCGCAAATGTATATTTTTTACTTAGTAATTTTATACAGATACGGACGAAAAGTTATTACACTCAAACCAGTAAAAAAATATGTAGGTGGCGCCCTCTACAAGTAGGAGTCATATTGAGGAGTCATTCATCAAAATCAAATTTCTCATGTTAAAAAACTCACCAATTTTCATCGAAAAAAACACCAATTTTCATCCAAATATTGACGATACTTCATAAATTATTTGGAAAAAATCGAAATAAAAATTAAACTTCTACACCCTGTATCTCCAAAACTAAGCATTTTAGAACATACACTTATACGAGCTTTTCTACTTATTTTTGTCTGCAGAATATACTGCCGAAGTTTCTGGAATACAGTTCGGACCACCCTGTATATTGTTTGCCAAAAAATTACAGACAGGGTAAACAAATAAAAACCGATTTGCAATTTTTTTAAAATACAACATAACCTAAATAGGGAGTCAAATTGCATTTTTCATTTTCTTAGTGATAACGAATTAGTTTCTTATAATGCCAATACGACAAAAAATCCTTGTAGTAATATTAATCATCAAGCATCACTTATTTTTATTATTTAAAAAATCAATAATTTGCTTCAATGCTGCTCGTTCATGCCCTTTGCCTCAATATTCATCACTTTAAAATCGAGTTTCCTGTACACTAACGTCATCGTTTCGCGTTGAATTATTGAGTGGTCCCCTCTAAGGATCGAGAAGTTGTAAAGTTGTAGATGAAGGAGGACTGTAAAGCCTGGCACTCTCTCTGGATCTCTATCCAGCGTCCGCATTGAGTTTCCGATTGCAGACGACCTCGACTGGTCAGTCGGTAATGGGCGCTGTTTATTCCTTCCGGTTTTATCTAGGGAATGTCCAATTTGCATAGAGGCATGCACACGAACGCATGAGAGTCGCCCTAGAGTAAATTGCAAGACAAATTTCCTAGAGCGATGCTTGAATTATTCAGATTGTGGCCGCAGAGCTTAGAAACTGAATTTGTAACTTTTAAAAAGCTTTTACAAAGTGTGTTTTTGAATTTAGAAGTAGCTTTTTGCACTTTGATCATGACTGATTAAGTTAAAGAACTTTTTTAAAACTATACCTTCCTGTCAAATATATTTTTATATTTAACCTGACTAATAAGAAACAAGCCCTATAACATAGGATACAACATTTTAATGAACAGTGCTTTCCATAACATCAATAAAGTGAAAAATATACGAAATAATATACATGTACTGATTTCTTTCGAAAATCGACAACTATAAAACTATGAACCCTTCCCGGACACAAACGGTACATTGTGAGACAGAAAATTGTAAAGAGAAACAAGCCCTACAACATGGGATACAATACTTTAATGAATAGTGCTTTCCATAAAATCAATAAAATGAAAAATATACGAAATAATATACATGTACTGATTTCTTTAGAAAATCGACAAGTATGAACCCTTCCCGGACACAAACGGTCATTGTGAGACAGGAAATTGTAGAGAGAAACAAGCCCTATAACATAGGATACAACATTTTAATGAACAGTGCTTTCCATAAAATCAATAAAATGAAAAATATACGAAATAATATACATCTACCGATTTCTTTCGAAAATCGACAACTATGAAACTATGAACCCTTCCCGGACACAAACGGTACATTGTGAGACAGGAAATTGTAGAGAGAAACAAGCCCTATAACATAGGATATAACATTTTATTGAACAGTGCTTTCCATAAAATCAATAAAATGAAAAATATACGAAATAATATACATTTACTGATTTCTTTAGAAAATCGACAACTATGAACCCTTCCCGAACACAAACGGTCATTTTGAGACAGGAAATTGTAGAGAGAAACAAGCCTTAAAACATAGTATACAAAATTTTAATGGACAGTGCTTGCCATAAAATCAGTAAAATGAAAAATATACGAAATAATATACATCTACTGATTTCTTTCGAAAATCGACAACTATGAAACTATGAACCCTTCCCGGACACAAACGGTACATTGTGAGACAGGAAATTGTAGAGAGAAACAAGCCCTATAACATAGGATATAACATTTTATTGAACAGTGCTTTCCATAAAATCAATAAAATGAAAAATATACGAAATAATATACATTTACTGATTTCTTTAGAAAATCGACAACTATGAACCCTTCCCGAACACAAACGGTCATTTTGAGACAGGAAATTGTAGAGAGAAACAAGCCTTAAAACATAGTATACAAAATTTTAATGGACAGTGCTTGCCATAAAATCAGTAAAATGAAAAATATACGAAATAATATACATCTACTGATTTCTTTCGAAAATCGACAACTATGAAACTATGAACCCTTCCCCGACACAAACGGTACATTGTGAGACAGGAAATTGTAGAGAGAAACAAGCCCTATAACATAGGATACAACATTTTAATGAACAGTGCTTTCCATAAAGGCAATAAAATGAAAAATATACGAAATAATATACATGTACTGATTTCTTTTGAAAATCGACAAGTATGAAACTATGATCTATTTTATTCGTTATTTGTCAGTTTTTACTATTATTTCGCCTCGATTTTAGGCGATCGGATTGCTGATCCTTCCAATGACCGCTCGTGCTGAATTATTAACTTTAATTTAAATGAACATTGCGCGCGATCTCGCTGCTCGATTGTTCGAAAGGATTTCGCAGATTGCACTGTGAAATATTGAAAAGGCGGATTTGTCGTCAGCCAAGGCGTAATCGTAATAGATGAGTGAGAGAGAGGTAGCTGTGGAAGTTTAATAGGGTTAAAAATAGAGGAATCTAATGGTTTTTGGTGTTCTGTATAATTTTTCGTAAAAGCGATTAGGTTAAACATCTCAATATTATATAAAAAACGCATACTTCTTCTTTCCCTCTTTTTCTTCAATCCGAATTCTAGGCTACACAGAGAAAACACTACCGTATCTACAAAGATAATATCATTACGCCAACGATACACTACTTTCCCCATTCCTCGACTATATCAGTGTTTGAATCGACATCATGATATTGGGCTTTCAGAATATACACTACTAGCGTGTACCAGCGACTTCGTTCGCGTCGAATTAATCATTTGTAATGGTGATGATAAAGCAAAGCAAGAATTTCCATTGACATACAAACTGGATAAAATTTTCTCACATTTATGTCAGCATGAGAAAAAACAATATGGTGATATTATTATATAACTTGGTAATATTTGAGGGGTAGTTTCATCTCGTTGGAATTTGACTTTCGAAAAATCCGTTTGCCAAAAATAAGCTTTTTACGTCAAGCAGTTTAAGCAGAATCGTGGTTAAGAAATTACCCAACTTTTTGGAACACCCTGTATGATTTTTTAAAAAATTTCAAAATATGTAAAAAAACCAAATAAATTATGCTTGTCCAAGCGTTTTCCCGAAAGACTAACCGTTTTTTAAATAACAAATATTGTAATATTTGAGGGGCGTTTTCACCCTCTTCGAATTTGAGATTCGAGAAACCCCTCCTTATCGAACCTCTACACCCCACAGTCAATCCGTTTGCCAAAATCAAGCAGTTTAAGCAGAATCGTGATTACTCAATAGTCATATTTTATGAAACACCCTGTATAATTTATAAAAAATCTTAAAATATGTAAAACAACAAAATAAAATATACGTGTTTAAGAGTTTTTCCGAAAAACTCACCGGTTTTTAAATAAAAAATATTGTGATATTTGAAGGATAGTTTCACCCCCTTAGAATTCGAGTTTCGAAAAATCCCTTCTTATCGAACCTCTACACCCTAACGTCAATCTGTTTTCCAAAAATCAGCTTTGTACGTCAAGCGCTTTAAGCAGGATCGTGATTAATCAATGACCAGATTTTTCGAAACACCCTGTATACATTTTTAAAAAAACCTTAAAATATGTAAAAAAAAACAAAATAAAATATATATACGTGTTTAAGCGTTTTTTCGGAAACTTGACCGTTTTTTAAATAAAAAATATTGTAATATTTGAGGAGTGGTTTCACCCTCTTGGAACTGGAATTTCGAAAAATCCCTTCTTACCGAACCTCTACACCCTAGAATCAACCTGTATGCCAAAATTGAGCGTCTTACGTTGAGTGGTTTGAGCAGGATCGTGATTAATCAGTATGTCAGTCACTTAAGGATTTTATATATTAGTATAGATCACTGTCTCAACTATAACAATTTATTGGTTTCCATTACATCACTTAACGATAACATTAATTGAATTTCAGGAGTGTATTTTTGTTGCAAATATTATATGATATTGCATGCACTTAACCTTATTTGAAGCAATTTGACTATGCCTTGAAATTAAGCTTTTATTGTTCTTGAAGGGGTTTTACTTTCATGTTTCAGTTAATTTTTTGTTGTTTGAATAAAGCATTTTTAAGATACAAAAATATATACTAAAGAAAAATGCCCTAAACAACAAATACAATTACCTCTAAGATCAACGAAATAAACTCAAGTCCATTCTGTAATTTAAAATAAAGAAAAATCACTGGTAATTTTTCTTGGACTCCACAGTGTCTTTTTGGAGATTTAAAACCACTCCTCCTTCCTGTCTTCCTCCCGCTCTGTTGCTTGTCCGAATTCTGGACGAGCACGAGTATAAATTTATCGGTCTGCCGACTTCCACTACTAGTTTATTCGATAAAGGAAACCAACACAAAACAAATTAATTTAAAAGGAGAACGGCCCGGACAAACAGCACTCCGTTTAGACTGTTTGCTCGGGACGCTTACAAACTGGGCCAAGTTTTTTTTCAATTCTTGACTAAACTTTATTCAGTTATTAGACTAGCTTTTCTGAATCTACAGGGTTGTTCACCATATACGCCACAGAGTATTGTAGCTAAACGATTAGATTTTTACAAATTTAAGTTTTGGATTCGTTGAAGGACTATTAGAGCTTCAACCTGTATATTATTATATTTATAAGATTCTACGACTAAAATAAAGGTAAATTTGATTAAGGTTTATCACACTTAAACCTTACCGTCTTTTGAAATATTTTCAATTATATGAAATTGCAGTAAAAATTTTAAGGCTTCATTTCTCCAAGGGTATCGAAATTTTTAGTACTAAATAATTACTGAAGTTTATTTATTGATCAGATATTGTGCTGCAGTAATAAACAAAATACTACCTTATACAAGGTGTCTAAAAATTTATATTAAATAATTACTAGCTTTCAACGGCAATAACTTGTTTAATTTAAATGGAACACCCTGTATATTTTACGTGAATCAGATGCACAATTTAATTATCTATCAAATTGTATTATACCATTTTTTACCTATTTCTTCAAGTTTCCGTAGAAAATGCCTTTTCTTATTATTTTGACCTCATTTATCACTATACCCATGGAATATTGACATTTTAGATTATAAAATGTAACAAATTTTCAAAGAGTACCAGATACTAATATTGTCGATATAATTCGCTTATTTCATTAAAAAAATTAGAAAAACTATTTAAATATTTGTTAAATAGCACCAATTAATATGACCCCAGTATCTAAACTACATTAATTGACTGTTTACGTTGATTAATTATAATTGTTCCAAATACTAAAAACATTCTGGTACTCTAATGTAGTAGTAATGTTGTCTAGAAATTTTTCGCTAACTTACTCTCCTCTAACAAAAAGCTACACTACATAGAAATGAAAAGTAGTATTATCATACGAAAATAAAAATAATTTTTATGAGAATATACAAACACCGAGTGTGAGAAAGAACTGATGAAAGAAATGTATACTGGACCAGTTGGTCATCGTCCCTCTTATTTTTCTTAGGAAATAAGGCCGATTTCGGGCGGTAAAACCGTATACAAAACCGGACGGCGGGCGGCGTGTTGCGGCCCGTTTATTTCCGGGCGAAACCGGAAACAAAATCCGGGCAAACCATACGGAAAAAGAGCGCGACGATCGGATTTAAAGCGGGCGGAAGGGAGAGGGGAAGAGATAAGGAAGAAGAGAGCGACGGTCTTTTGTTCGGAGCTCGCGATCTCTGAGCGGATTAAAAACGATTTTTATTAGAAATAAGAGAAGGAAAAAAGAAGAATAGAAAGAAAGTTGGAAAAGAAAACACTTTATTCTTTCCTTTAAATTCTTAGAGAATTTTACTGTCGTGGAATTAATATCTTGAATTAGCGATGATTTATGAGTTTTCTAGCTGTAATACAACTGGATAATTGTAAAACGAAAAAATTACAGATACATATATTAATCCCAACTAGCAAAGGAGTACGACAGTGAGACGCAATATCTCCAAAGCTGTTTATAGCAACACTAGAAGAAATCTTTCGTCAATTCGACTGGACCAACAAACCATTAAGAGTAGATGGAAAATATCTTAACCATTTAAGATTCCAAAATATGTAGCAGTTCTTTGTTCACGGAATATTAGGACATCCTGTATAGCATTTACAACGATTGTAATACAGAAATATAGTTTCATCATTATATTATTAGTTTTACTCAACAGCCACATTTATAAAATTATAATCTATCTAACCCTCGCACCCTAACCAATTTCCAGAAATTTATATGAAGGTAATGACTGCTAGACTCCTCCATAGTCCACAAGGGATACCCTACCTCGAGGAATATTATCCAACTGCGGCAATAACAAACACTTTACGCTTATAGTTCTAACTCGTCATTGAAAAATGGAAATGGTTCCTACGCCAGTACTATCCAGAGTCTTATCCCGCAAGAACTAATACTAATTATCCCGCTGCTAGTGTGCCCCGGGGCGTCCTTAACGGATACAAACTTGCGTCAGGTCGACGGAGGAGCTGTAAAAAGCGACTAGGGAGCGAATTGGGGAGCAAAAGAATGGAAAAACTTGTCGTAAAACGGGATGGTTTGGCTTCGTGACCTCCATAATCCTTTTGTCTGTGTTCTTAATGAAAAATAACAAAAAAAAAGAAGAAAAATGATGGTTGAAAAGGAACGTTACGAGGGTCAAAATATAAGCGAGGATTGTGTTTAGATTGTTGAATTTTTCCAACGGGCAAGTGGTTATCAGGAACTATTTTTATATTTCATCCCTATAATGCTAGTATAACGCGTCTATGATTTAAAAATTTACCACAATAATATCCCACTAATTTTTCCGAGGGGTGTCTCACTCGGGTAAAAAATGTACACGTACTGCCAAAATATCCGTCCACTGCTAAGCAACTGCCAATGACTTTGGAGAAGACTGCCTATGACTGCTATGTAATTACACACACCGGAAAAGTCTAGGGATATTACAATTTTAACCAGCCATCGTCAGTAATTTTATTATTTGCATTTCTGATATAATAAAATTAAAATAAACAAATAGTTTACAGGACGTATTGGAAATAAAAATGCGAAATTTACCGAATTTTTCAAATTTACCTTGATTTTTATTGAACTCAAAAAAATATACATATTTTTTTTTATTCTAAACTGTGAATTAAAAAAAAAGATAAAACCATTTTTACTTAATAAAGGGTATGGCCTCCTCTACTGTTCATTACAGCCCTACATCGTCTCTCCATGCTCCTGATCAGGTTGTCGATCTCTTCTTGAGGTACAGACTGCCACGCTACATTCACGGCCCGAACCATATCCCTACGAGTTTCACGAGGCAAAATACCCATATATCATGGGAGATACCCATTCTCAAAATTCTTCTTTGGATCGCGTCTCATACGTGCTCGATGGGGTTGAGGTCAGCAGATTGTGCCGGCCAGGGTAAGATGTTTAATTGATGAGCATTGATAAACTCACTTACCACTCTGGCTGTATGAGGCCGTGCATTGTCATGCATGAGAATGAAGTTTCTCCCAAAATTATTGGCATATGGTAACACGACAGGCTCAAGAATTAAATCACGATATGTGATTCCTGTTAGAAACCTTTCAAGAAAAACGAGATCGGTTTTTCGGCCTGACTGGACTCCTCCCCAGACCATAACTGTTCCACCTTGATAAGGGTGCACTTCCTGAACATGATCCAACCGAATAAGATTTCCCGGTTCTCTCCATACCCTAAGCCTTCTCGAATCCGGATGAATTCCACAGCGTGACTCATCCGTGAAGAGAACATTGGCCCATTGTTCATTCGACCACTGAACATGATCTCGAGCCCACAAATATCGTAGCTCTCGATTTCCTCTCGTTAAGGGTTGAACTCCCCAGGGGCGTCTGCTTCTTAAGTTGACCTCTTTTAATCTATTGCGAACAGTGTCAGAACTTCTGTTATTTTTTTTATAAAAAATTGAGAGCAAACATTCTTGAACGATTCTAAGCGAAGCTCAGTAGCGTGTGTCCGTCCAAAGACATTAGGGAAAAAATAATCGCTCGACCTTCCCCTCAGTCCACTTTCTGTCCCCTTTAACTTGTCCAACTCCGGCCGACTTTTAGTCCGCGCTTAATCTGTCCCGGTTCCGTTTTTAATTAGCCTCCCTGTCCGCTTTTTAATTCCGGGGTCCGTAAGAGCGTCCCCTTGCGACTTTTAATTAAATTATGGGGGTCGGTGTTCGGCAATGTGTCCTGGTTGTACAGGGTGGGTCAAATTCGACGCTCATCATCGGGATTTCGGAAACCCTGGAGATACAGGATCAGTTAAATGGAGAAAAAGTTGCGCAATTTGATGTTCAATAAAATACCGTATTGCATTTTGAAAACTTCCAAATATAGTAGATAAGCAAGGGGAGTTCGGCCGCAAAATCCCATGCTTTTTCTTATGAAGGTCCATCCTGTCTTTTTTTGTACAATTCCATGTCACAGCAGTTTGGAGCATCTCAGGCTCATATTGCGCAGGCGCTATCTGTCAAACCTATGAAACGTCAAACCTATCTTACGTCATACGTTGGTTGGAGGGGGGGGGGCGATTGGGCTTTTTTTAAATACGGACCTGATTTTTTTTCCAATTTAATTAAATCCTTTTATCACTCTTAAAACACTATATATAGTCACTTTGATATTTGCCGACGTTTCGTACAGATAATTCCATTACCAGAATATTTTATGCAAAAAAAAATAAAAAAATGCAATACTTACGGCATTTTATTGAGCATCAAATTGCGCAACTTTGCCTCCATTTAACCAATCCTGTATCTCTTACGGTTTCCGAAATCCCAATGATGAGCGTTGAATTCGAGCCACCCTGTACAAGGGTCCAACTAAGAATAGCTCTCAGCTGTATCTCGGAAAGCATTAGTCGTCGGGCTTGCGAAAAAATTCTTCCCTTTTCATACTTTTAGCTGATACTAAGGAGTAATAAAATCTTAAAAAGTCCGCGAAAACCGCATCTTGATATCGTTTTCCAACCCAAGTTATTAGCAAAATTATAATAAATACGAAATAAATAAGCTCTTAATTACTTTATTTTTGTAACACGGTTGCCCTCTTGATTATGACCATTCTAATAACAAATAAGATAAAAATATTATTTTATTCGAAAAATCGACAAACTACCAGAATACCATAATACTAGGTGTATTAATATCTAATAATTAAGATAGCAATGACAGTGAACAAGAAACGACGCCTCAGTGAATTCATGGTAGGCTTTGTAATCAGCACAGAATATTTTCGATCATAATAATTATTACAAACAACTATTTTTGTAATTTTGAGTAAACTTTTTTAATTTTTTGTACTCGAAAAAGAATTTACATTAATACGTTCATTGTAGCGAACAATTCTCCATTAGAATACACCATATTATAACTTATCCATTCATCTCCTTGGCAATAATGGCGTTCCAGAGAAATTACTAGAGAGAATCCATCGTATCTTTTGGCCCATTACAATTAATTCCCAGCGTCGAGATTCTTTAAAACGTTCGCGCTACGATCGTGAGATTTTCCTCCGACGGGTTTTCCGCAGTTTTCCACTTCTAATTTCTTTACTTCGCGAGCTCACTCACTCACACACTGGCACACGCCGCCCACACGTCCAATAAATTAAATCTGGGAAAACGATTTTGCCCGCACTGGCGATAAATTATTCTAATTAATTCTCTTTGGAAAAGATGAGAAGAAAGAACAGATCAGACGTGAATTTGTCTACAGAAATAGTAAATCTACTAGTAATTTATTTTAATGCTCTTAAAATTTACCCTTAAAATTTTTAGAAATAAGAGTATAACTTAGAGTCCTTTTTACATTGTCAATCACGTCACAAAAATAAATACTTTAGTGACTTTTGAATCCAAACGGCTGGAATCCAAACTGAAACTAGCTAGTCATGGGCTAGTTAATCGGAAACTAGCTTTTTGGTATGTTTGATCTTATCGAGCTGTTTGTAATATTAAGATACATCTGAAGAGACTGAGGAGTGGGGGGAGATAGATTTATCGCCTTGGAATAGAAGAACTTGTAGAATAAGAAAAGGGGTGGGAAAGATACGAAGATTTATGCTTGTTTATGGAGAAAAATCTCGAGTTTTTTGAAGAATGTTCGAGGGGGTGTATGTGTCCGGATATTTTCCGGTGTAGGGTTCTCGATTTAAATTATGTTTTTGTTGTCGAAAACAAAGCGGATTTATTAAGAGGGCTATAAATAAACGGCGACGGAGCTTCTTGTAACGTAATTTTCCTGGCGAATTTTTAATAAAATTGGTTGAAAGTTGAATTATGTCACTTTAAAATTTGTTAAATTTACTTCTTAGTACCTACGGATGGAGTCTTCGAGGTTCCTGAGTTCTGTTTTAAGTTGGTCTCGACTTGGAAAGCAGAACGGTTCTGATCCATTTATATACCTTCGGGTATTACAACGTACGCACAACCAAACTTATATGGATTCACTCTTTATTTATGACTAAATTTCTTGCAAGGATAAAAATTGGTATACAACTTTAAGATAAGGCTTTTTGTTGTAAATAAACATGATAATAAAGAATAAACGACTGCTGCGATTTATTTTCTTTTGAATTTTGTGTTTATGTAGTTAGTAGTAAAATCACGATTGTCGGATAATTTTCATTCGATCCAAAAAAATTAAAAAATGTCTTATGTTGGATTAACAGATGTATAGAGGGGAAGAATTATTGCTCTCATCGAACAAGGAATGCTCCAGAGAGACGTGGGGGAGATAGTAGGCATTACCCAGGATGTTGTATCGAAAACATATGCAAGGTACTTGGAATTAAGAACACACAAGGATAGGCCCAGACAAAGTCGTCAAAGAGTCACAACTGAACAACAAGACGGCCTTGTGTGCTAAATTGCTAGAATAAATCCCAATGTTTCTCATCCAGAGCTACAAAGACAACTTTTGGCAGCTACAAGTGTGAATGTTTCAGTTGAAACCATAAGAAAAAGGCTTCGTGCACGAGGGTTTTACAGTAGGAGAGAGTTACGGATCTTACAGTTATGTCGGCAAAATAAAATTGACCGGCCAACATCAAAACTGGACAACTGAGAATTGGCAAAATGTTCTTTTTTCGGATGAGACCAGAATTGGCCTAAGATCAGATAACCATCGAATTCGGGTTCTCAGAGCACCAGGAAGACGAGCGAGACTTCAGATTGCCAAATCTGTACCAAGATATAAAGAAGGAACTGTAAGGTTCTAGGAAGGTATTATACTGGGAGCAAAAACTCCATTGATACCACTTCAACAAAATTTAACGGGTCGGAGATATGTTGATTTGGTGCTAGAACCAATCGTTACTCTTTGAAAAGCTGCAATTGGGAATAATTTTAACTTCATGCACGATAGTACACCTCCCCATACCAGCAGAGTGACTAGAGAACGTCTTGAAACGGAAGGTGTCATAGTTTTGGACTGGCCTGCCTATTTACTAGATCTAAACCCTATCGAACACTTGTGGGACTAGCCCAAAAGAAGGGTTAGAGCTCGTCGAAACAATCCAGGAAATCTCGCACAGCTTATAGATGCAGCATTAGCAGAATGGGAAAACATACCCCAAGACAACGTGGATAATTTAATAAGCACGCCAGCGCGGATAGAAGCTTGCATAAGGGGGACAACAAGGAATATTAACATCAATTTTCTTTTTGTTTATGCTTTTTGGGCATTAAAAATTTAAATCTTAAGTTCGTTTCAGAAACCAAAAAAATACCATTTTGATTGTTTTTATTGCTATATGAATTACAGTACGTTTGTCCGTTCTGTAGCTCCGGGGGGGGGGGTGAGAGGGAAACGATATTTTCTCGATGTTTTTCGTAAAAAATTAGACGACGCGTCCCATCAATAAAAATTCGACAAATTTGCAAGTAGCCAATAAAGTGAGTGGGCGGAGCGATTTGCGTTGACGCACTCGTCAAATCGACGTATAAAATATATTGCTGTTTATTTAAATGTTTTTTGTCCGCATTGCTTTCATAGACACAGATCCAGCAGATATACAGTATTGTGTGTATATTAAAAGGTTGGGTCGTGAGGGAGAATTTTTATGTTTGTATAACTGAGCCACAATAATAGGCCTTTACGGTACTCTGGCACTCTTAGTATTGAGCTGACCCGCCACTGGAAATTATTCCACTTCAAACCACGCTAAATCGTCCCGGCAAAAGCCGCTCTCTTTAGCCGAAACTACGAAAACGAAACACGGACTACAAAACAACAATATTCATTCCGCTAGAATGGGCCGCTCCTCTGTCTTTCCGAGAGAGTCCTTTTTATCGCCGGGTGGTTGTTGTTTCGAGTGCATTAGACTTTGAAAACGGGGGCGCGCGACTTAAACGACGAAACGTTTATATGCGGGGAGGAAAACATGAAAATACCCGGAATTTTCCGGAGTCGTACGTACGGCAAGTCGGAATTAACAAAAGCGCCACTTGAAGCGCGTGTTTTTGTTGGTTTAATGGTTGCGTTGCGGTTGCTTTGTAACTACTTGTCGTTGTATGAATAAATAATTGGGATTCTTTTGTAATAAAAGGGTTGTAGTAGGTATTTTCGTTTTATTTTTATTTAAATAAATGTCATTACACTAGGAATATTCCATATTTTGACAGTGGAGAAGAATTCCAATTATACAAGTTTATTTATTTCATATATCTCCTGTTCGGGACTTAATATTTAACCGATACTTTCTGACAAGTCGGAATTAACTATCTCTGCGCTGTGGTTGTCATTTTGTGGATCTGCCCAAGCTCACCTGATGATGGAGTAGGGCTCCGAAACCGGTAGTGAGAGCAGGTTGATCCACATTATGACAAACACAGCGTAGAATTAAATTTCTATATCAGCAGTTAAGTGGCAAGAATCCTTATATAATTTTATTATTATTATTGAGGATCTGCCCCTAATGGAACTCGCAAACATATTTTTCCAGCAAGACGAGGCACCGCCTCAGAACGCTGAAGTTATCAGCAAATTTTTGCAGCCAATTTCGAGAATAATTGACTAGCTAATCAAGATCTCAGCCGCTGGCTGTCGAGGCTGCCGAAGTGGCCGGACTTTCAATGAATTAAAAATATACACGGTGTCCCATATAAAAAATCAGATTTTCCTAATTTCAGAAGTCTTAAATTATCAATTAAAAGAAAAATAAACTTAAACCTTTAAATTCTACGTAAAAAGGTGCTTTGGAAATGTTTTCATAAAAATACAAAATTTTTCATAGCAAAAAAAGACAGCGATTTGTTAAAAATGCACATTTATGACAAACTCGGAAACGGCAAAAGATATCGGGATTTTACCATCATGTTTTTGATAAAAATTGAGCTCCAGACACCTATTTTAGTTTTCATCTCCTATGAAAAAGGGCGTTTCCCTTTAAAAGTATCCAATTTAGTCCACACTGTACAGGGTGGGTCAAATTCGACGCTTTTAAATGGAAACACCCTTCTCTATAGGAAATAGACAAAAACTAATATTGGTGTCTGGAGCTTAATTTTTGTCAAAAACATGATGGTGAAAACCGCATATCGGTATCTGTTACCGTTTCGGAGTTACGGGGCATTTATCAAAAATATGCATTTTTAACAAATCGCTGTAACTTCTTTGCTATGGAAAATTTTGTATTTTTATGAAAACATTTACAAAGCACCTTTTTACGCAGAATTTAATGGTTTAAGTATAATTTTTTTAAAATTAATAATTTAAGAATTATCAACATAATATTTGATTTCTTATATGGGACACTCTGTATATTTTTAATTTATTGAAAAGAATTTAAAATTACCTTTCCAAAAATATAACACACTTGATATTTTGCTCTATTCCTCTTCGAGATATAGAGTATATAAAAATTCGCCCGCTTTAAATAAGTAGGCTTTGAACGGCACCGGCTGTAATGTAAAAAAATTCTAGCTGTGAGAATCAATTAAAACGAAAATAATATTTGCTATGAGAGATGCAGAATTTTATAACAATTTAAAATATATTTAACCAACATCAACACATTTAAACTATACCTAATAACAATAAAAATAAATAGCAAACCAAGACATGAGATTTTGCTACAGATGTTCAACATATCAACCGTCTGCTGTTATGGACCGACGCGACGGGGCCGTTTTTGAACATTTCTCGCGGAATTCATTAACTCAGTTGGGGTGAAAGATACCCTCTCATAACTGCTAAGTATTTCTAATTCTTGTCTAGATTATACGGAAGAATAAGGAACCTTTATTCTTCCGCAAATATATCCATAGGATTAGATCCATGGGCACTAAGTCTGGCGGCCTCGACGGCCAACGGCTGGGATCTTGGTTAGCTATTAAATTATTCTTGAAATTGGCTGCAAAAATTTGCTGATAACTTCAGCGTTCTGAGACGGTGCGTTGTCTTGCTGGAAAACTATGTTTTCGAGTTCCATTAAGGACATACGAGTATCATCAATGAAGGGTCCAAAGCCTACTAGTTAAAAGTGGCGAACTTTTAAATATTCTATATTTCGAAGGGGATTATAACAAAATATTAAGTGTGCTATATTTTTGGAAAGGCAATTTTAAATTCTTTTCAGTTAATTAAAAATATAGAGAGTGTCCCAAATAAAAAATCAAATTTACTGTTGATAACTCTTAAATTATTAATTTTAAAAAAATTATGCTTAAACCATTAAATTCTACGTAAAAAGGTGCTTTGGAAATGTTTTCATAAAAATACAAAATTTTCCATAGCAAAAATGTTACAGCGATTTGTTAAAAATG
Organism: Sitophilus oryzae; assembly: GCF_002938485.1. Lineage (NCBI taxonomy): Eukaryota > Metazoa > Arthropoda > Insecta > Coleoptera > Curculionidae > Sitophilus > Sitophilus oryzae. The sequence goes on from NW_022146254.1 coordinate 10,071,535, forward strand.
CACATTTTTGAAAAACACACCGTAACTCCGAAACGGTAACATATATTGATGTGCGGTTTTCACCATCATGTTTTTGATGAAAATTGAGCTCCAGACACTGATATTAGTTTTCGTCTATCTCCTATAGAAAAGGGTGTTTCCATTAAAAAGCGTCGAATTTGACCCACCCTGTACATGTGAAACACTGATGACACACATCCAAGTACATGCTAGTGCTAGTCTACGCTCTGTATAAAGTCTGGCACCTTAAGAAGAACTATTTTTCAGAAACGAACCATTTTATTTCTACTAATTTCATCTCAATAAAATCATAATTTCCCGTGCCATCCTAAAATTTCTAAAACATCGATTTCTGCCAACATCTCGACCTAACGACGATGCTCTTTTTTACTTCTTCCTTCGTCAGTGACAATTAACCGCAACTAAACGTGACAACTTGGCAACCGACCTCGGAACAGATGCAGTTTACAACGTTGGCAACAATAACAACAAGACAAAACAAGATTCCGAAATCCGCCAGTTCTTTGACGAGAGCCAAAGCGCCCTCTGGCCGGGTAATGCCAGTTTTAAGGGGGTGGGAACAAGGGCAGGGGAGGATAAACCCTGGATAAAGATGGAGAACTTGGAGACAGTAAATGGGACATTAGAACCCTGGATCATATAAACTTTGTGGATACATTTATAAAGATCCAACTTTGTTGACAGCATATAAAAATATATTTCCTTTCTGGTCTGTTCAAGGTGTGACGTTTTTCTGTTTGTGTTTGGTATTATCCATTTTAACACCAAATTTAAAATTGTCCTCAGCAACAGACCTATGAAATAGTGTTTATTGTTTTATATTATTGTTTTATTGTTATATTTGACATGATTTTGATTGAAGTTTAAAATTTTCTCTGAATATTTTGAATATTTTTATTCAGAGACTAGACTTAACAAAAAAAAGTGTCATGCTCCCAAATATTATGAAAATTTACATGAATTTATAATTGTTTTGAACCTTTGAATAAAAAGATTAAGGAAGAGGCATATCAAAAATCCTAGATCGAACGCGACGGGGTCCTAAAATGACCTATCTAAATTCCGGTTTATCAGAGCTGTACTAATTTTATTCAAAACGTGTAAAAATATGATGTAGGGTAGATTCAATAATTTTTTGTTTTATTTTACGTTGTCAATAAATGTCGGTAGTTATTAAAATTGTTATAAAAATATATAATTCTAATAAAAATAGATAAGTTATAATAATTATTTATTAACACAAACATTCGATACGCTACTGAAGCAGGTAAGTCAAATTGACGCATATAAAGTCTTTGACATCTCATCTTTGCTAAGTAGTAAATAAAAGCAAAAATACAAGAAAATATATATAATTAGTTAATTTTAAGTAAATTTCATAATTGATCGGTTTACTACCAAGTATGTATATTATAGAGTCACTTACTAGCGAAAAGAATCAAATGGTTCCACGATGTCTCAAACATATTGTCGCAACCTAGCTGGGGTGTTGCTTGCTAGGGTCGCTATACAGGTTCTCTCTCTTAATCAAAACAACCATTAGATAACACATTTATTAAACAAAGGTTTACAGTGTGGATAAAATTATTGGGACGATTTCAGGAAATGCCAAGGCTTTAGGGTATACTCAAAGAAGGTACTTACAGGAACATCTTCATTCTTCGCTGCCTTCTACTGGTTCTGACTAGCCAACAAACGGACTAATAATGCGAATCACTGACTGGCCAACTAACTGAACATTGGACTGCAACGGACTAACCAACTAACTAACCTCGACTAACTGACTAGCCAACTAACTCACTAACAATGCGACTAACATCGACGGACTAATTAACTAACTAACTTCTTCCCTGTCTTCAGCATACCCTTTTATATTTGTCCGCTCGTCCCAATCATCGGCGGAACAACTGGAATTAGATTTTACATGATTTTTCCCAATTTGATGTAAACCCAAGTTGGCCTATATTTAAGTCTTGACAATATCGGTCTTTGAAAAGCTAGCTGCAAGAGCATTGTCCGGAGTGCGGTAGAGAGATAACATCACGTATAACAGACATAACATCACGTATTTCAGCCACAGGAAAGCGCACGAAAAAAAAGCTTTTCGTAACCATCTTCTGATGCGTGTCAAATACTCGTCAGCGAGTAATGGCAGTAGTAGTAGTACATATCTATCTACAAAGTATATATTATGATCTAATGCTACACCAACGTTCTTCAGGTCGAAATACTGGCGACAATTGTGTTTTATTGCTGCGGCCACTACAGTTAACATTTACGTGGCCATCAGCAGTGAATTATAAGGAAATATTAGAGGATCGAGATGGATAGAGGACAAAGGGGAGAATATGGGGAGCAAAGCAAGCGGGAGAGAACAGAAAATGAAACGAATTTGTTTTGTTACGTTTTTGGGGGGCGTGTATGTGGAGCATAATCAAATAAAAGCCCGGTAAATTTGAATTAATTGTTGAGGGGGAGCATAATAAACAACCTATTAAAATTATTTATCGAGCAATAGTGGTCGTAGAGGAAAAATTAATGGCTGCAATTTATATTCCGGGAAGAAAATAAATATTTTACCGTTCTATAATGTTGTTTGATTTTCTGAAGGTAGCTCATTTATAAAAGGTTGGAAAATTATTTTTTCTACAAACGTCAGTAAAAATGTAATTTTTAACGCATGCTGTCAGTGCCTAAAATGTGACATTATGTCACTGATGGTAAAAGTCATTTACTTTTAGCACTGGTGCTAAAAGCAAATGAGGCGGGGGTTAAAAATTTAAATAAATCGTAACTCCAAAATTACAGTAGCTAGCAAAATGCGGTTTTCAAATTAAGATTATGGTTGATATTTGCAACAAAATTTGTAATAACATCAAAATCAGTCAAAGTCGCAGTTTTCGAGATATTAACATATTTTAGTATGGGCGGCTATACGTGCCTCCCGACGCCAATTTTTCTGTTAATGAGACTGATATATTGTGTTATATTTTCCTATTCTTCTTCAAGCACCAAGCGAATATTCATAATTTCGGCCATTTTCAACAATATCAATGAATTTTGCACAAGCTTTGACAATAAAGGTGGCTACACACACTACTGCAAGCTTGACAAGCATGCATGAACAATCTTTTTGTACAAGCAAACTGTAGCGTCTGTAGGGAAAATTAAAAACATTTTAATTGTGCAAGCTGGTTGATGATTGATTGAATTTGAATCATGCAAGCTTGGACAAGCCATGCTTGCGCAAGCGAAACGCTACGTGTGTACCACCAGAATATCATGAGAGGGTGAAGAAGGATGCAGTATACAAAATTTTACTTAATAAGTATAGATTAATTGACAGCCAAGCCGATGCCGTTCCTTCTTCTTTTTTGCGGACTTCCTTCTTCTTTTTCTTCGGACTTCCTTCTTCTTTTTCGCGGCATAAACTGAAGCTTGTTCAAGCATGCATGTACCCTGTGGCGGCGAAGGTAAATTATTTGTACAAAAAGATCGTTCATGCATGCTTGTCAAACTTGCAGTAGTGTGTGTAGCCACCTTAAAATGTAACGGTAATTGAAAAAATTGCAAAATGTTAGTGGCAAGTTCATTTTGTTCTTAAAAATTATAACCAAGGCATGTGTTGACATGAGTCAAAAAACAAAATATTTAGTAGACTTGGTTCTGACCAAAAAATAATGTATTAGGAAAATTTGCTCACGAAATTATTGTACAGGGTGTCTTGAAGATAGGATAAAAAACAACTCTTCGATTAACTCTGTATAATAAGTCAAATACTAAAGTTTATATAAACTGAATAAAAAAATACACGAATTAAAGTTGATTGATATATTGATACACAGTTTGCTAAAAAAATTAAAGAAATGGGGCTAAAAATAAAAAAATATAACATTTTAAATTTGATCTAAATTTTTTCCGTTGGTTTCTTTAGCATCTCAGTGTATATTCACCACTTTTTTTATAGGCCTATTCCCTAATCAAAAGATATTGTACATTTTAATCGGGTCACGGCATTTTCCAAGTACAAACGAAACAAACACAGGACCCGAACCTAGTTAAAAATTCAATTAGGACACAATCTGTGCCTAATTGGGGTCCAGATCGCGAACAATAGGGCCTATATTAAGTCCCTGTCGCGTAGAATGTTCCGAATCAGCGCAATTTTATCCCAAATTTCCATATAAAGAGCGGGATGGAGATTTTATTTCGGACGGCATTAATATTTAAATTAATCAGAAGGGCTTTTGTCAAAAAAATAACGGGAAAATATAAAAAATATATTACAGAAATGCGCACCAGCTGCACAATGAAAATAAAAGAAAAATATTTTATTAAAAAAAATTATTAAAAATATTATTTCATTACTATCGTTAAGAGTCCATTTCATTAGTCCGAAAAAGTAGCAAAATAAGCGTTTGGCATTTAGCGATTTATGTAAAATTTGATAGGTATTTTTACAAAAATGAAGAAGGAAATTAAAGATAAAGGATTATACTATGTCCGTATTACAGCACATTTTAGACAACTTCTTTATTTTTAAGATTTTGATGGTCAAACATCAACAAAATATTCCTTATGTTTGGACTAAATGTTCTCAAAAATAAAATTATGATTTAAAATTCCGTTACAATAAGGAAATGGATTGAAGTTTTGTGATTACAGTGATATATAATTTATATGGTTTTGTAACAAATTGCTCGTTATTTTATGGTAAATATGGCTCTGCAAACCTTAATCAAGCCTTAATCAAAGCACGTGTGTTTGGAATTTTGGGTGTGGCTTAACACAACAGGATCGGGCTGAAATATAAAATATATTTCCTTCGGCCACACACCCGATTTACCCGACGCCTGAGAGCGATCCGAATAGTACAGCGTAATAGACTCTTAAAATACCTAGGTTCAGTTCGAGATCATGATCGCACATGCCAGTTCGAAAGGACCCAGTCCACGAAAGTTTTCTCGTTATAATTCGGTTTTAATATATTCTTTTGATGATAATAATGTTATTTAATAGTAAATTTATACCCCACAACCGAAGAATCCTACTTCTTCAGCTACTGGTAAACTGCTGATGGACACGTGCGTTCCAGTTCGAAAGGACCCAGTCCAGGAAAGTTTTCTCGTTAAAATTCGGTTTTAATATATTCTTTTGATGATAATAATGGTATTTAATAATGAATTTATACCCCACAACCGAAGAATCCTACTTCTTCAGCTAATGGTAAACTGCTGATGGACACATGCCATCCAGTTCGAAAGGACCCACACCAGGAAAGTTTTCTGGTTATAATTTGGTTTTAATATATTCTTTTGATGATAATAATGGTATTTAATAATGAATTTATACCCCACAACCGAAGAATCCTACTTCTTCAGCTAATGGTAAACTGCTGATGGACACGTGCCATCCAGTTCGAAAGGACCCAGTCCAGGAAAGTTTTCTCGTTATAATTCGGTTTTAATATATTTTTTTGATGATAATAATGTTATTTAATAGTAAATTTATACCCCACAACCGAAGAATCCTACTCCTTCAGCTAATGGTAAACTGCTGATGGACACGTGCCATCCAGTTCGAAAGGACCCAGTCCAGGAAAGTTTTCTCGTTATAATTCGCTTTTAATATATTCTTTTGATGATAATAATGTTATTTAATAATGAATTTATACCCCACAACCGAAGAGAGAATCCTACTTCTTCAGCTAATTGTAAACTGCTGATGGACACATGCCATCCAGTTCGAAAGGACCCACACCAGGAAAGTTTTCTGGTTATAATTTGGTTTTAATATATTCCTTTGATGATAATAATGGTATTTAATAGTAAATTTATACCCCATAACCGAAGAATCCTACTTCTTCAGCTAATGGTAAACTGCTGATGGACACATGCCATCCAGTTCGAAAGGACCCACACCAGGAAAGTTTTCTGGTTATAATTTGGTTTTAATATATTCTTTTGATGATAATAATGTTATTTAATAATGAATTGATATCCCACAACCGAAGAATCCTACTTCTTCAGCTAATGGCAAACTGCTGATGGACACATGCCATCCAGTTCGAAATGACCCACTCCAGGAAAGTTTTGTCGTTATAATTCGGTTTTAATATATTCTTTTGATGATAATAATGGTATTTCATAATGAATTTATACCCCACAACCAAAGAATCCTACTTCTTCAGCTAATGGTAAACTGCTGATGGACACATGCCATCCAGTTTGAAAGGACCCACTCCAGGAAAGTTTTGTCGTTTTAATTCGGTTTTAATATATTCTTTTGATGATAATAATGGTATTTAATAGTAAATTTATACCCCACAACCGAAGAATCCTACTTCTTCAGCTAATGGTAAACTGCTGATGGACACATGCCATCCAGTTCGAAAGGACCCAGTCCAGGAAAGTTTTCTCGTTATAATTCGGTTTTAATATATTCTTTTGATGATAATAATGGTATTTAATAGTAAATTTATACCCCACAATCGAAGAATCCTTCTTCTTCAGCTAATGGTAAACTGCTGATGGACACATGCCATCCAGTTCGAAAGGACCCAGTCCAGGAAAGTTTTCTCGTTATAATTCGGTTTAATATATTCTTTTGATGATAATAATGCTATTTAATAGTAAATTTATACCCCACAATCGAAGAATCCTACTTCTTCAGCTAATGGTAAACTGCTGATGGACACATGCCATCCAGTTCGAAAGGACCCAGTCCAGGAAAGTTTTCTCATTATAATTCGGTTTTAATATATTCTTTTGATGATAATAATGGTATTTAATAGTAAATTTATATCCCACAACCGAAGAATCCTACTTCTTCAGCTAATGGTAAACTGCTGATGGACACATGCCATCCAGTTCGAAAGGACCCACACCAGGAAAGTTTTGTCGTTATAATTCGGTTTTAATATATTCTTTTGATGATAATAATGGTATTTCATAATGAATTTATACCCCACAACCAAAGAATCCTACTTCTTCAGCTAATGATAAACTGCTGATGGACACATGCCATCCAGTTCGAAAGGACCCACTCCAGGAAAGTTTTGTCGTTTTAATTCGGTTTTAATATATTCTTTTGATGATAAAAATGGTATTTAATAGTAAATTTATACCCCACAACCGAAGAATCCTACTTCTTCAGCTAATGGTAAACTGCTGATGGACACATGCCATCCAGTTCAAAAGGACCCAGTCCAGGAAAGTTTTCTCGTTATAATTCGGTTTTAATATATTCTTTTGATGATAATAATGGTATTTAATAGTAAATTTATACCCCACAATCGAAGAATCCTTCTTCTTCAGCTAATGGTAAACTGCTGATGGACACATGCCATCCAGTTCGAAAGGACCCAGTCCAGGAAAGTTTTCTCGTTATAATTCGGTTTTAATATATTCTTTTGATGATAATAATGCTATTTAATAGTAAATTTATACCCCAAAATCGAAGAATCCTACTTCTTCAGCTAATGGTAAACTGCTGAAGGACACATGCCATCCAGTTCGAAAGGACCCAGTCCAGGAAAGTTTTCTCGTTATAATTCGGTTTTAATATATTCTTTTGATGATAATAATGGTATTTAATAGTAAATTTATATCCCACAACCGAAGAATCCTACTTCTTCAGCTAATGGTAAACTGCTGATGGACACATGCCATCCAGTTCGAAAGGACCCACACCAGGAAAGTTTTCTGGTTATAATTTGGTTTTAATATATTCTTTTGATGATAATAATGTTACTTAATAATAAATTTATGCCCCACAACCGAAGAATCCTACTTCTTCAGCTAATGGCAAACTGCTGATGGACACATGCCATCCATTTCGAAAGGACCCAGTCCAGGAAAGTTTTCTCGTTAAAATTCGGTTTTAATATATTCTTTTAATGATAATAATGGCATTTAATAATGAATTTATACCCCACAACCGAAGAATCCTACTTCTTCAGCTAATGGTAAACTGCTGATGGACACATGCCATCCAGTTTGAAAGGACCCAGTCCAGGAAAGTTTTCTCGTTATAATTCGGTTTTAATATATTCTTTTGATGATAATAATGGTATTTAAAAAAGAATTAATACCCCACAACCAAAGAATCCTACTTCTTCAGCTAATGGTAAACTGCTGATGGACACATGCCATCCAGTTCGAAAGGACCCAGTCCAGGAAAGTTTTCTCGTTATAATTCGGTTTTAATATATTCTGTTGATGATAATAATGTTATTTAATAATGAATTTATACCCCACAACCAAAGAATCCTACTTCTTCAGCTAATGGTAAACTGCTGATGGATACATGCCATCCAGTTTGAAAGGACCCAGTCCAGGAAAGTTTTCTCGTTATAATTCGGTTTTAATATATTCTTTTGATGATAATAATGGTATTTCATAATGAATTTATACCCCACAACCAAAGAATCCTACTTCTTCAGCTAATGGTAAACTGCTGATGGACACATGCCATCCAGTTTGAAAGGACCCACTCCAGGAAAGTTTTGTCGTTTTAATTCGGTTTTAATATATTCTTTTGATGATAATAATGGTATTTAATAGTAAATTTATACCCCACAACCGAAGAATCCTACTTCTTCAGCTAATGGTAAACTGCTGATGGACACATGCCATCCAGTTCGAAAGGACCCAGTCCAGGAAAGTTTTCTCGTTATAATTCGGTTTTAATATATTCTTTTGATGATAATAATGGTATTTAATAGTAAATTTATACCCCACAATCGAAGAATCCTTCTTCTTCAGCTAATGGTAAACTGCTGATGGACACATGCCATCCAGTTCGAAAGGACCCAGTCCAGGAAAGTTTTCTCGTTATAATTCGGTTTTAATATATTCTTTTGATGATAATAATGCTATTTAATAGTAAATTTATACCCCACAATCGAAGAATCCTACTTCTTCAGCTAATGGTAAACTGCTGATGGACACATGCCATCCAGTTCGAAAGGACCCAGTCCAGGAAAGTTTTCTCATTATAATTCGGTTTTAATATATTCTTTTGATGATAATAATGGTATTTAATGGTAAATTTATATCCCACAACCGAAGAATCCTACTTCTTCAGCTAATGGTAAACTGCTGATGGACACATGCCATCCAGTTCGAAAGGACCCACACCAGGAAAGTTTTGTCGTTATAATTCGGTTTTAATATATTCTTTTGATGATAATAATGGTATTTCATAATGAATTTATACCCCACAACCAAAGAATCTTACTTCTTCAGCTAATGATAAACTGCTGATGGACACATGCCATCCAGTTCGAAAGGACCCACTCCAGGAAAGTTTTGTCGTTTTAATTCGGTTTTAATATATTCTTTTGATGATAAAAATGGTATTTAATAGTAAATTTATACCCCACAACCGAAGAATCCTACTTCTTCAGCTAATGGTAAACTGCTGATGGACATGCCATCCAGTTCGAAAGGACCCAGTCCAGGAAAAGTTTTCTCGTTATAATTCGGTTTTAATATATTCTTTTGATGATAATAATGGTATTTAATAGTAAATTTATACCCCACAATCGAAGAATCCTTCTTCTTCAGCTAATGGTAAACTGCTGAAGGACACATGCCATCCAGTTCGAAAGGACCCAGTCCAGGAAAGTTTTCTCGTTATAATTCGGTTTTAATATATTCTTTTGATGATAATAATGGTATTTAATAGTAAATTTATATCCCACAACCAAAGAATCCTACTTCTTCAGCTAATGGTACACTGCTGATGGACACATGCCATCCAGTTCGAAAGGACCCACACCAGGAAAGTTTTCTGGTTATAATTTGGTTTTAATATATTCTTTTGATGATAATAATGTTACTTAATAATAAATTTATGCCCCACAACCGAAGAATCCTACTTCTTCAGCTAATGGCAAACTGCTGATGGACACATGCCATCTATTTCGAAAGGACCCAGTCCAGGAAAGTTTTCTCGTTATAATTCGGTTTTAATATATTCTTTTGATGATAATAATGGTATTTAAAAAAGAATTTATACCCCACAACCAAAGAATCCTACTTCTTCAGCTAATGGTAAACTGCTGATGAACACATGCCATCCAGTTCGAAAGGACCCAGTCCAGGAAAGTTTTCTCGTTATAATTCGGTTTTAATATATTCTGTTGATGATAATAATGTTATTTAATAATGAATTTATACCCCACAACCAAAGAATCCTACTTCTTCAGCTAATGGTAAACTGCTGATGGATACATGCCATCCAGTTTGAAAGGACCCAGTCCAGGAAAGTTTTCTCGTTATAATTCGGTTTTAATATATTCTTTTGATGATAATAATGGTATTTAATAATGAATTTATACCCCACAACCAAAGAATCCTACTTCTTCAGCTAATGGTAAACTGCTGATGGACACATGCCATCCAGTTTGAAAGGACCCAGTCCAGGAAAGTTTTCTCGTTATAATTCGGTTTTAATATATTCTTTTGATGATAATAATGGTATTTAAAAATGAATTTATACCCCACAACCAAAGAATCCTACTTCTTCAGCTAATGGTAAACTGCTGATGGACACATGCCATCCAGTTCGAAAGGACCAAGTCCAGGAAAGTTTTCTCGTTATAATTCGGTTTTAAGATATTCTTTTTAGTGATGGGCAAAACTGTTATTTTTAGATAACAGTTGAAACTGTTATAGTTATTTATAAAAAACAGCTTAAAATAACAGCTTAAAAATAACAGGTTTCTTTATTTTATTGCTAAATATCTGAAAGAGTATGAAGCGGTCGCCGCCAGGCGTATTAACGCAGTTGCAAGTTGCTACAATGACATGCTCGGTGGTAGTATTTCCAGGGTGTCTAAAAATTTCTAAATATCGATTGTTATCTAAAATACCTCTCTAAAAACGGTCGTTGTTTACAAATAAGCGCTGTTTACAAATTGCGATATAAAAAAGCCAAAATTCCGCCACTCGTCTATACGTATACATTCCGATCTACCTACGCCTTGCCCCTCGATCGGCGTAGATCCTGAATTGCGTAGCAGTGTACAGGGTGCATCTCACTCGACGGGCAAGAAGCTCTTAGTTATAATTTTACCATTTGTGGTCAAAAAATAGCAATATAAGAAAATGTGTAGTATATTCTTCATAAGTAAACCAACTATACACTAGAGTTCGAATTAATTTTACACTTAAACTAGCGTGTACCCGCGACTTCGTTCGCGTCGAATTAATAATTTGTAATGGTGATGATAAAGCAAAGCAAGAATTTCTATTGACATACAAACTGGATAAAATTTTCTCACATTTGCCAAAAATAAGCTTTAAACGTCGAGCAGTTTAAGCAGAATCGTGGTTAATCAATTACTCAACTTTTTGGAACACCCTGTATTATTTTTTAAAAAATTTCAAAATATGTAAAAAAACAAAATAAATTATGCGTGTCCAAGCGTTTTCCCGAAAGACTAACCGTTTTTTAAATAACAAATATTGTAATATTTGAGGGGCGTTTTCACCCTCTTGGAATTTAAGATTCGAGAAACCCCTCCTTATCGAACCTCAACCCCACAGTCAATCCGTTTGCCAAAAATCAGCTTTAAACGTCAAGCAGTTTAAGCAGAATCGTGATTACTCAATGGTCACATTTTATGAAACACCCTGTATATATTTTTAAAAAATCTTAAAATATGTAAAACAACGAAATAAAATATACGTGTTTAAGAGTTTTTCCGGAAAACTCACCGGTTTTTAAATAAAAAATATTCTAATATTTGAGGGTGGTTTCACCCCCTTTGAATTCGAGTTTCGAAAAATCCCTTCTTATCGAACCTCTACACCCTAAAGTCAATCCGTTTTCCAAAAATCAGCTTTTTACGTCAAGGGCTTTAAGCAGGATCGTGATTAATCAATGACCAGATTTTTCAAAACACCCTGTATACATTTTTAAAAAATCTTAAAATATTATTCTGAAAATTTTTCAGAATAAATAAATACCTAAATATTGAAACTTAATAACGTACTGAAACATACAGCGCCATAATATCTCGACCTCCGCCCGTTATGCTCGTAACAGGTTGAAAAACAATATATCTAAAACAACTGATGCGTTATTCTCCAACCTGTTTCGAACTTCCATCGACAATCGACCGATGCAGCAGCCTTCCTTTCCCACTCCTGTTATCTCGACCGCCAGGCGTTATGCCCGCAACTGTTTCAAAAAACCTGCTTCTTTTATATCCTATTATTTTTAAGCTGTTATAAGCGCAATACGACCGTCGACGGGATCGACCGAAGCAGCTACGTTCGCCGTAGCGCATTCCCCACTCCGTTGTCCGTTGTCTCGCCGCCTGTATCGATGGTTGACGAAATAACAGGTTTTCCATCCATACTAGTTGTTTTTTGGAAGATTGCTTCGAGCAGCATAGAATTTCGGGGCGGTGCAGAGCGCCGACTTCGTTTTTCGTTTCACGAGCGGCCGATCTCTACGTGTCGTTATTTTATATCTGTTATTTTTTAGAAGTAGTAACGGTTGCGTTATGTTATTTCTAAATAATTGTTATAAAATAACAGATAGTTAAATAACAACCCATCACTAATTCTTTTGATGATAATAATGTTATTTAATAATGAATTTATACCCCACAACCAAAGAATCCTACTTCTTCAGCTAATGGTAAACTGCTGATGGACATATTCCATCCAGTTCGAAAGGACCCACTCCAGGAAAGTTTTCTGGTTATAATTCGGTTTTAATATATTCTTTTGACGATAATAATGTTATTTAATAATGAATTTATACCCCACAACCGAAGAATCCCACTTCTTCAGCTAATGGTAAACTGCTGATGGACATATTCCATCCAGTTCGAAAGGACCCACTCCAGGAAAGTTTTCTGGTTATAATTCGGTTTTAATATATTCTTTTGACGATAATAATGTTATTTAATAATGAATTTATACCCCACAACCGAAGAATCCCACTTCTTCAGCTAAAATGGTAAACTGATAATGGACACATTCCATCCAGTTTAAAAGGACCCACTCCAGAAAAGTTTTCTCGTTATAATTCGGTTTTTATATATTCTCTTGATGGTAATAATGTTATTTAATAATGAATTTATACCCCACAACCGAAGAATCCTACTTCTTCAGCTAATGGTAAACTGCTTATGGACACATGCCATCCAGTTCGAAAGGACCCAGTCCAGGAAAGTTTTCTCGTTATAGTTCGGTTTCAATATATTCTTTTGATGATAATAATGTTATTTAATAATGAATTTATACCAGTAGAGTGTCCAGTACGTACACTATAGGAATGAAGCTAAAAATGTTTCCGGTCCGGAAGGGATTATAGCAAAGACTGACATTGATATTGTATTTCCAAAGTCAATTTGATTGGTTTAGGACTTAGTATAAATACCGCAAAGATCTCTTGTTTTATTTTCAAACATCTGCTTCTATTTTCAAAGATCATGTGCTATGGTAAGACATTTGTGAATAGAGTTTTCAGTGTTAATTTTTCTGGTATCAGGACTACAGTTTTACTTGTTTCTTCAAGTTTATTTTATTCATTGGTTTCATTTAATTCTTCTGTTGATTTCTGATAGTAGAGATCCCGAGCTGTATATTAGTATATGTCCCAAATATATATATTCTTCTACTATTTCCATTGTTGTTTTATTTATTAAAATGTCTTTTCTTTCCACTAGTTCGTTATACATTACTTTAGTTTTTGGTAGATTCATTTTGAGACCCACTTTATTGCTGGCTGTAAGGCTTGTAATAATTCAGGACTATTGGCAATTAGGACTATGTCATGAGCGAATCTTAGTTGGTTAAGATATTTTCCATCTATTTTTAATCCTTTGTTGGTCCAGTCCAGTTGATGGAAGATTTCCTCTAATGTTGCTGTAAATAGCTTTGGGGATATCCAGAGAACCAGGGGACATCGAGACGGGATTTCCAGAAGAACAAACGTTTCTATTTTGTTTATTAAGTATTATTTATTTTTTCAGTCATAGCATTATTTCTTTATGAGAGTTGTATACGTGTTTCCAATATAGCCAGCATAATAAACATATTTATCTCGAATACATTTCACAATCTTCTACATTTTTCCTAGCGCGTACTGACATCACTTCTAGCTATTTTCCTACAATATAGAAACGAAAAAAAACTACGAAAAAACTCATAAATGTTTCATGCCACGTATCGCTAGCACGTCGACATTTCTATTGAAGTTTCTGCATCCGAAACAGCGCCAGATTCCAGCATTATTGGGCCAATACGCGACGATATATCCGTGTGTTCGCTCCCGTGTCATCCATGAAACATGGAAGGGATGAAAGAAAGTGGCGTCATGTCACATTCACGTCCTTTTTACCATTACAATGGAGCGGGAAGGCAATATCAATGCGACGGAAAAATATTTTCGCAAAAACACATGGCGAAGAATTTTCATTATGAGGACGCGACATTATTGTGTTGTATTTTAGGTCTGGCTTGGTTTTATTTACTTCTACTCTAAAACGCTGTCGCTTCTTATACAGGGTGGTCCGAACTGTATTCCGGAAACTTCGGCAGCATATTCTGCAGATACAAATAAGTAAAAAAGTTCGTATAAAGGCATGCCCTAAAATGCTTAGTTTCGGAGATACAGGGACATGTATTGAATATTTCCATTCAAAATATCTTGAGAACGGTTGCTCGTAGCGATTTTTACCAAGAGACATTTTTTACATAAAAAGTCATGGAAATGTATATTTTTTTAGTCAGTGGTTTTATACAAGTACGGTCGAAAAGTTATTACTCTTCAAAACAGTTAAAATACATGTAGGTGGCGCCCCCTGCAAATAGGAGTAATTTTAACATCAAAATCAAATTCCTCGTGTCACAAAACTCCCAGATACCAATTCATCCAAATATTGACGTTACTTCAAAAATCATTTGGAAAAAATCGAAATAAAAATGAAACTTCTACACCCTGTATCTCCGAAACTAAGCATTTTAGGACATACATTTATACGAACTTTTTTACTTATTTTTATCTGCAGAATATGTGCTGAAGTTTCCGGAATACAATTCGGACCACCCTGTATATAAGGTTTTGCGGAAGTTTATGAAAACCGAGGTGAAAACTTATATACAGGGTGGCGCCTTCAATACGACGCACGGGCTCCAAGGAGAACGACAGTTTGTATTGAAATGAAATTCTTTGAGCATAAGTAGTTTAGCTTAAACGATATTTTAAAATTATAGTGAGTTTTACGGGTGTCCCAAAAAAAAGTTACACATCAAAGTTGTGTTTTTTTTTGTAATGGAACACCCTCTATATTAATCGATTTTCGGATTTTAGGGCAAAAATAAAGGCGAGTTTCGTTAGAGAAAAAAAAGTTATTTCAAAATCGTTTTTTAAAGGGTAGGCAACCTTAATAATATTTTGAAGATATATGAATTCTCCATTGAGTATTGGGGGAATATTATACCGGGTGTTTTATATAAAATAAAGGAGTAACTTGCTTTTAAATGGGACCAGTGTTCAATATTAATTTTGTCTCACCCTGTATAAGTTTTCGGGTCAAATTTTAATTTGATTTAAAGTACAATAGCTATTTTAACTACATAATGTGCTATACCGTATTAATTATAATTTAAGTAGAATTTATTGAAAGTTTAAGTCTGTTCTTCATTTTTAGGGTTCCGAACCCAAAGGGTAAAAACGGGAACCCTATTACTAAGACTTCGCTGTCCGTCTGTCCGTCTGTCACAAAGGTCTATCTTAAGAACCGTTATAGCTAGACAGTTGAAATTTTTACAGATAATGTATCTATGTTGCCGCTATAAGAACAAATACTAAAAACAGAATTGAATAAATGTTTATAAATAAAAAATTACTTTCACTAAACATTATCTTTTAAGTAAGAATTTTACATAGAATCGTTCAAGTCCTCGATGGCCGCGTGGTTAAAGCGTTAGGACTTTACGCTGCTATAACGTTTGAGCCCTTGTAAGGCAGGTTCGAATCCTAGTCACGGCGACTTTTTTTAATCGTTTTTTTTTTAATTTTTACCTATTTATTTTTACTTTTTACATATTTATTATTGATCAATACAATTTTTAGTAATGTGTTTCTTCATTTTTTTTAAATTACTTATACGCCCATTCAAAATTTCAGCTAAATCGAAAAAAGTTTATAATAATATAGTGTCTAATGTTGTATAGATATAATGAATGGTACGGAACCCTTCGCGCGCGAGTCCGACTCGCACTTGACCAGTTTTTAGAAATTGTTAAACATGTCAAAAACGTTACATTTTAGCCATATACCTCTCTAATGAAACTCACCTATATTTTTCTCCTAAATAATCTTCCATTGCAAAAAACACAACTTTGATGTGTAACTTTTTTTGGCGACACCCTGTAGAACTCTCTATATTTTTTAAAAAATGCTCTAAATCAAGCAATGAATGGGCAGGACACCTGGCAAAAAGAACGGATAACAAATGGACTACATTCACAAAAATTATAGCATGGTACCCACAAGGAACTAAAAGATGTAGAAGAAGACCAAACCTGAGATAGGACCATGATATTAGGAAAATAACAGGGATAATTTGTGCCACTAAAATATATTTTAATGGTATTAGCGAGCATGTTTAAAATAGCCGAAATTCGTTTTTTTAAATATCTAGTAAGCCATAAACTTTTTCAAAATTGCGAAAGACGCATTTGTTTGTCTTTTTGAGATACCCATACAGGACATCGCAGAAAACTCACCCTGTATATTCCCCGTCTCTAGTGAATACATGAATATTATTAAACTCATTTCTTAATCTTTTTATTCACAAGTTTAATCAGGCAAGCTCCAAAGTTTCATTTAATTTTTATTTGTTTTTTTAACAACCCCCATAGAATTATTCAAATAATAACTAAGACTATTACAATAAACTAATAATACTAAAAAAGACAAACAGCACCACTAAATTGGCTTTATCCCACACGAGGGTAAATTTAATTATATTGCCCCACAGTCGAACCGAAGCATTCTTTTATAAAATACACCTCGGAGAGCGACTCTAGCCCGAGGAAAATATTAAAGAAAGGGGGGTAGGTATGTTTGTAATATCGGGAGGGTACATATTGTTATAAACTACCGCAATTCCGCCACACATGTTATCAAGAATATATAATAGAATTTTTTCCTCTCCACGAAAAATATAAATATGTGCGTCTTTTGGGAACGATAGCTGTATGCAGAGGTAAGTTCTTGGAATTAAAATATGAATATTTTAAAGTAGATTATATATATATGTTCCCGTCATCCCTTCGTGGGACATAGGGCTTCTAAGAGATGTTTCCATCCGATCCTATTCTGAGCTGTCTGTTTGATCTCTCCCCATATTTTCCCGACCTCTTGGGCTTCAGAGGTTACTGTTCTTCTCCAGGTATTCCTTGGTCTTCCCCTGGCACGTCTTCCCTGTGGATTCCATTCAAGTGCCTGTCTAGCGATATCTCTGTGGGGTCTGCGCAAAATGTGCCCAATCCAGCCCCATTTTCTTTTCTTAATTTCGATATCTAGTCGATTTTGTGATGTTCTTCTCCACAGTTCTTCGTTGTTAATTTGATTGGGCCAGAAAATTCTCAATATTCTTCGAAGACACTTGTTAACAAACACCTGTAGGCGATCCATGAGACCACGCGTAACCTTCCATGTTTCGCATCCATAAAGCAAAATAGATTTGACATTGGTATTGAAGAGCTGGACTTTAGTTTTTTTGCTATATATAGAGGAGTTCCACACAGGTGTAAGCATGCCAAAAGCTCTTTGTGCCTTCAAAATCCTTTCCTCTATATCTTTCTCTGTGCCCCCATCGCTGTGAACCATACTTCCCAGATACTGAAATTCATCAACTCTTTCGATGGCTCGGTTGGAGAGGTATAGATCTTGGTTGTTGGGAGTATTTGACCTCATTTCTTTGGTTTTCGCCACGTTGATTTGAAGACCGACATTATTAGCTTCCTCTTGGAGTCTAAGAAGTTTTTGAGACATATCCGAATGTGAATGGGAAAAGATTCATATATCGTCTGCGTAATTCAGGTCTTCTAGCCTGCTTAAGAGTCCCCATTGTATCCCTAGTGGTTCTTTAAATGCTCTATTTAGTGCTACATCCAGAACGATGTTAAAGAGTAGCGGCGAAAGTATACAGCCCTGTTTTACACCTACTGCAATAGAAATTTTCTCCCACACTTAACCTTTATGTAATACACAGCTTGTAGCATCGTGATAAAGCATTTTAATCATGCGGATTATTTTTTCGGGTATTCCTTTTTCTCTCAAAGCTTTCCAGAAAAAATATAAAGTAGATTATACAGGGAGTCAACGATACAGGAAAGTTTCTACTTCTACTATTAGTTACTATTTACCCACTATTTACCGTTGAATTTATATTCAATGTATAGTATATCGCTGCTTTGCAATGATCAGTATAGGTTTGGTGCATTCTCCGCCGGTGCTGCCACCATCGGAGAATATCGTAAACAACTAGTACTTAAAATACACGAGTTTAAATAGCGAGAATACGAAAAATTTATTATTTAATTATTCTAAAAATGTTAGGAAGTATAATTTTTGAAAATTCTAAAAATAAAAATAAAAAAGTAAATATTTTGGTATCTTCAGAAGGTCTAACTTGTATTATAATTTATTATTCCGGTTAAAAAAACTTTGTAGATGAGTTCAACTACGGTAGCGAGCATAGTTTTAATCACCGGTTTTGCCAGTGGCTATTTCGGCTATAACAACAATTTTTATAGGTACATAATTATAATTTTAGAAGATGTTCATAAAACGTTTAATCATTAGTTGTTTAGAAGAAGTATACCATTAATATTGCAATTTGTATTTTATCCTCTCATAGTATGTATCTATTTAACATTTAAAATTGTCAATATAGTTCGAATTCTTTTTCGCTTATTTTTTAATACCCTACACAAACCTCGTAACTGAGTGTTTTATAGTCTCAATAACTGTACTAGCAAAAAACGAAAATACTTAAATATTTTGACAAAACCACAATTTCAATATTATTTTAATGCGATCAACATGACGGCACGTGAAATAGGTACCTACTGATAATTTCTGATTTTTGCCGTTGAAGCGCTGCGGTCAAAATTTGTTGAAATCAACTGAAATGCGCCAAGCCTATTACAAATAAACTATAATCTTTACCGTAGCTATTATATTTATTACTTTTTAGATGTGTATTTTTTTTCAGTAAATACAATTCCCAGAGATAAATTTTTCAAATTTATTTAAATTTGCATGACATTTCCGTCGATCATACTTTTAACTCATTTCATTTAAAATCAGATTCATAGCCTATTTCACCTCTTATATTTCCCGTCCGTATTCATCGAGAATAAAAGAGGTTTTTGCTGGTCTGATGTGCACTTTCTTTAGTCCCGACAACTGAAGGAAATTTATTCATTGAAAAGCGGCTCTCATTTTTCAAAAAGGAAAAACGGGAGCAACTTAAGGGAAATTAGTGTAATAGACTGTTCGATATAAAGTAGTATGCAAGAAAATTGTGGTATAGTGGTGCTCGAAATAGATTCATTTTTGTTAAGCTCATATATAACAATAAAATATATGATTAATTTATCTAATATACAGGGTGGTCCGAACTGTTTCCGAACTGAAACTTCAGCAGGATATTCTGCAGATAAAAATAAGTAAAAAAGTTCGTATAATTTTCGTTTCATTTTTATTTCGATTTTTTCCAAATAATTTCTGAAGTAACGTCAATATTTGGATGAAAATTGGTGTCTGGGAGTTTTTTGACATGGTAAATTTGATTTTGATGTCAATATGACTCCTATTTGTAGGGAACGCCACCTACACGTTATCATTATCATTATTGACAAAAAATAAATAAGTTGAAAAGATAGTTACTTGACTGAAATGATAAATTTGTGAACTTTTTATTTTTTTTAAATTAATCAGAAATTTTTCTTCGAATAAATAATGATAAAACAGTTTCTGTTGAACTTTTGGCACAAAAACATTTCAAATTTATGATTTCAGTCTAATAACTATTTAGTCATGTTTAATTTATATCAATGATGACAGGTATTGATAATTTCGATTCCAAATATCTCGAGAACCATTACTTGTAGCAATTTTTACCAAGAGACCTTTTTTACGTAATAAACGTTGTAAACGTATTTTTTTTTAATCAGTAGTTTTACACCCAAGAAAAAAAACACAAAGAAAACAAAAACTAAAATATAGTTGCACAAATCCACAAATCACTGATACGCAAAACGCAAAGTGAGGTTACGTGGCGTACGTTGGAATTATATACGTCATAATACGATTGTCGGTCGTCCGGTTTGATGACTTCGGTCGTGTGAGACGACTAATGTTGGAGACCCGGTCGGAATTGGTATATTGGTTGTTCATATTAAGTCGGACACAGAAATCCGCCATTCTTAACACGTATCCGATTGTCAGCCATTTTAAAATCGTTTTTTGTTTGTAAAATTTATATTCACATTTCGATTTCTAGTGGAATAATATTGATAAGGTTGAGTTTGGGGGGAACCACAGTACAGTTTTATGATTAAACCAGCTAGAAAATAAAAAAAATATTTTGCGAGTTACTTTTTTATAGATATTTTTATTTCATAAATCTACCTAATTTTGAAGGCGCTCGTTGTTTTCCGGAGTATTTTAATCAGATATATCAAGAAAGTGACTTCCGTTGACAAAACTGATGTCTGGATTAATGATTCAGAATTATTATAATATGAAATTAAATAGGCACTTATAGTTATATTCGAGGAGTGATTATGAATCCATTTGTAATTAGGTAGTTTGGTTAGGTTTTTATGTATTCTTGGTAGCGAATATGAAACCAAACGTAACGTAAGTGCTTAGCGACGAATTTAAAGTGACTAAAATCCAACGTAATATGACTTTGGTAATTGGTAGAATTACATTCCCTATTAGGTCAGATACCGACGTCGAGGCGACCCGAATCTGTATTCCCCATTTAGGTGCAAATAAGGGTCGTCAGGCGGTCGAACCGACGTTGGTACCCGACGTCGGGTTTATTGAACGCGACGTATACCCAACGTTAGATAACGTCCAAATGCTACTTGGGTACAGGTACGGACCAAAAGGTATTACTCTTTAAACCAGTTAAAAATAAATAGGTGGCGCCCTCTAGAAGTAGGAGTCATATTGATATTAAAACCAATTTTCTCATATCAAAAAACTCCCAGATACCAATTTTTATCCAAATATTGAAGTTACTTCAGAAATTATTTGGAAAAAACAGAAATAGAAATGAAACTTCTACACTCTGTATTAGCTCAGAAACTAAACATTTTAGAACATACATTTATATGAACTTTTTTACATATTTTTATCTGCAGAATATGCTGCCCCAAAGTTTCCGGACAGTTCGGACCACTCTGAATATAGCAACTTATAGCAACTCTAAGAATCAACTTAACAAAAACAAAGCCAGTAACATCAAAACAAGAGAATAAGGAATGTACCCAGTACCTTGTGAATACGATGACTCATATATTGGAGAGACAAAACGTCTCCTAAATTTACGCATTACCGAGCATAAAAATCATACGTCAAAACTCAGGAAAAATCCAGTTTTCTCAATATTTACGAAAAAAATCATTGTTTTTTATTATTTAAAGCAAAATAACTCGGTTGTTTTTTACTTATTTGAAAAAAGGCAAAGAAAAACATTTGTGTAACTGAAATAAAATACGATCTTTTAGTGGAGTGTCCAGTATCTTCAATGTAAGAATAACTTTTAGTTATATTACAACATTATTTTTTTCTTTCTATCTAATATTGGCCGAACTACTGTCTTGAAGTGAGATTCTACCCTTTTTGAGTTAGCTGTTCTTCGCCTCCGGGCACTTTAGCAAACCAAACTATCTCTTAATAGCATCCGCGACTCTTTTCCAATATAAAATGTAATAGAGTACCCCATATAACAATAAACTAATTTAACCCAAACCTTTATCTTTCCCTCGTATTTATCGGCGTTCTTAAAATAGCCTCCGGATGTAGACTAGCCGCATATAAAGAAGACACTGCGTCATTAGTGTTATACCGATATGAAATTGGTATTGGTAGCCAATTTCAATTTACTATCACACATCTACCAATGTGCTTAAAGAGGAAGGTGTTCCATCAGTGCGTTATGCCAGTACTTACATATGGCGCAAAGACACTTACACTGACGAAAAAGTCCATAGAAAAAATCCATGTACCTCAACGAGATATAGAAAAAGCAATGCTTGTCTCTAAGAGATAAGATACTCAATACAGTTGCCAACACAAACCCGTGATAATTGTGAAAAAGTGGCATTCAAAATTTAACAAGCTGTATGAACTGTGAACTGCAAAAACCATCGTGGATCGGTTTCCAATGTTTCATATGTAGTTCATATACAGGGTGTTTCAAAACAAATGCGAAAAACTTCAGGGGGTGATTCCTTGTTCAAAATAAAGGGTAGTTTGCTTTATAAACGTTGGGTCAAAAGTCAACCATTAGGGAGATATCGCGGTACAAAGATGGCGGAAAAATAATGTTTTTATTTTTTATCTTGAAAACGAAAAGAGATGGACAAATGAAATTTTACGGAAGCATTACTGTGATGAAAACACACTTTCTGGTAATTTTTCACTTTTTAAAATGAGTAGAAGGGGCTGAAATAAACTACCCCTATCATACTTGTTAATGAAATTTAAAGAAAAAATCTTATCAAACACATGCAAAAAAAAATAATTTTGATAGTTTAGTTTATTTAGAAACTTTTTATCTCTTGTGTTTTTTGATAAAACTCACCGATTTGAAATTAAAAAATAAAATGTAAAGCATTACATGTCAGGAGAAAAACATTTTTAGATAAAGAATGTAGTGGCCAGATGTAATTTATTTAGGAAAAATCTAGTCGGCCGCTGTCACTTTTAGGATGTTTCTAATATTTACCCTACTGCAATACGTTATTATCTAGATTATTATTATTATCATTATAATCACTAGATTCTTAATCTAAAAATATTTTAGTCCTGACATGTAATGCTTTACATTCTATTTTTTAATTTCAAATCGGTGAGTTTTATAAAAAAAATACAAGAGATAAAAAAGTTTCTAAACAAACTAAACTATCCAAATTAATTTTTTTGCATGTGTTTGATAAGATTTTTCTTTAAATTTCGTTAACAAGAATGATAGGGGTAGTTTATTTCAACCTCTTCCACTCATTTTAAAAAAGTGAAAAAATTACCAGAAAGTGTGTTTTCATAACAGTAATGCTTCCATAAAATTTCATTAGTCTATCTCTTTTCGTTTTCAAGATAAAAAATAAGAACATTATTTTTCCGCCATCTTTGTACTCCCTAATGGTTGACTTTTGACCCAACGTTTATGAAGCAAACTACCCTTTATTTTGAACAAGGAATCACCCCCTGAAGTTTTTCGCATTTGTTTTGAAACACCCTGTATATCCTTATATAAAATAAAGTTTCTTATATGCAACACACTGCATTTTATTTAAAAAATTAAAACAAAATAAGAATAAATTTGAATAAATAATATTTGGCGACATAATTCCGGAAAAAACCGAACCGCTCCGAAATTATCAAAAGCTTTGGGTCGCGACCGTTGTAAGAATAGCGCCAAATAGTATTTACATTGTCCTTATGGGCACTTTCCAATCTAAACTTGTTTCTTTTATCTATGACCTCGAATCGCAGGCAAAGGACGGTCACAATGCAATCGCGTCATTTATGAAGCCTGTGGCTTCTTCTTTAGATGCGGCTACTCTACATTCACCACCATCGGAAAATTGGCTTTTCCTATCACGGCTCGCGTGAATATATCATTTTTATCAATTTTCTCCGAAGTACATACACAGAGAACCGCTCCGCAAGGCAGGAACTTATCTGAAATTGTTGTTCGGGCGTCCTGTGGGACTGTTAATTTTCGAAAAGCGCTCAGGCGCTATCGCACCGACGCCATCTTATTTATTTTCCGAATAGAACAACTAGGAAGCTTCCTCTATATACAGGGTAAAAGGAAACTAATGCAGTAATGATTTTTTCCAAATAATTTCTGAAGTAGCGTCAATATTTGGATGAAAATTTGGAGTTTTTTGACACGAGAAATTTGATTTTGATGTCAATATGACTCCCACTTGTAGAGGGCGTCACCTACATATTTTTAACTCATTTGAAAAGTAATAACTTTTCGTCCGTAACTGTATAAAACTACTGAGTAACAAAATATATATTTACGACGTTTTTTTTACGTAAAAAAGGTCTCTTAGCAAAAATGGTTACGGGTAATGGTTCTCGTGATATTTTGAATCGAAATTATCGATATCTGTCATCATTGACATAAATTAAACATGTTGACTAAATAGTTATTAGACTAAAATCATGAATTTAAAATGTTTTTGCGCCAAAAGTCCAACAGAAACTGTTTTATCATCATTTTTTCGAAGAAAAATTTATGATTATTGAAACAACCAAAAGTTCGAAAATCTAATACAAAAGTCAGTATTTCGAAAAAACCAATTTGGCCCTTTGTTTCCTCAACACTTAGTTCGGATACAGCGACATAACGAAAACTTTATGGCAAATATTTATTAATTTCCAGCAAATAAAGCCCTTAAAAAGCCACTCAAACTAAACCCAATCTGGCCGAAATTAAAAGATAACTCGCCGGTATACACGACAGCTTGACATCGACCTCCATTGTCACCGAGTCTCCAATTACCCCCGTAATTGAATTTTTAAACAAGTACGGTCCTGAGCAGATTTGGATTGTCGCTTTGCCATATACAGACGTACAAATTTACGCTTATTACTTTTTTCAATGTACACTGAAAAAAAAATGATAACAACAACACTACTACAACCACAACAGGGATAAATAATATTTATTATCTATTAATTTACTCACACACAATCTCTACTGGGTGTTGCATCGTCGGCGTCGAGCCGGACATAGGAAATCCCATGTAAATTTTAATGGGGTCAATTATTGGCTTCCCTAATTATTTTAGGGAATAATTCTATTTAGGTTTATTGAAGAGCACTAAAACCCACATTCAAAAGAATAACTTTAGATATTTTTGATTAGCCCGTTTACGAGTTATCGCCGATTTCTTTTTAAATATTTCTCCTTTCTTACGGCCCTGTATTTAATTATGAGCACCAGTCAAGGTAAAAGATAACTGTCAAATAAAGTTGTCATTTCAGAAATTTATTTATTTAGTGCTTTATTATTATTATTAAAAACTCATACCTACATCGAAAATATTAGCCATGAATTACACTACCGAAGAAAAAGTATTGATGATTAAATGGTATTATCAAGGAAATAGTTATCAAAAGGTGTCGGACATGTTTGCTGCTCTGTATCCGAATAGACCGATACCTGGAAAATCTACAATTGCAAGGAATATCCAGAGATTTGAGACCAAAGATACCCTAATAAATAACGGCAGATGTGAAGCAAGGCAGGAACAAAGAGAAGATGCAAGAAATTATACCGACTTGGCAGTTTTATTGTGCGTGGAAGAGAACGATGGAAAGATTAGAACAAGGAAACTTGAGGATGAAATAGGAATAGATCACACTACAGCGTTTCGAATTTTGAAACGACATAAATACTATTCCTTCAAATATGAAAAGCACCAAGAGCTACGAGATGGGGACGAAATACGGCGGCAGGCGTTTTGTTTTGATATGATGGAAAGAGCAAACACGGATAGGGAATTTTTAAAAAACATATGTTTTACTGACGAATGCATGTTTACCTTAAATAATGAACCCAATGTTCAAAATTATCGATATTGGAACAAAGAAAACCAATACAGGTTTGTCGAAACAAGTATGCAATATCTACAGAAAGTAAATGTTTGGGCAGGGATATTCGGACACAATATTATCGGGCCATGATTTCTTACGCGAAATTTAAATGCAGAATATTATTTGGAACTACTTGAAAATCATATTTTACCTGCTTTACATGATGCCGCTAGGGAAAATCAGGAAGTTTGGTCCCAAATGGATGGCTGCCCGGCACATAGTACCCTGGCTGTTCGGGAATATTTAGCCAATAGTTTTAACGGAAACGTTATTGGCCTAAATCATACAGTAAATTGGCCAGCAAGGTCTTCTGATATTTCGCCAAATGATTTCTTTCTCTGGGGCCATTTAAAAAACAGGATATACAAGGATAAAAAATACCCAAATCTAGAAGAGTTAAAAAATGCTATTTCTGCCGAATGCAATAGAATTTCAGTTTACCAACTAGCGAATGTAAGAAAAGAATTTTATGATCGCCTGGGTTATTGTCTAGCAGTCGATGGAGGAATATTTGAACATCTTCTTAAATCCTAAAGTTCTAACAATTTAATAGTACCTAAATTAATAAGTTTTTGAATATTGTAATAATATTTATTTAATTCATATTAATTTGTATTTATAAATAAATCTATAAGATTTCCGATGTAGGAATGAGTTTTCAATAATAATAAAGCACTAAATAGGTAAACTTCTGAAATGACAACTTCATTTGATAGTTATCTTTTACCTTGACTGGTGCTCATAAGTAAATACAGGGCCATAAGAAAAGAGAAATATTTAAAAAGAAATCGGCGATAACTCGTAAACGAGCTAATCAAAAATATCTAAAGTTATTCTTTTGAATGTGGGTTTCAGTGCTCTTCAATAAACCTAAATAGAATTATTCTCTAAAATAATTAGGGAAACCAATAATTGACCCCATTAAAATTTACATGGGATTTCCTATGTCCCGTCCGACGATGCAACACCCGGTATATTCGTTCAGAACAAATGTTTTTGTCCTTGAGTGTATATATTCTTATTCCTTTTTCGGATCTGGGAAAAGCGCTTTTCCAGTGAAAATTACGATGAAAATTTAGGGCGACGTTTTCCATTCGATATAATAAACTTCCTCCTTTCTCTTGTCTTTTTTCTAATACCACCCCGTCTGAAGAGGACACATTTTTATAGAGAAGCGTTTTATTGAACGATATAGTGTCGAATTTATGAGACTACGGAATAGGCAATCTTGTCTTTGCCTCGGTGTAGAGTTTGTTACTATATGGGACAATGTGCCGGAACTGAACCACTTATTTTATATTAAACAGTTTGATGTATGTAGGTTTGCTGATAACAACATTATTTTTACATAATAAGTACAGAAATATATTATTACTAGCGTGTACCAGCGACTTCGTTCGCGTCGAATTAATCATTTGTAATGGTGATGATAAAGCAAAGCAAGAATTTCTATTAACATACAAACTGGATAAAATTTTCTCACATTTATGTCAGCATGAGAAAAAACAATATGGCGATATTATTATATAACTTGGTAATCTTTGAGGAGTAGTTTCATCTCGTTGGAATTCGACTTTTAAGCAGAATCGTGGTTAAGAAATTACCCAACTTTTTGGAACACCCTGTATGATTTTTTAAAAAAATTCAAAATATGTAAAAAAACCAAATAAATTATGCTTGTCCAAGCGTTTTCCCGAAAGACTAACCGTTTTTTAAATAATAAATATTGTAATATTTGAGGGGCGTTTTCAGCGTCTTGGAATTTGAAATTCGAGAAACCCCTCCTTATAGAACCTCAACACCCCACAGTCAATCCGTTTGCCAAAAATCAGCTTGCTTTAAACGTCAAGCAGTTTAAGCAGAATCGTGATTACTAAATGGTCATATTTTATGAAACACCCTGTATAAATTTTTAAAAAATCTTATAATATGTAATACAACAAAATAAAATATACGTGTTTAAGAGTTTTTCCGGAAAACTCACCGGTTTTTAAATAAAAAATATTTTAATATTTGAGGGATAGTTTCACCCCCTTAGAATTCGAGTTTCGAGAAATCCCTTCTTATCGAACCTCTACACCCTAAAGTCAATCCGTTTTCCAGAAATCAGCTTTTTACATCAAGCGCTTCAAGCAGGATCGTGATTAAACAAGGACCAGATTTTTCGAAACACCCTGTATATATTTTTCAAAAATCTTAAAAAAAGTATATAAAAAAACAAAATAAAATATACGTGTTTAAGCGTCTTTTCGGAAACTTGACCGTTTTTTAAATAAAAAATATTGTAATATTTGAGGGGTGGTTTCACCCCCTTGGAACTGGAATTTCGAAAAATACCTTCTTGTCGAACCTCTACACCCTAGAATCAACCTGTATGTCAAAATTTAGCTTCTTACGTTGAGTGGTTTGAGCAGGATCGTGATTAATCAGTGAGTCACTTAAGAATTTTATCGAGGGGTGTCTCACTCGGGTAAAAAATGTACTCGTACTGCCAAAATATCCTTCCACTGCTAAGCGACTGCCAATGACTATGAAGAAGACTGCCTATGACTGCCAGCGACTGCCAAGAAAATGTACATGTAATTCCAATAGTGAGACACCCCTCGGATTTTATATATTAGCATAGAAGAAGTAATTTTCACTAAAGAGCAAAAGAACGCACAAAATTACAATTTTTTCTATTTTTACTGACAGTTCACCAAGCAAAACGATCCTTTAAGGTAGTCGTTTTCAAATGAAAATACCCGAATCGGTAGTTAAGTGCGCGCTAAGCGAAAATTAACGTCATATACGCTGAGCGTCTAAAAGCGCTTAGCGATTTCTAACTTACAGAATTCGGACCCAGTACAGGACACAAAAAATCACACTTAGAACGGAATCACCCGTATCTACATTTAAAGGAGCACTCTCTCTTTCTCTTTCCAAAAAGTAATTAGACTTAATTGGACGAAATGTTTCCACTTTGCTGTGATTTATGGCGATACAAAATGGCGTAACGCTTTTCCATCTTTAATTAGAGGTTTGATATTTCCACCGCGCTTTTCGCGGCGAGGCAGCGGCGGAAAAGGAAATTATACGAAATTATTTCGGAGCATTTAACGGGAGGAGCGGAGCAAAATGAAATTCGGCGACGGATTAATGAGCGGTGCGATGATCGTCGAAATGCTGTCGCTATTTGTGTGTTTTATAAACTTTAATTTTTATTGCACGAAGCATATTCTGCTTGTAAAATCCAAATTTTACGAGATAAAATGCCAAAAATGAAAAGAATACCTACACTGGAAAAAATATAAGTAATTTTACAAAATAAATATTGATACATTATAGTATTTAAATACCTGGGTGCTACTATCAACAACGAGGGTTTGGGCAAAGTAGAAATACAAACCCGAATTCAGAAGAGCAAACAAGTTATTGGATGTCTTAACAGCCTCTGGTGGGACCGAAACTTGTCTGCAACAACTAAAAAGAGACTTGGGAGAACATTGGTGGAGTCAGTTCTTTGCTATGGTTCAGAGCTATGGACTCTGAGTGCAGACGCGAAGCGCAAAATCCAAGTTGTTGAAATGGACTACCTTAGAAGAAGTGCAGGTATATCTAGAATGGAAAAAAAGACAAACATCGAGGTCCGGCGTATCATGAATGCATCGGAGGAAACGGTATTAGATCGAATCGAAAAATCCAGCTTAAAATGGTTTGGACATGTTCTGCGTATGCCGGAGAACAGGTGGCCATAAAGAGTTTTTCAATGGGCTCCCCAGGGCAGAAGAAAGAGAGGTAGACCTAGAAAATCCTGGAACGGAACGGTTACGGAAGCAATGGAAGCTCGTAACCTAGAAGCTGATGACGCTCTAAATCGAGATGTGTGGCGTAGGGCAACGGGAAGGCAGCAAAAGGCTGTAGTTGGAAATGAGTATTAAATACTTAAACCAAATTCCGTTTATATATATATATATATATATATATATATATATATATATATATATATATATATATATATATATATATATATATATATATATATATATATATATATATATATAATAAGTAAATTGAAATATACCTGCCCTGAAAATATTTGCACTTATTTAAGACTCATCCTGTATATCTCTCAGGGAAATAACAAAATATTTACAAATAACTCTGTATACAGTGAGCATTTTCAATTTAATTAACCGTAATATATGTTTATTAGCGTTGTAGATATAAAAAGAAACCCCGACAAGAGAATGTCGCAAAACTCATCTGGAAAAAGCCGGAAAAAAGAAAAATATCGGTATATTCAATTGTCCAAGGCCCATTATCGGGTTGTCCCGCCGGACCCCGTTATGGAAAAAGGTGGAAATCGTAACGGCCATTGCGTACGGACATAGTAGCCAATCTGATGAGTATCTTTGCCAGTTTCCGACGTTGCTTGACTCGGAATGGCGGTCATTTTCGTTCTGTTTTATTTTCCTTGTCCCCGGGAAAACGGACGTGATCAAAGAAAAACAGTGCCGGGCTACGAAAACTTAAGATGTTTACACAGACAAGTTAAAAGAAAACATATTTAAAGTATAGGATTCTTTCTTCTTGATTTAAAAATATATAGAGTAAGTCCCCGATTGTCTTTACAAGAAAAAAAAGTTTTTTATTATTAATTTCGCAAAATTAAAAAAAAGGGCAAAATCAAAAATAATAGGCCGATTCTGATGATTTTTTAAGCAGTGTGTAGCCCAATTATTTGACTTTTTAGTATCTTTTTCTAAGTTAAAAATGAAAACTCAACAAAGTGTTAATATTTTGGTGAAAGTTTGAAACACCCTGTGGAATAGATTCCACAGGGTGTTTCATCTCAAAACCTCCTTTCTCGATGGTTTGTTTTTTGGTTCATGTCATTAGCTTTATTTTTGTTGGAAATATTCGCTTTTGAAGAAGACACTAACATTTTTTCTAAATTTTTACAAGACCATGCCTTTGCTTTTGGGCCTAGTCAACACATCTAGTAAGTTCTGGTCCCGAAGTAGGCTTTCTAGAGATAAGATTTGCTTAATTTAATCTTCTTCTTATAGTCCGTTAGTTAATATGTACGTTCCTTAAGTGCAATTTATTATCAATTTGAAAAGCTGTGGTCATAATTCAAAAACCACTTAGTATACTCTATGGTATTAAGGTATTTTTGGAACCGGTATTTTATAGCAAATTCACTGAACTATACAAATATAGATATATATTTGACTGACCCTGTATATCTATAAAAATATTTTTGAAATGTGAACTACCATTAAACGCATATTTTTTGTAAAAGGTTTGGAGTGAAAATCTCAAATAGGAATCCTGATACAGAGCTTTTCCGGAATACGGAACCATCTTGTATCTATGCATTTGAATATGTGTGTGTAATTAAATACTAAAGTGAAAGCAACGAATTTCAATGGGTAAACTTTGTAATATATCTTATTAACAATACAATGCAAAAACTTTTATAAAAATTCGTTCACAGTAAATGAACTCCGAGGTTTGTATCCCATAAGGGCTTAAAGCACTCCACTATAAGTAGATGAATAATATTTTCAGAACAATATGTCCATATTAAAGAGTAAGGGAGATAAAATGCATCCCTAAAGCATAGGACTCTTCTAGGGTTTCTAAAACAATATCCGAATTCCTACGGCCCTGGAAAGGGTCTCGGCCACTTAGAGAAACGTCTGGAGCAAACGGTTTTACGACGCCCTAAAAGATATCTGTGTTTCAGTGTTATGAGAAGACAGCGTTGATTTCGTTACCGCCAGTCGTTATTTCGAAAAATAACTGTTTGTGTATGATCTACTTCGCTCTTCCTTTCGTATATAAAGTATAGAAGCCACTTAAATTTACATCCTGTATAATGTTAAAGGCTTTCAGAAGGTCCATTATTCTTGTGGTGACAGTGTAGAGTTAAGCCTAGAAGGATTATAATATATACGGGTATCTCTCTAGATCTCTAGATCTAGAGATTTTCAAAATCAAAAGGCGCAATTAAAATTTGCAGTGAATGACAGAAAAATTTGATTATAAACTATGTGCATAAATTTGACCGCGAATAACTTTTAAAGAATGTTTTTATGGAAAAAAACAAAGAAACCTTTTTTGTAGAGCGTAAAATTTTTTATTAGAATATGTCGTTCTCTGTATTAGTAGATTCATTTGCTTTGCAGATAAAAAATTAAATACAAAAGGTCAGAAAAAGTATGATTCCGGCACGGTTTAAATTAAAAATTAACAGCTTGTTTACGTTGGATATAATTTTTTTAAACCAAAAGCAAAAAAAATCAACTTGGGAAATAACGGACACCCTATTGTATATAATATTATAAACTTCAAAGATAAATTTGACGGTGTTCAATTTTCAGTCGATTTTCTTGGAGGAGGCACGCGCGTCCGCCCCAAGCCGGAAAATTCCGGTAAAATTTCCCGTGAGAATCGGCCAACGACGAGAAAAATGGGTTTCGCTGGAGATTGGTGCGAAAAACAGGCATTTTCGAGAAAATCGCTATGCTAAAGTCATTCGGCAGAGTCGGAAAGTGTTTTCCTATGTCGCTTCGCAATATTTTTGATATTTTTTATTATATCTTAGACCGCAATGCGGTTTTACAGGAATACAATAAGTATTTTAGGCAGCGTTAAAATCGTATCTGTAATAGCCTTGTTTATATATTCTTAAAGTTGTTCAACCGACTAGACAAAATGTGCTGCTAACTGGAGGACAAATCGTGAACTTTTCGGGACGGAGTCAAAAATATCGATTATTTTCGTTATTTTCCTCAGAGTAATGTAATAATATAGCCCCGGGTTTCTGCGAACTTTAATAGTGATCAGCTGATTAAGAAATTTAAACGAAACTTTTATTTTATTGTAAATTGTGGATTATTTTTGCCTGTTATTTTAAGAATTCTAAACCGTATTAACAAAGAA
Source organism: Sitophilus oryzae (assembly GCF_002938485.1). NCBI lineage: Eukaryota > Metazoa > Arthropoda > Insecta > Coleoptera > Curculionidae > Sitophilus > Sitophilus oryzae. The sequence continues at coordinate 10,104,388 of NW_022146254.1, forward strand.
ATTATTATTTCGATATGTTGGTACATTATTTATAATTTATGATAATGCTAATTGGCTGTTAATTAATATTTAAAAAAAAAGTTACATACCTATTTTAATTTGATTTAATGTAGGTTTATAAAAGAATTATTTCATTCTTAGATTATTTTATTCTAAATTGAGTGCTTTACGAATTTTACGATATTTTTTTTTGAAAACATAAAACTTTTTACATTTTTGATGCTAACTAATTGGCATGGTATTATTGGTATGGAAATTAGCCAAGAAAGAAAAGAATTGGCTACAACTTGTAATTTTTCGAAAAAAACATATTATACCTATCGTTGAAAAGCTTAAAAAATGGCGCTTTTTATGAAGTCATGGCCAACTATGGTTTACTAAAAAAAACATATTTGTGTCTTATGTCAAAAATGAGAGACTTTAGAAAAAAAAACAGAAAACACAAACTCATTAGGTATGTGATTATCTACAACTTTTTGTCTAAAATACCGTATGATCGAATAAAAACGGCGTCAGCGATGGCTATGAAATGACGATCAATGATATTTCCCATATAATTTTACATATAAAATGACAGCAATCTTCACTTCATAGCCATCGTTGACGCCGTTTTTATTCGATCATACGGTAGATTATAATGGAATTAGAGACAAGTTATAAAATAGCCAAAATTTGTTTTTTTTCGAAATATCTAATAAGCCTTGAACTTCTCCGAAAAATCCGAAAGGCGCATATTTATGACCCCACAAAACTGCAATTCTTTCTCCATTAACCGACTCTCTATCTCCAGTAGTTTCCGAGATGCCCATAGAGAACATCGTAGGAAACTTACCCTGTATAGTATTTTGAAACTAACTATTATTATTATTTGACTAGTTTAATTTGATTAAAAAGGCTAGATTAATTTAATTTCAAATAAATTTGATCAGATTTTTTTTCGTATATTCTGCTAAATAAATAAAAACACTAAATCACCACAATACACCAAAACACTTTTACTTTTACACTGGACGCGCGTTTCGCTAACCATGTTAGCATCATCAGCAGATGATTATAAACTAGTTTATAGCCATATGTACTTCCAAGAGACTTGTTTTTTTGTAGTTTTAGCATTAGGTCGTTGGAGGAAGGCATTGCTATGTCTATGGCCTTGTCTATTTCTCTTGTGGACATTCTGCTTTTCCCTAATCTAGTTTCATCTCAATGTCTACTTATTTTTCCGAGCGTAGACCTGTAAGTAACTAAAGGCAAAGTAGCATTAAAATATCTACGCGGAAGACACTTCTATTCTCATTTCCGCTTGTGAATAATTAAACTCATTGCCATCCAACGGCATCCAGCATAAAAATATGTCCTGGGATTAATCCACCGCGCCATCTGCAAGACCTGCAGGAAATTATTAGAGCGAACCGCGAATTTTTTTCTCTCTTTTTTTTCTTTATGATTTTTTTTATATTCCGCTGCTTTTTCTTCGCTCTCTGTGTATGACGTTGATGTTATTTGGGCCGCCTGAGGGCGCGACGGGTTACGTGAGGCTGTTGTTGACGTTTCACTGTTGTTTTAATTTTTTATTTGGAAAAATAAGGAGGAAAAGGGACAGGGAAAATGTTCTGGCTTAACCGGACATGTAATGTGATTCTTTTGCAAAGAGTTTATTATTTTTTTTATTAATATCGTTTTTTTATGTTATACCAATGCGATTGTGTGTTAATTTATAACAAAAACCCCGGAAAAATAATTTCTAAAATTAGTTAGTAAAAAAGGGCAATTTAAATTAATATAAAAATTAATATAAAATACAAATCTAAAATTAATTAGTAGAGTAAAAAGGTTCGTATAAATGTATTTCTATATACATATTATTTATTAATTTTTTTGGTGTAGAAGTTTCATTCTTATTTCGATTTTTTCCAAATCATTTATGAAGTAACATCAATATTTGGATGAAAATTGGTGTCTGGGAGTTTTTTGGCATGAGAACTGAATAATAACTTTTCGTTCGTACCTGTATAAAACTACTGAGTAAAAAATATACATTTACTACGTTTTTTATGTAAAAAGGTCTCTTGGTAAAAATGGTCGAGTCATAGTTCTCGAGATATTTGGAATCGAAACTATCAATACCTGTCATCATTGACATAGATTAAACATGTTGATTAAATAGTTATCAGACTGAAATCATAAATTTGAAATGTTTTGTGCCAAAAGTCCAACAGAAACTGTTTTATCATAATTTTTTTAAAGAAAAACTTATGATTAATTAAAAAAAAAACAAAAATTTCCCAAATTTATTATTTCATTTAAATAATTATCTATTCAACGTCTGAATTTTTTGTCAATATTGACATGTATTGACTATTTCCATTATAAATATCTTGAAAGCCATTTTTACCAAGAGACATTTTTTACGTAAAGTTACGGAATTTTTTTTCACTCTGTAGTTTTATACAGGTACGGACGAAAAGTTATTACTCTTCAAAACAGTTAAAACACATAGAGATGGCGCCCCCTACAAATAGGAGACGTATTGACCTCAAAATCAAATTTTTCACGTGAAATAACTCGCATAGGACGTTACTTCATAAATTATTTGGAAAAAATCGAAATAAAAATGAAACTTCTACACCATGTTTCTCCGAAACTAAGCATTTTAGGACATACATGTATACGAACTTTTTTACTTATTTTTATTTGAACAGAATATACTGCTGAAGTTTCCGGAATACAGTTCGGACCACCCTGTATATCACACTTTCAACTGTAGAGAAATAAAAGACTTGAACTATTTCAATGTATAACGATTTCGCCAGATGTCATCTTGACATCTTCACGATTATTCTCCACCAAAGTTCTCTAATGCATCTCTCCCTCCCCCTTCCACATTAACGACCGTGTAAGGACGGCAAGGGCAATCACGGGCCGGTATTCGTCCTCCGCTTTATTAAATTCTGCGCGCCATGGCAGTAACTACAAGCCGCACAGTGCGGCGGCAGCTTTATATATTAAATTCGCAGCGACCGCGGAGACATCTGGGGACGGACGATGGTCTGTGGTCGAAACGTCGTCCGTAACTGATGTCGTTCGGGCTCTGGGCCGTTTTCTATCTCTTCCTCGCTCTGAATTTAATGCTTTTTATTGTCTTTGTCGGAGAGCGTTCGGACAATGCGGCTTGCTTCGGTAATTTCAGCAAGAAATGGAAAAAAGGAAGTGTTGTTTAAGCGTTCGCTTTGGTGTGTTATTAGAATTCCAGTATTATTAAATTTGTTGAATAAAAAGAGGAAGTAAGGAGCATATCAATAAAATTACCGCTACCTCTAAATGAATACTATTAGTTAATAAATTTGTTAAAAAAATAATTCCTACTGAAAATGCGTAAGTAATATTCCTATTTTCATAACAAAATACTTGGTTCATTCTAAATGAATTTCAAAATTGATTGGTCTATTTTTCATAATATCTCTACCGTTTCTGAGTGCTCTTGTCAATAGAAGCAATGGATCCTTTAGCACTGCTGTATATACAGGGGGGTCCGAAATGTATTACGGAAACTTCGGCAGCATATTCTGCAAAATAAGTAAAAATGTTCCTATAAATGTATATCCTAAAATGCATTATTTAATTACCTCGGCAGTTTGATTTCGGAAAAGGCCAAAATCGACTCTGAAATTCAGCACAGGATTAGCAGCGCCTCAAGAGCATTCTGGAAATTAAAAGACAGGGTTTTCTACAATCATGACCTAAGCACAAAAACGAAACTTGCGGTGTACCGAGCGATAATAATTCCCACCATGTTATATGGAAGCGAAACCTGGGTGCCGTTCCGCCGACACATGAACAAATGAACAAATGAACAAAAGTTGCAGCAGCGACATCTGAGACAACTTTTAAGAATAAAATGGTTCCATCACGTCTCAAACGTATCGGTCCTTGAAAAAGCTAACTGCGAGAGTATTGAAGTCATGATTACAAAGTCCAACTTAAGATGGGCTGGTCACGTATGCAGAATGCAAGAAAACCGCATACCAAAATCTCTGCTTTGCGGTGAGCTTGTAGACGGTAAGAGGAGGCCGGGTGGACAACTCAAAAGGTTCAAGGATATTTTCCACGAAAACTTAAAGGGAATTAACAAGCAGAATGAGTGGGAAGAGGCAGCTCACAATAGAACGGAATGGAGAAGAATTGTAAAGTCAGTTAAGAGCGACAACCCCAAAAAGTAAAGAGGCAACAAAGCAATGAGATTTTTGAATGTCTGGAGTGCGGTAGACAGATAACATCACGTATCGGGCTTTTCAGTCACAGAAAAGCTCATGAAAGAAAACGCCTTGCGTGACCATCTTCTGATGCGTGTCAAATACTCGTCAGCGAGTAATGGCGGTATGTATGTATTTCGGAGATACAGGGTGTAGAAGTTTCATTATCATTACTTTTTTTTTCCAAATAATTCTAAACTAATGACGATATTTCGATGAAAATTGGTGTCTGGAAGTTTTTTGATATGAGAAATTTGATTTTGACGTTAATATGACTCCTACTTCTAGAGGGCGCCACCTACATATTTTTAACTGGTTTGAAGAGTAATAACTTTTCGTCCGTACCTGTATAAAACTACTGAGTAAAAAATATACATTCACGACGTTTTTTACGTAAAAAAGATCTCTTTGTAAAAATCTCTACATGTATCATAGATTTTTTAATAAAATAGAAACATTAATTTAAACCTTTCCTTTCCCTTATCTCTAAAAAGAAGGTCTTGCGGACACATATTTATATAGACCTTTATGTTTATTTTTGGACCCTGAAGTCAAAATCAAAAAGAAGAAAAAATACTCAAAGTCTCGGTCTTTGAAAATAAAAAAGCTACATTGTGACATGTGTTTCGCTCATAGGAGCACCATCAGACAAAAATACAATTAAAGACACATCATACACGTTCACATTTTACATAAACAACAATGATTAAAACAACACATCTTTTTTTAATTCCGTATACGAAATATTGACATTTCGTCATGAATCACCCTGTATATGTCATGACAGCTAAATTCACAGAACTTATTATAAATTCCTAGCTAATGTCACCTTATAATAGAACAAACTTATTATTTTTATTCTTCTTTTCCACCAAAAAAAATATCTAGAATAAAAACTGCCAAAGCGACCTTTTTCCCTTAAGAAATTTCCACAATTTTCCACTCCTTTCAATATTTAAAGCCCAATCTTCTATCGGCACGCGTTCACCCGTACAACCACCCCTTTTCACCCCCTTAAACCCCTTCAAACCTTCTTTCTAGCCCCCCAGTGGCTCGTCGTCCCTATTTCCTTCTTTGGCTTATTGCATTTTCCGACGAATATAGGGCAGAAGCGTGGAATGAAGGGATGGGAAGTCTTAAAGGGGGGTGGGGGAGGTTTTCTGTTCTGGGGGGAGATGTAATGAGCGGCGATCTTGGCGTCGGGGTATAAAAGGAGATGATATTGCATTTCGGGTGAAATGGAGACAATGCAGACTAGACAAAAGCAAAGGAGAAGGGAAGAGACGTGTGTGATTTTTGGGATGTGACGATGGTTTCGGAAGATTCTGGGGAAGATGATAGATAGCTATTGGAGATACATGAAAAATTTCTTATACAGGGTTGTTCACTACATACGACACGGAGTATTGTAGCTAAACGATGAGATTTTTACAAATTGTAAATTTTGGGTTCGATGAAGGACTATTAGAGGTACAATTTAAGATTAATTTTACAAGATACAGAGTGTTCCAAAGAAGTAAAAAATATCAAAGTTGTATTTTTTTAAATGGAACACCCTGTATATTATTACATTTTTAGTTTCTACGATTAAAATAAAGGTAAATTTCGAAAAAATCGAAAAATACGTTTTAATTATTTGATTTTCAAACACAATTTGGTGTGGAATTTTCTTACCGAATACCACACGAGGTCAAATTAAATCCGGACATTTTTTCTAGCTCATGAATATTTTTAGAAAATTATCCCTCGTCTTCGACTTGGGATAATTTTCAAAATATTCATGAGCTCGAAAAAATTTCCGGAAATAATTTGACCTCTAGTGGTATTACTAGTGAACATTTTGATTTGTATATAAAGACACCTGCTCCATCTATCTAAAATATTATCAGCGTTACAGTGTTGCCGGATCATTTAGTGAAGCCTTTTTGATATTTTAAATGGAACACCCAGTATATTATCACATTTTTGGAAACTATTCTCATATCTCATAATTTGTTTAGTATACTAACCTATACCCATTTCTTATAGTTTTCGAGATAAAAAATAAAATATGATTGATGAATTTTCCCTAAAAATCAAAAGGCGATTCTATGGAAATATAAATTCGATTTCATTCTTTGACGAATGGATTTTATTAATTTTTAATAACGTTATATTTTTTCCTCTTTTAAAATGTTTGAAAGAAGCACAAAATTTATTTATTTCAAAGCTACGAAAACGTCTCGTATACGAACTGAGACATTATACTTAATTGAGATATCAATATTAATAACGTGTTGTTGCTCACCTGTTTTGATGTATCGCTGAGCAGTCATGCCATCTTGAATATAAACTATACAAATATAGCTAGTAATAATTCTCAAAATCTGAACTACTATTAAATAAGAAAAATAAATAATAAGTACATGCAATCGATCGAAAAAAAAACGGTGTCAAAGACAGCTGACGTCTCTAAACGTTTTTTATTTGATCTGTACTCTTCTTTATTTTTATGAAGGTTACAATTTATTTTTATGATGAGTAAAAATGATTTTGAAATGGTCTAGTTTAAAATTTGAAAAAATACTTTTTGGAAATAGATTTTTGTTTTTGAAAACTTTCTATCCATTTTTAATTTTTCTATAATTAGTGTTAATTTTTGACAAGTACCTATTACGCGCGCGATAATTTTTAGTAACGGACGTCCAGAGATTGACCTTGCCAAAATTATCATGGATTGTCATATTCCCCAGCCGTCTTTGACGCCGTTTTTTTTTCGATCATAAGATACAAATATAGAAAATAGAAGTAAGTAACTCTGTACCAATAAACAATTTCGACATTCCCATATGAAACCCAGTACACACAACAGAAATTTAATACTTACTATATCTGACATACGAGATATAGAAGTGCTATTTACAAGAAAGGCAATAGTATTAGAAGTGTACTATCAGAAAGAGCTCGGGTTACAAATTGAAGAAGACATTGGCGCAGTCGACGATTCAGGATTTAAACTTTAAGTATTATTGTAGAGAATCTAATATTATATTTTTTCCATAGCAACTGTTAAAATTACCTTGAGCAACTGTTAAAATTAGCCTGAATATTTGTTGGTAATTTACTTATTTCGTTTTGAGCCATTTCTCGCTCCAATTCAATCAGCAATCGACTCGAAAGAGAATTAAAAAATATTCACTCAAAACTGACAACTAAAGAGACAGCTTTATTTACTTGTCAAATTACATAGAAACCAACGCCAACCCAGCACAATATTTTTGCTACTCGTAATAAATTCCTTGAAATAATAATTTCTGAATATTTTTTATAACGTAACTGGCTATAGAAAAAAAATGTTGTTTTATACACGACGATAAAATTCCATTATCGTCTTGTATTAAAAATTGACTATTATATATATTATATATTATTTATTATATATAAACTATTAAAGAATCCGTTAACAGGAACCATTATCCATCCGAATTTTAATCTATTCTGCATTCTTAAAATGGAACCAGACCCGACTTTTAAATGTCAAAATGGCTCAAAGAATAAAGGAATGCAATTATGTCGGTGTAAAAGCCAGAAACGGACCTTTAGAACCTGTAAAAACTGGCATAGGCTTGCCGTATTGCGGCATTTCTTCCCCTCCTGTTCCTAATCTGTTTACCTATAGAGGTAAATGTTTCCTTCGTGTAGGGACTTATACGCGATTTTGAGGGTGTGAGACGAATCTTAGTGAGAGTTTTCGACAGGACAAGATTTACCGTTATCGTAACCTCAGGAAACATTACTTTAAACCACTTTTATCTACCGTCAGTGAGTTAAGAAGCTCTTAACTCACGCATTTTTGACTACCAAAGAGAAAAAAATATTTTGCACTAAATGCCTACTAAATACAAATAAACTCTCCTATTAATAATAATTATAAAAACTTGAAAACTTATTTATTATAAATGTTAATGATACAGTTTGAACAATCTTTCAAGTAAATGCCTGATGAAGCAGCTACATTTCCCGAACTTGTATTCGATATATTCAAATTCTGATTCTGATGACTAGCCGTGGCAAATTGAAAGAGCTCCGGGTTACTTGGTTTTATTTTTTTAATGTTTGCTTCACAACTACCTCCCGTATTTTTCTTTTATTTTCGGCGGAATTTTCGATATAACTTTCCGCCACCGAGTTAGACCGCCACGCCAGCCACCATGACGCTTTACTGTCAAAAAATCAGCTCCCGAGTTTGCCAACGGGGACGTAGAAGATCTTCAGAAGCAATGGCCTGTATATTCCTCTGGATGTTCAAGTCCTAAGTAAGAGGCTATTTCTTTTGGTAGAGAGATGCCATTTCGAAATTGAACGAAAAATCTTCCATGGTCGATGTTGTGGGGGCGAAGATTAATGTATTTTCTAACCATTTCCACCATATCTATTCCTTCGATGTTTCCTGAAGTAACAAAGAACTCTCTTGCTATTTTCGTTTTGGTGTTTGGTAACAAAAAGCGAAAGCACAGTCTTTGACATTATTTGACATCAAATTTTTTTAACTACTCACGCCCACAAGCTCCTGGGAGACCAACAATCAAGGCAACTCTCTTAAATATATATTTTTTGTCATCTGCTGCTAGTAGAAATTTTTAGTAATATCGGCACCCTTGATTTTTTTGACCGATAACCTTTGAAACCGGATTTTCTTTTGGGAAGGGCTACTAAATTAGTGTATTTGCTTATATCTATATTCATTATAATACTTGCACTCATAATACTTGAACTTATTTCTGGGAAACCTTATATATTTATAGACATTACAAAACAATAATTTTATTAAACGAGCAATTCTATTGACGATACTTCATCTAAATCACCTCGAAAACTCCCTTCGATCTTAGACCGAAATCATTAACGCCAGCGTTTACAATAATCTCGAGCAGCTCCTCAATTATCTCAACATATTTCCTATAATATTCCTCCGGGGCGATGGGAAAGCTCAAAGGGCCTCAGTTTCGAAGGGATGATGGGAGTAGGCGCTTATTAGAACAAAAAATAATTGTACCTCGATTCACACACTTTGGTTTGATTGAATTAATATTACTATTTTTTTGTCTAAAAATAGCGTATCTTCTGTATTCTCTCTTATATGAGCATTTCACGGCATATTTCAATTAAATCCACTTTTAAAAAAAGTCTTAAATAGCCTCTACACTATACGGAGAACTCTTCGAAGCAGGTCAAGGTCGCGTTTCGTCGCCCAACTTTGACGCATTTGGGGTTATTTACAGTTGTCTTGACCCACTTCGGTTTGCCTCGACCTACTTTCGATTCTTAAAAGCGCCTGAAAACTACTCGTGAGGAGGGCGTGGGGATTTTTTGGCGTTTCCTGTTGCCTCGTTGAATTTTGTTTCGTTTTGAGCTTTTTCCAAGACGTGGCGGTGTCTGTACCCGAGGCAAAGAACTTTTTTCATAAATCTCAGTAAAATAAGTAAACCTAGACTTTCTAAAATAGCTGTAATTACGAAGATATTTCGTTAATTAATTACATCTCGTTTTATATTGATATATATATATATATATATATATATATATATATATATATATATATATATATATATATATATATATATATATATATATATATATATATATATATTCCACAAGGTTATTATTTGAACACGCGTTTAATAATATATAGAGTAGATATTTAAGAACAAAGCTTTTCACTCAATCTGCAGGAATATAATTAGAATATGTTTATTATTTACTTTTATTATAATGAATTAGTATATAAAATTGCATATGTTAGGTTTCTTTACGCGGCCTTAATTGATTAATATAACAGTAGTGTTGCTTGATGAGTAATACTGGCAACATACTATACGTATACTAAGCTTAAGAAATACGTATACTAAGACTATAAAAAGCTTAAAAAATTAATAAGTGTTAAATTAATTAACGTTCGGGTTTATTTTTGATTGGTGCCCTCTAACGGACAAACGAAGCACTTTTGTATAAAGATAAATTATGTAGAATTAACTTATTTTGATTCAAAAAATACGTAGTTCTTCTATGTCCACGAACTCCCTGTATATTCTGTAGCTCTGCTTTAGGAAAATATATCCTCCAAATTTTTTTCTCAAAAAACATGCGATGTGGTGACCAGCGGTTAAGCAAAAATAGTTTTAATCGGAGGTAGTAGCAGGCAATTTTTATAAAAACCAACGGTTTTTATAACCATTTAACCATATAACCATTTTAACCGTTTTTCATTGGTTAAAATGTGTAGAAACCTGATTGTTAGTCTGGTTTCTACACATTTCAACCAATAAGAAACGTGCTGACTAGTCAGGGATTCTTCTGAGAACAGGCCTTACGCCACCCTAAGCGTGTTAAATATATTAAACTCAGCATAGAACGTAAAATTTAATTTAACAAATGTGAGCAATATGCTGACGCACTCACAAACGTGGTTTTAAACAAAGAGACTAATGAATTCTTTCGGATTTCGAACAAGACACAAAATCCTTCAAACAACGCACAAAGATTTTCTGCTTATTACTTTATAGTCCTCCATTATAGTACAAACGAGACAAAAGGAAACAACGTCTCTTTGAATTGCGCGATGGCGTCCTCAGACATACTACAAGCGCCAGTTAGAGGAACGTTTCTCCAGTCAATAATGTCAATGTTTGTTTGGGAGCTTCGGTACAGGCTAAGACATTGTCGGTCTCGATTTGCCATTGATTTCTGGGGGTGGAGTGGAACTGTGTTTGTATTCGGGGGGCCAAGTGGATGTTTGATGTACCGGGTTTAGAAATTTGAGCATATACGTATTGGTTAAGGACCTATGTGTTAATTAATATAGGAACACAGACCGAAAACTGATAATTATCTTCATTAATCATAAAATCATAAAATAACTATAATTAAAGTATACCTACAGGGTGGTCCAAACTGTATTCCGGACACTTCGCCAGCATATTCTGCTGATAAAAATAAGTAAAAAAGTTCGTATAAATGTATATTCTAAAATGCTTAGTTTCGAAGATAGAGGGTACAGAAATTTCAATTTTATTTCGATTTTTTCCAAATAACTTCTGAAGTAACGTAAATATTTGGATGAAAATTGGTGTCTGGGAGTTTTTTGACATGAGAAATTTGATTTTCATATCAATATGACTCCTACTTGTAGAGGGCACCACCTACATATTTTTCACTGTTTTGAAGAGTAATAAACTTTTGTCCGTACCTGTATAAAACAACTAAGTAAAACAATATGCATTTACAACGTTTTACGTAAAAATATCTCTTAAAATAAAAAATCGCTACGAGTAATGGTTCTCGAGATATTTGGAATCAAAATTATCAAAACCTACCTTTGACATAAATTAAGCATGTTGAATAAATACTTATTAGGCTGAAATCATAAATTTGAAATGTTTTTGTTCTAAAAGTTCTTTATCATCATTTTTCGCAGAAAAATTTAAGATTAATTTAAAAAATTAAAAGTTCCCAAATTTATCATTTCAGTCAAATATGTGTCTACCATAGACTTAAAATAAAATATAGACTACACTATTTACATCTAAACGCGGTCAAACAATCATGTTTGTACACTTGTTTACTTCTGTCATATTGACATCAAAATCAAATTTGTCATGACAAAAAACTACCAGACACCAATTTTCATCCAAGTACATATTGATGTTGCTTCAAAAATTATTTGGAAAAAATTGAAATAAAAATAAAACTTCTACACCCTGTATCTTCGAAACTAAGCATTTTAGGACATACATTTGTACAAACTTTTTTACTTATATAATGTGTTCTTTTTTTATAAATTGGATTAGGATCGAAAAAAACAAATTTAAAACAAAGGACTTCTGTTGATTTCTTTCGATCCTAATCCAATTTATAAAAAAAGAACACATTATATATTATTGGATCGACAACAATAAAAATTATTTTTTACTTATTTTTATCTGCAGAATACGCTGCCCAAGTTTCCGGAATACAGTTCAGACCACCCTGTATAATTAGGGCAGAACACCTGGCAAGAAAACGGAGAACAGATGGACCACAAAAATTACAGCATGGTACCCACGAGGAATTAACAGACCTAGAAGAAGACCGAACCTGACATGAGATACGTGACGCAGTCCGTCCCAATCATAGTTCATGAACCGACCTAGTTATTATTTTACTATTATATATTGCAAACAATTAATTTGCTGACATTACATTTCATGTTATTGAATATTAGATATACCTATTCACTTTATGATTAACTTTCGTACAGTACGCAGTTACTTTATATTGTCAAATTATTAAATTTTAATTTTCTTGAATACAATAAATTTTTTAAAAACAAGTTAGTTACAATAAAATACATAACTCATGGGACCATGGTATTAGGAAATTTAGAACCATTTTTTAAAGTATATGTAAATTTCTTCGTGCCATTAACTCTGCAGTCGTCAATTACTTGACGTCATTTGTAGAAGTGAAATCAATATATCTCCGCATTTAAAATAAAGAGTATAAGAAAAATATACATCAGTTTTTACGATATTTCTTACTCTGTTATTCGGGGCTGATGCAAATCGAACCAATCAGAGTCAGTTAACCCGACTTTGTTTCATTTATTTAGATTACCTAAAAATACAAACTAGTGTCTTGTAATCCTAGTTTTCTCTATAAACCCGAATTATTCCTCGACTCGTTATTTTCGCAAGTAATTATCGTTTCATTGTCACGTCGCGTCGCGTAAACTTACCTAAATCCCGTATATACTTTTGTAGCGTTGTTTGTGACAAAGGGAAATGAAGAAAGACCTAATCTCATAATTTATACGACGTCGGGCGATACGACACCAGCTCCCTCTTAATTAAAACGTCGGAACTTGTCGGGCAAAACGTAAAGTGACGGTTCCGGGGAAGTTTTTTCACCCCCGCCAAGTTAAACTAGTCGACTCGACTCGTTTTTCTTTTTTGACGTTTTTTTTTCTTCTCGGTCGAGGATTTTGTCGTTTCTCGAAAATAGGAATTGTGTAGATTTATTTAATGGGACTTAAAAAAGTCACTTGAAAATAGTTATAGTTGATACCAATTAAACTTTGAATTACGTAATCGAGGGCGCGATTTTTAAATTCAAACTTGCCAACCGTGGATATATTCGGCGCCGGGCGACTAACTGGAATTTAAATTTCCCACTGGCGATTCGGGTGGTAGCTAAGAAATGTCAAATTGTTACATTTATTTATTTATTTCCTAATATTGTCATTTGTTTTGACACTTTAGTTTTGTATTACGAGTTTGGATTTAAATAAATAGTGATGTATTAATTTAAGCTTAAAGATCTCTACTAACAGACCTTGCACTCCAACATTGTCTTTTTTAGAACCTCTTTTAGTGTACAAAATAGCTTAATACCCGTAAAAAACTCAGTGCAACTTATTAGAGTATTTTGAACGGGAAAGCGGGTAGGAATGGTCCTTTATGTCCCTTAAGTGCTGTTAAGAAGGTGAGTTTTGTTGATCTACAGTAGTGGCCAAATTATAGCAACTCTCAAAATTCGAATATAAAATTGCCTACAAAGTAATAGCAATTTTCCTATTCACCCAAATAAAATGTTGAAGTCTAGATGTCTATTTTAAGGACATTAAAAGTTGATTAGTCTATTAAAAAAACGTATAATAAAATAATATGTATATTACTTGTGGACAAAATTATAGCAACTTTTACAAATTAATTTGAAGATATTTTGAAATAAATAGAAAACATGAAAATAATTAATATTTCGTATAATATCCTTTCTGCCTGATGACCTCTTCACATCTTCTGGGCATAAATTGCAGCAAATTGGTTATATACTGTTCATCTATTGCTTTCCAGGCATTCTGTAGTGCTTCAAAAAGTTGATCCAAGTTGCTGTAGTTTTGATCCACACAGTAACAAATATTGTTACAAAAACAGTAAACAAATATTTGAGTGAAATACAATAAAAATAAATTATAAACTACTATAAAAATTTTATTATAAAATTTTCAAGAATATTAAAAGTTGCTATAATTTTGCCCACTACTGTAAATAATAACTGTTTATATATTTATAATTAATTTATTTTTGTTTCCTAAAAGATTTTGAATAAAAGAAAATATGTAAAAGTGGGCAACGGCTGTGCCGGTCAAGCTTAATCACGTAACTGAAAGTTTATTTGATATGAACTATATATACAGATTTTTTGTTATATTTTTATACCTTTTTTTATTGGATATAAAATTGTGAAACTTTGCCACCAATTTTACCTCCTTCGTATTTCTTATAGTTTCTTAAATTCCAAAGCTCATCCTCAAATTTGGGACACACTGTACACTTTTGTAATGACCAAAAATGTACATCAATGACTTTCGAAAGCCTTTGATAAGTCTACTAATATCCCGAACTAATTCTAACTACTATATTAATTTTGTAATATAATGCGCGTATCATATTCTTAGAAATTATGAAAATTTTAAATTTGTTTGGTCCAAAATTTAACTTTTCTATATACAGGGTTGTTCACCACATACGACACGGAGTATTGTAACTAAACGATTAGATTTTTACAAATTGTAAGTACAATACATAGCAAGCTACAATTTAAAAATATTTTTACAAGATACAGAGCGTCCCAAATAAGTAAAAAATATTATAGTAGTATTGTTTTAAATGGAACACCCTGTATATTATTCTATTTTTGGATTCTACGATAGAAATAAAGGTAAATTTGATTAAGGTTTATCACACTTAAACCTTACCGTTTTTGAAATATTTTCAATTTTATGAAATTGCAGTAAAAATTTTAAGGCTTCATTTCTCCAAGGGTGTCAAAGTTTTTAATACTAAATATTTTCTGAAGATTATTTATTTATCAAATATTGTGTTGCAATAATAAACATTTTACTACCTTATACAGAGTGTCCAAAAATTTATATTAAATAATTACTAGCTTTAAACGGCAATAACTTGTTTAATTTAAATGGAACACCCTATATTTTTTACGGGAATCAGATGCACCATGTAATTGTCTATTAAATTGTATTATACCATTTTTTACTCATCTCTTCAAGTTTTCGTATAAAATGCATTTTCTTATAATTTAGACCTCATTTATCACTATATCCATGGAATATTGACATTTTAGTTTATTTTTGAAGATGTAGCAAATTTTTAAAGATGTATCAAATTTTTAAAGGGTACAGATACTAATATTGTCGATATAGTGCGCTTATTTAATTAAAAAACAAAAAAAACTGTTTAAATATTTTTTGTTAAAGAGGACCAATTAATATGATCCCAGTATTCAAACTACATTAATTGACTGTTTACGTTCATTAATAATAATTGCTCCAAATACTAAAAAACTGAATTTTGTGTGTATTAGACGGTGTGGTAAAAGTCCCAATTTTATTTCATTTTTTGACGAATGCTTATTTATAAAAACAAAGACGTTCATTTTCATAACTTATTATTATATTGATTTCTGAGCCAAATCCACATTTACGTAGAATACTTTATTAATTAAAACAATTTAAAAGTATGTAATTAACCAATTTTTGGTTGGAAATAATGGTGGTATATTTAATTGATATGCTCTTTTACAAAGATTTTACAAAGATTTAAATAGTTTTTTTTGTATGCCAATGGGCTTGCAATATTTACCACCTGTACATTTTGTACATATATAGTGCTATAAAAAAATCTGAAATGTCAATATTCCATGGATATAGTGATAAATGAGGTCTAAATTATATAAAAATGCATTTTCAACTAAAACTTGAAGAGATGGGTAAAAAATGGTATAATACAATTTGATAGACAATTACATTGTGCATCTGTTTCACGTAAAAGATATAGGGTATTCCGTTTAAATTAAACAAGTTATTGCCGTTTAAAGCTATTAATTATTTAATATAAATTTTTGTGCACTCTGTATAAGGTAGTAAAATTTTTATTATTGCAACACAATATCTGATCAATAAATAATCTTCAGTAAATATTTAGTTTTAAAAACTTTGATACCCTTGGAGAAATGAAGCCTTAAAGTTTTTACGGCAATTTCATAAAATTGAAAATATTTCAAAAACAGTAAGGTTTAAGTGTGATAAACCTTAATCAAATTTATCTTTATTTCAATCGTAGAATCCAAAAATAGAATAATATACAGGGTGTTTCATTTAAAAAAATACAACTATAATATTTTTTACTTATTTGGGACACTCTGTATCTTGTAAAAATATTTTTAAATTGTAGCTCTAATAATCCTTCAACAAACCCAAAACTTACAATTTGTAAAAATCTAATCGTTTAGCTACAATACTCCGTGTCGT
This sequence comes from Sitophilus oryzae, assembly GCF_002938485.1. Taxonomy (NCBI): domain Eukaryota; kingdom Metazoa; phylum Arthropoda; class Insecta; order Coleoptera; family Curculionidae; genus Sitophilus; species Sitophilus oryzae. Next base: position 10,120,984 of record NW_022146254.1, read on the forward strand.
ATGTGGTGAACAACCCTGTATACTGTATATTCTACGGTATTAAAATTATCATGTTAAAGAATACTTAGCATGCCCTTATTTTTAAATGCTTAAAACTGCTTTTAAAATATGAAAAGCATTTAAGCATCTAAACAACTTATGATAAAATATAAAAAGAAATATTTATGATGCTTTTAAGACGGCATATTTCATTACTCTCTTCAAAGATACATTTTAATTTATTCAAATCAAAAATAAAAAAAATGTCTTATTTCTTTTTTTAAGAAGTAGTCAATTTTTATATAATATGCCTCTTGGCTTTTTAAGACCCAAAAACTCCCGAGATTGATAACAGCTTACAAACGAGAGAAGAAACGTTGTTTTCCCCAAAACCTAATCTGAGGCACGCAGACGATAACGCACAGCAACGTTTCGTAATTTATCTGCCTTCTCTGTCCCCATTTTCATCCTGTTTTATTTTTATTTATATTTATTTTCCGCAAATTTGGCGAAACTGGACCAGATAAAAAAAATCTGACGACGGGTGAATAAAAACGTTAAAGCAGTGGCATGGGAGGAGGGGATGCTTGTAAAAGATGAGGAATAAAAGAGAAGACTCTGAGAAGACTGTTAATTTGGTAATTTATTTGCCGGAAGGTAGAGAGATGGGACGATAGCGCCATCTTAATTACAAAGTCGTCGGAAATTGTTAGAAGTAAACGTTTGTGGAGAAAGGGAAAATGTTAGTAGGGGTGGGAGAGTAATGTTTCAAATTATGTTTGTGTTTTCGGTATAAGGTTTTAAAATTATGTCTAAGGTTTTAATTAATTAAAACATGAATAAAGAATCAGATATACAGGGTGGTCCAAACTGTATTCCGGAAACTTCGGTAGCATATTCTTCAGATAAAATTAAGTAAAAAAGTTCGTACAAATGTATATCGTAAAATGCTTAGTTTCTGAGATATAGGGTGTAGAAGTTTCATTTTTATTTCGATTTTTCCCAAATAATTTCTGAAGGAACGTCAATATTCGTATGAAAATTAGTGTCTGGGAGTTTTTTGACATGAGAAATTTGATTTTGATATCAATATGGCTCCTACTTGTACAGGGCGCCACCGAAATATTTTTTGACTGATTTAAAGAGTAATTACTTTTAGTCCGCGCCTGTATAAAACTACTGAGTAAAAAAATATACATTTACGACATATTTTACGTAAAAAAAAGGTTTCTTGGGAAAATCGCTACAAGTAATGGTTCTCGAGGTATTTGGAATCGAAATTACCAATACCTGTCATCATTGACATAAATTAAACACGTTGACTAAATACTTATTAGACTGAAATCATAAATTTGAAATATTTTTGTGCCTAAAGTTCAAAAGAAACTGTTTTATCATAATTTCTTCGCAGAAAAATGTATGATTATTTAAAAAAAATAAAAATATCCCGAATTTATTATTTCAGTCAAATAACTATCTACTCAACGTGTTTATTTTTGTAAATAATGACATGTATTGACTATTTCCATTTTAAATATCTTGAGAACGGTTACTCGTAGCGATTTTTACCAAGATACATTTTTTATGTAAAAAGTCACGAAAATGTATATTTTTTCCACTCAGTAGTTTTTTGACGAAAAGTTATTACTCTTCAAAACAGTCATATTGACTTCAAAATCAAATTTCTCATGTCAAAAAACTCCCAGACAACAATTTTCATCCAAATATTGGAAAATTATTTGGAAAAAGTCCAAATGAAAAAACTTCTACACCCTGTACCTCTGAAACTAAGCATTTTAGGACATACAATTATACGAACTTTTTTACTTATTTTTATCTGCAGAATATGCTGCCAAAGTTTCCGGAATACAGTTCGGATCACCCTGTATATACTGGCAAAACACTCAGGGAGTAAAGAAACATATTTACTGGAGAGAATATAATTTAAAAAAAATGGACAAAACTTTCTTTTCTAAGTCACTAATTGTATTTTAACGTCTTTAATTATCGCAAAATAAAAACACTAAATCACCACAATACACCAAAACACTTTTACTTTTACACTGGACGCGCGTTTCGCTAACCATGTTAGCATCATCAGCAGATGATTATAAACTGTTAGTTTATAATCATCTGCTGATGATGCTAACATGGTTAGCGAAACGCGCGTCCAGTGTACAAGTAAAAGTGTTTTGGTGTATTGTGGTGATTTAGTGTTTTTATTTTGCTGTGTAACACCAAAGGTTCCAACCCTCAACTGTAATCTTTAAGTATCCTTATTCATTTCCCAAATTAATTAACAACGATAAATTACTACCCTGATAGTATAATTATCATTCTCCATGTACAAAACAAGCCCTCGCTCTAAAAGGTAACAAAGTAGAAGACACAACCGGGCGAATTGCTAGAGAAAAGGACACGAAAGGGACTCTTTCAGCCTAGATCACGTTCGGCCTCTATCGCGCTACCGGGAAATATTTAAAACTTTGTTGTTCCGGAATGGGATACCTGGTCTAGATGGAGCCAGGATAGAGCCAAATTAAAGCACACCAATGCTAATTAAGAGGGGGAATAGAGGGGGATGGGAATGTTGGTACGTGATGGGTCGGAGTAAACGAGGCAGAGTTTTAATTGTCGCGCAGATGGCTTGGTGTTTGAGCTAGTAAAAATGCAATTTGTTGTTGAGTTCAAGGGGAAGAGATATAAAAGTGTCGTTTGAAAGCTCAGCGGGTTTATTTTAAGTATACAGGAGAATATAAATATAATAAGGAAGAGGTTACATTGAATCTGAAAAAAAATTGTAAGAATTTGTAAGACAATTGTGAAAACTTTTGGCGCTTATGTTTTCAGTTTTAGTAGAGAAAGACAAATAATGCAAAGTGTATATTTTTTTTGTTTTCCATATTAAACGTATTTTATAAGATACTTGTTCATAAAAATAACAGGTTTTGTTTAAAATACATCAAACCTACATAATAAAATTTAAGAATTAAAAAATTCATGGAAGGGTTATTTAAAAATTTAGTAAGTAGATATTTTTTTTTCCATAGCAACTGCTAAAATTGTCTTATATCTATCAAAAATAGTAGATAAAATAGTACTTTAATCGCAAGGGTAGATTAATTGATACTTTAACAGCGAGGATAGGTTAAAAACTTTATTTCTTCTCGCACGTTTTTTAATTGCTTCCATTTTTGAAAATTTGTGTATTCTTTTTCATAAGTTATTCGGGATTTAAATGGAAGTAGTTTGGATATGGCGTTTGTCGCCTCTGCCTGAATATCTGTTGGTAATTTACTTACTTTGTTTTGAGCCATTTCTGGTTCCAATTCAATCGGCAATTGACACGAAAGAGAATTAAAAAATATTGACTCATAACTGACAACTAAAGAGACAGCTTTATTTATTTGTCAAATTACATAGAAACCAACGCCAACCCGGCACAATATTTTTTCTAATAATAATAGCTCCCGTATATAGCGTTTGACGCCTTGGGAGTAGCAAGGTACAGCATGCCATGCTAGAGCCGTTCGGTATACAAGGAAGGTAATGTGGCTAGCACTACGCTTCAACCGCCTATTATTACCTCAGGATTGTGAATCCCAAGTACTCATTTAAGGCTGAGTCGACCTAGGTACCCAAACTACTTTTATTTTAATAAAAATAGTCGTGTGTGGGATTCGAACCCATTACCTTGAGATTGGTAGACGAGAGCCTGTACCTCTACGCCACCGGGCACCTTCACTATTTTTTCTACTCGTAATAAATTCCTTGAAATAATAATTTCTGAATATTTTTTAAAACGTACTTAACTCGCTATGGAAAAAAATATTGTTTTATACACGACGATAAAATTCCAAATCTCCCGAAATTAATTCACTCGTTAATCTATTCGGTCGACGATAAAATACCATTTTATCGTCTTGTATAAAAAATAGTAAGAAATATAAAACTACTAACTACCGGAAAAATGTAAATTCTATAGATCGTACCAAATAAAGTATTAGTAACGTGATTTTCTTTTAATGAAAATATTTTAGAAACAAATATAAATTAATTATAAAAATCGCACGACCTTAACAACACTCAAGGGAAATAAAGGGGTATTACTACCGCTTTCCCATTGAAAATGTTCTAATAAATAAAATTATATAAAAATTCTTGCCACTTAACTGCTGATATAGAAATTTAATTTGTGTTTGTCATAATGTGGATCAACCAGCTCTCTCCCGGTTTCGAAGCCCTACTCCATCATCAGGTGAGCTTGGGTAGATTCCACAAAATGACAACCACAGCGTAGAGTAGTTAATTCCGACTTGTCGGAAAGTATCGGTGAGATATTAAGTCCCGAACAGGAGATAGCGGCCTGCGTGCAATGGTATGACTAGCATACTCTATAATACTCCTATACTAGTACAGGAGCAGATATGACTAGCAATTCAGGTCACTCTACTAACATATAAGTGTCTATGATATACAATCTCATTATGTAGTTAATGTTTTAATTTAAATCTTGATAAATTTCATTCAAAATTTTACTCAAAACTATTATAATTTTCTCTTTAATCAAGGCTTTATTCGATCTTTGTCCGTAATTTTATCAAAATCCGTATCAAATTAGTATTCGTCCGACGAAAGTTGTAAAACTTTCTCTACTATCGTCGGCCGCCAGAGGACTCGTCGGAACCTCCGAGACAGATTACAAAGTATTTTTAAATTTCGATTTAGACGGATAATTAAAGTAGTTTTTAGGATCGATCCGTCCGAAGGTCTCCTTTTCAGTGGCGTAGGTTAAATATACTGAGAGAAAAAATAGAAATAGACCTACAATATTTCTGAAAATTTCCAAAATAAAACTAAAAATTAAAAACAAATTTAAAAATAATCATACAGAAAGTTTGAAGTTTTTTGGTTTTACCTTATTAAGTAATTGTTATCAGGCAGTAATTGTCAATTTTGAAGTTTAACTTGATATAATGTCATTTTATCAGAAGATCGGTTTTTATAGAACAACGGTTTTTATAGACGTATTTGTTTGAAAAAAAATAGTGTTCTCGAATAGTTTCATTTAGATATTTTAAATAGTTTTTTCTTTGTTCTTTGTGTTTTTTTTTGCTTCAGACGACGGAAGAGATATACTTCCCGAAACGTTAAGCATTTTTTGTCCGTTTGGCAAATTTGTTTATTAGTAAACCACTGTTGACAATTAGTCTCCGTTGGATTAACACAGCAGTGTTTACAAAAAATAACTATTTTATTTTGTCGATTTTCTTACAGTGGCGAAATACCCATAGGACATTTTTGAAGAGACGAATCCGCCACAGAGGTATAGAATTTTTTAAAATTACTCTATTTCGTACCTTCAAATTGTTGTAAACAAAATGCGACATCGAATTTGACAATGACAAAATCACATTTTTGCAGCTTTTCCTAGGCCATATTATAAATTTTTACTAATTTGGAGGTAGATTTTTGCAAATAACTTTTAACTGCCCATTTCAAATTAAACAAAATTCTAGACAAAAGTACAACTTCAACTCCTCTTAAAAAAAGTCATATAATTTTTGCATAAAATTATCTGGGGAGATAATATTAGATTTTTTCAAAATTTACATGGGATTTCCTATGTCCCATGTTTCGATGCACCACACGGTATAACCAGGTTTCTTTTTTTATCCTGTCAAGGTCCTTCATCGTAATAATTGTTGTGTTGCGTAGTAGTATTTGTTTTCATTATGCGCTGACACGATATTTCACATACACACAACCAAACTTATATGGAACCACTCTTTATTTGTGACTATACTTTTTGCAAGAAAAAAAATTGGTATACAACTTTAAGCTAACTTTTTGTTGTAAATAAACATGATAATAAAGAATAACCGATTGCTGCGATTTATTTTCTTGTGAATTCTGTGTTCAGTAGTAAAATCAGGATTGTCCGGTAGTTTTCATTCAACCCAAAAAAATTAAAAAAATACCTTATGTTGGATTAATAGATGTACCGAGGGGAAGAATAATTATTGCTCTCATAGAACATGCCACAACACAATGCCCCACTCTTGAGAACAGGCCCAGACAAAGTCGTCAAAGAGTCACAGCTGAATAACAAGACCGCTTTGTGTGTCAAATTGTTAGAAGAAATCCCAATGTTTCTCATCTAGAGTTACAAAGACAACTTCTGGCAGCTACAGGTGTGAATGTTTCAGTTGAAACCATAAGAAAAAGATTTCGTGCTCGAGGGTTGTACAGGGTGGGTCAAATTCGATGCTTTTAAATGGAAACATCCTTTTCTATAGGAGATAGACAAAAACTAATATCGGTGTCTGGAGCTCAATTTTTGTCAAAAACATGATGGTGAAAACCGCATATCAATATCTGTTACAGTTTCGGAGTTACGGGGTGTTTTTCAAAACTATGCATTTTTAACAAATCGCTGTAACTTTTTTGCTATGGAAAATTTTGTATTTTTATGAAAACATTTCCATAGCACCTTTTTACGTAGAATTTAATGGTTTAAGTATAATTTTTTTAAAATTAATAATTTAAGAATTATTAACAGAAAATTTGATTTTTAATATGGGTCACACCCATATATAGGCCACACCCAATATTTTTAATTAACTGAAAAGAATTTTAAATTACCTTTCCAAAAATATAGCACACTTGATATTTTATTATAATCCCTTTCGAAATACAGAATTTTTAAAAGTTCGCCACTTTTAACTAGTAGGCTTTGGACCCCTCATTGATGATATGCCCTTAATGGAACTCGAAAACATATTTTTCCAGCAAGACGACGCACCGCCTCTGAACGCTGAAGTTATCAGCAAATTTCTGCAGCCAATTTCAAGAATAATTGAATAGCTGACCAAGAACCCAGCCGTTGGCCGTCGAGGCCGCCTGACTTAGTGACCATGGATCTAATCCTATGGATATATTTGCGGAAGAATAAAGGTTCCTTATTCTTGTGTGTAATCTAGACAAAAATTAGAAATGCAGCAGTTATGAGAGGGTATCTTTCACCCCCACTGAGTTAATGAACTCCGCGAGAAATGTTCAACAACTGCCCCGTCTGTCCATAACAGAAGACGGTCGATATGTCGAACACCTGTAGCAAAATCTCATGTCCTGGTTTGCTATTTATTTTTATTGTTATTAGATATAGTTTAAATGTGTTGATGTTAGTTAAATATATTTTAAATTGTTATAAAATTCTGCATCTCTCATAGCAAATATTATTTTCGTTTTAATTGATGCTCACAGCTAGAATTTTTTTGCATTTCAAAGCCTACTTATTCAAAGCGGGCGAATTTTTATATACTCTATATCTCGAAGAGGAATCGAGCAAAATATCAAGTGTGTTATATTTCTGAAAAGGTAATTTTAAATTCTTTTCAATAAATTAAAAATATACAGGGTGTCCCATATAAAAAATCAATTTTTCTGTTGATAACTCTTAAATTATTAATTTTAAAAAGATTATACTAAAACAATTAAATTCTACGTAAAAAGGTGCTTTGGAAATGTTTTCATAGAAATACAAAATTTTCCACAGCAAAAAAGTTACAGCAATCTGTTAAAAATGCATATTTTTGAAACACACCCCGTAACTCCGAAACGGTAACAGATATTGATGTGCGGTTTTCACCATCATGTTTTTGATGAAAATTGAGCTCCAGACACCGATATTAGTTTTCGTCTATCTCCTATAGAAGAGGGTGTTTCCATTTAAAAGCGTCGAATTTGACCCACCCTGTACAGTAGGAGAGTTACGGGTCCCACAGTTATGTCGGCAAAATAAAATTGACCGGCTAAATTGGTGCCTTCAATATCAAAACTGGACATATATATTAGGGCTAGAGGTGGCAACACGGATAATTAAAATTACCAATTTTCTTTTGCTTCGGTCTGCTTTTTGACCATTAACATTTAAATCTCATTTCATTTCAGAAACCAAAAAAATACCATTGTGTTTATTTCGGGACCTGATTAATTTTTTTCATTGCTATATGGATTATTTTTCATCAAAAGTCTTTGGTAAGGAGTGAGTTTTATTCATAAACACAAAATGTTCATGTCACAAAAATTATGAAAAGTAATAGACGATTCTATATAAGCTTGGTGGTGTATATACCCTAAGAATATAACCCGATTTTTTTTTATCTTACCACCGCCACTGTTTTTTTTTTCTGTTTCTAGTTCCGCTCCGGTGTTTCGCGGTAGCCTCTTCCTCCTTTTAATTAAAGGCTACGGCATTTTTACGTCGTCTCGTCGGCAACTCTAAAACTTTATTTCCTAATGAAAACCCGCGCGGCGAAATTGTTGATGTGGGACAAGTGGGGGGGGGGGATGGAATAGTCGGGGAGGGGGGGATAAGGGTGGACATAAAACTAAGATGTCGGAGACGGTCTTTTGGGTTTAATTTCGTTTTATATATGTACTACGTCTGGAATTAATTAGCTGCCGTTTATTTTTTGGCTTAAGCTCTTAGAATTCGCTGAGGCAGTGTTTTATTATGAACTAGCTGACCCGGCTAGTTTCGAGATTGTTTTGTTAATCTTGTGGTATGGAAGGACTGATTTACCCAGTGATCTGTAATGAATGAGACCTATCGATTGTTGTACTGCTTTTTTAATTTAAACTTTTGAAAAATTTGGCATTTAAATCAATAATTGACTGTATTTTTTTTGAAATACCAATAAATTTCTAATATTTCCACCATCTCTAACTTTGGATACATGCAAAACCGACATAAAATCTCCATCTAATTCACGACTATTACTCTCTAACAAACTTTCCCAATAGCAACGTGAAATATCGTTCTCCAGAGAGAGTCTGTTCTTCCAATTAAATTAATTCCTTTCTGATACGATCAAACAATCTCTTTATTTGACTCCAAACTTCCATACCCTTCTCTTTCTATATTTTTCCATCCTCTTCGTCTTCTGTTAATCCTTCTCCAACAATATCCCCCGCTGTACTCACCCCACCGTCTCCATTCAAGCGATTCTTAGTTCGAAAAGTTGGACAAGTTCGGTGGCGCCCGTTTTTTTGCAAAGAGCGACCTATTAGGATGCGGCCAAAGTTGAAGGAATATTCCCAAAGTGGGGATGAAGATGGAGGGTGAATAGAATAGTCGAACGATATTGTTTTATAACTGTTTTAAAATGTAAAAGAAGTTTCAAACTTATAAGTTTTCCTAAGTGTGTTTTGTACGCTTTTTTTGGAGTTATCTTGAAACTATGCCAGCGTCTAATTTATTGGGTTTGTTATTATTATGGAGCGAAGTTTCTGGTTTTAAACTAGTTTGGTTTTACTAAAAATAATCTTGTAGCATGAATAAGGAATTTAATTTTTTAGATCGGAATGTATTTAATTTTGAAATTTGCATAATGTCTTGATCAGATATATCACTAACAGTTAACAAGTGTGAGTTTATACTAGAGCAGAGACTCACCAGTGACTGCCTTGTGAAGTCATTCACCGAGAACGCCCAGCATTAATATATTTTTTAAACACTTTCAGATTTACTAAAAGATAGCTAATTGGCTCTTCTAAAAACTGTCGTCGCCGGGTTTTTTGTTTTTCATCTAATTAAAAAAATAAAAAGTATTTTTTTTCCTGATGTCGTGGCGGATGCGCCAGGCTTCAACTAGTTGTAAAATAAACTGCAACTTAATAGCATCAAAAATTGCCAACTGTAAAACGGCTATTCTAACAAAAAATAACAAATTTAAACGAACATTAGACACGAACAATATTATCCCTATTTCTTTATTTTTTCCATAGCAACTGTTAAAATTGCCGTATATCTATCAAAAATAGTAGATAAAATAGTACTTTAACCGCAAGAGTAGATTAAATAAATGATACTTTAACAGCGAGGATAGGTTAAAAATTTTATTTCTTCTCGCACGTTTTTTAATTGCTTCCATTTTTGAAAATTTTTGTATTCCTTTTCATAAGTTATTCGGGATTTAAATGAAAGTAGTTTGGATATGGCGTTTGTCGCCTCAGCCTGAATATCTGTCGGTAATTTACTTATTTCGTTTTGAGCCATTCCTGGCTCCAATTCAATCAGCAATTGACACGAAAGAGAATTAAAAAATATTGACTCAAAACTGACAACTAAAGAGACAGCTTTATTTATTTGTCAAATTACATAGAAACCAACGCCAACCCAGCACAATATTTTTTCTACTCGTCATAAATTCCTTGAAATAATTATTTCTGAATATTTTTTAAAGCGTAACTGTAATGGAAAAGATATTGTTTCATACACGACGATAAAATTGCATTATCGTCTTGTATAAAAAATAACTATTAGTCTATCGAATATAAACAAACTTCCAGACTAGAGCTGGAAGCTCAAAATAAGCAATAATGTAGAATTCTTTTATACATCCTTTCTGTAATAACTACACAATCTAAAAACAAATTTAATCATCATGTTATTATCTCCAGCGTATGTTTGGCTTGGTCTTAAAGAAAACTAGTTCCGAGTAACAGCGCTATACATTTTAAAGCTCGTCGCTTCTTTCTCGAAGAGGGAAACAACGCAACTATCTGTAGTAAGCTGCTTACGCCATAAAATTCTCTATGTTTACCGAAATAAGCTGGCGTAGTCGAGTGAAAATCCAAGGAAAACAGATTTGCAGCGCTCGGCTCTTGATGGTACGCCGAGCAATCGGATACTTTGACAAATAGAAAAACGGACTCCGGAGGAAAAGTTCGTTCTCCCGTTTCGTCGTCGAAAATTTCCCGTCTTTTACTGTTGTCTGCGTTCCGGGAAATGAGAGAACAAAACGGAACTGGGTAGAAAGAAAACTTGATCAAGCTTTTGGAAAAAGTCCTTTGTTTAATTTGTCGTGATCTATAATACAAGTAGATATATTTCTTTATCTACGGAACTACTAATATAATTAAATATAATAAGGGCTGGCAAAGGTTAGTCTTGGGTCGAGATTTCCGTATGTAAGAACAGTACAATGCGTTTATAATGTACTGAAGAAAGAGAGAACAGTAAAAACGTTGCCAAATGTGTGAAATAAACCGAGAAACAGTGTACATTGTTAAGAGACGTGGAAAGGGATATAGCAGATCAGTAATCAGTACTTAAAATGTTAGGAAAGGGTGCACATCATGCGTTCAGCTTCACGATTTAATTACGTCTTGTGATACTTTATTTGTTTAATTATTAACGAGTCGTAATTTTGACTTATATAATATAGTTTGTAAATTTTTAAGTACAAGTTAGAAACACTTGCACTTTTGGTAAAAATAAATGGAATTGAGTCGCTATTAGAACTCTGCTAGGTTGCGCTGTCGATGGAATTGTTGAAATACATAGAAAAAATAGCGAAAAAACAAAATACGTATTTAAAATTGTTGAGTGAAACATGTATTTTCTTAGATTGAAAGTAGTTCGGAAAGTGGCGGTAAGAGACAATAATTCTCAACATTTATTCATTCAGAAAGGTATTCAAAGTAATGTGTGCTTTTCAAGGTGTTTTGTAAATCAGTGGTTCAAATTGTGATGAGGCCTATATGAAAATAATTTGTTAAAAATGGGACTGTTATTTTAGTAGTTATTATAATAGCATGTACAAGTAAAGCAGCACAGTGAAGTGTATTTTAGTTAAGTGTATATCGAAAAAGAGAACTGTCACAGTTACATCGCTCTGTCATAAGTATCTTTTTTAATGTTGGGTAAGTTTTTTAATTTAACTTTTTTAACACATTTCTTAACACATTATTAAATATTTAACTTTTAATTTATGTTATGTAATAATATCACAATCTTAAAAATGTAATGCATCTCTGCAAACTCCTCAGGTGTGTTGTGATTTTATGACTTACTTTTAACATATACTTTTTTGTCCCTATGGCAACACAGTGCGTCGAATTAACTGAAATCCGGGCTTGATCCGGGTAATTGAATGTAGTTGGCGATATCTGCCGGCGGTTCTCAAAATGTTGCGATTATTTTTTTAAATTTTCAAAGTTAAATAACTCGGTTATTTTCAATTTAATTTAAAAATGGTAAAGAGAAAATATGTTTATTTTGACCAGATCTACCACCCCTTAAAATATCTGCACTCATTTCTGGGACACCCTGTATAACATGTCAACTTTTGACATTTTCGCTTAAAAACTGGTCGTATTTTAAGTTTTAATCTAGAGTGCCATGGCTGTGTTAAAAACATTAATTTTTGATCAAGGAGCTTTGAAAAAATAGTTTTGATAAGTCTAATGTTTTTCGTATTTTTTTTCCTGGCCGGTTAAAAGATGCCCAAATTGTATTTTTATTCATATCTCAATTTTTTCAAATATAACAAGGGTGGCTTATTAGGATATTTGGAAAAAGCATTTTTTTAGGAATAATCTGGTATTACACACTTGGTATTTCGAGTCAAATTTTCGTTATAAACCGCATGTTACAATTTCAAATAAACTATATATACGAAAATGTCAAATTTTGACGTATGATAAGTATCCAGAGTGTCATTTTCTATCGAATAAAGTAAAAAAATACCGAGAGTGTCATTTAAAAATCAAAAGTTGTAGTAAGTTCCGGTGGAACAGGAAGTGACCAGAAACAATTGAATACGTCAATCAATCTTAATTTACGTCATATACTAACACACCAAATCTCGTTTTTTTATCTGAAAAAATAAAAAAATTATAGGGGTGGGCCACTGGGTATATTTGACCTCACAAAACTGCCATTCTCTCCATTTAACCGACTCTCTAGCTCCAGTAGTTTCCGAGATACCCATAGAAAACATTGCAAAAAACTCACCCTGTATTTCCTTACTTACCGTTTTGCATTGCTTACATTACGAACGCAACCCACTTTATCCGCTACAAAATCTGCAAAAAGTCAAAAGCTAAAAATAGTTTCCGTATAAAAAAACACCAAACTGGCATATTGATGGCGTGGAGGGAAAAACGTTTCGTGGGCCCCCGGTTCATCCATCATCGATAAATGTGTACGCGTTGCATGGACTGACATGTGTCGTTTGCATGCCGGCAACGTTGAAACTTTGATACGGCTCTTAGGCTGCTGTTGAGGGCGGAAAGCATAATAAATGCAGAGCTCCTTATTTACATTGGATAAAGGACTCGAGGCTGGGGAAAACATGGGAAATATAGAGTTAGAAAAAAGGTATTTTAGTACAGGATATTTTTCTGGAATGCTTTGTATTGTTTTTCTGAAAAAAAAATAAATAAAAGAATAATATTAGTAAAAAACAACCAAAAGTACAACCTAAAAGTAGATAAAACACCTTACTACAACTACATACCCGAACAAGTACTAGAAAACGAAACACCTAGAATCCTTTGGGATAGGAGTTTAATAACAAACACATTGCACAGACCGGACATAATACTGACAGATAAATTAAAAAATTGGCGCCGGGAGGCACGTATAGCGGCCCATACTAAAATATGTTAATAAAAAGTTGGTAGGCAGTTCTTTTAGTTTCAAAGTAAAGGAATTTGTCCGCCACCTGTGGTCGCGTCCGATGGGAGTTTGGAGTTCTCCACACGGATTTTCTCAAAAACGGATTACGGAAACACGGAATATCTCAAAAACTGCGACTTTGACTGATTTTGATATTATTACAAATTTTGTTGCAAATATTATTCCTAATCATAAACTGAAAACCGCGTTTCGCTAGCTACTGTAATTTTGGAGTTACGACTTTTTCAAATTTTTAACCCCCTCCCATACCCCCTTACCAACCCCCACCCCCACCAAAAACTAATGGCCAGATTCTCGGGTGCCACAGTATTTTTGTGCCAAATTTGGTTAAACTCGGTTTAGCGGTTTTTGAGTTATCGTGTTACAGACGGACAGACACGCAGACACCATGAAAATATTTTGTATTTAAGTCATTTATGACCCAAATAACTCATTTTGAGTGAAATTAAAAACACTTTTTTTTGCCGATCTTAATACCTTACCATACCTGTTGGTATCATGGTACAAAGAATACAAGGTATGATCGATAGCGGCTCCAATTTCGTTCAGTTCGCGCATACCACCTGTGACGTCACTAGGAAAATAATGAATAAATAAAAAATAAAGAAAGTTGACAGGAGATCTGCATTTTTGAGGTTATGGTTAAGAATTGTTTATTTTTAAGACTTTTTAGTTCGTTTAATTTAATAATTACTAAAACCAGCAGTTCCAAAAATATATTTAAAAATAATAATTATCTATTAACATGGATTTGGACGATAGGTAAGAATACTGAATTTATTTCTATATTCGGTATAAAATTGTTTATTAGGTTTTTAGTTTGCGATGTTTATGGTAAATAATTTTCATTTTCATTGCCTCTGAATTCACATGAGGACAGAGTTGAGGATATCTATGGAAAAGTAACCACAAGAGGAATTGTTACATCATTTAAAAAATATTGGGAAGTTTATTGTTTCCCATCGAAAAGTAGAAAATGCCAATGCAGATGAACGTATTGTAATTGTGATAGAAGTAATTCTAAGGGTGAAGTTTATTATAATTAGTGGAAGTAATACCAAGGGTGAAGTTTATTATAATTAGTGACCTCTGCTTCTTTTTATATGTAGAAGTTTCTGGTTTTGAGAATAAATCGGTTGAACGACACCCAAAATTTAAAGGAAGTATTTGCATACCCAGAATATGCCCATCAAGGATTATATAGCTCAAATTTCCTTTAATGGTAGGCAATTATTCATGCAAATTAACTTTTTAAGTGACTGAAATATTAAATAGTTTACAATATGGTATATCACTAAAAATATATTACTTTTAGGTACAATTAGGGCCCAAAACATTTCAAAAAGTAGAATATTATTTTATTTAAATGAGGTATTGTACTAGCAATCAATTTATATTAATAACGGAGATTAAAAAATAACAGAATAAATAGATCTTTTTTTATACTACAAAAATAAACTATAGAATACAACAGTATTTAAAAAAATAAATAAAAGTGATGTTCCGGCCGAGATTCGAACTCCGGTCTCGCGCTTCCTAGCCCGACTCCTTATGCACTGCTCCACAGTAACTTGCTTAGCGATAATTCAATGACGGTATATAAACAAAAAAAACAGGTTTATAACAATATCTTGACGATTTGAACTGGCGCGCGGAGCGTGCTGACCAATAGCGCCTGTTATCACCTGTGACGTAGCGACCAACCTGCGCAATATCATACCTTGTATTCTTTGTACCATGTGTTGGTATGGTCGGCTAAAAAAACATACGTTCCTTATAGATATAGCTATTTTAGATAATAACAATTTGCAAGCAACATACCGAAATAAAATCCAAAAATACACGGAGCTGATGGCTAACGAAATAAAGGAACAGTGGAGACAAGAAAAAATTACCATAGTACCAGTTACTATATCCACCTTCCCCTAGGAGATGCAAGACCTTGTCGTTGGTGGGAAGCTCCTGGTCAGGTGCTGGGGGGAATCCCCTCTAGCACTTGCCTTGGTCTAAGAAGCATCTCACTCATCGTCTTGTCCCTGACTGTAGTGTCGTGGCCAGGGAATTGCACCAAGACATATAACGATACCGGGCGGGGCTACGGACAGCCTCAACCTTGGGGCACCGGGGGGCACCCCATTGTATTTTACCCCTTACTTCTACATGCGGGGCTCTGTAGAAGTGGACCGACTGTCCCTAGCGACTCATAGGAACACTATGAGATCTGATAATAATAGTAATAAAAACATCACCGGTGAAGCTGTGGGGAAACCCCCTAGCGACACTGGAAACAGTAACAATGAAAGTTCCAAGGGGCCAAACCCAAAGAGAACTACAGGAGAGGTGGCTGACTCTTGCGTGAGACCATCCTCCGCAAGTGGCATACAACTACCACCTCCTCCAAGGGTCGGGAGCCTACCTCCTACCTCTAAACCCAACAGGCGACTCAAGCTACCGTTTCGTCTACCCGGCCTGGGTCGTAGCTCCGCGACTGTGAGGGTCACGGGTCTCCGTAGGAAGTCCTGGAACTGTATGATGAGTTATAACTCAAGAAAGGGGGACACAATAGATCTCTAAGGTCGCAGAGATTAACCCCCCTCCCACTTATTCTAATTTTAATTCTACTATATCCACCACAGGAGTGATCCCAAAAAATCTCCTAGAATCAATAAAAATACTAGACTACTAGACCTTCCATCAAAAATGTATGTAAACTTGCAAAAAGCGACCATACTTAGTGCGTGTAACATAGTTAGGAAATGTTATGTTAAGTTTTAATGAAGATTGATTTGCTATTAAATAAATTCACACAATAAATTATTAAGTTTGTAAGATTAATGTTATTTTATATCCCAAAATCTTTCCAAAAATCAAACTCATACTTTGAGATTGTGAGTTCATCAGATACTGGAAAATAATACAATATCTAATAAAAATTTGTCTTATTAGAATGTGGCGATCTTGCCCTATCCAGTTATGAATAAAACTTTTATTTTTTAAACATTCTATTCTTAATTTATCATTTTAAGTAAACTATTAGGGAAAATATTATTAAAAATTCGATAGTATCAGCACAGATTAGGTATCCTATAAGTATACAGATAAAAATCTTGTCCCTAATTCGTGGTACGAAAATTGTTTTTTATGACGATGTGCAAACGAATAAAATTTCCTGTGCGCAAAAATAAACTCGTGTAAAATAACAATAAACAGCAGAATAGAGAGATATCGCTAAACCGAATAGCATGCATGGACGTTAATAAAGTTAATAAGCTCTCCTCATTTATAGTTATCGGATCGGAAAGAATTCTGTTCGCGTCGCGTCCGCTAATTAAACTTAGCCTAACTTTGAATTTAAAACTTTGATATTGTTTTGTTTGCCAGGTATTTTAAAACTAAAGGGCTAAAGTGCTTATTTCCAGTGCTTTATTGTTCAACGTCTGCCAGTGGGTTTAGGGCAACAAGCAACAAATTCTCTTAGAAGGGCTAAGTCATCATCTGCTGTAAACCTAAGCCTCTTTATACGTTCTTTAATATTGGAAGAAGTGGAATCCATATTTTGGGCCGTAGTTATTTAATTAAAACTATTCCCAGCTACTTAAATATCAAATTACCTAATAAAACTAAAGTAATAATTCAAAACAATTCAAACATAACCTAAAATAAAAGATCTCGCCGACCGGCCCCGGTTGTCAAATACCCGCACATGCCCATTTAAGCAATTTTTAAACGTTATTTAGAAATAGCGCTTGGTGTAATTGATCCGCAAATTACGTCAGGCGGTAACGTTATTAGCTGGTGTTGCGTTAAAAATTGACTCGCGCATATCGTAACCACGATAAGGTACGCGTAAATACTGCATGACGCTATTCGGTTTTCCGATATCTCTCTAATAACTGTGCCGGTCAGGCGCTGTGCACAATTTTACAGGCCATAAGTGGGCGTGCTATGTGCGCAAACTAGTAACCTAACTAGTGCCCGATTCCGAAAATTGAAACCACGAAAAATAATAAAGAAAAAACAAAGTTTATAATCTGTATAATCTGTGGTATCAATTTTTTTTCAAATTTCAGCATATAGATTTTTTTCAAGAGACACATTTTCTTCCTCGGATAGGATAGCAAAACTTCAGCTTGGCTAATACCAAGTACATAAAAATTTGCTCTCGTTCTTATGTAAGGATCAGTTAAAATATTCATAAAACCGCTTTTTCAGCATTAAAATTTGTCTCGCGCTCGCTATCTGACGTCTCCGGTTCGTTTAAAAATTCACCGAGCTCTTCGCCAGCGCCATCTTTTTGCAGTTTTACAGAGAGCAACAGCGCGGAGAGGGGGGAACCTTTTTATAAACACATTTTTGAGGATGTTTATGCGACGAAAGTGCTTTTAGTGGCGGGCGGAGTGCGCTACTACGTGCGTCCTTTTCTTTTTCGCGGGGGTAATGTGACGAAAAATCGTACGCTAATGAGAATTATCTTACTTCTAAAATGCCTTTTTTGGTCTCTTTTTGTTCGCTTGAGATATTTTTTGAAAAGCAATCTCTGTTTAAGCTTGGGGCGTTTCATTATTCTACTTAACATCGGTTCTGTTTACAAAAATTTAACAACCTAAACAATAATTCACTTTAAATCATTTTTTGAGCATTTCTATACAGGGTGAGTCTTAAATAAGTGCAAATATTTTTAGGGCTGGTAGATCTCGATAAAAGAAACATATTTTCTCTTTAACGATTTTCAAATAAGTAAAAATAACCGAGTTATTTTTCTTTAAAAATTTCCCGAAAAAATATTTTTTTGTTTAAATTTTCAGAACCATTGGACCTACTCTGGGTTTTCTTTCTTGAAAATTTAATCTACTACCTATGTTGCCATATTATCAGGAAATAGAGATGTACAAAAAATGTACAAAGAGAGATATACAAAAATTACTACCTGTGATATAGTTACAAAATAAATTAAGACACAAAATAATTTTTGACATTCAGCTTCATAAATTTTATATTAATTAACGTTTGGGTTTATTTCTTATTGATACGGACAAACGAAGCACTTTTCTATGAGGTGAATATTGTCCTAATTACATACACTTTGATTCTAAGAATATGTAGTAGTTATGTATGTCCACGAAATAACTAGGTCATCCTGTATTATTATTCCTGGTGGATACTGAAATTTCACACATTCAACATTTGAGTTTTTGATGCAAATATTACCAATAACGATTTAATTTTCTTTTTTTTTTCGGTCAGATAAATAACAGAAACGCTCGCGTGCAAAAAACATTCCACGCTAATTATTGCCTGTTTACTTTTTATTAAACAGCGTACCCGCGGCGGCCGCTGCAAAAAAAATCCGCGAATTTGCCGAATCATCTCGATAAAACACCGAAAACAAATATACGCACAAATACACAAACACACGGGTGAGCGGAGAGGGTTTTGGCTGATATATTAACGAAAAAACAACATCGGTTTGGGTGCGGTGAAAAAATCTACCCTCGGATTTGGGGGATGCAAATAACCCTGATACCCCTTTGGTTACCGCTTTCGCTTTTGGCATATCGCAAGCCCAAACAACTGGTCAAAGCGGGAAACGATAATCGAAATGGTAGTCACCAAACAGTGGGATAAATTAATATTAAATGTCAATAAGCCGATAGCAACTAAAAACTAAAATTATACTACTAGTAGTAGGTATATAACTATTTTCGCGAAAAAAAAACCATACTGCGTCGTAAATGTATATTTTTTTAACTCAGTAGTTTTATACACTACAAGTAGTTACACTCTACAAGTAGGAGTCATATTGACATCACAATCAAATTTCTCAGGTTAAAAAACTTCCAGACACCAATTTTCATCCAAATAATGACGTTACTTCAGAAATTATTTGGAAAAAATCGAAATAAAAATGAAACTTCTACACCCTGTATCTCCGAAACTAAGCATGTTAAGACATATATTTATAGGAACTTTTTTACTTATTTTTATCTGCCGAAGTTTCCGGAATACAGTTCGGACCACCCTGTATATTGCACTGACATAAAATCAGTGTTCTGTAGTCTCTTAATCTGATTGATAAAATCTGCACGTGACTTCGTCTGTCTATCTTGTTAATAAACCCGGTATATTTTTCACTGTCTTTCAGTTTTTGCTTATTAGGTCTGTCGTAAACTTTGATGAATATTCTACTATAAACATTTTTGTCTATAGTCTGTCCAATGACAAAATCCTTGACTGTGATAGATGTGTATGTCGTTTTAATTTCAAAGTTGTTTATTTTATTTTACAAAGAAATAAATTGGTACAATTGGAACGCATAGCAGAAAATAATATATTTAAAATTTGAGTGACAAGTGATTACTTCAAAATCATACTTTAAAATATTGTGAAAGAAAACTGTATAAAACTGAAAAAATCTTATCCAGTATTTTATTAAAAAAAATACGGTATGTGTTAATACAAATCAAACAAGGGAGTATTTCAAACAAAACCATGACACAGCAAAAAAAATATAAAAAAGAACTATTTCTTACTTTCAAGCTTCAAGAAATTTCCTGGATTTATTATTAAATTTATCAATATAACTTATGTACAAATAAAAAAACAAAAACATAAATAAAACAAAATATTAATTAATAATAACATTTACTGAATTTTATACCTTAAAAGTTGGTTAATTAACTTTAATCCTAATTTCTTTAAACCAATACCTTTTGACATTATCTCTCTGCAGTACTAAAAATTATTATTTACCTATCGTGTGATGTAATTTTACAGATACTTTAGTTTTTGGTACCAAGTACGAGATGGTATACAAACTTTATTTGTGACTAATACAATACTCTGGCCATAGTCTCTGGCAAACTGTGTCTCTGGGCACCGAATATTAACTGTAAACTATGGTCTGCATCAAAACTTAATTTTCCCTCGAGTTTTCCTCCACTTAATTAAAAAAAACACGAAACACACGTAATAACACAGTCCAAAATGCAAAATATTTATCATTTCTATTTAACATAATTTGACACAAAATTATAACCTATAATTTGGCAAGAGTTTGAGAACTCTCAAAAACCTTAAGTCGAGTTTATACGCATGGGCGTCCGTTTGTCGTTCAACGTTCCGTCAAACCAATAATATTGCAATATGATCTATCATTTTTTAAATAAACCAATAAAACTGGTTAAAAATAACAAAAGACGACGCCATGACGGATTTACATATAAATACATCCATAGTTAACTTAAAAAATATTAGAAACTTTTTTTAGTGAAATAAATGGATTTTCTCCCCGAGAAAAAAAAAACAGAGTTTATCTCTAGCCTGGTAAATTTTTCCCCGTTCTAGAGATTTGTTAGCTATACACAGTTTTGTAGACATTCTGATACCTACTTGTTCCATATTAATCAACAAATATCACTATGCCATCAAAATAAATTGTTTACTAGGTATATTTCGAGAAGAATAGGTATACTGTATCTTTCAAGTATACATTTTTTCGAACTTTTTTCCATTTAATGTAGAGAGTTAGACTTTGTGAGAATTTTTCATTATTTCACGATGTTCCTTTGCTCGTAAAAATTTAATATTTGACTGTAAACTTGCTTCAGTTGAGTATTAAAGTAGCTAAAAAAAGGATTCCTCATTCCTTTTATTAATTAAAAACTAAAAAAATAAGAAAATATGGAATTAAAATACCTTTCTTTACTTCCTTAATTTTGTTTGTTAGTAATATGTAACACCGGTATAATCAAACCAAGAACAAATTTAAATTGAAATAAATTTCAATTCATAACACTGTGCGCATAGATTTATAAAAACATTGTTTATACAGGGTTGTTCACCACATACGACACGGAGTATTGTAGCTAAACGATTAGATTTTTACAAATTATAAGTTTTGGGTTCGTTGAAGGTCTATTAGAGCTACAATTTAAAAATATTTTTTACAAGATACAGAGTGTCCCAAATAAGTAAAAAATATTATAGTTGTATTTTTTAAATGGAACACCCTGTATATTATTCTATTTTTGGATTCTACGATTGAAATAAAGATAAATTTGATTAAGGTTTATCACACTTAAACCTTACCGTTTTTGAAATATTTTCAATTTTATGAAATAGCAGTAAAAAAATTAAGGCTTTATTTCTCCAAGGGTATCAAAGTTTTTAATACTAAATATTTACTGAAGATTATTTATTGATCAGATATTGTGTTGCAATAATAAAAATTTTACTACCTTATACAGAGTGTCCAAAAATTTATATTAAATAATTACTAGCTTTAAACTGCAATAACTTGTTTAATTTAAATGGAACACCCTATATATTTTACGTGAATCAGATGTACAACAAATATAAATTAGTAAAAACCAACCAACCCCACCAAATAACCAACTAACCAATGAATTAACACCCTCCAAATAACCACGCTAACCAACCCGCCAAATTACTAAACCAATCCAACCAAAAAGTGTGAAACCAATGCAAAATAATGACATATATGACAGAAACTATCATCGATAGTCAGTTTAAAAGGTTATTAAATTGTCCAATATAATTGCAGTAGACTATTCAGTAAATTCGTTTTTTTTTCACTCGAATATTATTTTTGCAAAATGACATATCTAAATTTAATTATTTATTGTTAAACAATAAAATCACTACATAATACCAATAAAAAAAATTTGGTTACATTAAATAAGAATTGTGAGATAGAGTTCCTTCAATAAGACTGAGTTACTGAAGTAGTCTTGAGTGAATAAAATGTTTGATTTATGAAGATGGACAATTGATTGAGTCCGCAAGTATAAAACTACTTTAAATCAAAAGATTATTTCCAAGAATTAATCTCATAATGTTTGTAAGTTATCATATGCTGGGAAACTATAAATTATCAAAAAGAAGTGGGGATAATACCCTATTCAGTTATGAATAAACTTACTTCAATCTAAAAAAAGACTATTTATAAAACCTATTTTTATTCCTTAATTTATAATTTCAAATTTGAACATCCTACAATTTGATATATATATATATATATATATATATATATATATATATATATATATATATATATATATATATATATATATATATATATATATATATATATATATATATATATATATATATATATATATATATATATATATATATATATATATATTTATATACTTATATATATATACTCATATATATATATATATATATATATATATATATATATATATATATATATATATATATATATATATATATATATATATATATATATATATATATATATAAATCTCTAAGTCCTGACTGATCACTGACTCATCAACGCCCAGACCAAACCCTTGACCCTAGAAAGCTGAAATTTTGCACAGGGGTTCCTTTTATGATGTTTACGTGAGATAAGAAAGGATTTTTTAAAATTCATCCCATAAGGGAGTAAAACGAGGGGTGGAATATTACAATATTTTTTATTTAAAAAACGGTTAAGTTTCCGAAAAAACGCTTAAACACGTATATTTTATTTTCTTTTTTTACATATTTAAGATTTTTTAAAAATGTATACAGGGTGTTTCGAAAAATCTCATCATTGATTAATCACGATCCTGCTTAAAGCGTTTGATAAACCCCTTAAATATTAGAATATTTTTTATTTAAAAACCGGTGAGTTTTTCGGAAAAACTCTTAAACAGGTATATTTTATTTTGTTGTTTTACATATTTTAAGATTTTTTAAAAATTTATACAGGGTGTTTCATAAAATATGGCCATTGAGTAATCACGATTCTGCTTAAACTGCTTGACGTTTAAAGCTGATTTTTGGCAAACGGATTGACTGTGTGGTGTAGAGGTTCGATAAGGAGGGGTTTCTCGAATCTCAAGTTCCAAGAGGGTGAAAACGCCCCTCAAATAATCTATACCAATATATAAAATTCTTAAGTAACTCACTGATTAATCACGATCCTGCTCAAACCACTCAACGTAAGAAGCTCAGTTTTGGCATACAGGTTGATTCTAGGGTGTAGTGGTTCGATAAGAAGGGATTTTTCGAAATCCCAGTTCCAAGAGGGTGAAACCACCTCTCAAGTATTACCATATTTTTTATTTAAAAAACGATCAAGTTTCAGAAAAAACGCTTGAACACGTATATTTTATTTTGTTTTTTACATATTTTAAGACTTTAAAAATGTATACAGTGTTTCGAAAAATCTGGTCATTGATTAATCACGATCCTGCTTAAAGCGCTTGACGTAAAAAGCTAATTTTTGGAAAACAGATTGACTTTAGGGCGTAGAGGTTCGATAAGAAGGTATTTTTCGAAACTCGAATTCTAAAGGGGATGAAACCACCCCTCAAATATTAGAATATTTTTATTTAAAATCCGGTGAGTTTTTCGGAAAAATTCTTAAACACGTATATTTTATTTTGTTGTTTTACATATTTTAAGATTTTTTAAAAATTTATGCAGGGTGTTTCATAAAATATGACCATTGAGTAATCACGATTCTGCTTAAGCTGCTTGACGTTTAATGCTGATTTTGGCAAACGGATTGACTGTGGAGT
Source organism: Sitophilus oryzae (assembly GCF_002938485.1). Taxonomy (NCBI): domain Eukaryota; kingdom Metazoa; phylum Arthropoda; class Insecta; order Coleoptera; family Curculionidae; genus Sitophilus; species Sitophilus oryzae. The sequence goes on from NW_022146254.1 coordinate 10,145,011, forward strand.
GTAGAGGTTCGATAAGGAAGGGTTTCTTGAATCTCAAATTCCAAGAGGGTGAAAACGCCCCTCAGATATTGCAATATTTGTTATTTAAAAAACGGTTAGTCTTTCGGGAAAATGCTTGGACACGTATAATTTATTTTGTTTTTTACATATTTTGAATTTTTTTAAAAAATCATACAGGGTGTTCCAAAAAGTTGGGCAATTGATTAACCACGATTCTGCTCCAGTTTGTATGTTAATGGAAATTCTTGCTTTGCTTTATCATATCACCATTACAAATGATTAATTCGACGCGAACGAAGTCGCGGGTACATGCTAGTCAGTTAAAATCCTCTTAGGTTTTCTAAAAGTTTGTCCAGATTTTAGTGTCCTACGTCCCACTGTGGATCAATTCAACCGACCTCAATCCGCACCATCATCATAATAACCATCCCCCCGACACAAACGAAAACTTATATGAGGCGGAAAATCATATTTACCCCGAACAACCCCGTTTTGAAACAATGCGAGAGCCCGCCGCGATGATATTTACCCTGAAAACTGGACGATTTCTGGGTTTTAAGAGAGAATATGTCGAAAACCACGTCAAATTCTACCCGTGCCCGCGGATTATACAAATTGGGGTTGGATAAACGCGATTCCACGGCCGCTGAACCATTTTAAGGGTTGGTTTTGTTTGAGTTCGTTCAGAGAACGGTGGTTATTCAATTAGTATGATTCTAAGGTAAATACTTGCCTTGCAATCTGGTCTTTAATGTATTTATATAATAATTTATTTCAGTAAAGATAGCTATTAATAAAATCAAGTATTAGAAAATAAACTGTAATTAAGGTTTTTGTGTTATTTTTAGTGTATATACAGTGGTGGCCAAAAGTATGGAAACTTTTTTAATTTGTCATTTATGCTGAGAAATTAAAATATGAAATAAAACGACTTATATAATCGTGACCTACAAATAATTTCCTACAAAACCTAATACGTTTAAATAAAAAATTAGCTATCAAAAAATATATAAAAAATTATGAATATTTTCTTGGTCAAAAGTATGGAAACTTAAGAAGAATGTTTATTAAAATTCAAGATAATATAAAAATTACTAATATTTAGTGGAATATCCCTTTGAATTAATTATTTCTCTACATCTTCGTGGCATCGAATCGATCAATCTCGTACAATCTTTACTGGAAATGGCCGCCCATTCAGTTTTTAGCACTTCCCATAATTCATTTTTATTTGAAATAGAATGGCTTCGAATTTTCCTATCCAAATGGTCCCATAAATTTTCTATGGCGTTAAGATCCGGAGACTGTGAGGGCCAATCCATTAGTGGAACATTATGTTCATTTAACCAATTTTGAACAAACTGAGATTTGTGCTTGGGATCATTGTCTTGCTGGAACAACCATCTGAGTGGCATTTCTTCATCAGCATGAGGCAGCATATTATTATCCAATATGTCTTTGTACAAAAAACGGTCCATTATCCAACCTGAGCGAGAGGACCAACACCTGAGCGAGAAAAACACCCCCACACCATTATACTCCCACCCCCATGTTTTACTGTGAGCATCTGGTACTTATGGCTGTACCGTGTACCTTTTGGTCTTCGGATATAACGTCTCCCGTCACCACCAAACAGTTGAAACTTGCTTTCGTCGCTAAACAGTACATTCCATTTCTGATAAGACCAGGTGAGATGATCTTGAGCAAATTTAAAGCGGGCCATCCTATTTTTCTTTGATATTAGTGGTTTCTTCACCGCGACTCTTCCAAAAAGTCCCATGTCATCCAACCTTCTTCTCACCATGCGTGCAGACACCGATATTCCCCTTTCACCCATTTCTCGAGAAATGTCTGTGGATGTTTTTCTTGGATCTCCCATTGATATTCTCTTCGTTACTTTCATTGTCCTGTTGCACAACTTTCTTGGTCTTCCTGACTTAAAGCTGTTGAAACGTTCCCTGTTTTATTAAATTTACGAATTATTTTCGAAACGGTGCCTTTTAAAATGTTTAAATTTTTACTTATTTGAATTTGTTTATAACCACTCTTGTATAATTCAACTATTTTATTTTTTAAATCCGTAGAGAAATATTTAGACTTGGGCATGATGTTTATATTTATCTGAAGCAAATCGTACCGTTTATCAGCTTAAACTAAATATTTTTAATGTATTTATTTATGGTTTCCATACTTTTTGCCACAAGAAATCTATTGTTCTCCTACAAAAACTGCTAAACAGATTTTTTTCGCTGTGGAATTTTTGGAATACTTTTATTTGCTGATAAGCTGTTCATTTATATTCCTGAGAGTTTAGGCATAGCAATATTTTCTGTGATATTTTAAAAAGTAAAAAGTTTCCATACTTTTGGCCACCACTGTATGTCCTAAAATGCTTAGTTCCGGAGATACAGGGTGTAAAAGTTTCATTTTTATTTCGATTTTTTCCAAATAAATTAGCTGGGAGTTTTTTCAATATGACTCCTATTTGTAGAGAGCGCCACCTACATGTGTTTTAACTGTTTTTAAGAGTAATAACTTTTCGTCCGTACCTGTATAAAACTACTAGGAAAAATATACATTTCCGTGATTTTTACGCAAAAAATTTGGTTCGACTTCGTTCGCGTCGAATTAATCATTTGTAATGGTGATGATAAAGCAAAGCAAGAATTTCCATTAATATACAAACTGGATAAAATTTTCTCACATTTATGTCAGCATGAGAAAGAACAATATGGCGATATTATTATATAACTTGGTAATATTTGAGGGGTAATTTCATCTCGTTGGAATTTGTCTTTCGAAAAATCTGTTTGCCAAAAATAAGCTTTTTACGTCAAGCAATTTAAGCAGAATCGTGGTTAAGAAATTACCCAACCTTTTGGAACACCCTGTATGATTTTTTAAAAAAATTCAAAATATGTAAAAAAACAAATAAATTATGCTTGTCCAAGCGTTTTCCCGAAAGACTAACCGTTTTTTAAATAACAAATACTGTAATATTTGAGGGGCGTTTTCACCCTCTTGGAATTTGAGATTCGAGAAACCCCTCCTTATCGAACCTCTACACCCCACAGTCAATCACAAAAATCAGCTTTAAACGTCAAGCAGTTTAAGCAGAATCGTGATTACTTTATGATCATATTTTATGAAACACCCTGTATAAATTTATAAAAAATCTTAAAATACGTAAAACAACAAAATAAAATATACGTTTTTAAGTGTTTTCCCGAAAAACTCACCAGTTTTTAAATAAAAAAATATTTTAATATTTGAGGGATAGTTTCACCCCCTTAGAACTCGAGTTTCGAAAAATCCTTTCTTATCGAACCTCTACACCCTAAAGTCAATCCGTTTTCCAAAAATCAGCTTTTTACGTCAAGTGCTTTAAGCAGGATCGTGATTCATTAATGACCAGATTTTTCGAAACGCCCTGTATAAATTTTTTAAAAATCTTAAAATATGTAAAAAAACAAAATAAAATATACGTATTTAAAAGTTTTGTCGGAAACTTGGCCGTTTTTTAAATAAAAAATATTGTAATATTTGAGAATGGTTTCACCCTCCTGGAACTGGAATTTCGAAAAATCCCTTCTTATCGAACCTCTACACCCTAGAATCAACCTGTATGCCAAAATTGAGCTTCTTACGTTGAGTGGTTTGAGCAGGATCGTGGTTAATCAGTGTGTAAGTCACTTAAGGAATTTTATTATATATTAGACAAATTAGACCTTCTGAAGATACCGAAATATTTACTTTTTTATTGTTATTTTTAGAATTTTTACGAATTACTTTTTTTTTACTTCCTGACGATTTTAAAAAAAACATATAATACATTTTTCGTATACTCGCTATCGTGTATATGCCGATTGTTTACGATACTCTCCGATGGTGGCAGCACCAGCGGAGAATGCACCAAGCCTATACTAATGAAAACTGGCGATTTTCATCGTGTCACTGATTTAATTAAAACTGCTGTTATTTACTATTTAAAATGTGTAGAATAAGAAAATATAAGCCATTGTAGTCTTACAAAAATAATAATAAATATAGAGGAGGTTTTAACATTCCTCAAAAACAGCTGAAAAACAAGATAAACACTGAAGCACTTTGTGCAGTTGCACTGTCTGTCCTAGATTCAATTTCAAAAGGAATTTTATAATCTGAAAGTGCGACTGAATAGTGAATTAAAGAACCCTTACTAAGAAGACACTTTTAAGGAGACAAGAAGAAATGGTGAATAAAATACGAAACTAGAAAGAAGAGGATGTAGAGAAACGAGGGCGCTCTTAAAATAAAATCGTCCCGACATAAACAGAAACAAAGCCGGCCCTTTTATGGACTCTCGTCAAAAGAGAATTATGCGGAATGTATACAAAGCAAGCAGGAAAAGGAGATACCTATAAAATAAATTTAAATAACAGACGCGGAAGTACTGGGATTATACCTGTGTGTCTCTTTAATCGGGTGTTTTGAAGCAAATTGTTACAAAAAAAAATACATTTTTTACGTAAAAAGAGACATTTTTTACGTAAAAAATTACGAAAATGCATATTTTTTTACTCAATAGTTTTATACGTGTACGGACGAAAAGTTATTACTTCAGTTCAAATCAGTTAAGAGTCACACCCCTACAAGTAGGAGTCATTTTGACATCGAAATCATTTTTTTCATGTCAAAAAACACCCAAACACCAAGTTTCATCCAAATAATGAATATAATAAGAAATTATTTAGAAAAGAAAAAATCGAAATAATCGATATCGAAATAAAAATAAAACTTCTACACCTTGTATCTCCGAAACGAAGCCATTTTAGGACATAAATTAATACGAACATCGTTACTTATTTTTATCTGCAGAATATGTTGCCGCAGAACTTGTATACGCATCTGTGTCATTACCCTAATTTACTCAAACGAATTCTCGTTATTTACTTCAACAATCCCTTCTACGCACAGTGGGCAAAAATCCAAAAGTATGTTGGAAAAATTCTTTTATTGTACGATTTCATTCAAATTTGTTAAAAACATTCTATGCCAGTAGCCCGTGAACCCAGTTAGTTTTGGCTCACTTGAGATTGGCTGGGGGTGGAGGGGGGGATTCATAAAATGGAAAAATCATCTTTTGACTAATACAGCTACCAAAATGTGGTAAGAATATTTTACGTTTCACTAAATTTTACGATTTTTAGCAGAGCCAAGATGAAACAGACAAATATTGAGCAATTATTACTCCTCCGGCATATACAGGGTTTGTTAGGTTAGGTATATATATTGACATCCTCTGTATCTTTTTTATTCGACGTTTTCGAAAAAAGTGTCTTGAATAAAAGTTTAATGGTCTGGAATACATTTTTCAAAACAGTCTTCTTTGCATATACAGAGTGCCTTAGAAATCCTGTGCGTGGCCCAACTTTCTTATTTAAAATTAGTACCCAATTTTTTATTTATTTTTTTTTATTTTCTCCTAAAAATCTTACTTTTATGTAGCATATCCTGTACCTAATTTGAAATAAGATAGTTGAACCACGCCCAGATTTTTTTAAGCACTTTGGATATGCGAAATAGACTTTTTTGGCAAATTTATTCAAAACCACTTTCATTTGAGACAGTTTTCGGAAACGTCAAATAAAAAAGATAAAGGGGGTGTCAATGTATAAAAGAAAACCTTAAGTATACTAATCCAATCGAACTTTTATTCAAGATTGTTTGTCATTTGAATAAGTTGGGTCTCTAATACCAGACAATATGTGAACAATATTTAATTATTATATTTTAAATAAGTAACAATATTCTGAGACTTAAACAATGACGATTTCGAAAATAACAGAACTTATACCTATTAAAAATATCTAAATTTTATTTTACGACCTACTATTTACTGATATTTTGTTTTATAACAGCTGGAAGCAATGGTCACGAAGTGCACATTTTTAAATCTGAAAGAAAAATCCATTTAATTTAATTTAAAAAATTAGGTACTGTCAAAATTTGTCAATTTGTCTAAAATGTCATTTGACATTTATGACATACCTCTTCGGAAATCTTGAGAAAAATTTCGTAACTTTATATTTCAAGTTCTTCTCTAGCTACTATAACAATTAATTTATGAGAAGTATCCACATAAAGGATCTTACTATACACATACGCATGGAGACATACGCTTCCAATAAGTTTAAAGTTGCGATTTTTTGCGATTTTTTTGACTTAACGTTTCTAACATAGAATATATGCCACTATCAAAAAAACCTTAAATGATTATGTTCTACTTTGACCTTTACCTAGTTTTTATACAAAAAATCAAAATAAAAGATCCTTTTTTACTTAACTTGACATTAAATTTACCGCAACCGGGAATCTACGTAAAACACATTATGACAATTTCACAATAATTATTGACAGCAAGCTAAGGTCGTCCGATTCAATTGTTATAATACTGTGTCACTTGAATGCAACGCCTACTATTTAAAAAATTGTAGAAAAAAGGCAGTTATTGGACACAAATTAACTGAAAATGTAGGTTTCGCGCAAAGTTCGTTTTACAGCCCCTCGAAAGAGACTCCGAATATGTTTTTTTGTTAGTTTTATGTGGTTTCCTCTTAACTAATATGTTTCCAATCTAATGTTATTGCCATAAATGCTAACTGTGGATGTTATTTTTTGCAACTTGGTTTGGACATATTGCCTACTGTGCTACGTAAACAAATAATCAGATTTGTCTCCAAGTTTGAACGACCCCAGAAAGGAAAAAAGAAAGTAAAAATAATATCATCACTCTAGGAAAGTATACGTGCGCATCCACAATCTTCCTTTATGTCTCATCGTAATGGGGCATTTTCTCATCCCTAATGTAAAAATATTTGTGTGTGTTCTGAATAACCCGCCGCAATTCCGTTCCCATCCACATATTAGATTATTCAAAGGGAAAATGGGGCCATATATATAGTGTTTGTGTATATAGGTATAGCTGTTTATGGGCGGTTCTACATGAAATGGATGTCGTATATTTCTTGGTTATGATTTTTCTTGAAAATATTTCTTTCTTCAATTGTCTCTTATTATACAGGGTGTTAAATAAGTACAAATATTTTTAGGAGCACTATATTTCAACTCCAGAAACACGATTATGAGGTTTTTTTCGCGAAAAAAATTCGGAATTTTTTGGAAAAATTTTTAGAATATTTTTTTAGTTTTCAGTTAAAAACCATAATTTCTTAATGATATGATAACATACTAGGTAGTCAATCAAATTTACAAGAAAGAAAACCTAGAAAAGATCCAGTGGTTCTCATAATTTACGCAAAATATCAATTTTTTCATCATTTTTTCGCAGAAAATTTTATGATTAATTTAAAAAATTAAAAATTTCCCAAATTTACTATTTCAGTCAAATAACTATCTACTCTCAACTAAGTTTATTTTTTGTCAATAATGACATGTATTGACTATTTCCATTCTAAATATCTTGAGAAAGGTTGCTTGTAGCGAATTTTACCAAGAGACATTTTTTACGTAAAAAGTCACGGGAATGTATATTTTTTTACTCAGTAGTTTTATACAGGTACGAACGAAAAGTTATTACTCTTCAAAACATTTAAAACACATGTAGGTGGCGCCCCCTACAAACAGGAGTCATATTGACATCAAAATGAAATTTCTCACGTTAAAACACTCCCAGATACCAATTTTCATCCAAATATTGACGTTACTTCAGAAATTATTTGGAAAAAATGCTGTAAAAATGAAACTTTCACACCCTGTATCTCCGAAACTAAACATTTTAGGACATACATTTATACAAACTTTTTTACTTATGTTTACCGGAAGAATGTGCTGCCAAAGTTTCAGGAATAAAGTTCGGACCACCCTGTATATTATCAACTATTTGAAAAGATACCATCAGATAATCTAACCTAGATATCAGTAGAAGAACATAAGAGGTCTGTATCTATTTTCCTAAATAGGCTTTCTCAAAGAATCTAATTTAATACACCGACAGTTGCTATTTTAAAGTTACCAAACCAGTCAAAAAAAATAAGAATGAGAAAAAAGAAAATGTCGACTTTTCTCTACGTCTCCCCCCTCCTCATCCTCATTTCTTCAACTTTCCCTCGGGAATATAAAATCGAATAAATGCAAATTTCCGTTTTACGTATGTAAAGTCGCGGGGATCCGTCTTAATAGGAAAAGTTGGCCCCGAAACCGCGTCGACTCTCTCTCTATCTCTCACTCTCTCTCTTTATCTTCCTATGTATCACTCGTTTTGTCTCTTTCTTTCACGACGTTTCGTAGGCGTTCCGACGCGGGTCCGGATAATCGGGCGTCGCCAGCGTCTACAGTATCGTAACGATGGTTCTAGTTTCAGATTCTGATGTCGGAAATAATTTTAGCCTCTAGTTCCATTCGTTGGTAAAATAAAAAAAAATTGAAAAAATATATTGCTGTTCTGCTATACGATCGAAAAAAAAAATAAAAAATTTATAAAATGAAATAAATATCAGTAGTTTCAGAGTCGGTAATAAAATAATAAATCAACCTCGTAGCATAAAATTACAAACAGCAACTCGGCGGAAAATAGAAAACTACAAGGAATTTTTGCAGAATTTCCTTTTATTAACATATTTCTCGACTGAGGCTTGTTGCGATAAAACGCAATATAAAACTGCAACAAGGGCTGCCTTTCTATGGAAAAACTCTTTGACTGGACTCTCTACTGTTCCGAAAAGCAACAAGAAAAAATCCGGACAGAAAGAGCAAGGGAAGAGCATCAAATATTTAGGGAAATCGGACAAAGGACTGTTTAACCTTTTATCTAACTTTTCCGGGGTAAAAGCGTAATCGAATTCAAGTTTTCCACGATTTTCCAGATATGCGGGCTATTGTCGTTTCGTTTGTTGTCAGCAGTTTGTGTGATTTGTTGTTTAGTTTTAATTTCTTTGTCTGTAAATAAAAAAAAGTAAAGGAAAATCTGGATATCTATTTGGAAGCCATTAGGAGAATATAGAAGTAGTCTTTCTGAAATACTTTTATTAAATGAAATATTAAATAATAATATAAAAATTTTAAACGTGTGTTATTCAAGCTAAAGTTCTCAAGTGTTTTTATTGATATCTCTTAAAGTTTTTAAGTATTTTTATCTTAAAAATGGCAAGGGATTACTTCGGGGCAATTGAGCTCTTTAAACGGAAGTTTTAGACCGTATATATATCGAACATATTCGTTGCCCGCAGGATACCAATGGAAACAACGGATAAAGCGGAAGATATTATATACCTTTGGAGAATAAAAGAGGGAAAAACAAGTACGGTGGAAGTTTTTCCAAACAAAAAAGATGAGATACGTTCGCCAGAATCAAACATTTTTCTCCGTTGAAATAAAACTTTCTAGTATAGAAAATTGAGGGAAACAGGATCAGAGAGTGTACTTATCTAAAATTCTTCATATAATAGGAAGAGACTTAATGGTTTGTAAGATTAAGCTTTGTGTTTTCTGACTGGCTTGTTTTTGGATGTGGGGCAGAAATAATAATAGATTTATTTTGAAATACAAAAGCCAAAGCAATAAGACTCTAAGTCTCGGTCTCAACATTTAATGTAATAAAATTAAATTGTTACACGTGTTTCGCTCACACGAGCATCATCAGACAAATTTACGGAAAAAGTCACATGGAAATGTAAATTTGTCTGATGATGCTCGTGTGAGCGAAACACGTGTAACAATTTAATTTTATCACATTAAATGTTGAGACCGGGACTTAGAGTCTTATTGCTTTGGCTTTTGTATTTCAAATCAGGTCTCTTTGGATTCAATGGACGCCTTTTTTAGATTATTTTGAAGTAAAGTGGTAATATACAGTGTGTATATGAATAGAAGTTCAAAGAACAGTTCATCATGTACCGAAAGTAATAGATGTTATATTACTCTATACGTTTCTTGTTAATATGTTTAATTTATTGTGTTTAATCTATTGTGTTCTTCAAAAGGCATAAAAAAAATGTCACTAATAAATTAAAGAATAAAAACAAGAACAAACTATTTGAGAACACAACATACCACAATAAACTCTATACAGGGTGGCCCATCGAAAACGTTCCGCAAGGCATAACGGCCAGGGTAGTTTTTGAAAATCGGTCGAGTCATTGAGAAAATATGAAGGATTGAAATTTGAAAAGTTTACTTAAACATTTATCAGAGTAAATGATAAGGATAAATTCCTTCGACCAATTTGCTGTTTTTTCTTATTATTTCTAGATGTTTACGCATTTTTTCACTTGGCACAAGGTTGAACGATCAGGTGCGGTAGTTGCTAGATAGCTGTTCTGTGACTTGTGCGTTGAAGTTCTTCTCAATATCGTTAATATTTTTAACAATTATGGTGTACTCACTTGCAGAAAAAGTGAAAATAATCGAACTTTATTTTAAAAATAATGAATGTGGCAATTGGGTTGCGCAGATATTCAATGAACGCCATCCTAACAAACACAAACACCTTTATGACAAAATTGTTCGCGAGTTATTAGCAAAATTTCGCGAAACTGGTTTCGTTATGAATAAAAAGAGGCAGAGGGAAAATTCTGTAGTAAATGAAGCTATGGAGGTATTCGTATTGGGCCAAGTTGCCATGGATAGTACGCTGAGTACAAGAAAATTATCCAATGAGACCGGCGTGAATCGTACAAGTCTACAAAGGATATTAAAAAAACACAAGTTCCACCCGTACAAAATTCAGTTGGTACAAAAACTCAACGAAGACGATTTTGATCGTCGCTTGCAATTTTGTGAAACTATGAGTGAACGAGTAGCGAATAATAATAATTTCCTATTTAATGTGTGTTTTTCGGATGAGTGTACTTTCTTTTTGAACGGTGTAGTTAATCAGCAAAACTGTCGGTACTGGGCTGAGGACAACCCCAGGGTTTTTCACGAGGTGCACACATAAAACCCTCAGAAATTGAACTTGTGGGCTGGTATTTGTGGAAATTCTATTGTGGGTCAGTTTAACGATATTGAGAAGAACTTCAACGCACAAGTCACAGAACAGCTATCTAGCAACTACCGCACCTGATCGTTCAACCTTGTGGCAAGTTAAAAAATGTGTAAACATCTAGAAATAATAAGAAAGAACAGCAAATTGGTCGAAGGAATTTATCCTTATCATTTACTCTGATAAATGTTTAAATAAGCTTTTCAAATTTCAATCCTTCATATTTTCTCAATCTCTCGACCGATTTTCAAAAACGAAGCGAGGAAATATAGAGACTAAAAAGCTCTTTTCATTGCGGCACCACTTGACCACCCATCCCATTTAAAAAAAGTTGGGGGATGACACCCCCACTTAGAGGGTTGAAGATTTTTCAATCATTTTTGGGGCAAAAGTTGTCCCCCTCACAAACAAAATTGACGTGTCTTTGGATTTTTTGAAAAAAACAATACCCTAGCCGTTATGCCCAGCGGAACGTTTTCGATGGGCCACCCTGTATATTCCTAATTTAGAAGGATCCACAAATTCAGATTGTCATTTACGTTTGTAATGTTGAGAAAAAAAAATAAAACTCAACAACGATTTACACAAACTCCTGACAATGAACGAAACGACAATAGCCCGTATGTCTGGAAAATCGTGGAAAACTTGAATTCAATTAAGCTTTTACCTCGGAAGAGTTAAATAAAAAGTTAGACAGTCCTTTGTCCGATTTCCTTAAATATTTGATGCATTTCCCCTTGCTCTTTCTGTCAGTACGAGTCCAGTAACTGTAGAGAGTCCAGTCAAAGAGTTTTTCCGTAGAAAGACAGCCCCAGTTACAGTTTTATATTGCCTTTTATCGCAACAAGCCTCTGTCGAAAAATTTGTTAATAAAAGGAATTTCTCGGAAAATTCTTTGTAGTTTTCTATTTTCCACCAAGCTACTGTTCGTAATAGCCTAAGAGCTGTCTACATAAAAAACCTTATAATCGTTACATGGCTAATTTTCCTTTAGGGTAGCCATTATAAAAAGGGGCTTAAAGCGGGGGCGGCAAATCAAAAGGATGAAATTTTGACACTAAAAATATTATAAGGTACACGAGTTATAATTGCGAAAATAACTTTTATTTATTATTAAGGAACGTGAAAAATTGTTGGCAGACAATGCGAAAGAGGCATGAAATTAAACAAAAAAGAAATAATCGCATACATGCATGTCGATTGGTGGAATGTCATATTTAAAAAGCCGTATGCAAAAGGGCAGATGAAAAAAATCGTGGCTCAATCAGTTGTAGACAGTTTTAAGTGCGATATTACTCTACAGGGTGAGTCTTGGATAAGTGCAAATATGTTTAGGGCTGGTATCTCGACAAAAGAAATATATCTTTACCGTTTTTCAAATGAGTCCAAAATAACCGTTCAAGTTTGAAAATTTAAAAAGGCATTTTTAGAAAGATTTATGAGTCACCTGTTTTTTTCTGTATTTGCATCCATTCTTTTAGTGTCGTAACAAAGTCAGATAAAATATGGCTCACATGCATGCCGATTTGTGGAATGTCATATTTATTCGTTTTAAAAGCCGTATGCAGAAGAGCAGACAAAATGATCGTGGCTAAATCAGCGGCAGACAGTTATCACAAGCGCGATATTACTCTAGCGCTTTCAGGGAACGCTACCCGCCTTGAAAATCGTGCATTTTTTAAAAATGTTCCTTTATATTTTAGAAAACTTTGTACAACTGCCTGTTCACCGCAAATTTACCCACGGTATAGTTTTTTAATCTACCATGCTTACGGCTTTACTCTATGGTTACGACTTTGTTACGACACTAAAAGAATGGATGCAAATGCAGAAAAAAACAGGTGACTCATAAATCTTTCTAAAAATGCCTTTTTAAATTTTGAAACTTGAACGGTTATTTTAGACTCATTTGAAAAACGGTAAAGATATAATTCTTTTGTCGAGATACCAGCCCTAAACATATTTGCACTTATCCAAGACTCACCCTGTAGAGTAATATCACACTTAAAACTGTCTACAACTGATTGAGCCACGATTTTTTTCATCTGGCCTTTTGCATACGGCTTTTTAAATATGACATTCCACCAATCGACATGCATGTATGCGATTATTTCTTTTTTGTTTAATTTCATGCCTCTTTCGCGTTGTCTGCCGACAATTTTCCACGTTTCTTAATAATAAATAAAAACTCTTTGGCAATTATAACTCGTGTACCTTATAATAAATATCAGTAAAAAAATAAATGTCAATACTTTCGGACAAAGGACCTTCAAGAAGACAACCTTTATATTCTCCTAATTTAGAACGACTCATAAATAAATATCCAGACTTTCCTTTACTTCTCTCATTTACAGACAAAAAAAAATAAAACTAAACAAGAAATCACACAAACTGCTGACAACAAGCGAAACGAAAATAGCCCGCATGTCTGGAAAATCGTGGAAAACTTGAGTTCGATTACGCTTTTACACCGGAAAAGTTAAATAAAAGGTTAAACAGTCCTTTGTCCGATTTCCCTAAATATTTGATGCATTTTCCTTTGCTCTTTCTGTCCAGATTTTTTCTTTTTGCTTTCCGCAACAGTAGAGAGTCCAGTCAAAGAGTATTTCAGCTTCTGTTGCAGTTTTATATTGCCTTTTATCGCAACAAGCTTCTGTCGAGAAATTTGTTAATAAAAGGAATTTCTCGGAAAATTTCTTGTAGTTTTCTATTTTCTGCCAAGCTGCTGTTCGTAATTTTATTCTACGAGGTTGATTTATTATTGAATGTCCTTAAAATGTATGCATATAATACTTTGTAATAGGGTTTACGTACTAAAAAACTATACATTTTAATTATATTGATTACATATAGGATTTCTAGATATTTCTTTCATTATTAGATAAAATTTTTGGTATCTGTGAAAATGTGTGCTATTTCACCACAAAATTATCACTTCTAAAATTTGTAAACCCTTTTATAGCTCCCCTATAGCTGTTTTTCTAAATATTTAATGCAAAATTCCCTCTACAACAGTTCAAAGGTCAAAGGGTTTACTTTTCGTCGTTTTTTCACCCTCTTAACGTCAAAGTAACGTCGGGCAGAGCTCTAATTTCATTCCAACCCCTTACTCTCTCCAGCCAAAGCTTCTCTACTGCTGCAGTTTCCTACGCCGATGCACATCGGGCCCTTTGAACTCTTCCGCATCGTCTTTTTGCCCTTTTTTTATTCCCGTTCTTTCTCTGGATAGACTTTGATGCGGCCCGCGTCCCTTTTCCAGAGAAAGAAGAGTCCAGACGTGACCTTCGGCATGCTCCGGCCTGATCAGGGTATCGCTTACAGAGATTACGTGGTCCTTTTAAAGTTTATAATGCTGGATTGTAGGGTTCTCTTGGGTCGGTATCAAAATTACGTAATTAAAAAGCTTTTTGGTTTTATCGAGTTTAAAAGTAGGGTTTATGAACTTTGAAGTTTGTGATTGTGTCGATTAAAAAAGAACTAAGTGGATTGTAAAGGGATCTACTTCTTAATATAAAGTCGAATGAAGTTTTTGTTTCAATATTAGCTGATCTAACACTATTGTGGAATATTTTTTCCAAATATTATAGTGATAATTTACTTAATAATTAATTTATTTCTGCTTAGTGTTTAGTTTTACTGTAATTGTTTTGTATATTTAAATCTCTGTAACTTTTGGCTCCTGTTTGATATTATATTGTACATATAATATTTTATATTTCTCTGTGCAAAACAAATTAAAAATTTATATACATTTTCATAATATTAGCGAGCATGACGCACTTTTTTTTGTTATGTAATTATAGAACTAGAAAAAATAAAAAACAGAAAGAAAAATAAATTTAAAAAATAAAATGTGTGTTAAATATGAAAAACTAGTTAAAAAACAATATATTACTAAAACACATGAAAGTAAATTATTCTTAAAAAAAATAAAAAATCTTGTTAATCTTACGTCCAAAACAAGTTTTAATATAGTCTGACTAGTTCTTTAAGTTCTTGTTATCAATATATCTGTTTCAATTTCTTCTTTGTTAATCCAAGTGAAAAATTCAAAATTAATAAAAAATAGAGTCTCAAGAAATTAACAAAAATAAACACTTCCTACACACCTACTTGGTATGTAATATGATAATATATTTTCCTAAGAGTTGGACAAGCTCGAAGCTATAATAAAAATCATATGCAAATGTGGTACATGTTTTTCAAGTACACAGATTTGATAAAAATCTAGTAACTCTCGAGAATGATGGATCGAGCAATTAAATAAGCTGAACAGCACTCAACTTTTGCATGTGCAAAAGAATAAAAATCAAACACCTTTCTAGAAACTAAACATGCCTGTCACAGCTGCAACTATGAAAAATGGAGAAATAAAAAAGTATTAACTGTAGGTTTTATCTGTTAGTTTTGTATTAACTCTTTTCTGAGATTGCTAAAAAAACAAATCACGTTTAAAATTAACTAAATTAATTTTCAAAGTCAAAATTTACTGCTTATGCTTTAAATTTAATATATTATTATAAACTAGCTACTATAAATTTAGCTATTATAAATTAGCTACTGATTACAAGCTATTCTGCAAGGATAAGTTGTTTTTTTTCAAAATATCAGCGCTTTAAGTTAGATTTCCAAATTGACAGTTTGACAGCGTAAAAAAGTTTCCATTTTAACCATAAAGAACATAAAATAAAAGAAATACGATATATTTACATATTTTTTTAATTAAGAACTACTACAGACTTTGCTTCAAATCGTTTAGATGGATGACAGTATCAAATCGACTCATTCCTAGCAAAAAACTTTAGGTTATTTATGAGTGTTTTTTTTCTAGAATCGGATTGAAACTCGGGCGTGACATAAATAATATAATTTTCGAGCGGCCGTTGTGCCCCGAGACGTCATTTTCCGGCCGATCGGCTCCGAATAGGCCTTAAGGGATGTTTCGGGTTTTTCCTCGGTTTGGAAATGGCTTTTCAGTTTCCCTTGTATCCGTTTCCGATTTAGAGTTTCGTGGAGAAAAAAGAAAAATAATGACACATTTACAAAGGAAGTGATATATTGAGGAAGGAATAGAAATCTTTGTACATCTTTTTCTTTTATAGAAAAATTTCAGAACCATTTGAAATAATAAAAGAATTAAGACAAGGGTGTTGCCTGTCCCCAACTTAATTCAAAATATACGCCAACCAAGTTTTAAAGCAGAGGAAAAGCAAGTGTAGAGGCATGGCCATACCAATAAGTGAAGATTCTTGCTTATACACTTTGCAATTCGCTGACGACCAGGTTATTTGTGCAGAAGACAAAGATGCCTTGGAATGTATGACACGAAATCTTAAAGAAGAATACCAAGTTTGGGGATTGGAGATGAATATCACAAAAACTAAATATCTCTGCATGTAACGAATACAAATACCTATATAGGCGTTACTTTCAATAAATCCGGGAAAGACGACAACGAAATAAGCTCGAGAATAGTCAAGGCCGGAAATGCAATAAAATGTCTGAATAATATACTCTGGAGTAACGAAATAGGTAAAGACAGAAAACTAAGGATTTATGATGCAATAATCAAGAGCAATCTGTTATTTGGAGCGGAAACATGGAGGTTAAGGGAGAATAACAAAAGAAAATTACTGGCGGTAGAAATGGACGCGGTGAGGAGATCAGTACGAACATCAAGACTGGATAGAATACGAAACGAGACAACCAGGACCAAATGGGTAGAAAGAATATCCAATACCAGTTCTAGTACTATAGACTATGTTGTGTCATCTTTTGATCCTAACTCCATCGCCTGCCACGTCTTTAGCTCGGGTCTCTCTGATCATGAAGCAGTTTTAACTGAATTTTCGATAAAGTCCAAAATCAAAAATGCCCCTCGTAAATTATATTTTTTCAGAAAAGAATGCTCAAAAGTTCAGCCACTTATGTAAAACAACCAACTGGGATACTAGCTCTTATGATGTCGACACTGAATTTTCTATTTTCGTAAAAACGTTAACCAGTCTAGCGTTCAAATCCTTTCCTCTTAGGCCTATAAAAAATAAGCATAATAAACCTTGGACCACTAAAGGTCTACGCATATCTTCTAAAAACATGCGTTTATTATCTCACTTAAAAAAAATTCTCAGACAGTCTCTTCTTCCACAATTACGTAAAACTATACAGAAAAATTTATCATAAGACTATAAGAGCCGCTAAGGACCTTTATTATAATAGGAGAATAGTCAATTCTGATAATGTTGCTAAAAAAACATGGTCTATTGTGAATGAATTGAGAAACAAAGCTTCTTCGTCTAGCAATATCTCTAACTCACCTGAGAACCTTAACGATTACTTTGTAAATGTAGCGAAAAAGTTAACTAATACCATATGTAATTCTCATGATCCACTTTCTTATCTCTCTAATGATAATGTGAACTTACACAGTTTCTTTTTTTCGCCCGTAGTTTTAGAAGAGCTTCGCAGTACAATTAATACCATCAAAAATAAATCCTCTTCTGGGACCGACGGGCTAACTTTAAAAATGTTTTCGAATCTGCCAGAAAGCACTCTGAATCACCTAACAACTTTAATAAACATGTCGTTCCAAAATGGTATTTTTCCAAAATGTCTTAAGACGGCAATAATCATTCCTCTGCATAAAGGAGGAGACAAAGATGAAGCTTCTAACTATCGCCCAATTGCACTCCTTCCAACGCTATCTAAGATCATAGAAAGGTTGGTTAAAACAAGGCTGGTATCTTTTCTGTTTAAGTACAAAATATTTACTGAATATCAATTTGGATTTCTAAGCAACAAGTCCACAAATGACGCTATGTTTTCCCTCTTTAGCAAAGTTTACTCCAGCCTAAACAACCATCATTCTACAGCAACAATTTTCTGTAATTTTTCTAAGGCGTTCGATTGTATAAATCATAAGATCCTAATTAATAAACTGCAGCACTATGGGTTCAGGGGATCATCTCTCGAATGGTTTAAGACGTATCTGAGCAACAGAAGTCAACTTGTGAGGGTGGATACCATGTTGTCTTCTAGCAAGCCAATAGAATGTGGAGTACCACAAGGCTCAGTACTAGGCCCTATTTTGTTTCTTCTTTTTATTAACGACATTGCTAACATAAACATCAGTGGCAAAATATGTCTTTTTGCGAACGACACTAGCTTCACTTGGAGCAACAAGGACGTCACGGCACTTCATAGGATTATATCAAATGACTTAATCAGCATTAAATCTTGGTGCGATTCGAACCTCCTGAGTCTTAACATTTCTAAAAATTAAAGCTTTGTCGTATAAAAACTCGCTGCAGCTTTTTGTACTTAACAACACCACCATTGACGTCGTAAAATCTGTAAAATTCTTAGAGCTTGTTGTAGACAATTCTCTGAAATGGGACATGCATATCGACGCCTTGTCGAAAAAATTAAGCTCTGCCTATTTTGCATTAAGATCTGTTTCTAAGGAGCTTAACTTGTCAGTGGCTAGAACTGTTTATTATGCACTTTTGGAGTCGCACCTCAGACATGCCCTTCCATTCTGGGGTACGTGTTGTGCGACTCAATTTGACCGCATTATTAAGCTCCAGAAGAGAGCTAATATTCACTGGGACTAAACAGCAGAAATCATTGCTAGGACTTTTTTAAAAAATTAAAAATATTAACTCTTCCTTCCTTATTTATATTTGAATCCGTTTGCCTAATACGTAAGCATGTATCAGCTTCTCAAGAAAGGCCATCTCACACTTATCTACTCAGGAACGCGGAGCAAGATTTTTATCTACCTAACCCACGCTCAGAGTTAGTTAAAAGTTCAATATTATACAACTCGAAAAAAATGCACAATCACCTGCCATTTGAAATCAAATCCATAACATCATTTTCTTCATTTTGCAAAGCATTGGAATCTTATTTACTAGACAAGGCTTTCTACGCCGTAAATGACTTATATTTTGATAATCGAATTTGATCTTGTAAACACTGGTCTAATATTTGTTATTACTATATTTACTATAAACTTACTAAATATTTTTGAATCTTATTTATATTTTTTTATTCTTTGCCATTGTAAACATTTTTAAATGTTTATTTTAAACAATAAGACTGACAATGTAATTTGTATACTTGTTTTGTATTCTCTTTTGTTTGTTTACTTTAGCTTTGTCTACAAATTGTAAATTTTATTGACAATAAAGGCATTTATTTATTTATTTATTTAAATGATTTCATAAAGAAAACACCATTTCCTAACCCAATCAAGGTAGAAATAAAAAGAAATCTTTAATTTTTACTTTTTCAATTTATTTTTTTCTCTTTTAAGATTACTAATCTAAATTTTATTATCCTTGTTTAGTCCTCGACCAGATTTTAAATAATAATATAATTTGTGGAACAAAATCCCTGTCCCAAAAAAGTTAATTTCTTCAAATTATAAAGAAGATAATCGTTTGTAATTTTTGTAATGTACTCGGGGACTCTCGGCAGTCCTAATATTAATTTTATTAATCACAACAGAACTCCCTCTGGTGGCAATTTTTGGCATCACCGCTATACAATTTACATAACAACCAGGAAGCGAAATGGCTGTAATTAGTAGCGAACTTGATATTACATCCCTGGATAAAACAATTTAACAAAAAAATTATTTTTCTCTCTTCCTCTCTGTTTCTTTGCGTGTTTTAATTTTTTATTAGAATTTTTGGTATTTTTTTTTTCATTTCTTTCAAATTTGGTTTCAACATAAAAGTGTATTTTTAATTATACAATGTTTTAGCCAGACGTATCACTGGCCGTTATCAAGTGTGAGATAACTTAAATCATAAAAATACTTAGGCTTATACAGGGTGTCCCAGGCTGAGCGTGCATTAGAAGTTATTAGAGAATTACAATATCTAGATCGGAGATATTTTGCACATCTTTGTTTCACAACGAGATCTATCGACTGAATTTTTTTTCAATATGGCGGCACTTCCGGAAATACCGGAAGTTGACAGCAATTTTCTTATTTTAAATGGGTGCCCCCACGTTTTATTACATACTTTTGCATATAAAATTTTATGAATTTTGATATCAAACACACTATACCTAACATTAACCGTTTTTACGAAAAAAATAAGTATTTAAATCTTTTGGACGAAAAAAACTGCCTGTCTGACAAATTTGTAAAACCTAAACGTCAAATTTAATGATTACCGCAGCCGCTGTGATATAGAAACAAGACATGTGGCTATCTATTTCAAAAATTAAATTGTTCGAATGTTATATAATCTTGGCTGTAGCTGTCAAAGAATTCAGAGATTAAAAAATTATCATAAATCATTTTTTCCAAATAGAAACCTAATTGTTTTATTTCACTAGTGAAAAGGTTTTTAATTTATTACTTTTTGATTATACATATTCCTATACCTAAAATAAATCGTTTTTAAGTAATTTCAGATTGAGTTTTAAAGCGTACATTTTTCTTGATTGTGTCTAGCTTCCTTTGACATTAAGTGCAAACAATCAGACAATTTATTTCCTTCTGTCAGGAAACTAGTTATTTGAATTTCGTATATTATAAATACTACCAGCTTGAGACTTTATACAGTGTATTCATAAAAATATAAGTAGTATTTTCGCTCTTTAGTGATATGTAATAGTTGATATTATTAATAACATACCGTATGATCAAAAAAGAACGGCACAAAGTTGGCTTGGAAATGACGATCCATGACATACTGATTTTTTAACAGTGTGTCACAATATGACATGGCCAGATTTATTGTTTTACATCACTTGACGTTTAAAGTTATAGGTTACTAATTAAAACTAAGAAAAATATACGCTTTAACACTAAATCTTAAATAACTTAAAGACGGTTTATTCTAGGTATTCAGGGTAGCGCACCTCATTAGCCTCGGTTGATTATACGAAAATGGAAAGATGTAGAAACAAAATATTTTCTGGATATATGTGGGGAGGCAATGTGCACAATTTAAAATTATTTTCAAATGTACAGGGTATGTCAGAACTAAGATCCATACTAAAGTTATATTTTTTCTTATGAAACACACCCGGTATTTTATTTCATATTTGGATCCGTCGATACAAATTAAGACATTTATTATAAGGAGCAAATATGTTTACAAGTTTTGATTTTTGAAGTATTTATTATATTACTTTTCAGAATTAATTCTTGTGCTAACTTTTAAGCCAAAGAAATATACTTTACTGAAAAATTTCATTGCTTTTTTAATGTATACAGGGGTATCAAAAACTGCTTGTCTATTTTAAATATTTATTTTACATAAAAACTTCGTTATTTCAAATACAACACACTGTATTTTTTTAAATAGATCGAAGCAGATTCAAATGCTCTTTCTAGCTCAGATTTTGAATAAATAGCAATTTTTCAATAAAATGGCAACCAAGAGGGCTAGTGTCGTCATGCTAAGTTCCTAGGGACAGTTAGTAGCGATTTTGAAAATAGAAATTAGTTTATAGACTTTATTTAAATTTATAACAGTTTACTTTTATTTAATTTACCTATAATAGTTTAATAAATAAAATTTATTAAATATGTATTTATTATTCTATCAAGAAAAAAGAAGAAGTAGTTTTGTGATTTATTTTTTGATGACTTGTAGATATATGGATTTTCTATAAAAGAGCTAAGCTTTCTACCTAATAGATTTTTTATAAACCACACTACCAACTCTGCGAAATAGGACAAGTAGTTTTTCAAAGAAATGCTTATCAGGAAGATTCCTATTTAGATGTCTTTGAGCATAAACCTCTGAGGTCAAGAAGTAACTTATTCACGAAATAAAATCACATATCCATTCGTTCCGCTAGCAAATACTGCTTTATTTTTTTTGAAAATAATCTGACAAATTTAGTAGTGCTATTTTTATAACAATTTTAAGTTGTTACCCCGTATTTCTGCAGTACTAAAAATAAAGTTTCGCTTAAAACTCACCGGCTAAAGCGACTTTCAAAAAATATTATTCCACGCCCGCCTTTTAACTTTTCTATTTTTCTCTCAAAAGCTCGAAACGACTTTCTAAATAAAAAATGAGTTCGGAAAGCTTCGCTATGCCAATCTCCTTAGTCGATAATGTATCGACAAGTAGCGTTCCAAATAGGATTTCACGGCAAAATCATCCTTAAGAGGTTTTTTCCTCTATCCGGATGGAATTTAGAAGGTAAAAGGCGACGGGGACGAGTCACCGCTGAAAATGACGCCGGAAAACGGCGAAAAATTATATACAATTTTTATGGAAAATGGAAAATGGA
The DNA here is from genome assembly GCF_002938485.1 of Sitophilus oryzae. NCBI lineage: Eukaryota > Metazoa > Arthropoda > Insecta > Coleoptera > Curculionidae > Sitophilus > Sitophilus oryzae. Next base: position 10,167,263 of record NW_022146254.1, read on the forward strand.
TGCACGTCTAAGCTGAGAATGTTAGATCGCGGACAAAACATGTTTTTATTTGCAATGTGACATTGCAAACGCCAACGAAACAAAGATAAAAATATATTTCCAGCAAAAAATCATATAAAGTGCAAAACAAAGGAATATTGTACTATTTTCTAGAGGTGTGTAGTTCGTGAACCAACCAGTTCCAATGAACTATTCCGATCCCGGAACGAAAGGAACTAGTTCCGGGTTTCTCAAAGAAGGTGTAGGATCTTCAGACACAACATTTTTCAAAAACTTATTCAATCATAATAATTGAGCTAAAAAAATTATATTATTCTTCGGAAAATTTATATTGTTTAAAAGCATCAAAACGAAAACTTTCTTTTAAAGAAAATCCATAGAATATAGAAAAGAAACTTTCCAAAAAAGCATTTATCGACGAATTAAAAATAAAAAAAACTTTTATTGGAAACTTTTGGGTATTTTTAGAAAATCTCAGAAAAAGTTAGACTACCTAAGTACTGTTAAAAAAATAAAAAACAATGAAAACTTATCTCCTGTAAATTGTTTTATAATAAAAATATCGACAAAATTAATTCATTAGATAGACAAAATTGACATCATAAAATAAGTTTCCAATAATATATTTTTTATATTGGTTTTATTAGAATTTTGTGAAATCTAACAATTAAGTCTTTGTCGTGAATCTTTTATTTTTCGTTTAGAGGCTATTGATTATTTCACTGCAATTTTTTAATTGTTAAATGCTACTTTGTGACCAGTGTTCCACGAATGTTGACAAATTTTAGATTCTTCAGATCTTCCTTTTTTTAGGGTTTCGTACATATATATAAACGGGATTTGGTGAAAGTATTTGATACTTTTTTCCAACTACAGCCTATTGCTGCCTTCCCGTTACCCTACGCCACACGTCTCGATTTAGTGCGTCATTAGCTCCTAGGTTACGAGCTTGCATTGCTTCCTTAACCTCTACCCTGGGGAGCCCATTCAAAAACTTTTTTTGCTCAGTTGTTCTCCGGCATACGCAAAACATGTCCAAACCACTTTAAGCTGGATTTTTGGATTCGATCTAGCACTGTTTCCTCCGATGCATTCATGATACGCCTGACCTCGATGTTTGTCTTTTTTTCCATCCTGCGCTTCTTCTAAGATAGTCCATTTCAACAACTTGGATTTTGCGAGTCCATAGCTCTGAACCATAGCAAAGAACTGATTCCACCAATGTTCGTCCAAGTCTCTTTTTAGTTGTTGCAGACAAGTTTCGGTCCCACCAGAGCCTATTAAGACATCCAATAACTTGTTTGCTCTTCTGAATCAAAAGCTCTTCTAAAGCTGAGAAGGTTCCGCTCTTCTAAAGGTCAGAGGTTAAAAACGGGAACCCTATTACTAAGACTTCGCTGTCCGTCCGTTTGTCACAAAGGTCTATCTTATGAACCGTTATAGCTAGACAGTTGAAATTTTCGAAGATAATGTATCTATGTTGCCGCTATAAGAACAAATATTAAAAACAGAATTAAATAAATGTTTATAAATAAAAAAGTACTTTCACTAAACATTATCTTTCAAGTAAGAATTTTACATAGAATCTTTCAAGTCCTCGGTGGCCGCGTGGTTAAAGCGTTAGAACTTTACGCTGCTATGACGTTGGAGCAGTAGTAAGGCAGGTTCGAATCCTAGTCAAGGCGACTTTTTTTTAATCGTTTTTTTTTAATTTTTACATATTTTTACATATTTATTTTGACTTTTACATATTTATTATTGATTAATACAATTTTTAGTAATGTGTTTCTTCATTTTCTTATACGCGCATTCAAAATATCAGCTAAATCGGAAAAAAGTTTATGATAATATAATGTCTAAAGTTGTAAAATGAATGGTACGGAACCCTTCGTGTGCGAGTCCGACTCGCACTTGACCAATTTTTTAAAACTATCTTCATGTTCTTTAATTAGAAGATTTAAAGGTCTAGATGTTTCAAAAATATATAATTTCCTCCATTCCCACAATCTTCCTTTCGAATGTATCTCGGAAGCTAACAAACCCAAATCAGGTCCAATCAGGTTTAATTCAAAGCTCGAAAGGATTTTAGGTATTACATATCTGGAGTTATATGCTACAATACTCTCTATAGTTACTGTACATCTAGTTAAACAATCAGAGCATTGCTCTAACTTTCTTTGAATCGAACGAAGAGGCTTCACAATGTACCCAAAAAGCCTCAGAGGGAACTACGTGCATATATCAAAGCCGTGGCTTGGAGAGGACAATGAGACAACGCCATGGGCGAAATGGGATTATGGATAAAGTTACTGGTAACGAGACGCCTTTGAGTGCATACATATATGGCAAAAGCTAAGATTAATATCGAGATTTATGATAGAAATTCTAATAAATATATTAATTTTTATTTTTTAATAATTAATTATTCTCTTTTCCATAGCAACTGTTAAAATTGCCTTATATCTATCAAAAATAGTAGATAAAATAGTACTTTAACCGCAATGGTAGATTAAATGATACTTTTACAGCGAGGATAGGTTAAAAACTTTATTTCTTCTCGCACGTTTTTTAATTGCTTTCATTTTTGAAAATTTTTGTATTCCTTTTCATAAGTTATTCGGGATTTAAATGGAAGTAGTTTGGATATATGGCGTTTGTCGCCTCAGCCTGAATATCTGTTGGTAATTTACTTATTTCGTTTTGAGCGATTCCTGGCTCCAATTCAATCAGCAATCGACACGAAAGAGAATTAAAAGATATTGACTCAAAACTGACAACTAAAGAGACAGCTTTATTTATTTGTCAAATTACATAGAAACCAACGCCAACCCAGCACAATATTTTTTCTACTCGTAATAAATTCCTTGAAATAATGGTTTCTGAATATTTTTTAACACGTAATTCGCCATGGAAAAAAATATTGTTTTATACACGAGGATAAAACTGCATTATTGTCTCCCGAAATTAATCTTTAAGGCCGAAATTAATCATTGAGGCTGCATATATCATATTGCGTTATGTTTTACCATGCTTCTTTAAAGACCAAGCGAAGTCCATTTAATGAAGCTGGTACTGCTTTCCGACCTCTAACCCTCCTGCCTAGCATTTCCCAAACGTCGAACATGATGGGCGGTTCATAGTAATATGTAGTTCACAATAATCACCAAAGTCGCCTTGTCATATTGAAAAATAACTTCAAAAAGAAATGATAATTGAAAAAAATTGCAAATTGTTGGTGGCAAGTTTATTTCGCTCTTAAAAATTAACCAAGGCATGTATTGACATGATCCAAAAAACAAAATGATCAGGGGATATGGTTCTGACGGTACAATAATATTTTAGAAAAATTTACAGACGAAATTATTGCACAGGGTGTTTTAAAGTTAAGCTTCATTCAGAACCTCGCAATTCGTGGAATAAATAAGTGGTTTCGATTACACTTTATACTTTTTAGTTTACGATCATTTACAATGTCTATAAAAAACAATTAAAATTAATAGAATATCCTAGCAACAGCTCGCGGTATTCAGTTGTATCCATAGCGAAAACATTATATTTAGCTTATAAAACAATAAACTTTTGGTTTCTAACCACATTTTCTCTTGGCGGATGATAATCAAAGGCCAAAATGCCATTCCCCGCAAATTCTGAAGTATAATTAGTGGAAAAGTCAAAAGTTTGTTAACTTTTTCCACTAACTGAAAATTCCTACCACTAATTTTAACGTTCTCAATGCTTACACTCCAATTAGAGGAACAAATTTCTATGCTAATTGAAACCACTAATTTATTCTACTCACTCCGATTTTTTCTATTGACCCAACGCTAGATACCCCCATCCCCCCAAACAGATATCCTTTACAAAGGATCAAAGCAAGTAAAAATCAACCATCGGCATTTTCCGTTGTGTGTTGTGGCCGCTTTTTCAACTTAATCGAAAGTCGATTATTTTTCGTTCGTGTTCGATCCAGAGGAATTTTTCATAAAAGGCCGAATATCTGACGGATATCCGTGGGCCGGGCATATTTTTGACGGTATGCCGGAAACAATTTCTGTAATTTTGCATCTGATATTCAAAGATGGATAAATAGAAGATAAAATTCACCAAAGCATCATAAATTCTTAGGGGTTACTATAAATATCTATCTACAGGGTGGTCCGAATAGTATTCAGGAAACTTCGGAAGCATATTCTGCAGATAAAAATAAGTAAAAAATTTTGTATAAATATATGTCCTAAAATACTTAGTTTCGGAGATACAGGGTGTAGAAGTTTCATATTTATTTCGATTTTTTCAAAATAATTTCTGAAGTAACGTCAATATTTCGATGAAAATTGGTGTCTGGTGCATAAAATATTCTGGTGATGGAATTTTCTGTACGAAACGTCGGCAAATATCAAAGTGACTATATATAGTGTTTTAAGAGTGATGAAAGGATTTAATTAAATTGAAAAACAAATCAGGTCCGTATTTAAAAAAAATAATTTGATGATGGGCGCCAAAAGCCGAAACGTCAGAGTCAATATTTAATCACACAGAGTTATAGAGCAGAAGAAGTGGCCATGAAAATGTGTTTTTCATTTTAAGTTATCTTAACAAATAAAGCCAGGAAACAATAGAAAACAAAATTGAAAATTCCGTTTTTTTTTTCGAAAATATTCGGAAGTATTCGGAATTTTTCAAAATGCAATACGGCATTTTATTGAGCATCAAATTGCGCAACATTGCCTCCATTTAACCGATTTTGTATCTTTTACGGTTTCCGAAATCCCAATGATGAGCGTCGAATTCGAGCCACCCTGTACATTATTGCAGAAATGCTACTAAAAATGACTTAACGAACAATTTTCCTTACACGTGGCTATAAAATCAGACCATCTTTCCCAACATTTTCCTTACTGGAAAACCGGGAAAAACACACCAGCAATTCAGTTTCTCCGCGGCTAAACGCTGAAATTTCATTTCCACAGAATCGAGCGCTAACAAGACCCAATCATCGTCCGATTCAAAATTTCCAACCCTCTGAAATTTTAATGCCACAGAGCGATGATGATTTCCTTAAAGTAAACTTTTGGCGCTTAAGATTCGCCTGCCGCGATGGGGTTTCAGGAAGTTTTATCAATAAGCTTAATTATTGCCCAAGAGAAATAATCAAGTTTATATTTTTGCTGGATGAGGCGTTGAGAGATACACGATTGTGATATACAGATTTGGTCACTTTAAAAGCTTGGTCTGGATTTTAACGTGTGAGGCAGTGTCTCCATCATCTTAATAAAAAATCGAATGTATTAAAAGGAAAACAAATGGTGGCTTAATACGTTTTATCTATACAGTATTGACAGATTTTGCTTCAAAATTTCAAACCACCCAAGTAAGCGTTTAAAATGTTGCATCTAGGTTTGGACCTTTAATTTCCACAATTAGTTACTTATTTTACTATGGCTGTAAAAGATTCTTATTAAACCTTGGTCTCAGAACGTTGTATCGCTGGCGAAACTACAAAAACAAACCATCATATAGTACTATTCTTTTAAAAGTTCCTCAATATGGCCGACCTAGTTACGAAAATTGGTAATTTTTTTTTAATGAAAAATAAGTTGGCGTTAGCGAATTCAGAAATTGATTTACTCTTTGGTTAACAATAATATTTTTCAGGATTGTCAAGTTGACGTTAAAGTTAGGTTATTAGGTGGTTGTCATAAATAAAAACATAGATTATTGAAATTATTTAATAAGAATAAAGGTATTTTACCGCAGATCCGAAAAGATTTTACTTAAAGGTATTTGATAAACTTTCTCAGTGAGAATATTAACTCCCCTGTTTCTTATATTTCAGTTAAAGGGACGTAAGAACTATAGGAAGTAAATTTTTGTTTTTATGTTTTGACGATATTTGAGAGTTCTTAGAATTATCAAGATTATTGAATAATTATAGTTGTTTAATAAGTGAAATTAATAGACGACTTGGAAATAGGATGATGCTTTTCATGTTATAGCTGATAGATCACCCCATTTCTCTTAATTTGTTTTTATTTCAGTACAGTTAATCACAAATTGAATTGATGTGTGCAAAAACAGCTATATATTTTCAAACATCTTATTTAAATAGTTCTTTTATACACTGTTAAACTGTATCAACTACAAAGTATTTAGCTAAAAATTATAAGGTAATAAATTTTGTAGATATAATTTATGAAAATTTATAATATATAAAGATTAGAACACAATCCTCTGAAGGACAAAGAAATACTCAAAAACTCATTAAATATTCTTTATTAAAAATAACAACATACAAAAACATTCATGCAAACTGTAATAATCAGAACATTATCCACATTATACCTTTATTAAATTTGTGTCCACACTCCTGTCAGGAAAGCCAGAAATGTTTGTTTAAATATTAACTTATTTTAATTTGCCAGAAACACATCAGAATATATCACAACCACAACTATAGGTTAATCAGTACTATATTTTATACCTAGTAAGTGATGCGTTAACTAACAAGTATAGGATAAAAAACAATTATTAATATAGAGTGTCCTGCTTATTTATGAAATGACTTTCCCTTCAAATGTGAGGAATACCAGTAAAATAAAACATCATTTTGGTTTGGTTTGGTGTTTGATATTCTAACAACATCTATTAGAAACCTTAAGTGCTTTTAGTGAGTAACTGTGTTTTTATTATTCTTTGTGTATCCTATAAAGTAAAAATATATATTTCAAGAAATATAAAAACAATGCAATAGATATCAAACAGATTCATAAAAACTACTTACAATTATTGTACATAATTATATATTTCAAGTGTTATTTGATGTTTGGTCCCATTACCAACATTACCTTATTTAGGTCTTCTCTACTAACTCAACTTTTAAACCTGTTTTAAACCTTCTTTATATTTTAAAACTGATTTACAACAATCTGTAATGCCCGCGCTGTTTCCTGAAATATAAGTTTTAATCTATTTATTATATCATATAGTACATATTACAAATCTGAAAATTACTGATACGACGAAACTTCTCAAAATAATTAGAGACCTTTTTACAAACATCTGGACTAATTTATTTTCACGAATTTGTGAACGAGTCAATATTTTCTAATACGTTTTTAAGCGTTTTACACATTTTGAATATCTTCCAGCCTATTCGTCAATTCTTGATCGGGAAAAGATTATTTATAACTATATAATTAGTACTGCAGGTTGCAGGTTAAATAAAAGAACAAAATCAAGTAGAATTTGTGAATAAAAACTCAAAAAATAATGAAAATATTTAGAAAAAGGAACCGTAAACGTCAATGTCGGCCAAGTGTCAGAGTTCAATTGGATTTACCACAGATTATCAATTTGAACGATTTGAAGTACAGTCGATTCCAGTTTAGAGATTTTCGTTTTTTAAGCCTCCCATACTGAAGTCCGCCATATTGGGAAGTTTTAAATGAATACAAGTATAGTTAGTAATTATGATAGTTTAATAACTAGTTTAGTAACTAAAGTCAAAATTGACAGCTGTTTGAAATTATTACAAATTTTAGTCGTTCTATGACCTGTAGCCGCTGGTAATAAGCGCTTATAACCAGCTTTCTTTGTGTCTGTACCCTTAGACGGTACGAAGTTAGTCGGGTGAGCTGGTTTTATTTAAAGTATTTTTTTTTTCGTTTATCTCACGAATCGGATTCCACCAAGATAAGAAAAGTTACTTAAAAATTAGAGTTTTATAAAGATTATTAAAAAAATTCATGTATAAATAACTGAACGAAAAAGTTCCTACCTAAAAAAACTCGACTTCTTTATAATCATCCATATATTTCGCCCCACCTAAAAATTACCATAAAAAACGACAACGTTTAACACACTCCCTCCCTCCAATTTTTTTTCCACCGTCGAAACTTTTCTCCGGGGTCCATAAACCGGAACTTCTTGAGAGGTTTCGGTACTTAAAAGTATTATAAGAGAGCCGGGAGAGTTAGTAGTGGAGGGGGGAGCTCTCGAAGTGACGACGAGTGGTGCTCGATAAACTATTCGCGTGCACTTTACTTGCCCGCGTCCCGCTGGCCCCCTGCTTCCCCTATTAAAAATAATAAGAAAAAAATACGGTGGAAATTTTAGGAAAAATTGCGCGGTTTGAATTATGAAAAGTGATGCAGTTCAATTAAGATTTAGTAGAGAATTTGCATCCATAAATTACTTAAGGGTATTAGGAGGGGAAGGGGGTCAAGACTAGTGATGTAAAGGGTAATATTATCGGTAATTTTGTTAATATTACATAATACTACCGCAAGATAGGTATCGTCTGTCCGTCTGTCTGTCTGTCTGTAACACGATAACTCAAAAACCGCTATACCGATTTTAACCAAATTTGGCACAAAAATACTGTGGCACCCTAGAATCTGACCATTAGCTTTTGGTGGGGATGGGGGGTTGGCAAGGGGGTATGGGAGGGGGTTAAAAATTTTAAAAAATCGTAACTCCAAAATTACAGTAGCTAACGAAACGCGGTTTTCAATTTAAGATTAGGAATAATATTTGCAACAAAATTTGTAATAACATCAAAATCAGTCAAAGTCGCAGTTTTTGAGATAAAAAAAATTGGAAAATTTCCTTTACTTTGAAACTAAAAGAACTGCCTACCAACTTTTTATTAACATATTTTAGTATGGACGACTATACGTGCCTCCCGGCCCCAATTTTTTTTGTTGAAAACAAGATGGGAGTGGTTTGTTTCTTATCTAAACACTTTTTTGGATACTAAACATTCATTAAAAAGCTTAGCAGTTAATGATAGCCCAGATATTTCTGATATTCTTTAACCAAACACAGTAAGCCCTCTGCTTCGAAACGAATTTAATAATAATTAAGTAAAAAAGTAAATAAGTTTTTGTGATAACGCTTTTTGAAGCTAACGGAACAATAATCTTAAAATTTTCTAAATGCTTTTTTGAAATAAGGTCTACATTATGTAGTAAGGTATCAGATTCGTCCGTTGCTAGATCGGAAAACAAGGAAATGTGTACAGTTCTGAAAAAACGGGCAAGTAAATATTTAAGACCTGCTCATCTTACTGCCTACCTATTATAACGAAATTTCCGTGGCACTTACTTTACTTTACATCAACCTCTCCCTGCCTACTCAAAACATTTTCTTTATGCTGAGGACCTGGCAATAGCTGTACAAGATACCAGCTTTTGCCAGACGAGTTCCAAGGATCAAGCAGACTCCGATCTCGGAAAAACTTTTTAAAAACTGTTCAAGAAGATCCACCGCTTGATTATCCTCTTAAAGAAGAAGATTCTGCAGGCCAACATCTTGATTGGGTCACGTGGAAGTCCCTAAACCGCATCAGAACAGGAGTAGCGCCTGTTAAAACCAACAAAGCGAAATGGGGACTTATCACGGTCGAAGATACAAAATGAATGTGGCGAAATCCAAAATATGAAGCACCTGCTGTCATGCATAACATGTACCCTTGAAAATTTATGGAACGCCGATGAAAATGCTTTAGACGTCGCGTCGCCCGGTATACTGGGCTAAAGAATTTTAAATTATAATTGTACATTATGTACCTGTATGGTCCGGATACGAAAAGTAAAAGTAAGTCCGTGGCAAAAATTTAATCATCTATGACACTGCAAGGCATTGTCCACAGTATTTTTCACATGTAGATCTCGTTATGGAAACACTGACTGGCACAATACAAAATTAGGGGTAATATTTTTGTTAAAGAATTCGTCCTTTCCAGCGAATAACCTACGTCTAGACCTGTCGATCTCTAAAATAAGTATGTTGGCTATAGACAATTTAAGTTTACCATTGTAAACAGCCGCAACCAAAGGAACCTTTAGTACTTATGGATTTGTGCATCGGCCAAGAAGAAACCAAATTACCTTGGGAATGGCTGGAACACTTACTTAATAATTATAATTTACTAAATCTAGAACAACACTCAAGAATGGTAGAGGCTGCTGGAAAAGATATGAAAGAAGAAGATATCGAAGTAATAGAGAAAGAAAACCATATGACAATATTGAGGGTGATTATATGATATGACAATATTGAGGACCATTATCCACTCTAGTACGTACTATAACACAGGCCAGTCTGACTCTGACTATATTAAAAAACGTTCTTATATTTTTGTAATGTTTTTACTCTTTATAAAAAGAAATAATATTAATTAAAAAACTGTTTTTTATAAATTACCGTAATATTACAGGTAATTTTACCGATTTATAAATGATTCTAAAAATTTATCAATCATCATATTAAGAATTGAAAATCTCACAATCATCATCGAAACTCTCTCAACCATCCGGCGAAAATATACATGATTATTTCTCTTGGGCAATTAAGCTTATTGATAAAACTTCTCGAAAACCCATCGCGGCAGGCGAATCTTAACCACCAAAAGGAAACTTTACTTAAGGAAATTATCCTTGCCGCGCGGCATTAAAATTTCAGAGGGTTGGAAATTTTGAATCGGACGATGATTGGGTCTTGTTAGCGCTCGATTCTGCGGAAATGAAATTTCAGCGTTTAGCCGCGGAGAAACTGAATTGCTGGTGTGTTTTTCCCGGTTTTCCAGTAAGGAAAATATTCGGAAAGATGGGCTGATTTCATAGACACGTGTCAAGAAAGTACACGAGTCGGACTAGCCCAGCGAGAGTTAGACTATATTTTTTATGATTTAATTACAAATGTATAGTTTTCAAAATTTTCCCTATACTAGTAATAGGTATAACAGTATTACTTGCCAAAAAAAAATCAGTTGATTTAAATCGCCATAATTCGTCGAACAAATCATAAAGCCTGGCTTCCTGATGGCAGCAAAATCGACAAGAGAAAAAGTTTCCTTTAAGAAAAGTTGACTTAGCAATTAATAAAATTATTGTAAGACATGATTTATGTTTAATATAGTTGTTTGTATAGTTTTGTTATGTACCTACAATCCAAAATTCCTAAACGTAAACGTAAAAATAAAAAAAAACATAATAATATGTTTTGCATATTGTTACGTTTTTTCGTCGGTTCCGTGTGGATAGAAAGTCACAATTTATTTAAACACTATTTATTTAACACTAATGAACAAAAATAATAACGATAAAAGACTTATAGAACTATTTACAAACGATTTATAACTAAGAATTTATTTTGAATTTTAGCGCGTCAACTGTATATTTATAACTGCCCCCTGTAGGCCACGGCCGCCGGCTTTTATACCGGCAGGTAAAGAACTCTAGAATTGTCCATAGATCGTTAGGTGCGTAGAGAAGTTTTCGAATGTTCTCGTATGTACTCGTCCATTCCAGTGGGACTCGATTCTTCTCGAACGAATGAATCATTGCGGTGTCTATGCGATGTTAAGGTCATCCGAGGGCGGGCCATATTGTGAGGTTAGGTCGAGTCCACACCGGCCCGCAACACTGCCCCTTCTTAGGTACATGCTCGTCCCGAGATGTATACGGTGAATGAAGGTATTTGCAAAGCTGGCCCCTGGTACATTGCGAAGTCTGGTAGAAATAGCAGTCTACAGTTTTCTCTCCCGATCTCAGCTTTGGGTTGTAGCAGCAAACGAGGATCTCGATTCCCGTAAATCTGAACAAGACTTCAATCATGTTCCGGATTGTACGCCAACTCAAACCATCGAGTCCACACGCCAGCTTCGGAATGGCTAATCGTGCAATGTTGTTGTTTAGCAGGGCTTCTCTCAGTTCAATCAGGGTCTTCCATAGATTGAGATAAGTCGGCTTACTCGGGGACCATTCCTTGGTGACCAGGTAGAAGATGTGCCTTGCTTGACCATGTGCATTGTCGGTTAGCCTCAAGACGCTTCCAACCTCTGGATCCTGTCGGCGTAGTTCTCCGACACGCCCAAACTTCTCATTGAACGTCGCAGCGATTCCTCTGGACATCCGCAAATCTCGAGCCACACAATGAGCGAGCGAATAATCAGGAGGCACGGAAAAGAGGTCTCGTTGATCTTCTTTGGTTACACCATAGCGAGCCTTCTCACTGCTGTTGTATCGGGCCATGAAATCGTCAAAGGACATCTCCGAATCAGGGGGATCAAAGCTGCAGGTTCTCACGGTCCCAGCACGATCTTCTATTTCGCCTTGGTAGGGGCTCAAACGGTTGAAATGGACTACCCTCGGTTTTCCTTTTGGCAATTTTCTGATACGGTATACGACGTCATTAATTCTATCCATGACTTCGTATGGCCCTTCCCACGAGGATTGTAGCTTCGGAGATAACCCACGACGTCTCTGCGGGTTATATAGCCACACCAACTTCCCTGGTTGGTATCCTCCATGCTCAGCTTGAATGTCGTAGTGTTCCTTCATTCGGTCACTAGCACTTTGAATATTTAGGCGGACTCTCTGATGAATGTCGTCCATCCTTTGACGTAGTGTGTGGACATAATCTTCTCCGGCGACTTCTTCTCCCGGTCGGCAACCAAATTTCAGATCACAGGGTAGGCGCACTTCCCGTCCCATAACGATGCTGGCTGGAGTTTGCCCTGTAGATTCTTGGACGGATGAACGGTAGGCCAACAGGAACAGGTGAAGAAATTTGTCCCAGTCTCTTTGGTGGTCAGAGACTACTTTGGCCAGATAACGGTTGATAGTTCTGTTCATGCGTTCAACCATCCCATCGGATTGTGGATGTAGAGCAGTCGTCCTGGTCTTGCGGATGTTCAGGACTTCACAGACGCCTTGGAACAGATTGGACTCAAAGTTTCTTCCCTGATCTGAATGAAGCTCCATGGGAACACCAAACCTGCAGATCCATTCTTTAACAAGGGCATCAGCAATCGTGGACGCTTCTTGATTTGGCAACGCGTAGGCCTCGACCCATTTGCTGAAGTAATCCATTACTACCACAATGTATTTGTTGCCATCGTTCGTCTCCGGGAAAGGACCAGCCACGTCGATCGCTATTCGTTCGAAGGGACTACCAACATTGTACTGGCGCATAGGGGCTTTACCACGCTTTTGTGGCCCATTAATGGCTGCGCAAATGTCACATTTCTTACACCAGGCCCTCACATCTTCTTTGCAGTTCACCCAGTAGAACCGTTCACGCAGCTTGCCAAGTGTCTTGGTAACACCAAGATGTCTCCGCTGGTTCCATTGTGAACTTCCTCCAAGACTTCTGGGACCCTCTTCTTTGGAATGACGATCTGCCTTCTCTCTTCTTGTCCCTCCGGTCTCTCGATCACACGGCGAAGTAGTCCGTTATCTATTACCAAGGAATTCCACTGGGCCCAGTACGACTTTACGTTCGGCGAATATCTGCAAACTTCTTCCCACGTTGGTCTTTGGCCTGTGTTTTTCCAGTTAATTACTAAACCTAATTCTGGGTCACTGGTTTGGTCATTTGCAAGATCTTCGGGTTGCCAACTATCATTAACCACAGTTGTTCTTAGGAGTTTCACTTCTTTCTCTTCTGCTCGGGAACAATGCTTACAGTCCTTAGCGCAAGGTCTTCTGGAAAGTGCGTCGGCATTTCGATGGATTGCCCCAGCTCGATGTTCTGTGTCGAAGTCAAATTCTTGTAATCGTTCAATCCATCTAGCTACCTGCCCTTCAGGATTCTTAAACTGCAACAGCCATTTCAAAGCAGCATGGTCTGTTCTTAACAAGAACTTTCTTCCATAGAGATACTTGTAGAAGTGTTCCACTGCTTTAACTACTGCTAGTAATTCTCGTCTGGTTACACAGTAGTTCCTTTCCGGTTTTGACAAGGTCTTACTAAAATAACCAATGACTTTTTCTTGACCATCCTGGATCTGAGACAGAACGGCGCCTAACCCAACATTGCTAGCGTCGGTATCCAATATAAAGTTTCCGTTGCCAAGAGGATAGCTAAGTATGGGCGCACTAGTCAGGGCCTTCAATCTTCGGAATGCCTCGTCAGAATCTGAGTCCCAAGAGAAACGCCTTTCGTCTTCGGTAAGTCTGGTCAATGGTTTTGCGATGGTGGCGTAACCTTGTACATAGCGGCGATAGTATGTGCATAGTCCCAAAAAGCTTCGTAGTTCATGTTTGTCTTTGGGTATCGGCCACTCTTCCACTGTCTTGGTCTTCTGTGGATCTACCGCAACTCCCTGGGAGGAGACTACATGGCCCAAGTAGTGTGTACCTTTTCTTGACACAGATGACATTTCTTGGGGCTAAGTTTCAAACCAGAGCTCCCTAGTCGCTTGAAAACTTCTTCCAAATTCTTCAGATGATCGTCAAAGGATTTCCCAACCACTATGATGTCATCCAGGTACACGAAACAGGTAGTCCAGGATAGTCCCTTTAACACAGACTCCATTAGTCTCTTAAAGGTAGCTGGCGCGTTGCACAATCCAAAAGGCATGACAGTAAATTGCCACAGTCCGGAGCCCACCGAGAACGCTGTTTCCTCTCTGTCTTGGCGCCATGTCGACTTGCCAATATCTTCAGATCCAAAGTAGAGAATATCGTCGACCCCGCCAGCGTGTCTAGAGTATCGTCTATCCTCGGCAGGGGATAGCTATCCTTCTTGGTAACATTATTAAGTTGCCGATAATCAACACAGAACCTGGTGGTACCGTCTTTCTTCTTTACTAGTACTACCGGCGATGTCCACGGGCTGTTAGATGGTTCGATGACACCCTCTTCTTTCATTTCTCGAAGGATTTTGTCAGCTTCTTCACGTTTGGCGAGCGGCAGTCTACTCGGATTTTGTTTGATTGGTCGTGCATCTCCGGTGTCAATTTTATGTTGTACTAAATTGGTACGACCTCTATGTCCTGCTTCTCCTTTATCAAACACATCTTGATACTTGATTATCAGGTTTCTCAATTTTCTACTATCTTCGGGAAATAATCCCTTAACGTTTACTAACTCCTTAACCATTTTGTCCGGAATTTTTGAAATCGAAACTTTGGAGGCTTCCACGCTTCGAATGACTGAGGAGGCCGAACAACAGTACCCTAACAGGGTTCCCTTCTTCAAGGATACAGAATGATAATTCGTGTTCATTACTCTTACCGGTACAGACTTCTTCGCTCGTAGCAGGGGTTTTCCAACAGCGACCCCTCGTCCTATTTCGCTGTCATGGTTCCTTGGCTCCAACAGAATAATACTCCCATTATTCGTTTTACCTTCCAGGCGACCATCCAAAAATATCTCACAGCGCTCAGGGATCGAAACATCTTCTGCTACTACCACGCGAAGCGTCTCCTCACATTTTCGATGTAGAACCACTTCTTCTTCATTTATTTTCAAAATTTCTTGTTTGAGGTTTAGTTCAAAACCTCTAGTGGTCACGATGTCCATTCCGAGAATAAGTTCATCTTCGATGTCTGCTACTAACACTCGATGATTAAAACAGGTGCTTCCGATAACAAAATTAAGATCTACCTCTCCATGGATGAGAGCGCAGCTTCCTGTAGCTGTACGTAGTCGCCATTGTGTTGTTTTAATCCTTTTTGATGTTTTAAGGATATCCGGCCTGATGATCGTTTTGGTCGCACCCGTATCCAACAGCATGGTCCGTAACTCTCCATCCACGAAACTAGCCACAAAAATGCTGTTGAACTTGTGTTGTAGCGATGCGACTTGAACAGTTTTCGTTGGAACCTGTTGGGTACTGCTCCATATGTGTCCCTTTGATTCGACACTTGGCGAAACCGAGTCCACGTCTTTTTCTTGACAGTGACTTCTTACGTGTCCTGCCTGGCCGCAATTCCAGCAACAAGTCGGTCCTTTCTTGCCCATGTACTCCTCCATGACTTTCCGTACAATGCTTTCCACGGATTTGTCGGAACATTGGTTGACCGCCCGTACTCTCACTAGAGACCGAGAACTGTTTCGCGGCCTCAAATTCTAGGGCACGTGCTAAAGCATCCACCAAGCGCGTTGGGTGGGCTAGAAGAAGCGCTTGCCTTGTCTCCCTGTCACGTAAGCCATCGGAGAATGTCTGTACTGCCAACCGCTCCATAACATTCTCGGGCGTAGCAGGATACGCAAGGCGAACCAGGCGGGCTACGTCGGCTTCAAACTCCTGCAGAGACTCATTTGACTTTTGAATGCGATTTTTTAGCTGTGAATGATAGACATGTTCCAAATGAGCTTGGCCGTACCTCATTTCTAAATGTCGTACCAATTGCTGATAATCTCCCTGTTCCGATGGTGACAGTGTCTGCAGGATATCAGTCGCATCTCCTCGCAGTCGACAGTCAAAGCGGTAGCCTTTTCAGCGATTGTCCATCCGTTCGCTCTCGCAGCGGCCTCAAACTGGCAAAAATAATTGGCCCAAGCGGTTTTTCCGTCAAACTGTGGAGGCTTAATAACTGACTTTGAGATATACTTATTTTCGACTAGTTTCGGTGCCTCCGATGTTTCTTGACATTTTGGTGAATTGGCCTTTTCTATTTCTTGTTTTAAAATTTCGATTTTTCTATTTACATCTTCCTCAATCTCCGTTATTTTGTCTTGTAGTTCCGTAGAATTCTCTATAATCTTATTGTTTAAACTTTCTTCTAAATTAAGTATTTTGTCATTGAAACTGGCTTGTAGATCTTTAGAATTTTCTATGATTTTATCCTCTAAAATATTAATTAAATCCTGGGAATTTTCCATAATTTTATCTTTCAAACTGTCTTCTAATTTTTGAGAATTCTCTGTGATTTTATCTTCTAAATTAACTTCCAAGTCAATTATTTTACTATTCAAATTGTCGTTTAAATTGTCTTGCAATTCCCGGGAATTTTCTGTAATTTTGTCATTCAAACTGTCTTCTAATTTTTGAGAGTTTTCCGTCATTTTAGCTTCTAATTTTTGTAGGCACGAGTCAAGGTCACCTTCGAACTCAAAGCAAAATGTGTCCGGATCCTCGCCTTCCTCCCTTAAAACGTCTCTCAGTCTGGTTTGCAAAATGCTTTTCTTTCCATCTGTCTCGCACTCTCTCTCTTCCAATATGGATTTCAGTTCGGACACTTTCAAGTCTTTCAACAATTTCTTCGCAGCCATTGTTAGTCTTTTTATTTTTCTAGTCTATCACACACGCCACACCTGACACCAATTGTTACGTTTTTCGTCGGTTCCGTGTGGATAGAAAGTCACAATTTATTTAAACACTATTTATTTAACACTAATGAACAAAAATAATAACGATAAAAGACTTATAGAACTATTTACAAACGATTTATAACTAAGAATTTATTTTGAATTTTAGCGCGTCACTGTATATTTATAACTGCCCCTGTAGGCCACGGCCGCCGGCTTTTATACCGGCAGGTAAAGAACTCTAGAATTGTCCATAGATCGTTAGGTGCGTAGAGAAGGTTTTCGAATGTTCTCGTATGTACTCGTCCATTCCAGTGGGACTCGATTCTTCTCGAACGAATGAATCATTGCGGTGTCTATGCGATGTTAAGGTCATCCGAGGGCGGGCCATATTGTGAGGTTAGGTCGAGTCCACACCGGCCCGCAACAATATTTTGGCAAAATTTGGTGGACCTAAATGCGAATATTATTGCCTTTATTGTTTCCATTTTTGTCCTTGCCTAAGTTATAAGATGGTAAATATCGATTTGTCTTGTACAGTCCTGATATCTTTTACACGCATTATAAGAATCTCTCCGGATAAAATAAACAGAAAGAAACTGTCGACAAACCCAAATCAAATCTGTTCTCCCCATCATCGACGCTTCGCTCCACTCTCTCCCTATGTTTCGGCGACATCCAGCAAATATTTGGCTTCTTCTTGTCTTCTTTCCATCCCCTCAACGACGAAATCTTGTTATTTTAACGGAGAAATATTCAAATCGCACCGCAAAACCGTCAGAGAACAAAGACAGCTGACGCGAAGAAATGAAATATGCTGAGAGAGTTTTAGTTATATGTCTTCAGAATCGATTTAATTATATTAGAATCGGTAATGTTATCTTAACTAAACATATAATTAGAACAATTTAAAGCCATTTTTAATCTCTGCAATATTAAGGGAGAGAAACAATATCTTGAAAACTTTTTGTTTACCAAAACGCTGTTTCTTTTTTATTATTCCATGCACTGATTCTTCCAAAGTTCGGAAAATACTTATTTCCAGACACAATCTTTCCCCATGGCGGTGGATAGTGATAAAGGTTACTGTTTATCTCATCGCCTGACGACTTCCATACTTTGGTTAGGGTCCCCCAGGTCCCTCACGAAGTCGCCCTCCAGTCACTCGTCGAAGTTTGCGAAACTTTATCTGACACCCTCACCGTAAAGTTTTTGACGATGGCGTGTCGTTATTTTATTTCTTTTGTTTAATTTTTGTCCTGTGTCAGTTAGCTTTCTAAATGTTCTCTTCTGAACCTTTGCCTATTTTTTTTGCCGTAAATGAATTAACCCTTAAGTACTAACATATTGAAATAGTCGCGCCTATACTAACAGACCGTCTGAGAGACGCATTAAAAAAATACATATTTTGTTTGTGTCTAACAATTTTTTTGTAAGTGGAGTGAATCATTAGCATTAAAACTACAGGAAAAAAATATCTAATGCTTATATTATGCAAACATGTTTTATATTTTTGAAATAACAGTACTAATTTTGGATTTTTGACATATTTTTGTTTCTCATCGAGATAGAAAAAAAAACGAAAGGAAAATGAAAAACTATATTTATTATTATATTTAGCATATAAAAACCTATCTATTAAGCACAAAAAAAGCAAAAGAAAATATAAAGAATAAAAAAATGACAATGCCTAAAGATGGGCTTGTTCCCTACACACTTTTTTGCGCATTCCAAACAAATTGTTCTCTTCATTTTCTTCGATTTTAGTCTACTGATCGTTCACATCCATATTTTCGTCATATATAACAAAACATACACAGCTACATACCTTTAGATATTAGTTAAAAACCGTTTTTTACCTTCTAATTTGAATTCAGAATTATGATCGCTGTCTATAGCAAAATAATTTTCGCCACATTCGGATTCTATGTCACTATTTTGCTATTATCGCTGTCAATCTCTTCAAACCACTTTAGACGAGTAACCTTGTAATTTTGCTAGCTATACTTCACATGTTTTGGGCTATTAGGTGCTTGATTCATTCCACAAATTAGAAAAAAAAACTTACGTTAACACTAACACTCCGTCTGTCAGACGGCAGACGGCATCCACAGTTTAAACTAAAATATTTTCAAAACTACACACTTTTGCAAATTGCCCTGCCGGCTTTTAACTGGTTTTGATGCGTATTGAAATTACATAGTTGGATGATAATTAGAAACGGAGAGGAGTGGAGATGTCATATGTCCAGCTAGTCCGTTGCGTCTGTGAGACGGGGTGTTAGTACTTAAGGGTTAAAAAAGTTTAAAATGGGGTGTTATAGGCCATAAACGAGGGTTTTAGGGTCCGAATTCTGAACACCTGCACCGATTGACGTGAAATTTTAACAGTGAATAGAGATATATGTAAGAAGCAGAACTTACATAAGGATGTGTGCTTTCACCCTAGGGGTGAGTGCCACCCCTCATGGGGGGTGAAAAATAAATCACCCATTTTAATTACAAAAATCAATAAAACGATGAATTATAAGAAAAAAAATGTTCTATAGCATTTTTTCAGAAAATTAATATTTTCATAGTTATTTAGGACTGAAAAAAGTCCATATTTTTCTGCCATTTTTATAAATAACTCGAAAACTATGCATTTTATCGAAAAACTCATATAGAGCAAACATGAAGCTTTTGAAATATCTAAAAGATTCATTTTTTGTTGATTACCGTAGGCATAATAATAGCCGAGTTATCACTCTGTAAAAGTGATTTTTTATTTTTCGAAAACTAAATTGCAAACTTTTTCCGAAAAATAATAGCAAAAGATCACATTTTTGAAAGAAAATGAATATGTCCGTTTTCCGAGTGCTTGAAAATGCTTTTTTAAAAAAGTTTGTGTTTTTTATAAAGTCACCTATTTTTTCCGAAAAAAAAAATAAACAACAAAATCTATGACTAAAATAATAAAAATGAAAACTAAGCGTAATACATATACTGATGCCTATATTTAGGTACTAACAATGGGCTCTGCAAGTTCGAGCGGTTTACAATGCCTAGAAAATAATGAAAAAAAAATTTCTTATTTTTTAAAAAAAAATAATTTTTTTGACACATCTCAAAAACTAAGCAGGATACGTAAAAATGAAACAAAGTAAAATGAAGGTCTTTTTTTGCAGTATTTTTGCTCCCTTTCAATTTTTCTGTAGATCTCTTTATTTCGTAGATATTACGTTTTTTTAGTTTGACTTGCGTATAAGGACCACACTGATAAAAAAGATAGACTTGAACTAAAGTCGTCATCGTTTTTGAAAAAAAAAATTAGTGACAAGAGAATTTATTTTATTGTAAAAGAAAATATTTTGCCTGAAGAAAAACTCTCTTAACTCAAGAAAACTGGTTCTCTTGAAAAATTCGAAAATTTCTCTTGAATCTATTTTCATTCAACCAAGTGCAAGTTACTTTGTTTTAAGATAATAAGAAAAATACGCTAGGAAGTATTTCATTCAAGAAACATGGCCATTTTTCCACTAGCTAAATACTCTTTTGATGAAAAATAATAACGACATGATAAAGGACGGTATATACAATCAGTCGTACGTCGCATTTCATAGATCGCATATCATAGTACGCACGGGTTTTGTTGCTTGGAATTTTTCACTTGGAATTTTGCAATATTTGCTTTTAAACGCATATCGTATAACAAATTAGTGATCGTTATTAACATGCATTTGTTATTTTTTATGGACAAATTTTAGGATATATGGATTCTTTAAAGGAGTTTCTGAAAAAACGGAAATTAGAGCATTTATTTGCTATATTTGAAGGTAAGAGACATTTACCTAATGCACCTGTTTAGATAATGCACGTGTGACTATAGATAGAATAAGAATATAGGTATCGATTTTTATGCAAATAATTACAAAAATCTTAGAATTTCAAGTCGTCGTATTAAAAAATTCAAAATGTGACCAAAGCTTATAATTTTAATAATTTATTTGCTTTACTTTGATTAATCGTGATGTAAAATTTTTTTTGTAATTTGTAGAGTGATGAACCACCCCAAAAAATACCAAGGAGTGAAGAAGCAGAAATAACTACTATCGAGGAAAATAATATCACTTTACTTACTACAGACCAGGAAAACCTAAATTTATCAGAAAATAATATACCTCGTAATATGCCTGTATATGATGTATAGACTTCTCTTAGATCAAAATAAATTTTAGTTAAGTCAATGGTATTCGCTATTGGTTTAAGAAAAGTGTCTTTTTAATCAAGAAATGTCCCTTTTCAATCAAGAATTTTTGCATGAATCAAAGAGACTATTGTTTTTGTAGCAAGAACTTCTTTGCATATTAATTTTGGGTCAAGAGTGAAATACTTTGGACAGATACATTCTTCTATTCTCTAAAGTAATTTTTTAAAGCTTTAAAAAAGGGAGTTAATGCTTTGGGTAAAGAAACGTCGTTCTTGGCCCTATTGAAAAGCGCCAATCTTTTGGGTCAAAGTCATTTCGACTAAGAGATCCTTTTTTCAGTGCACCTTCTTTGAGCCCTTAAAAACCAAAAATCTCGTGAAAATGAAGAGTTCAAGACTGTTGAACTATACAGGTTAATTTGTAGCTCGTGTCATTTCCTACAAATTTATGATTTTAGTCATAGATTTTGTTGTTAATTTTTTTCCGAAAAAATGAGGTGACCATTTTATTTTTATCATTACAACATTTTAGCAACAAAATATCTTCTTCTACAACAAATCGACAAAGATGTTTCAATTTACTATTTGCCCACAAAATTTCCTATACATTTTCTAAAGAATCCCTCTCTACTTAGTCTATAAATAGAAATTAATTACTGGGTAATATTTTGCAGATTTATTTTGCATCGCATTAAACCGAGCTCGAGCAAAAATTATGTAAAGCAGCGGTGTAGCGAGAGCGGGCGCGCCGAAAATGAAAATTACTGGAAAATTATTTCTCGGAGAGCCTAAAGCAAGTTTCGGGGCCCTTCAAAAGGGAGCCGGCAGCCCCTTATTTGTCTTTCGTGTTAAGAAAACCCATTAGAAACTGTGTAGCCGTTCGGATTGCTAATTCGTGAGGTACGGCGGCATTTGTCAAACGGTTATTATTTCGAAATTCATTATGCGTAAAGGAATAAGAAATTAACGAGTTTGAGCTAAAAACGTAGCTAAAATTTATATTAATATTTGTTGGTATTATAAAAAATACATACATACTACTGCCATTACTCGCTGACGAGTATTTGACATGAATCAGAAGATGATCACGCAAGGCGTTTTCTTTCATGAGCTTTTCTGTGACTGAAAAGCCCGATACGCGATGTTAACTGTCTATGCACTCCGGACATTCAAAAATCTCATTGCTTTGTTACCTCTTTACTTTTTGGTTGTCGCTGTTAACTGAGTTTATAACTCTTCTCCATGGCATTCTATTGTGAACTGCTTCTTCCCACCCATTCTGCATGTTAATCCCCTTAATCCTCAATAAAAAAATATGTCAAGGATGGAAACAGATGGACCACAAAAATTACAGCATGGTATCGAATAGGAATTAAGAGACCTAGAAGAAGACCAAACCTGAGATGGGACCATGATATTAAGAAATTAGCAGGGATAACTTGATCCCGCATAGCCAACAATAGACAACAATGTCCAATTACAAAGCAGGGGCGGCTCGTAGCACTGGAAGATGGTGAGGCACATTAGAAGAGAATTTTTATTAGTATGTATATAGGGTGACCATTAGTACGAGGAAGTCCAATATCTTCGTAGTTGACAAATATATGAAAAAAACTTCTATATAAAAAAAGTGCATATCCTAAAAAAAATATTTTCTGTAAAATTGCAATCGCATTACCATTTTTCTGTACAGAATTGGGTTCAGCATAAAATTCAGCATACTTCACACTATTGATTTATTTGAAGCACTATATATGCGGGATTTCCATGATAATTCATATTTGAAAAATTTCATTTTTTAAAAAGTGGTAATAACCTGGAGTGAATTTAACTTATTGATATATTATTGCTTAAGTATGTATATAGCGAGGTATGTAGGACAAAAGAAGAAATCCGAGAAAAATTCACATTATTTTATACAGGGATTTTTTTATGGCACGGCCAACATTGCAATATTATAATGCTATATCTCAATTTTTTTAAATGCAATACGCACTGTATATTATTTTTAGTATTTTAGATACCTGTAGACTTAAAAAGCGCAGATTTTTGTATTTAAAATAATTCTAAATTTTTAGCAGTTGCCTTAAGCCGTATGTAATATAATTCGCAGTATTATACCGTATGATCGAATAAAAACGGCGTCAGCGATGGCTATGAAATGAAGATCGCTGTCATTTTATATGTAAAATTATATGGGAAATATCATCGATCGTCATTTTCAAGCCAACTGGACGCCGTTTTTTTTTCGATCATACGGTACCTATTACAAAGGGCTATTGCAACAGTAAATTTTTATCAAAACGACCTCAGGATATTTTGTCTTATATATTTTACTCTGTATGGTAAAATTTTGTTTTTCTACCAATCCTATAAAAATAAAACAAAATGAAATCTCTGTAACAGGTTGCTTTACTTTTTGACTATACGAGTACACAATTTATCTAGAAATGATTCGGATTCGAAAAACTTTACCTGGGGAAGTCCTCTGATGATGCATGGTCCCTCTAAATCATCATATCAATCAACAAGTCACTGCCCACTTTTTAGGTATTTACTTAATACGTTGTAATCAGTAAGACGAGTAATTAAACATGCAATTCACATTAAAAACGTATATATTAATCAATTAGAGACAAAACAGTGCAATAACCGGCAGAGTTAATTCAAACTGTGATTCAAACTAATACAAATTCCCAAATAATGCAATTCTGCATTTTCAACCTGTCGCCTAAAATCTCTCGGGCTGATCGGGAAGTGATACATATTTTTAACGAACGGCTTTTAAGGTTTAAATTTACATTTGAGACTCGCCTCAATACGGTCTTTTTACGCGCTACTACTCCATATATTTTATCTCTCTTCAACTAAAGGTTTTGCCTATGCTTTTCTTTTCATTCTATAGATTTAAGATTCCAGTGAACGCTGTCGCTCTCCGTCAATGCGATACCACAATACGTTAGACAAGGAAGGCGAGAGGCAAACCTCTGCACATATACTTCTTAAAGAACAAATGAGATGGATATATATATATATATATATATATATATATATATATATATATATATATATATATATATATATATATATATATATATATATATATATATAGGATTGTTTGGATTATTTTCAGGTTGGCGGTCAGTGACTGAAAAACTTATTTGTTTGTGTCAATATTTCGTAAATCTTTATTTACTTCATCAGGAGATATAAAAACTAAAAGTCAGTCGTATCTTACAATATACACATTCATTACACCAATAATATACTTTCAGTTATAAAATTTGACGGACAAAACAGACCTACACTGCATGGTGTTTAAGTTACAATGAAACTGGTTGGTTAAGTTACAATGAAACCAAGTTTCATTGTAACTTTTAGTTTTTATATCTCCTGATGAAGTAAATAAAGATTTACGAAATATTGAGACATAAACAAATAAGTTTTTGAGTCACTGACCGCCAACCTGAAAATAATCCAAACAATCCTTTAAAACAGTACGGTCGATATTCAATTTTCATTTTTTACTATATATATATCGTCGAGTTTGTAGCATATGGAAAAGGAGGCGCGTTTAAAGGAATACCATCGACGTAATTTATTGTAGAATGACGGATAAAAAATACAATTATTATTGATGCAAATAGGGAAAAATATAAAATTGTGATTAAAGATGTATCGATTAATACGTGTAATTCTTCAAATGTATTGGTGAGGCACTGCCTCATCTGCCTCATAGGACAAGCCACCCCTGTTACAAAGAGAGTCTCTAAATATGTGAGGGAGGCTACACCATAATTGGAAATGGTTGAATAAGCTGAGAATGATGATGACGATGATAATAAAAATATACAAAAAAAAATGATGTACTAAAAGTATAATGTGGTTCAACAACAGATGATGTCAGCTATAATTACGTCATTTGTATAGATAGAGCAACATTTTATAGACAAAATTTCTAGCAAAAATTTAAAAAATTGTCTTTGCTTATTTCAAAATATGTTGTAGTCCTAAAAGCGTACCTGCTTTACAAAAATATGTTGTTTTTGAAATTTACAGTCGTTGTTTCTGAGATATTCCTTGCCAAAATGTTATAAAATTAAAAATATCATTTTTTTTGTGTATTTTCTCAAATTAGTCAAAATATGTTAGAGATATCATGGAAGGCTTTGTGTTAGTATATAGATTCTATGTAAAATTAATTATAAGGAAGAATATTTTAATTACAATCTGCGAAATTTCGATTTTTGACAAAGATTTCTTGTTTTCTCATAATTTGAACGCTTACTTTACAAAACCGTTTTATTTTTTTACGATGATATGTATGGAAAAAAGGAAAAGTTACCTTTAAAAGTTACCATTTGTAGGAAATTTTATATAAATTCAGAATATATACACTTTTAGAGGCTTAGGTATCTCGGTTTTGTGAGAAAATTAATTTTTTGAACCCTTGTTTTGAGCTATTTTTGACGATGGTTAAAACATCTCCTACATCCATTACTGTTCTCGTAAAACTACAATGGCTTATATTTTCTTATGCTACACCTTCTAATTAGTAAAAAACAACTGTTTTAACGTAATCGGTGACATGACAAAAATTAACAATTTTCACGACTGGAAAAAAGCCCAAAAAATAAAATTTTTGGCTATTTTTTACACATATTCAAAGGCCTTAGCAAGATAGTCATCATAGTAGTAGAATTATGAAAATTTCAGAATTTGTAGGAAATGTTTTGTAGATTCGGAATATGTACCCCTTTATAGGCTTAGATAATATCTTAGTTTTGTGAGGAAAATACTCTTTTGAGCCCTTATTTTTGAGCTACTTCTGATGTTGGTTAAAATTTAGTTGGTTTTTTTCTTAGTGTTATTTTGTTCCGAAAAACAAACATTTTATTTATGTATGGCAAAAAGAGTAAGGATATTTCAGCAAAATAAAAAAAATCATTCGGTTGCAAATGGTGTAAAATAGTACAAAAAATATTGCAATAAAATCGAAAAGCTATACATAAAAGTTACTCTTCTTCCTCATATGTATAGATATCAATCAGTATTACTTTATACACTTCCGTTCCGCGTAATCTCTATCCCCTTTGGTTACCGTCAAGGGTGTATTCCCCCATCCCCAATATATTACGATATTTGACCATATATCCAATAAAACTAACCCCCGTAAAATTATCCCCTCGCACGATATATTGCAGTGACTTTCGACAGTGCGGCGGTAATTTTACCCTTTCTGTGTGTGACTACTATACCGGCATATTGTAGCAGAGTCGTTATGATATTTATCGGCTGGTGGATTTATACAGGGTGTTTCAAAACAAATGCGA
Source organism: Sitophilus oryzae (assembly GCF_002938485.1). Taxonomy (NCBI): domain Eukaryota; kingdom Metazoa; phylum Arthropoda; class Insecta; order Coleoptera; family Curculionidae; genus Sitophilus; species Sitophilus oryzae. Next base: position 10,193,825 of record NW_022146254.1, read on the forward strand.
AAAACTTCAGGGGGCGATTCCTTGTTCAAAATAAAGGGTAGTTTGCTTCATAAACGTTGGGTCAAAAGTCAACCATTAGGGAGATATCGCGGTACAAAGATGGCGGAAAAATAATGTTTTTATTTTTTATCTTGAAAACGAAAAGAGATAGACTAATAAAATTTTATGGAAGCATTACTGTTGTGAAAACACACTTTCTGGTAATTTTTTCACTTTTTTAAAATGAGTGGAAGGGGTTGAAATAAACTACCCCTATCATTCTTGTTAACGAAATTTAAAGAAAAATCTTATCAAACACATGCAAAAAAATTAATTTGGATAGCTTGGTTTGTTTAGAAACTTTTTTATCTCTTGTATTTTTTTGATAAACCTCACCAATTTGAAATTAAAAAATAAAATGTAAAGCATTACATGTCAGGACAAAAAACATTTTCTGATAAAGAATAGAGTGGGCTGCTGTAATTTTTTTAGGAAAAAATCTAGTCGGCCGCTGTTACTTTTTAGAATGTTCCTAATATTATTTTATTTGACATTACTCTACTGCAATACGTTATTATCTAGATGATTATTATTATCGTTATTATCACTAGATTCTTAATCTAAAAATGTTTTTTGTCCGACATGTAATGCTTTACATTTTATTTTTAATTTCAAATCGGTGAGTTTTATCAAAAAAACACAAGAGATAAAAAAGTTTCTAAACAAACTAAATTATCCAAATTAAAGCATTTGCATGTGTTTGATAAGATTTTTCTTTAAATTTCGTTAACAAGAATGATAGGGGTAGTTTATTTCAACCCCTTCCACTCATTTTAAAAAAGTAATAAAATTACCTGAAAGTGTGTTTTCATAACAGTAATGCTTCCATAAAATTTCATTAGTCTATCTCTTTTTGATTTCAAGATAAAAAATAAAAACATTAATTTTCCGCCATCTTTGTACCGCGATATCTCCCTAATGGTTGACTTTTGACCCAACGTTTATAAAGCAAACTACCCTTTATTTTGAACAAGGAATCACCGCCTAAAGTTTTTCGCATTTGTTTTGAAACACCCTGTATATAGCTTCAGGGTTAGTTTTAACTTTAGAACATCTATTATGGAATGAAAACTTGTCACTGGATTGAAATAACTATCGGTATAGTTATATCGCTACTATCTGTAATGTTATATAGATCGCTACTATCTGTATAGATTGGAGTACCGCTGCTGTTCGCGAGCCGCTTGGTTCGTCGAGTATTTCCGGGCATTGACTAGCCATTGCTCATGTTACAAAGCGTTACGTTCCGCTCAAGTTAACTCTACACCTTAAGCCAAACAATAAAAAATAGTCCATTTTATTTACTTTCATTATCAAATCCCATATCGTTTTTCTCAAAAAATATAAAATTATTTCTTTTAAAATTCTCTAAAACGAGTTCAGGCCTTGACGCTTCATATTTCCCGGAAAAATCGAACGAACGAACCAGCATCGAGAAAAGTTATTATTCCTCAAGGAAACAGCTACGCGCCATCGGGGATAACTGCAGATTTTCCCCTCGGGACGGGCCCCGGCGACGACGGATTAATGAAATTCTTGGCCGGAAATCATCCGGAAAAATCATCGCTTGTTATTTTAATCAAGTGTCGCGCCGCGCATTTTTCCTAATGGACGCCCCGCTGCGATCGCATTTCTTTCCAACGCCTCTCGGAAAAGCCAACCGAGAAAAAAGGGCTCAGCTAATTGAAAATCGTTTATGGAATTTTAAAATGTGCCGTTCTTGAGAAACATCGGTATTTTAATTATTCAGGATCTAGAAAAACCTTTAAGAGACCATTTCACTAGTCCGGAAAAGTAGCAAAATAAGCGTTCGGCATTTAACATTTTTTTATGTAAAACTGGCTAGGCATTTTTACACAAACGAAGAAGGAAACTAAAGATAAAGGATTACACTATATCCATATTGTAGCCCATTTTTAGACAACTTCTTTATTTTTAAGATTTTGATGGTCAAACATCAAACAAAATATTCCTTATGTTTGTACTAAAAATTCTCTAAAATAAAGACATAATTTAAAATTCCGTTAAAATACGGAAATAGATTGAAGTTTTGTGATTACAGTGATATATAATTTATATGGTTTTGTAATAAATTGCTCGCTATTTTATGGCAAATGCTGAAGCTCAGCAAACCTTAATCATGCCTTAATCAAAGCACGTGTGTTTGGAAAAAAAATTTTTGGTTTGGTTTTTTAAATCTAAAATTTGTCAACATTTATGGGGCACAGATCATCAAGCACATTTTGACAAAGCAAAATTTATTATGAAAGAACCGCTAGTTATTTCTTTCCAACAGTCGCACGCCTCTTAAAAAAATATATATCCTTCAAATCATTCAATTTACTAGCTGTTAGTAAGAAGTTTTCCTTCAAATATGCACACATAGTGCACACAATTTTTTTTAGAATCTAGCTAGACTAAATCGAAGTCATAGAATTAGAACTACCCTCCGTCAAATTTCATATGTTATTTACATGGATTTATCTCCTCACAGGCTCATTCAGCAATACCAATCTACCAAACCCCGTCTTATATTATTCATTTATCACGCCCATCTCATCTCCCAGGAACAACGCGGTGTTAACTATCTAGCGACATACCGAACAATTGATACATCAAAGCTCTCTCAGCTTCTTCAGCAAATCGCTGTACTAAAGACGAGGTGATCTCGTCGCGTTCGCGTTTAATCTAGAATAGCAATAAAACTCCCCTATTGCCTCTGTTCATTTATTCCTGTTAGGGATGTATAATATGAGTATCGATACTCAATATGGTTGCCAGTATCGATTTTATGAAATTTTCTCGAACAAAAAGACATAATAATTTAAAATTTTGTTACAATACGGAAATAGATTGAAGTTTTTTGATTACAGTGATATATAATTTATATGGTTTTGTAACAAATTAGGTATCCTATAAGTATACAGATAAAAATCATGTCCCCAATTCGTGGTACGAAAATTGTTTTTTATGACGATGTGCAAACGAGTAAAATTTCCTGTGCGCAAAAGTAAACTCGCGTAAAGTAACAATAAACAGCGTAATAGAGAGATATCGCGAAACCGAATAGCGCGCATGGACGTTAATAAGGCCAGGTGTTATTTCCTTTACGTGAGGTGGTATTAACTCTCTTCATTTATAGTTATCGGATCAGAAAGAATTCTGTTCGCGTCGCGTCCGCTATTTAAACTTAACCTAACTTTGAATTTAAAACTTTGAAATGGTTTTGTTTACTAGGTATTTTAAAACTAAAGGGCTAAAGTGTTTATTTCCAGTGTCTTATTGTTCAACGTCTGCCAGTGGGTTTAGGGTAACAAGCAACAAATTCTCTTAGAAGGGCTAAGTCGTCATCTGCTGTAAACCTAAGCCTCTTTATAGGTTCTTTAATATTGGAAGAGGTGAAATCCATATTTTGGGCCATATTTATTTAATTAAAACTAATCCCAGCTACTTAAATATCAAATTACCTAATAAAACTAAAGTAATAATTCAAAACAATTCAAACATAACCTAAAATAAAAGATTTCGCCGGCCGGCCCCGTTTGTCAAGTACCCGTACGTGCCCATTTAAGCAATTTTTAAACGTTATTTAGAAATAGCGCTTGGTGTAAATGATCCGCAAATTACGTCAGGCGGTAACGTTATTAGCGGGTGTTGCGTTAAAAATTGACTCGCGCATATCGTAACCATGATAAGGTACGCGTAAATACTGCATGACGCTATTCGGTTTTCCGATATCTCTCTAATAACTGTGCCGGTCAGGCGCTGTGCACAATTTTACAGGCCATAAGTGGGCGTGCTATGTGCGCAAACTAGTAACCTAACTAGTGCCCGATTCCGAAAATTGGAACCACGAAAAACAATAAAGAAAAAACAAAGTTTATAATCTGTATAATCTGTGGTAATAGACTCTTAATCAGTTTCTTTTGAATCCCATAAACCAGCTTCGCAGTTTTATTTTTTAATACATTTAATTTCCAATAAATTACATGAAGCGCCTGTATCGTTTTGCACCATCGATATTTACTAATATTCGGTACATTCCTATAACTACCGCCCCCCACATAGTACATACATAGCTAAGGAAGGAAGGGAGTGTTAATGCAATCAGATCCCTTAGTTGTCCTATAGGGAGAAATTCGTAATATATGGATCTGGCGGAATTTTAATAGCTAAGGCGACTCTGTAGCAATTTCGCTTGCTAGTGGGATTGCAGGGAGGAGGACAGGGAGGGGGAGGTTTCGAATCTTGGATTACGCTAGATTATCGAGGGGTTGTAGAGGCTAATAATTTCGGGGGAATAATTGTTAATTTTTGATGGGGGGAATGGACAGGGTGGTCCGAATTGTATTCGGAAACTTCGGCAGCATATTCTGCAGATAAAAATAAGTAAAGAAGTTTGTATAAATTTATGTCCTAAAGTGCTTCATTTCGGAGATACAGGGTGTAGAAATTTTATTTCTATTTCGATTTTTTTTAGCGTAAAAACATATATTTTCGTGACTTTTTACGTAAAAAATGTCTATTGGTAGAAATCGCTACGAACAACCGTTCTCAAGATATTTAGAATGAAATTAGTCAATACATGTATTGAAAAAACAAAAAATAAACACGTTAAGTAGATAGTTATTTGACTGAAATAATAAATTTGGGAAATTTTTATTTTTTTTTAAATATTTATGCGAAAAAATGATGAGAAAACAAGTTTATGATTTCAGTCTAATCAGTATTTAGTCAACATGTTTAATTTATGTCAATGATGATAGATATTGATAATTGTAAATGTATATTTTTTTACTGAGTAGTTTTATACAGGTACGGAAACAAAATTGTTACTCTTCAAACCACTTAAAAATATATAGGTGGCGCCCTCTACAATTAGGAGTCATATTGACATCAAAATCAAATTTCTCACATCAAAGAACTTCCAGACACCAATTTTCATTCCGATATTGACGTTACTTCAGAAATTATTTGGAAAAAATCGAAATAAAAATGAAACTTCTACACCCTGTATCTCCGAAACTAAGCATTTTAGGACATATATTTATACGAACTTTTTTACTTATTTTTATCTGCAGAATATGCAGCCAAAGTTTCCGGAATACAGTTCGGACTATCCTGTATAATGATGCCAAACGTTTGCGAATGATTGCAAACGTTGCGCGTTGGTCTCATCACGAATGAGAACGTTTTTTCTATTACATATTTCTAGCTGAATAGCAAAATATGTTCAGTAGTCTTTTACAATTTTAAACATTTATTTAAACATCTAAGATTTATTTTGCATTAAGTGCTCAAATCACGACTCGCCTTAACTACCAAATACATTGCATTAGGAATGTGGCTGAGTGTAATGGATATTCTCCTTCCTTAGTGGATAAAATAATTAGAAAACGTAGTTATAAGTTTGCGATCTCTGCAAATTCGACTTTTCAAGTGAAGAAAGATACGTCAAAATATATTTCAATACAGTTTGATATAAAGTTATCCCTTGGTTTAAAAAGAATTTTCAAGATTGTCAATTATACACTGTGTGCTAATAATAGATTGCAACAATTATTAGGTAACCCAAAGATAAAACACCTCCACTGTAAAGATTGTGATATGTTGGGCAAACTAGATCAATATTAATTAGATTTAAAAAACATATGGCTGAGATCTTGCGTTGCTCGACATAATCTTGCGTTGCTCGACATAATATGGTTGATACACAAGTCTCAAATTACAATCAATTAAATTCATATGAAAGCGTCAAAATTATTAAATGTAAAGATAATATGAACAGAGATAATGGTCCGATTCTACTGTAGTAATTCTGCTGTTATAACACCAAAAATTCCAACCCCCAACTGTAGTCCACAGAATACTAAAAAGAAAACATCTCTAGATATTTTACATAGTGTAAAAACATACCCGCGACTCTGTCATGGGCGTAATCGGTTCACAAAATTTATAAGTCCCGCGAGCGGCAAACTTTGCCGCTACCACGTCCAGAGGACCGAACGTTGTGGAAGTTTTATAGACCCTGCAGACTTATGTATAAGTGGATGGAATTTATTTTGATTTCGACAGTGGATTATTTGATAGAGAAATCCAGTTTATTTCGCAGTAATATTTCCCGAAATATAATAGCTCGAGTTCGATTTGAAATTTTATAGTTGCGTCGTAAGGTTTCGATCGTCGAATCTCATATATCGTAGATTTTTATTATTTTCCCTATGTCTACAGATGGTCGAAGAATAGTTTTAGATAAATGTCTAGAACATAATATACAATAGAGTAACTATATAAAAAAATAATATATTATTTATAGTTTTTATTTTAGGTACCGTAAAAATATCGTTCACGATGATGAAAAACAACTTCTGGTAAAGTTTGAGCTCTTAATATTAATATTACGAGTTCATTTTGTGATTACAGTGATATATAATTTATATGATTTTGTAACAAATTGCTCGCCATTTTATGGCAAATGCTGAAGCTCTGTAACACCTTAATCAAGCCTTAATTAAAGCACGTGTGTTTGGAATTTTAGGTGTGGCTTAACATGATAGGATCGGTCTAAGCCTTGAGCAGATTTCTGAAATATAATATATATTTCCTTCGGCCACACACCCGCCTTACCCGACCCCTGATAGCGACCCGAAAGTACAGCGTAATAGACTCTTAAAAAGTGTCTCATCGTGGTTTTCTATTTCCCATTTAAATAACAAGGTGTTTTTTTTTATTTTATTGATTTATAACAAATCAGCCTGCTGTTGTAAACGTCAATACATATTCTTGTAGAAAACGTTTGTGAACGATCTTCAAAAAAGGTCTCATATAATTTTTCATTTAATCGACTCATTTGAAAGTTATTGAAGTTGTAGCAGATTTAATTAATAAAAAAAATATTATTTTAAAAGCTATATTGCCCCTTGCGTACGGCAGCTTTTCAACAATGGAGCAGTCATGGATTCAAAACTAAAAATAAAAGTATTCGGAGCCAGGCAAGATACACAAAAAAACACAGCCGTAGTTAAAAATGAATGAATATTTTGAATCAGGATGATTCCTAATTATTGTAATTAGCGATAAAATTAATAATTACTGTAATTTCAATGTTTTACAAAAAAACACTTAATGAACTTTACGAAAAATAGGATATTTTATGTTTTTGAGACATTATTTCGAGACAAAATATAAAAAACTGTTGAAGTTATCACTGAAGAAAGTTATTGAAGTTTAACTTTAACCTTCAATAACTTTCAAAAGAGTCGATTATTAATTATATTCTCGCAAATACTTAACCAGTTTTTTGTTCATTTATTTATTTATTTTTCTAAATCAGTCATAGTAAATGAAGGATAAGGGGAAATAACAGACAACAGATAATATCACAAAACTGACTTTCACAGAAAAAACTGATTTAATGTTGACAAATATCATGTTAAAGATCCAAAATATTATTACTGTAATAGTGGATGTATTTGGATATCGTTTGTTACATTCAATTAAAATTTACATTTGTTTGGGACTTGGGATTCTTAATAGAACAAGTTGATTACATAAAAATTCCTATTAAATGAACACTTTTGGATTTTCCCTTACCATTCAAATATTTAATGCCACTTTCCATTTTAAAACTTGAAGTTCTTACTCGACTGTATTTTATCCAAATCACAATATCTTTTGTCTATAAACGAAGTGTTTATCCTGGTCGCCACAGTATAATACACGAAAACACTAGTGTTCAAATAATACATTGCTTACTTGCCGGCTATCGTATATTAACTGAACTATGCTGTCCGCATTACGTAAGGACATACATTGTTATTTACAATCATTCACAGTACATTTGTTACATAATAGGAATCTCTAAACTATACTAAAATGAGATACCATTTTTTTTTATTAAAATGCGTAGTTTTGAAAATACAGGATGTTAAAACTTACTAGAATTTTTTTTTTGTAAATATCTTAATAACTATTTTTTGCTGTAGTTAGCACTGAACATCAATGCTATAAACTTGATATCATGTATTGAAAACTGAAATTTATTTTTTTAAAGTATTTTTAATGGGGTCCAGATCCTGAGACCTGCATATTATGTCATGATAAAAGAGAAATAAATTTTAGTTAAAAATATATATAAAAATTGTAAGAAAAGTCAGAGGCGTACATTTTTTTCTCATTCACTTTCGATAAGTGTCCCCAGGTATATCATAAAATTAATGATTTTAGTTTAAACATTTTTTTAGAACTTTTCAGTCCTTTATACAGGATGGTCCGAATTGTATTAGGGAAACTTCGGCAGCATATTCTGCAGATAAAAATAAGTATAAAAAAGTTCTTATAAATGTATTTCCTAAAATACTTAATTTCGGAGATGCAGGGTGTGGAAGTTTCATTTTTATTTCGTTTTTTTCCAAATAATTTCTGAACTAACTTCGATATTTGGATAAAAATTCGTGTCTGTATGTTTTTTAACAAGAGGAATTTGATTTCGATATTTTTAACGGATTTAAAGTGTAACAACTTTTCTTCCGTATACCTGTATAAAACTAATGAGTAAAAAATGTACATTTCCGAGTTTTTTAAGTAAGAGTAGTCAAGTAAGAGTCGTATTGATATCGAAATGAAATCATGTCAAAAAACTGGTGTTATATACCAAATATTGGTATATTCATTCAAATATCAGCGGTTAGCTCATAAATTATTTGAAATAAATCGAAATAAGAATGAAACTTCTACACCCTGTATCTCCGGAACGAATCATTTTAGGAACTTTTTTACTTATTTATATCTGCAGAATATAATGCCGAAGTTTCCCGAATACGGACCACCCTGTAGAATGTAAAATTTTCAACATTTTTTTTGTAGAAAATATCTCATTGTTCGAAATAAACTACAAAATAATTTTGCTCAAATCAGAGACGCCTTGTTTAAAGAAAAAGACATTTTACAAAGCTGAAAAACAAAATATTATAGCACAAATTATTACTTAATACAAAATAATATCAAAACAAGCTTTATTTTACTAATGGCATAATTTCTAATAATCCCAACAAAACGCTGACACTAATGACAACACGAATCACTTGGCCGCAAATCGCGATATAAAACGGACGCGGCTCGCGGGACAAACATAAACCGACAGCACAGGGCCGGGCTAATTATATTTTAATAGCAAATAATTAGTAATACGGCTTTAGGGGAAGGCGGGGCGAATGCGGGGGAGCATTTTACTTGCAAATTAGGCTAGAGATCGGGGTTTGTGAATATTCATTTCGGTTTTGGCCTGGTCTCTGTGTAGCGACAGAATCGATATTGCGGTGACAAGTTTTTTTTACCGTGGATTCGCTGATAATGCTTAAAAAATGAGTATTCCAGTGTATCATATACAGGGTGAGTCTTAAATAAGTGCAAATATTTTAGGGTAGTATATTTCGAAACCAAAAACACGTTTATGTTTTTTTCGCAAAAAAATTAAATTTTCAGTTAAAAAACATAATAATTTCATATAGCAACATAGGTAGTAGATTAATTTCACAAGAAAGAAAACCCAGAAAAGGTAAAGTAGAAGAAAAGATTATATAAAATATCTCAGTTATTTTGGAAGCAAAGAAAAAATATGTTTCTTTTATCGAGATCTACCAGTCCTGAAAATATTTGCACTTATTTAGGACTCACCCTGTATATTTAGGTAAATTTGTTGATTCAATTAAACGTTTTTAAAGAAAAATTAAATAAGAAGTGATGTAAAGTATTAATAACTTACCCATTTATCGAGATAACCTCATGAAATTGAGATTAGTACATCCCGAAAACTTATTTGCAGAATACTTAAGGTAAAAATACAGGGCGAGTCTTCAATAAGTGCAAATATTTTTAGTGGTGGTATATTTCGACCCTAGGAACACGTCTATGACGATTTTTTCCCCAAAAATGATGTTTAAAATCGTAAATTTTCTTTTAAATTTTCCTGTATATTTTAGAAAACTTTTTAGAACTACCGAACTTTTTTTACTACTTTTTTTTTGTTCATGGCAAATTTTCGCGGTATAATTTCGTAAAATCTGATATTAACATGGTTACGGCTTTACTAAAAGGGATGCAAATACAAGAAAAAACCGGTAGCTTTCAAAATTTTTAAAAAATAAATCAATTTTTTTTAAACTTTCGAATAAAGAGAAAATATTATGTTTCTTTTATCGAGATCTACCAGCCCTGAAAATATTTGCACTTTTTAGTCACCTTGTATAAATCTGACTGCCAATCGATTACCATTAGTCACTTTTGCCTTTACAATACAAGAATAAACTGCTATTGGTTGAAAATTACGTTATTTTTTCGCCTAGATGGCCGAAAATTCTTACACCAACGTAAAGTTAAAAAAAATCAATTTTTCAATCTTTGATAGTTTTTTTTAAATACTTTTTGAATCGAACTCCTAAACTCTCGCTACAAAAAAAATAACTTCATAGATAAAATCGAGAACTTTATCACTTAGAAAATGACATCGCCATGCGCTTAAAACCCAAAATACAGATTAAATACCCATTTGAAAGGCTTTCCTTCTTTCGTTCTGCATTTTAACCTAATTACTTTAAAGCAATCGAAGGCAAAGAAAAAACCCTCTCCCTCAGAGAGAGGAAACGAAAAAGAATTTATTTTTCTACGGCCCTCAAAAGGAACTGAGAGAGATCTCTTGACGGCTTTTGACTTTTGCGCGACGGCTTTAATCTTGCCGAAAAAATTAATTAAACCGTTTTCCGATTTTCCTTTTCGGAAAATTTTAGGGCTGAAAAAATCAACATTACAGCTGGATTTATCTCTGTATCGCGTTAAGTATAAATATAAATTAATTTTAAGCTTATTTTTAGATCACCGTATTGTACAGGATGGCGCACCACATTTGCCTCGGTCGATTATACGAAAACGGAAAGATGTAGAAACAAAATATTTTATGGGTATACGTGGAGACAATGTGCACAATTTAAAATTATTTTGAAATATACAGGGTGTTTCAGAACTAAGATTCATATCAAAGTTATATTTTTTCTTATGGAACACCCGGTATTTTATTTCATTTTTGGATTCTTGGGCCCAAAAAAAGGCATTTATTATAAGGGTTAAATATGTTTAAAATCCTTGGTTTTTGAGATATTTAAAGATACTTAAATTTGCATGCTACAATAGAATAGACTATTAACACCCTATACATTACTTCTCAGAATTAATTCTTATGCTGAGTTTAAAGGTAGAGAAATAAACTTTACTGAAAAATGGTATTGGTTTCTTAAATTTATACAGGGCTATCAAAAGTTGCTGATCTATTTTCAGGATATATTTTATATAAAAACTTCGTTATTTCAAATGCAACACCCTGTATCTTTTTAAATAAATCGAGGCAGATTCAAATGCTCTTTCTACAAGTCATCGTAAAATAATTCAGAGAACTACTTCTTCGTTTTTCTTGATAGAATAAAATACACATATTTAATAAATATTATTTATTAAACTATTGTAGGTAAATTAAATAAAAGTAAATTGGTACAAATTTAAAGAAGTCCATAAACTAATTTCGATTTTCAAAATAGCTACTAACTGTCACTGGAAACTTGCCATGACAACACTAGCCATCTTGATTACAATTTTATTGAAAACTCTCTTTTTATTCAAAATCTGAGCCAGATAGGTATAGGAAACCCTAATATAGTTTGAAAGAGCATTTAAATTTGCTTCGACTTAAAAAAATACATAGTGTTGCATTTGAAATAACGAAGTTTTTATGTAAAATAAATATTTAATATAGACCAGCAATTTTTGATACCCCTGTATACATTTAAAAAAGGAATAACATTTTTCTGTAAAGTTTATTTCTCTACCTTTAAACTCAGCACAAGAACTAATTCTGAAAAGTAATGTACAGTGTGTTAATAATCTATTCTATTGTAGCATGCAAATTTAAATATCTTTAAATATCTGAAAAACCAAAGATTTTAAACATATTTAACCCTTATAATAAATACCTTTTTTTGGGCCCAAGAATCTAAAAATGAAATAAAATACCGGGTGTTCTATAAGAAAAAATATAACTTTGGTATGGATCTTACTTCTGAAACACCCTGTACATTTCAAAATAATTTTAAATTGTGCACATTACCTCCCCACATATACCCATAAAATATTTTGCTTCTACATCTTTCCGTTTTCGTATAATCAACCGAGGCGAATGAGGTGCGCCACCCTGTATACAGGGTGTTTCAAAAAACATGTGCCATCTCTCGTGAGGAGATTCCTCATGTAAATATAAAATTTATCTGAAGAATCTCTACACGAAAGATGGCACATGTTTTTTGAAACACCCTGTATACAGGGTGTCCCACTTAAGATGGATACAAGCCAATATCTTGATTGTTTGTTCAGCGATCTTTTTCATTTTTGGCAGGAGGCTGTATGGTATAAGACGTACATTTTGCCCAGGGTAAGAAATGCGATACCTCATAAACGTACGTTTTAATGAGGTTTAATATTTTTCGAGTCAAGAGTAAACTACCCTTAGAACAGTATTTATTTCAAATCTGATAGATTATATTGAATCCTCCTTACCTAAGATACTTAAGTTCTAATTTTTATAAATATTGATACAGGGTGTGTCATTAAAATAAGACATTTTTATTTTTATTATTATTTTTTTAAGTACTTACGACGCCACTGGATAAACAACTGGTTTAATGATTTCTAAAAATTCGACTTTTCAAGTATTTTATTTTAACGTATCTTTCTCACGTTAAAATATTTTTCAATACCGTTTGATAGAGAGTTATCCCGTGGTCTAAAAGGAATTTTTAAGAATGTCAATTATAAACTTGTGTATAGTGCTAATAATAAATTACAACAATTATTAGGTAATCCAAAGGATAAAACACCTCCACTGGAGAGGTCGGGTATTTATGAAATTTCTTGTAAAGATTGTAATCAGAAATCTGTTAGGCAAACTGGAAGATTAATATTAACTAGATTTAAAGAACATTTAGCTCAGATAAGATATGATAGACCGGATAAATCTTGCGTTGCCGAATATATTGTTGATAAAGAACATTGTATAGATCTTAATAATTTAAAATTATTTAAACAAGTCTCTAATTACAGGCAATTAGATGCATATGAAAGCATCAGAATTAATAAATGTAAAGGTAGTATGAACAGAGACAACGGTCCAATTCCTTCAAGTTCTTTGTTCCTACTACTCTAGTGGCGGAAATTTAACTGTTACGCTCGGTGGGCCTTTAACTCTGCCTCTGTTGGCTAGATCTTGCCACGCCCACTCGATGCCCACTGAGCGAGTATATAAAAGCTCAACTTGTAGATTGTATTTTAGTTTATAATCATCTGCTGATGATGCTAACATGGTTAGCGAAACGCGCGTCCAGTGTAAAAGTAAAAGTGTTTTGGTGTATTGTGGTGATTTAGTGTTTTTATTTTGCAATTATCAATTAATAATCGATTTAAGTTTTCAGATAGCTTCCATAATAATTAAGATACGATACAAAAAAAATAAATATTTTCAATTTATATTGTTTACTTTAAAAAATTGTTTTTTTAAGTTTGCTAATACAATTGAATAAAATGAGTTACAAAATAATTTAAACCCCCAGTTTTCAATGGAATGTGAAATATGATTTTTATTCGTTTTATGGAGGAATATTTAAAAAAATCCAAATAGTTAAATATTTAAAACAATCACTATTAACTTTGAAAAATATGCTCTAAACAAATATTTATAAAACTATAACGAACTAAATTATTAATTATTATGGAAGCTATCTGAAAACTTAAATCGATTATTAATTGATAATTGGATATATGTAATTGGTTATTGATAATAAACCAGTTGTTTATCCAGTGGCGTCGTAATTACTTAAAAAAATAATAATAAAAATAAAAATGTCTGACACACCCTGTATCAATATTTATAAAAATTAGAACTTAAGTATCTTAGGTAAGGAGGATTCAATATAATCTATCAGATTTGAAATAAATACTGTCCTAAGGGTAGTGTGTCCTGAGTTTACTCTTGACTCGAAAAATATCACACCCCATTAAAACGTACGTCTATGCATGAGGTATCGCATTTCTTACCCAGGGCAAAATGTACGCCTTATAGCCATACAGCCTCCTGCCAAAAATGAAAAAAATCGCTCAACACACAATCAAGATATTAGCTTGTATCCATCGTAAGTGGGACACCCTGTATATATTGTATCCAGTATCGCAAAATAAATAAAAAAAATTATCTTGTAGACCAAAGATATATTATTAATGTGCGTAATATATTGAAAATACTGGGCAAATTCAGAAAAATATATTAATTACGTTAAAAAGCAGCGCCCTGTATTATCCTGGGACAAATATACTGTATGATCGAAAAAAAAATAGCGTCCAGTTGGCTTAGAAATGAACATCGATCATATTCCCTATATAATTTTACATTTTTTTAGAACGATTTTCATTTCATAGCTATCACAGATGCCGTTTTTTTTTCGATCATATTGTATTAATAAAATGATGAAAAAATCAGCATCAAAACAGCATAATATTGTAGCTGTTTTTTTTCTAGTATTTTTCATTATTTTTGAAAAATTCATAAATATTTTTTTTATTTCTAGTCCTTAAGCTTTAAAAAAATCAAAAATTTCTTTAAAAAATATTTATACATATTCTAAAACATCAAAATATATTTTGTTACCTTGATTTCTGTCACTACAGCACACAATATCTTGATTTTTGCTCAAGTACTTCACAGGATTCAGTGTTTGATAAAATATTACAGCATACACTAACCTACAGTAAAAGAAAAATACACATTTAAAACAACTATTCGCTTAGTTGAACAATATCAATAAAAATACCTAGAATTATTTATCATATTCAGTTTAAATCAAAATATGTAAAAACAGGCATAACTACCTTAAGATCCAGAAGAAAAACCCCATCCTGTAGCCTAGACATCGTTTATATCTGCATAACACCATAAAATAGGTCTCCTACAATGCAAAACATTAAATAAATAAACATTAAAGTTAAAAAGTTACTTCATATTAAGAAAATTAAAATTGTCATCGATATTTTCTAGCGGCGCCCGAAAAAATCCGCTCTGTATCATTCGAAACAGCGATACGTAGCGGTATTCAATTTCCAGCCGCATGGACAGTCTCGATACTTTCCGCTGCTACACGCAGAAAATTCATCGCGATTGCCATGAAATTCCTGACTATCGCCGCCCAGCGCGGAGCTCAAGCGATGACGCCGAATAGATAAAAAAATCATTTAGAAAACCATCGAAATAACATAAATAAACAAAGTTTTCGAAAAACTTACCACTTTAAAACATGTAATGGACATCCAGGAAGACTGTACGATGCAAAAAATCACCTCCGAACAAGTATTTCCGCAAAAAAATATAAAAATATCGGTAAAAAATTAAGTAAGCCTTCCTAGCCGGGAGAATTTGACATATTGGTAAAATTGTTGTTATTTTGAAGTGTGCTGGGAGCGATGGCAGGGCGCGGAAAGTAGTTTTGATGGTTAAGATGTGAGAATAGAGATGAGGAGAGTGAAGATTTTTAGTTAATAAAAAGTAATTTTAATGAAAATGGTTTTGGGATAAAAGATGATTTTAGAATAGGTAATAAAAAGGGGTTTTGAGGAATTTGTTGTATATTATGCAACTTAAAAATATTTTTTGATGGAAAAATATGATAGAAAATTAGTAAATTAAGTATAATATTGTTGTTGGAGTGAAAATTAGTGGTTTTTGTTCAAAAAATATTATATTATAATAAATAATTTCGCTTCTTTTGTCAAAAACTTTGAAAATGTCTTTTTTGTTTATAACTAGAGTAAAAGTAAGTGATTTTTATGAATAAAATATAGTAAGAAACGTACATTTTTGTAATTTTTCTCGAAAACAAGAAAAAATACTTTAATTTGAATAATGTTAAAGTATTTTTTATTAAAAAATAATTGAAAAAATGATTATTTATGTCTAATTTTATGGATTTAATAGTCTTTAGTTAATAATTGTGTGGGAAAAATTTATATTATTATAAATTTTCACGAAATCAAGAAAAAATACTTCAATTTGAGTAATACTAAGTATTTTTTATCAAAAAATATTGAAAAAAGTTATTATTTATGTCTTATTTTCTGGATTTAGTAGATTTTCAAATCGTAAGAAGTTCAATTTTGGCATACAGGTTGATTCTAGGGTGTAGAGGTTCAATAAGAAGGGATATTTCGAAATACCAGTTCCAAGAGGGTGAAACCACCCCTCAAATATTACAATATTTTTTATTTAAAAAACGGTCAAGTTTCCGAAAAAATGCTTAAACACGTATATTTTATTTTGTTTTTTTACATATCTTAAGATTTTTTAAAAATGTATACAGGGTGTTTCGAAAAATCTGGTCATTGATTAATGACGATCCTGCTTAAAGCGCTTGACATAAAAAGCTGATTTTTGGACAACGGATTGACTTTAGGGTGTAAATGTTCGATAAGAATGGATTTTTCGAAACGCTATTTCTAAGGGGGTGAAAGCACCCCTCAAATATTAGAATATTTTTTTTTAAAAACCGGTGAGTTTTTCGGAAAAAGTCTTAAACACGTATGTTTTATTTTGTTGTTTTACATATTTTAAGATTTTTTAAAAATTTATACAGGGTGTTTCATAAAATATGACCATTGAGTAATCACGATTCTGCTTAAACTGCTTGACGTTTAAAGCTGATTTTTGGCAAACGGATTGACTGTGGGGTGTAGAGGTAATTCCAACGAGATAAAACTACCTCTCAAATATTACCAAGTTATATAATAATTTCGCCATATTGTTCTTTCTCATGCTGACATTAATGTGGGAAAATTTTATCCAGTTTGTATGTTAATGGAAATTCTTGCTTTGGTTTATCATCACCATTACAAATGATTAATTCGACGCGAACAAAGTCGCGGGTACACGCTAGTTTTATATGTAAATTTACATGGGAAATGTCATATATATAATATTTGTTTAATTTTCAGCAATGTTGATTTTTTTATACTAGTTTTAAAAGTATATTTTAATATTATTAGTCTTTTTTTTTCATTTCTGAATAATTTTGTATGTTTGATGATCATAATTTTGACATAATAATAATTTTTGCTAGCACTGGAGTAAAATGAAGTCATTTTTATAAAGGAAATGTAAAAAAATAATATGTTATTTTTGCTGAAAATAAACAAATATGTTTTTTTCAAAACCTTGGTATCGAACTGCATAGCATATATTTTACAGAAAATTCTAGAAACTACGTAGATTAAATTAAAAAAGCTGAATTTTTAATTTAAATCGCTTCATTCCAGCAAGCAAAAAAAAACTGACTGGTGCTGTAATTTGCTTCGTGTATTTTTTTCACCCCAAACAAGTTTTTTTGTACCGAATTAGGACCCTAATAAGCTTTGATGTTCTCCCTCTACAAAATATACAGCTCTCTGAAAGAATTCGCTCGTTTATTTCTACCCTTTTGCTCTAAAATTTAACCCTATATGTCTGTTGAAAATTTGCAATTTTGCTGTGTTATTTTCTTCCAACGCAAGGTATGTAAATACTATAATTCTTTTAAAATGCTCTCTTTACCGTGAAAATTAATTTAGAGTAATTAATATTTACTATTATTTTTTTTTCTTTATACAGGGTGGTCCGAACTGATAAAAATAAGTAAAAAAGTTCGTATAAATGTATGTCCTAAAATGCTTAGTTTCGGAGATACAGGGTGTAGAAGTTTCATTTTTATTTCGATTTTTTTCAAATAATTCCCGAAGTAACGTCAATATTTGGATGAAAATTGGTGTCTGGGAGTTTTTTGACGTGAGATTTTATTTTGATGTCAATATGACTCCTACTGGTAGAGGGCGCCAGCTACATATTTTCTAACTGGTTTGAAGAGTAATAACTTTTCGTCCGTACCTGTATAAAAGTACTGAGTAAAAAAATATACATTTACGACGTTTTTTACGTGAAACAGGTCTCTAGGTAAAAATCGCTACGAGTAATGGGTTTCCAGATATTTGGAATCGAAATTATCAATACCTGTCTTCATTGACATAAATTAAACATTTTGACTAAATAGTTATTAGACTGAAATTATAAATAAGTTCAACAGAAACTGTTTTTTCGTCATTTTTTGCAGAAAATTTTATGATTAATATAAAAAAATAAAAATTTTACAAATTTATTATTTCAGCGAAATAACTATATACTCAACGTGTTTATTTTTCGTAAATAATGTATGTCTATAATGTATAATATATACAGGTTGTTAACTGGACAATTACTTATAGGGGAACACAATGACAACACTGCCTATTGAGAACGCATGCACATATAGGGTTTTCGGCCGTAGTCCCGTCACGTCGGCCGTAGTACCGTAGGTTGCCATATTTCAACCATAAAGCTTTTGCCGCAAGTAATAAACAAATTAACAACCTGTATAATAGACATGTATATGCATAATAGAAATGTATTGTCTATTTCCATTCTAAATATCTTAAGAAAGGTTGCTCGTAGCGATTTTTACAAAGAGATATTTTTTACATAAAAAGTCACAAAGATGTATATTTTTTGCTCGGTAGTTTTATACAGGTACGGCCAAAAAGTTATTACGCTTCAAAACAGTTAAAACACATGTAGGTGGCGCCCTCTACTAGTAGGAGTCATATTGACACTAAAATCAAATTTCTCATGTCAAAAAACTCCCAGACACCAATTTTCATCCAAATATGGACGTTACTTCAAAAATTATTTAGAGAAAATCGAAATAAAAATGAAATTTCTACACCCTGTATCTCTGAAACTAAGCATTTTAGGACATATATTTATACGAACTTTTTGACTTATTTTTATCTGCAGAATATGTTGCCGAAGTTTCCGGAATACAGTTCAGACCATCCTGTATATTTCGACTCCTACTTGTGTAAAAATGTCTCTTGGTAAAAATTGCTATGAGAGTTATCTAGTGGCCAAATATTTTTTGTTTGTTTTTTTCAACGAAATTAATCCCACAGATCACACAAAGCCAAACGTCGATACCCCTCGCACATCCCCGCAGTCTATTCTGGCCCCGATAATGACAAGTCACTTGACGAAATTCTCGCGGAAAATGAGATTTTCCCGGTGAAAAGCCCGCTTTTCGCTTCGGAAAATTGATCCCGGAGACAGCGTTTTCCCGTTTTTCGACTTGGTTCTGTCAGCGGGAGGATAAAGAATCGACCAGAGCTGTGACAGAAATTGTAATGGACGCCTCAGCTAGTTATTGACAGGTCGATAGAAGTAAAATGTGAAAATATTAGTGTTTTCTAAAAATAAAATTGATTTAAAAAATCTGAAATATTTTAAATTAAATGTAATTTGAAATATATGACAGTTGGTTGGTTGGTTAGGTAAAATGGTTCTTAGCAAGGCTCTACCTTTAATAACAGCAGACCTTTTAGAGTAGTAAATATATAATTTCAACCGAATGAGACATTATCTAAGGAAATAATATTTGTGCTCTTCATTTTTAATTATATATCAAGCCAGGATTCTTCTATTCAGAGTCGATTAGCCTATCGATTCAGCGCAACGAAGCGGCAACCGCGCAAATTAAAACGCGCCCAGTGCCCTCTTGCAACGAACGTGCTAATCGCCCCCTATATCTCGACGATTTCAATAAAATTTCACGGCGCGTTTGCTTGGCAAGGTCGATTAATAAAGGAGACTGCAGATTTAGATCGTTCGATTACGTTTTTCGAGTCTATTTGACACGAGTGTACGTCTAAATATATTTTTTTTAGGACAAGCTTTACAAAAAGTTGCTTCTTCTTGTAATAGGACGATTTCCTGTCAATTCTGTCAACTGCCTTCTTGTAACGTTGATGTCTAGCATTGTCATACCCAATGACTAAAGAATATCTACAAGTACTAATAACACCCGAGACCAAATTGTTACCATACCTCCAAACAGTGCTTTAGTCATTGGTCATACAAACGTTTTGGGGACCTACCAACTAGACGTCTACTTCACTGCAGTTATCTTGCCCATCTGACAACGTTGTATACTCCCAATTCCGTTTAGAGTATCTGCATCCTGCAATGTGGTGCCTTTTATTGTTGGTAATATTTTCATCTCTGTTGTTCTCATTCTGTAACCATTTCTCTTGGCCCATTTAGCTATAAATATTTTTTTCGTAAAGCTCTACGATTAACGGTTTGATTTAACCACCCTGTACATTATTAAATAATGAATAAATCATAACAATAATAAAAATATTAACCTAATTCACTAGTTTCGAATCATATCCACCAACAAAGCCAAACTTATCAAAGCCCCCTTTACAAAGCTCAAATCTACAGATATATTTTACTATATATCTGTAGAGAGAGTCTCCGGCATAGAGAGATAACTTTGAGCCAAATTAGTGCCGTAGCCTCCTAAGCAGATTAGCAACGTGTCTCTCTCCCTCTTGTTCTCCTTGTCTCCGTCCTGGTCATTGGCTGTGCATTGCCCCAAGGTAGACAGTAATCTGGACGACCCCTAGAGGGCGCGCAGCGCTGCAACTTGCTTTATCACATCTGATAAAATATTAATGGCTTGTAATGAAGCGAAATATACTCGATTACGAGATGAGTATGGAAAGTTAGACGTTTTTGGGTAGTTTTAAGTAAGATTCTAAAAAGATATTTGTTCATCAATAATGAAAAAAGTTATTTATGAAGATAGGTAGGTTTACAAAATAGTTTATTTTCATCATTAAGTTTGTGCAATTATATTTTTATTTTTTTTTTCATTGATTATTTAAATACTCGAAAAAATTACTAGAAAGTGTTTGGTGTGTGAAAGTTCTAATATAAAGGTCCCCGAATTATCTTCTCATAGGCAAGTAAAGTATTCAGTTGCTCTTTTATTTATACTAAACCATACGGAGGCATACTTTCTGCAACTCCGTCTCTAATAGAACAGCCTCGGAGCGAGATTTATGACGTCACGCTAGTTAGATACTACGGATTAATAAATATGTTGCAGAATACATGGAAAACATAATTATTCCTCAGATTTTTGGTTTGTATTTTAAAAATGATATAGTTTACATAAAATATACATAATATACAGTTAATAAATACAATATATATACCTATTTATAGTAATAAATACTTTGGCAAATAAACTATGAACCACACAAATGCAGCAAATGTTTTACAATATACAAATAATGAATAGGTACATAAGATAATGGGTAAAATATAAAATATATGTTAAATTTTGGGGTTTGAAACTCGATCTAATTTAACAAAAAACATTCAAAATATACTAATAGTGATGTATTATTATTTGCATACACAAAATTTATATGTATATTTTGCTAGTATTATATTTGCAAATAATATAATATCACCGAAAAAAAGGCGTCAGCGATGGCTATGAAATGATGATTGCTGTCATTTTATATGTAATTATTTAGGGAATGTCATCGATGTTCATTTCCAAGCCAACTACACGCCGTTTTTTTTCGATGATACGGTATAATTTTTACATAAAATGTAAATAACATTAGACCAATTAAAACAAAGAAATATGAATTTCTTATTATTTTTAGTAACCACCTTTATCCTTAAGACTAGTTTGTCCAACGATGGACCGAAGAGGCTGAATAGATAAATAGAGATAGAACGTAGAATGTGTAGGGAATGAACGAATCATCGCCATCTTACACATCTCTTATGTCCTAACAGGGCTTAATACTTGAATACATCTTGTTTTAGTTGGCTGATCATAGAGCAATTTTTTAGCCCCTTTAAATTAAAAAGAAGAGTCAACTCATATGGTACGGGCATGTCCAAAGAATGCCAGAAATAAGAATCCCAAAGCAAATTATACACTGGAAAACTGCAGGAAGAAGAAAACCGGGTAGACCGAGCAGAAGTTGGCAGGAAGGGATTGACACGTTTATGGAGGAAAGATCTCTCGGAGACGGTGCATGGAGAGACAGACAGGCATGGAGAGATGGCATCGGAAGACGTAGAACGTTTTAAACCGATTAATATATATATATATATATATGATTGATTAATATATATATATATATATATATATATATATATATATATATATATATATATATATATATATATATATATATATATATATATATATATATATATATATATATATATATATATATATATGTCGAAGAAAATCTAGGATTTAGTGGGGTTGCAGTCGGAAGGGGTTTGACAAAGAATTAATACACTTTGTTAATTGTCAAGCTTTCGGAATTTATTTATTCCTTCCTCAGGACACAAAATGGAAATACAAGTTAGACAATTGCTGTTATAAAAGTTAAGAATAAGACTTACTTAACGTGGTACAGAAAATACCTTCATAAAAACTACATTAAACATGGTTTGTGTTGATAACTCCACCGTGAAAGCATCGCTGACCAGTCAACCACAAGGACTCTTATAAGGCGGTTAAGCCGCCAAATATAAGTTAGAACATTAGAATAATTAAGAGATGTTAGAAATTTTTAAATTAAAGAATTTTTTGCGTCTCAATCCGAAGCGTGGAGGCGCAAAACAATTGACAGGCGACAACCGCGACATCCAAACGTCAAAAGTCAATTGTCAGAAGTCAAGTTAGTAAAAGTGATCTATGGATGTCGAACAAGGCTGTGGCATGTCCATCATTGTATTCATGTAAAAAACCAATGGTGTGGGTGGTCATGTAGAAAAGTGGAGTGATCAAGGCACAACACTAAAAAAACACTAAAAAACATTAATAAAACACCCTTACTCGTGCAACGAGAGCAAAAAACAATTAGGTGGTAAAAATACAATTACATTTACAATTCAGAAAATGTCACCAAATATCTGCAACCAGAAAAACACCGAGCGCAATCAGAAAAAGAATTTTCTTATAAGCAATTGAATAAACATTAGGATGTGCTAAAAATTCTGAAAAAAGACAAGAGGTGCAATGCAAACACTTAGAAAAGGCCAAATGTGAAGAAGGTAATGAGGAAAATATGACAATAATGTTCATATTAATCAATGTGAAAAACTGTCACAAAAAATCATTAAATTGTACAAATTTTTTCAATTTTTTAAATTTACAGGAAATTCATGAACCAAACATTTTCATAGTATTGGCAATACTTCCAAAATCACAATATTAATAAGGTGTAAAAAACTACAGAAACACACTCCGCAAAGAGGGGGGAACAAACAAAATCAGCAAATTAAGACAGTTGAGTGACAAGGTAAAGACAATGTGCGGCTTGGACAATCCAAGAAAAGGCAATGCACCAAACTGACAGTGCACTCCACGCAAATTGCTTATTATTAAAAAACATTTAATCAAAGGTAAAACCACCGTTGGTTCTGAAGGAACCAAGGGAGGGTAAAAAAAGAGACAAAAAACAAGTGCACACAGGCAACTGTTATGGTAATATGCACTGGAAACGTATTAGTGCATACACCTTGAAACAGTCCGAGAGGGACTGGGAAGGGGCGATTAGCAAATTACATAGCATCTATAAAAGATATGGTCAGAATTCCGTTGCGTACATAAACAACGAAATGAGACAAAAAATCTCCGGGTGGAAACCACCGTCCCACCCACCACCTACACAACAATTCATCACCACGCGATGGGTGAGAATTGTATGAGTGCTCGAAAGTCGACACACTGTTAGTGTAAAAATTCTAATAATTCGAATTTTCTTTGACTTAAAGGTTTTTAGTGGTTAACCAAAAACCCCCAAGACAATTAGTAAGGCAAGTGATAGTGTGAGGGGAACAGCGAACCAACCAAGAGACAAGGCTAGCTTTGCAATGCCAAACTGTGGGTGCACGCACCACGCACAGTACCTCAAATCCTGCGATAGGCTGAGGGTTTCTAAACAATTTAAGAGGAGCCTGAGCACTGATGGTGCAAAGCTCCCATCTGTCTATGATTTTCCTGTTATATTTTTTCCAATATTTTTTAGCTCTAAATAATTACGATTTGATACTCACTCCCTAAACTTGAGAAGTATTTACACTAAGTTTTAATGACTTCCGAGGTGTCAAATTTTAATTAATACCCGAAGAAAAATATCGATAGTTGAACTATTAAACGAGTTCTGCGTTTATCGTTAAACTATCCAATCAAGTTTCAATTAATTTTCGACAGAGCGCGGGTTTTGGTTATTGACAAATAGGTAAAGCGTTTCCCTCTATAATAAATTAGAATTAATAATTCCGCCGCAATTTAACCGAAATAAACAAGGTCGGAGAAATATCTGATTAATTTTAGTTATTTTATATTTAAATTGGACAGATTGGGAATTTATTTAGCAGCCAAAACAAATTGGAGTTGAAATAGAATTCGATTCATCCAGATAGCCCGAACCATCGGTTTTTGTTTGATAACCACAGTTTAGGCGCGGTTAGAAAGGAAATAAAGAAGTTAGAGCACTGATAGGAGTAGAAGAACCCCTGATAAAAGAGGTTGAGAACAAACAGCTCATACCGGGCGGTGTCGTTGGAAACAGGAAATCTCATGCAAATTTTGAACTGTTCAAATATTGGCGCCCCTATTGATTTTACAGCAAAATCGTAAATAATTTTTTTACAGGTTTATGTACGGTAAATACATATGCCAAATCTCAAATTTGGCACGTGTTTTAGGTAGTGATGTTGGTAGCGAATATTTCCATTCGAATTTTGCAGGAAATTTCAGAAATTTCCGAAATATTTGATCCCAAAATCGCGAATATTCGAAAAAATCCGAATTTTGCAAGAAATTTCTTTTCGAAATTCAAGACAGCAAAAATTTAACGAAAGTATATGTAGAATGTAGAATGTAGAATGTTTAGGAGGGGAGTTAATCACCGCGACCTTATAGATCTATTGTGTGTTCCCCTTTCTTGAGTTATAACGAGTTATAACTCATCATACAGTCTCAGGGCTTTAAGAAAAGCCAGTATCTGAGACGGCTCCACAGAGGCCAGCTCTGCATCCGCGACATCAGACGTACCAAGGTTCATGGCATGAGTGGTCGTCGTCTCGGCGCACTCAGTATTAAGGTGTTCTGGTGTTTCCCCATTTTCCCCACAAAATCTGCATTCGCCGTTGTTTCTCAGTTTCTGCCTACTGAGCTGTTCGTTGAGGAGACAGTGTCCTGTTAGAAAGCCCGTGACAATCCGAAGATTGTTTTTAATTAAATCAAGGAAAACCTTTGATTTTTCTCGGTCATAAGTTCTGAGGAACTTTTTCGAGTGTCTTAGACCGTTGGAGGACACCCATTCCAAGTTACGGATGGAGTCTTCCAGATTCTTCAGTTCCGCTTTCAGTTGGTTCCCGTTTGGAAAACAGAACGGTTCTGGTCCAATTAGTGGAGTGTTCGCTCCTTTTCTAGCTAGATCATTTGCTTTTTCATTGCCTTCTATCCCTTGGTGAGCAGGCACCCAGAGTAGGAGGACTTTATTTTCTTTGCCTAATTTGTTGAGCTTCTCTAGGCATTCTTTGACCAACTTCGAATTGATGGTTACTGAGTTGATCGCGTTAAGTGCTGCTTGACTATCGGATAGGATGGCAATTTCCTGTTTTCGATAGTTCCTATCCAAGATAAATTGTACGCATCTTTCGATAGCGCAAATTTCTGCCTGAAGGATACTGGGGTAGGTGCCCATTGGTTCGGAGTATTCAGTTTTCGGCCCAAATACTCCTATCCCTGTCCCTGCTTTGGTTTTGGAAGCATCAGTATACCACGTGATGGTATGGTCTTTTATATGCTGAGTAAGCGTTTCTTTCTTCCAATCCTTTTTATTACTCAATACTACAGTGAGGTGTTTCTCAAAGTTGTAAATTCTTGGTATGTCATCCACTGGGAGTTGGAGAAGTGGAATTTTCTTTTTGAGGGTGTTCCAAGCCCCTGACCTGAAAATTCTCCCAGTACTGTTTCCGTCAATGACCATTCTAATCATTGTCGCATTGGCATAACTACCGACGACAATATGCAGTGGTGTTAGGTCTAGAATGACCTCCATTGCTGCTGTTGGACATGTTCTCATGGCACCTGTGATGCAGATACATGCCAGTCTCTGTACTTTGCACAGGGTTTGCCTTGCTGTACGTTGCTCTAGTTTTGTATACCAAGCAACTGCTCCATAAGTAATCATGGGTCTTACTATCATGGTATACATCCAGCGCAAAATGTTAGGGGCGCAGCCCCACCTATTTCCCGCCAGTCTTCTGCATATCATGAGAGCCTTTGTGGCTTTGCTGGTAATGTTCTTAATATGCCTGTTCCAGAGAAGTTTACTATCCAGGGTTATTCCCAGATATTTCACTTCCTGTGATGGCAGTATTTCCTTTCCATCTAGATGGATTCTTTTCAAGTTTTTCAAACTTCGCTTTCTGGTGAATGGCACTACTGCTGTTTTATCTGAGTTAATACTCAGCCCGACAGTCCTGCACCATCTCTCAGCGATGCGGAATCCTCTTTGGATAATATCACACAGGGTGCCTTCATGTTTCCCCCGTGCAATGATGACTATGTCATCTGCGTACCCTATGCAGTGTATTCCCGCGAGTGCAGTGTATTTCCGCTAGCGGGAAAAAAATTTAACGAAAGTATATCAAGTATGCATATTCTTAAAACAGAAGAAAAAGAATGCTTCTCCGCCTTACAAAATAGAAAACGTATGGCTCTTAAACCAATGCATTTTGCCGCGAATCTCTTGGACCCCTGTTTCCTGGGAGAGCACCTTAACAATGAAGAACACATAGCCGCTATGGAATTTATCAACAATATCACCAACAAACATCCGCAGTTTGTCAATAATGAAGAAGCCATTTTTACAGGTGTAACAAATTATTGCGCCAAATCGGGTATATGTTCTCTCGACTACGTTTGGATGTCAGTTAAAAATGTAGACTGTCTAAGTTGGTGACAAGCAATATGTAAAAATACTCAGTTGAAATATTTAGCTGTTGCTCTGCTGTCCTTACCAACCTCATCTGCAGCCACTGAGAGAAGTTTCAGTTCTTACAGTTTTATCCATACTAAAAAAACGAATCGCTTAAGTACACAAAGAGCCGGCAAAATAATGTTCGTAGCTCATAACAATAAATTATTACTACAAAAACAAAAAGTGATTATGGAGCATGATATTCAACAACGTGAAACTCCTCCAGAACCACTAGAACCCGTAGAGGTAGAGGTCCATCCTTCAGAATCAGAACCAGACGATACATCAAATATATGCGATTTGGAAATAGAAACTGACGAAGACAGTACTACCACTACTATAATACCCTATGAAGATAGGACCAGCTCGGGGCCTGAAAGTATTCCGGAATAGAATAATTCAGTTATTTGTGTTTTACGTTTTTTAAATTTATATTTCGTGCTTTTTTGTTTTTTTTAAGTTCATAGTCATGGTTCATAGTTTAAGTACAAAGTACAAATGTTACCAAATGATTTTTGTTATGAATTATGTTTATGACATTTATGAGTTATGTATTGTTTATTAAAAATATAACAACTAATATTATGTTTATTGTTTTTTTTCCACTTACATGTTGGTATCAAATGTATATCTACATAATTTATTCCTTTATCAACAAAAAATATTTAAATGAATAAATGAAAAAATAAAAAAAATACCCAAAATTTCATAAATTTCCAAAAGTTTCCGAAAGTTTCGGAAATTTCCTGCAACAATCAAAAATTTCTGAAATATTAACATCACTAGTGTTAGGTTAGGACAGTATGGTTATCATCTCGCGACGATCAGTGATAAGGTGATCTGGTGTTTTCCCATATTCCTACAGCATCTGCATTCCCTGTTGTTTCTTAGCTTCAATCTATTGAGGTGTTCGTTGAGGAGATAGTGTCCTGTTAAAAACCCCGTAACAGTCCGAAAACTGTTGTTACTTAAATCAAGGAAAAATTTTGGTTTTTCTCGGTCGTAAGTTCAGAGAAATTTCTTCGGGTGTCTTAGACTATTGGAGGATCCCCATTCCAGGTCATGGATGGAGTCTTGCAGGTTCCTGAGTTCCGCTTTAAGTTGGGTTTCACTTGGGAAGCAGAACTAGACACAGACACTGATTAAAATAACCGACTTATATAGTTTTTCTTGAGATCTCACAACTTGTAGTACACTGAAAAAAAGGATCTCTCAGTCGAAATGAATATGACTTTGACCCAAAAGATTGGCGCTTTTCAATAAAGCCAAGAACGACGTTTCTTTGCCCAAAGCATTAACTATCTTTTCATAAGCTTTAAAAAAATACTTTAGAGAATAGAAGGATCTATCAGTCCAAAGTATTTCACTCTTGACCCAAAATGAATATGCAAAGAAGTTCTTGCTACAAGAACAATAGTCCCTTTGATTCATGCAAAAATTCTTGATTGAAAAGGGACATTTCTTGATTAAAGAGACACTTTTCTTACACCAATAGCGAATACTATTGACTCAACTAAATTTTATTTTGATCTAAGAGAAGTCTATACATCATATACAGGCATATTACGAGGTATATTATTTTCTGATATATTTAGGTTTTCCTGGTCTGTAGTAAGTAAAGTGATATTATTATCCTCGATATATATTATTTCTGCTTCTTCACTCCTTGGTATTTTTTGGGGTGGTTCATCACTCTACAAATTACAAAAAAAAATGTTACATCACGATTAATCAAAGTAAACCAAATAAGTTATTAAAATTATAAGCTTTGGTCACATTTTGAATTTTTTAATACGACGACTTGAAATTCTAAAATTCTTGTAATTATTTGCATAAAAAAATCGATACCTATATTCTTATTCTATCTATAATCATGCATGCCATTATCTAAACAGGTGCATAGGTAAATGTCTCTTACTTTCAAATATAGCAAATAAATGCTCTAATTTCCATTTTTCCAGAAACTCCTTTAAAGAATCCATATATCCTAAAATTTGTCCATAAAAAATGACAAATGCATGTTAATAACGATCACTAATTTGTTATACGATATGCGTTTAAAAAGCAAATTGTGCAAAATTCCAAGTGGAAAATTCCAAGCAACAAAACCCGTACGTACTATGATGTGCGACCTATGAAATGCGACGTACGACTGATCGAACTGCCGACTGATTGTATATACCGTCCTTCGTCATCGTCTTTGCGTCTCGTTATTATTTTTCATCAAAAGAGTATTTAGCTATTGGAAAAATGGCCATGTTTCTTGAATGAAGTACTTCCTAGCGTATTTTTGTTATTATCTTAAAACAAAGTAACTTGCACTTGGTTGAATGAAAATAGATTCAAGAGAAATTTTCGAATTTTTCAAGAGAACCAGTTTTCTTGACTTAAGAGAGTTTTTCTTCAGGCAAAATATTTTCTTTTGCGCTAAAATAAATTCTCTTGCCACTAAGTTTTTTTTTCAAGAACGATTACGACTTTTGTTCAAGTCTATCTTTTTTATCAGTGTAGTGAAAAGTCTTTGTTGCAAGACATTTTTTTTACATTTTATGCTTTTTGATGGGATAAATTTTACCAGACAAAAACAAAAAAGGATAAATTTTACCAGACCAAAATAAAGAGGACCAGTAAATTCTCATTTTTAAAGTCACACCGTGACATTTTTATTTAGCAGGATTATCCGTAGTTTCGTGTCCATTCTGTCGTTCCGCTCCTCGCCGTTATTATCAACGCAATTTTGGAGGTTATTTCGCGTTACCAAATTGAAACCAGTCCCAATTATTCGCGGACGTGTCCAGCTGCCGGACCCCGACCGGCAAAAAGCGCCTTTTTGACACGACGATCACGCGCGGGAAAACGACGCGACGGACGCGACCGCCGCCGTTCAATTTCCCGGCCGCGATACGATCGCAGTATTTCGCCGATATTGGACCGCCACGAAATCCGGGTAAAACCCGGTTTTTTTTTTCGTTTTTGGTGATTGTCGTTTAGCGGTAAAGCTTGCACGCTTTTTCCTTTCAGTTTATTTTCGGTAATGTCTTGCCGTTTTATTATTTCTTTAATTTTCTGTGTCAAATGTTTTTTTTATAGGATGTCCCATATTGTCCCATATACAGGGTGTTTCAAAACAAATGCGAAAAACTTCAGGGGGTGATTCCTTGTTCAAAATAAAGGGTAGTTTGCTTCATAAACGTTGGGTCAAAAGTC
This sequence comes from Sitophilus oryzae, assembly GCF_002938485.1. Classification (NCBI taxonomy): domain Eukaryota; kingdom Metazoa; phylum Arthropoda; class Insecta; order Coleoptera; family Curculionidae; genus Sitophilus; species Sitophilus oryzae. The sequence goes on from NW_022146254.1 coordinate 10,224,089, forward strand.
AACCATTAGGGAGATATCGCGCTACAAAGATGGCGGAAAAATAATGTTTTTATTTTTTATCTTGAAAACGAAAAGAGATAGACTAATGAAATTTTATGGAAGCATTACTGTTATGAAAAGACCCTTTCTGGTAATTTTTTCACTTTTTTAAAATGAGTGGAAGGGGTTGAAATAAACTACCCCTATCATTCTTGTTAACGAAATTTAAAGAAAAATCTTATCAAACACATGCAAAAAAATTAATTTGGATAGTTTAGTTTGTTTAGAAACTTTTTATCTCTTGTTTTTTGATAAAACTCACCGATTTGAAATTAAAAAATAAAATGTAAAGCATTACATGTCAGGACAAAAAACATTTTCTGATAAAGAATCTAGTGGGCTGCTGTAATTTTTTAGGAAAAAATCTAGTCGGCCGCTGTTAGCTTTTAGGATGTTTCTAATATTATTTTATTTGACATTACTCTACTGCAATATGTTATTATCTAGATGATTATTATTATCGTTATTATTACTAGATTCTTAATCTAAATTTTTTTTTGTCCTGACATGTAATGCTTTACATTTAATTTTTTAATTTCAAATCGGTGAGTTTTATCAAAAAAACACAAGAGATAAAAAAGTTTCTAAACAAACTAAACTATCCAAATTAATTTTTTTGCATGTGTTCGATAAGATTTTTCTTTAAATTTCGTTAACAAGAATGATAGGGGTAGTTTATTTCAACCCCTTTCACTCGTTTTAAAAAGTGAAAAAATTACCAGAAAGTGTGTTTTCAGAACAGTAATGCTTCCATAAAATTTCATTAGTCTATCTCTTTTCGTTTTCAAGATAAAAAATAAAAACATTATTTTTCCGCCATCTTTGTACCGCGATATCTCCCTAATGGTGGACTTTTGACCCAACGTTTATAAAGCAAACTCCCCTTTATTTTGAACAAGGAATCACCCCCTGAAGTTTTTCGCATTTATTTTGAAACACCCTGTACATGAAATAATAAAAAGTATAGTAAAGTATTTGCAGTTAACGTCTTATTTTTACTAAACCGGGTGTTTCTAAAAAGCGACTTACCCCTATAACTTTTTTATTTTTTAAGATAAAACAGTGAGATTTAGTACGTTAATAAATTACATAAATCAGGAATGATTGACGGACTGAATTTCAAAAATCTAAGATTTGTCAGCATTCCTGGATCACAGGGCACAGAATAAATTTTAACAATGGAAAAACTATAATGAAAGAAAAATAAAAGACGCTTTTTAATACAATCTAATAAAAATAAATGTATTGCTCATGCATCTGTAGATGTTAGTAATGTATGGCAATCGCTTCTTTGATTTTAAAGAACATCACATAAATAAACATAACAGACGTAAAAATTAAAAACAAATTAAAAATAATCATACAGAAAGTTTGACGCTTTTTGATTTTACCTTATTAAGTAATTGTTGTCAGGTAGGTAGTAATTGTTAATTTTGAAGTTTAACTTGATGTAATGTCATTTTAACAGAACGTCAACTGTTTTCGTAGACATAGCATTTAAATATTTTAAATAGGTTTTTTTTACTTAAATCAAGGAAAATCTTTGATCCTCGGAGGAATTCGAACATACTTTCCGTTTATTTAGGATTTAGGTTCAAACATATGTTTCAATACTATTTTATAGTCTCAACTTTTTATTATGCACGGTGGATCATTAAATATGTTTCCAGATAAATAAAATTGAAATAAAAAAATATTGGTCGACTAATTTAAAAAGTGTTTTATTATAGAGGAACAAAAGTTGCCACCTTTTCCAAACAAAGCCGCAACAACACGTAAATATTAATTGGTTTTGTGGCGTAAACAATTCGGAAAACTGGAACGCGACGTTTCGGGTCTCAATTAGCACCCAGCACTAACCCTAACGAACGTAAAATCTAATTTTGTTCGTATGTCCGTCGCGAAAATTTGGCTTCCGTCCATCCCTACTGGATCGCCGTGACCATTTTCAGTGCCGATGTAATGGTATTATCGGGTCTAAAACCTCAATTTTACCGATACAGGCAATCATGGTGGAGTAGTGTGTTTCTCTAGAGAGCAGCAATATGAGGACATTTTGATAATTAATATGTATCTAATTAATTTAGCGTTTATGCCTCTGAGAGACATTAGATTATTGCCGACCATACCAACAGGTATTAAGATCGGCAAAAAAAAGTTTTTTTAATTTCACCCAAAATGAGATATTTGGGTCATAAATGACCTAAATACAAAATATTTCCATGTTGTCTGTCTGTCTGTCCGTCCGTCTGTCTGTAGCACGATAACTCAAAAACCGCTAAACCGATTTTAACCAAATTTGGCACAAAAATACTGTGGCACCCGAGAATCTGGCCATTAATTTTTGGTGGGGGTGGGGGGTTGATAAGGGGGTATGGGAGGGGGTTAAAAATTTTAAAAAATCGTAACTCCAAAATTACAGTAGCTAGCGAAACGCGGTTTTCAATTTAAGATTAAGAATAATATTTGCAACAAAATTTGTAATAACATCAAAATCAGTCAAAGTCGCAGTTTTTGAGATAAAAAAAATTGGAAAAATTCCTTTACTTTGAAACTAAAAGAACTGCCTACCAAATTTTTATTAACATATTTTAGTATGGGCGGCTATGCGTGCCTCCCGACACCAATTTTTAATTTTACGGTTTGCCTCTCAAGATTGGTCGGCCATTTTAGCGCCGAACCGACTAGCTGCGTAAAAAGCCGAAACAGCAAAATCTTTGCCTCATTTTTAAATTTCCCGCTAGTTTTGGCGCCAAAATGGCGGTAATTGCGAATTAGAATAGGGTCTTGGTTATCTAGGGACTTTAGTAGGAGTCATATTGACTTCAAAATCAAATTTCTCATGGCAAAAAACTCCACACACCAATTTTCATCCAGATATTGACGTTACTTCAGAAATTATTTGGAAAAAATCGAAACAAAAATGAAACTTCAACGCCCTGTATCTCCCAAACTAAGCATTTTAGAATATACCCAAGTAGCATCTATCTGACTTCGAACTAAATCTGACCTGAAGCGACGTCAGACTTTGTGCAAATTTTGGTCGGGTGCTGGTGATACGACCGGTGACGTCGCTTTCCTATTAAAAGCGACGTCGTTGGATCCGAGTCGGTAAATCCAACGATCTGCCGACGTACAAAATAACAACGTATCATTTTTATTAATTTCCCAACGTCGTTCCCACGTTGGCTTGCATGACGTACATATACTTGAACTAGCCCGACGTCTACCCGTTGTCCGAATAGGATACGTCTCACTGATAATCTCTAAAGTAACGTCCAATTATATTTTGTTGCATTTTATGTTCATATTTATAACCTAATTTACGTATCTCTATTTACGTCCGTAAATACAACCCATTAAGTAGCATTTGCGGCCTAATGAACATCATAAACATAACCTAATAAAAGGTTTTTGTAAACAAACATGTTTTTTTTATTACGCCTAAAAAAACACTAAAAAGGCATTTAGACATTCATCTACATTTTACAGAAAGAGGTCGAGGCTTTTGCAAAATAACAATAGTAGTAGTTTTATCTTGCCTTCACCCACGAATGTTTTTTATCCGGAAGTGATGCTGCATTACACTAGTGCATCTTAATTTCATTTTTAAGCTTAGGAAACCAGCAGACCCCATCCTCCTCCCACATGTGAGGTACTGGTTCCAATTTTTTTAAATTTTGTATATATACTATCTTAAAAAAGTGGCTGCCCATTTTTTAAGGAGAAAACAAAAACTAAAATATAGTTGCACAAATCCACAAATCACTGATACGCAAAGTGAGGTTGTGTGGCGTACGTTGGAATTATATACGTCATAATACGATTGCCGGTCGTCCGGTTTGATGACTTCGGTCGTGTGAGACGACTAATGTTGGAGACCCGGTATATTGGCAGTTCATATTAAGTCGGACACAGAAATCCACCATTCTTAACAAGTATCCGATTGTCAGCCATTTTAAAATCGTTTTTTGTTTTTAATATTTATATTCACATTCTGATTTCTAGTAGAATAATATTGATAAGGTTGATTTTGGAGGGAACCACAGTACAGTTTTATGATTAAACCAGCTAGAAAATAAAAAAAATATTTTGCGAGTTACTTTTTTATAGATATTTTTATTTCATAAATCTAAGTAATTTTGAAGGCGCTCGTTGTTTTCCGGAGTATTTTAATCAGATATATCAAAAAAGTGACTTCCGTTGACAAAACTTGTCTGGATTAATGATTCAGAATTATTATAATATGAAATTAGATAGGCACTTATAGTTATATTCCAGAAGTTATTATGAATCCATTTGTAATTAGGTAGTTTAGTTAGGTTTTTATGTATTCTTGGTAGCGAATATGAAACCAAAAGTAACGTAAGTGCTTAGCGACGAATTTTAAGTGACTAAAATCCAACGTAATATGACGTTGGTAATTGGTAGAATTATATTCCCTATTAGGTCAGATACCGACGTCGAGGCGACCCGAATCTGTATTCCCCATTTAGGTGCAAATAAGGGTCGTAAGGCGGTCGAACCGACGTTGGTACCCGACGTCGGGTTTATTGAACGCGACGTATACCCGACGTTAGATAACGTCCAAATGCTACTTGGGTACATGTATACGAACTTTTTTACATGAATATTATCTTCTGCAGAATGTGATGCCGAAGTTTCCGGAACACAGTTCGGACCACCCTGTATATTTATGAAATACAGGGTGAGTCTTAAATAAGTGCAAATATTTTCAGGGCTGGTAGATCACGATTAAAGAAACATATTTTCTCTTTATCGTTTTTCAAATAAGACCGAAATAATCGAGTTATTTTACTTCAAAAATTTCCAAAAAAATATTTTTTTCCTAAAATTTTGAGAACCGCCGGATCTTTTCTAGATTTTCTTTCTTGTAAATTTAATCTACTACCTATGTTGCCATATTAACAAGAAATTATGTTTTTTAACTAAGACCTAGAAAAAAACCCGAATTTTCAAAAAACTTTTTTGCGAAAAAACTCGTCGTCGAAGTATACAACCACTAAAATATTTGCATTTATTTAAGTCTCACCCTGTATAATGTCGAATGAATATTACGAAGCGGATGCGATGTTTTAACATCATAGAACAATATGTGCGCGCCAGAGTACGCGGGCGTGTTCCTGCAGCCTCCCCAAATTACCTGCCAAACAGCCAAACTTAATTTCGGCTTCATTATCTTGCTGCGCCAGTTCGAGATAATGAAGACAGTAATTTTTAATCTTAACGCCCTGTTTAGGGGCCGCGGACGCGCAAGATAATGTAATGTGTCTTTGTTTTGAAGTTTTAAAGGAATACTTAATAGCGAAATGAAACTACCTGCTGCATTTTAATGTGGCGCTTAGTTAGCTCTATGAATATGAAAGGTGAAAAATGGTTTTATAACGTTTAAACTAACAAGTTTTTTATTTTATAATGTTATTGTTTTGTACTATTACCTAAGTAACAAAATTCCGACTTCCGACTAGTTTCGACTACGCGCAACGTTGAAATTGGTACTTTTCCCTGCCCTATGCATACCCAAACTTCAAATTACGTAGCCAAAACGTCGCTACGACACTGCACTTAAACAGTTGCATATTTTGACCCTTAACAACGTTGGTAAACGTTGTAGGGCACAACGTTGTTAGAAGTGGGGTTTTATACCGTTGTCATTACGTCGCCAGAACGCATGTTTATTGTACTACAGAATAACAAACGTAGTACAACGTTGTGCAACGTACTTTTTAATTACGAGTGTAAGTACATGCTAACTACAACGTTTCATTAAACGACTCAAAGCAACTTCAAAATTATAACCAATTACTACGTTGGATTACGGCGACGAGCGCGACGATATCGATTTTTGTTGTGGAAGCGGAACTATCTACACCAAACCTCAAAAAATTCTGTACTGTACTGTTACAGAGCAATTGGTTAGGTATTTTTTCTGTGGTACTTACTGGGGAAAGCGAAAAGAAGATGTATAGGATAATACTCTATAACTTTTTATAGAAAAAGGAAAAAGTATTTAGAAGAAAGTCAGCGGGCAAGTCAGTGTCCGAAAAATGAAGTGGAAATAACGAGTTTAGGTTCGTCATCCACATCCTCGCAATGTGCTACAAGTGGTAGCTTGATCATCAATGGATTTTTAGAATTAGAATTTAGAATGAGTGGGAGGGGGGTTAATCACTTCGACCTTACAGATCCATTGTCTCCCCCTTTCTTGAATCATAACTCATCATACAGTCCCAGGGCTTTGACAAAAGCCAGTATCTGGGACGGTTTTATAGAGGGTAGTTCTCCATCTCCAATACCAGTCGTACCAAAATTCATGACACGAATGGTTGTCGTCTCGGCGCACTCAGTGATGAGGTGTACTGGTGTTTCCCCATCTTCCCCACAGAATCTGCATTCGCCGTTTCTTCTTAGTTTCAATCTACTGAGGTGTTCATTGAGGAGACAGTGTCCTGTTAAAAACCCCGTGACAATCCGAAGATTGTTCTTACTCAGACCCAGGAAGATCTGTGATTTTTCTTGATCATAAGCCCTCAGAAACTTCTTCGATGTAGCGACCCTAAAAACATCCACCACTTTGGTGCAAATATGGGTCGCTTAGACGTCGCTTCGACGTTGTCCGGCAACGTTGGGTTGCTCCTGGCGACGTTGTGATTACGTTGAGCAACGTAATTTTGCTACTTGGGTAATGGGTGGTCCGAACTGTGTTCCGGAATCTTCGGCAGATAAAAATAAGTAAATAAGTTCGTCTGTCCTAAAATGCTTAGTTTCGGAGATACAGGATGTCGAAGTTTTAATAAAATTAAAACCAAAGCAAACCAACCACTCGACAGTAACGTTAATATTTGGATCTGGGAATAAAATTGATTTTCAGAAAAAACCGTTTTCCCAAAAAACTCAGCAATCCTTGAAATTTTTGATGGCATCTTGGTGAACATCCCAAAGCGCAACTTTGCCCCAATTTAATCATGTTCGTATCTATTATGGTTACCGAGATACCAATGCTCATACCTCGAATTTGTAGCACTTTGTATACAAGGCTAAACTTCTTCTTCTTCTTCTTTCTCAGCCTGGTTCCATCCAGTGTTGGATATAGGCCTCTTCTAGGTTTTTCCATGCTTCGCGATCTCTAGCCAATCTTATCCATTGTCTTCCCGCCACTGCCCTGACGTCATCGACCCATCTCTTTTTTGGTCGGCCCACACTTCTTGTTGTTCCCCCAGGTCTCCATAGGATTACTTTTTGGGGCCATCGGTCTGGATCCTGTCTTGCCACATGTCCTATCCATTGCCACTTCAGACTTGCCACTCTTTTAACGACATCTATTAATTTTGTTTTTTGACGTATGTGGGTATTCCGTATTTTTTCCCTATGGTGACTCCCAACATGATTCTTTCCATGGCTCTTTGTGCTACTCGTAGTTGTTCTGCTGTTTTTCGAGTAATTGCCATAGTCTCTAAGCCATACGTAAGCACAGGTAGAATGCAGCTGTCGTAAGCCTTTTTCTTTAGGTTCATGGGCACCTTTTTATCCTTGAAAATATCGCCCATATTTCCAAATGCTACCCATGCCAAATGGATCCTGCGTTTGATCTCCGTATTTTGGTTTTCCTTGCCCAGCTTGATTTTATGACCTAAATATATATAATGGTCTACGTTTTCAATAATAACGTTGTAAACGGTAATGTTATGGATATTGTTGCTCATTATCTTGGTCTTCTTCAAGTTCATTTTAAGGCCAATTTTCTGGGATTGGTCATTTAGCTCATTTAGCATGGTGTTTAGTTCTTGAATGTCGGTGCTTAGCAAGACAATATCGTCTGCGAACCTCAGATGGCTAAGGTGTACCCCATCGATGTTTAGACCTCTATTTACCCATTCTAATTTCTTGAAGACATTTTCCAGTGCCAGTGTAAATAACTTGGGAGAGATGGTATCCCCTTGCCGAGTAGTATTTTTTCTGTTTTGAGGTCATCATCTAATTTAACTTGGAAGGTTGCACTATCATAGATATTTTTAATAATGGAATAATATCTGGAATCAATTCTCGCGTCCTCCATTGCAACTAGAAATGACCAGGTTTCGATGCTGTCAAAGGCTTTTTGGTAGTCTACAAAGGCCAAAAACGGCCAAAAAAGGCTAAACTTATTTTCATAAAATATAATGCAAGGACTATGAAAAAATAGTGTGTGCACTAACGAGCCTGTGTAGGCTTTGATATAACAACAAAATACAAAAAAGATTGCAAAAAGATGGCAGCGGATGCCCTTTTTTAACGCAAACTTATTTAGGCACATCCTCTCCTAACAAAAGGCCAAAGAAAACGGCGCTTCGGAGACACATTTTTAAACTCTCCCCCCCTTTGAATTGCCGTTTTGAATAAATGATCGGCCCAGAGCGACGAATAGAGCGAGAGAAAACACTCGATATTTTATTAAAAGAGGCCGCCCGAGGGCGCTAGTTGCACTGTTCTTTTTCCACAGTTTTTTCTTCTTTTTGTTCTGTTTTTTGTCGGTCGCGGTGTCATCATTAAGCGCGGCAGTGAGAGAATTTTTCGAATTTAATTTTAATATAAATGTGAAAGCAGAGGATTCTAACGAATGGGATGTATAGTGGTTAAAATTTATGAGGTGTTATGTGGAAAAGTTGATTAAGATTAGTTGGCCGAAACAAATGAATTTTCGTTATTTTTGTTCTGGGTGGTTTTATGTTCTAATTATAATTAAAATATAATATTCATTTGTAGATGTTAAGCCGGACCTTATGAAATTTTTTAAAATCAAATTTAAATTAGGAAAAATGATCATTATGAAATGAATGAAAAAATGTATATATATATATACTTTATTTAGTATTTTTTCAATAGATATTGCCCTTATGGCCGAAATCTATTTTTAGCAGAATTATTTCACAATGTACCGTTTGTGTCCGGGAAGGGTTCATAGTTTCATAGTTGTCGATTTTCGAAAGAAATCAGTACATGTATTGTATATTATTTCGTATATTTTTCATTTCATTGATTTTATGGAAAGCACTGTTCATTAAAATGTTGTATCCTATGTTATAGGGCTTGTTTCTCTCTAAAATTTCCTGTTTTAAAATGTACCGTTTGTGTCCGGGAAGGGTTCATAGTTTCATAGTTGTCGATTTTTGAAAGAAATCAGTACATGTATATTATTTCGTATATTTTTCATTTTATTGATTTTATGGAAAGCACTGTTCGCTAAAATGTTGTATCCTATGTTATAGGGCTTGTTTCTTTCTACAATTTCCTGTTTTAAAATGTACCGTTTGTGTCCGGGAACGGTTCATAGTTTCATAGTTGTCGATTTTCGAAAGAAATCAGTGCATGTATATTATTTCGAATATTTTTCATTTTATTGATTTTATGGAAAGCACTGTTCATTAAAATGTTGTATCCTATGTTATTGGGCATGTTTATCTCTACAATTTCCTGTTCCACAATGTACCGTTTGTGTCCGGGAAGGGTTCATAGTTTCATAGTTGTCGATTTTCGAAAGAAATCAGTGCATGTATATTATTTCGAATATTTTTCATTTTATTGATTTTATGGAAAGCACTGTTCATTAGAATGTTGTATCCTATGTTATAGGGCTTGTTTGTCCCTACAATTTCCTGTTTCCCAATGTACCGTTTGTGTCCGGGAAGGGCTCATAGTTTCATAAGTGTCGATTTTCGAAAGAAATCAGTGCATGTATATTATTTCGTATATTTTTCATTTTATTGATTTTATGGAAAGCACTGTTCATTAAAATGTTGTATCCTATGTTATAGGGCTTGTTTCTCTCTACAATTTCCTGTTTCACAATGTACCGTTTGTGTCCGGGAAGAGTTCATAGTTTCATAGGTGTCGATTTTCGAAAGAAATCAGTACATGTATATTATTTCTAATATTTTTCATTTTACTGATTTTATGGAAAGCACTGTTCATTAAAATGTTGTATCCTATGTTATAGGGCTTGTTTCTCTCTACAATTTCCTTTTTCACAATGTACCGTTTGTGTCCGGGAAGGGTTCATAGTTTCATAGGTGTCGATTTTCGAAAGAAATCAGTACATGTATATTATTTCTAATATTTTTCATTTTACTGATTTTATGGAAAGCACTGTTCATTAAAATGTTGTATCCTATGTTATAGGGCTTGTTTCTCTCTACAATTTCCTTTTTCACAATGTACCGTTTGTGTCCGGAAAGGGTTCATAGTTTCATAGTTGTCGATTTTGGAAAGAAATCAGTACATGTATTTTATTTCGTATATTTTTCATTTTATTGATTTTATGCAAAGCACTGTTCATTAAAATGTTGTATCCCATGTTATAGATCATTTTGATGAAGAATCAATGAGTACTTATTTAACATTTTGGCAAGTGTAGATTAACGTTTTTTAGAGGTTGCTATTGGAATTGGATGAAGGCAAATTAATTAAATTGATTTTATCTCACCAGGCAGGCCGAAATCGACAAAATATCAAGAAATAACTTTTAATCAGTATTTAACGGACTACACAATTTTGCAGACAAAAGTCAGTGGCGCACATATTTTTTTGTAGAAAAATGTTATAGTGATAATCCATATGCACGTCCCTGGTAAATATTTCGACACTTTTTTAGCACTAAAATATATCGCACTTGTAGTAACTTTTACCCTTAAAATTTCATTCTAATTGCTAAAAGCATTTGACAGAAAATTATAATGAATCGAAAAAAGATATTACCCCCTTTAAAAGACTTTAACCTCCCTTAACTACGAAACAAAGCAGAATCGCGCTATGTTAATATATGAAAAATAAATCTTATTTTGACTAGAGGAATCTCTCCACGAGAGATGGCACATGTTTTTTGAAGCACCCTGTATAATATTTCCAGGACATCATCAGTTATAAATAATTTAGTCATACACAAATTATTACTGTTGTTTACCAAAGTAAACAAATTCGGTGTAGATACTACACCAACTCAAGAGGAAACGGCTTGTATATATAGCGTTACACTGAACTAGATAGCCTCAGTAGATTGCAGCGCGGTAGCTGTATATCGAGGCGGGCAGAGCAAAGTGGGAAGAAGTTTAATGAGTTACACTGTATTACAGCCAGTTTGTTGGCAATAAAATAGTTTGGCGCACTATTTCGGAGAAATTGCTTTTAAACTTGTTGGCGCGGAAAGTAGGGGGCGCCGGGGGGCCATGAAGAATGAGAAAAGGAGCCGAGTTAAATATTAATTAGGACGGAGACAGGTATATTAGTCGTTGTTTCGCTATCTTTTGTCTTTATTAAAGTGCAACCGGGAGAAGTCTTTGTAATCTTCGCGATTTCCTATTTGAATAAAAGGAGGTAAGTGCGAATTATGAATTCAATTTGCCGTTTGTTTTAGTTGCAGGAGAACAATAAGGTTACGTTCTAAACAGCGTCAGAAAATATTTTTGTTCCTTTTTTGTTACTGGGTCGTAGTGATGGGCAAAACTATTATTTTTAGATAACAGTTGAAACTGTTATAGTTATTTATAAAAAACAGCTTAAAATAACAGCTTAAAAATAACAGTTTTCTTTATTTTATTGCTAAATATCTGAAAGAGTATGAGGCGGTCACCGCCAGGCGTATTAACACAGTTGCCAGTTGCAACAATGACATGCTCGGTGGTAGTATTTTCAGGGTGTCAAAACATTTCTAAATATCGATTGTTATCTAAAATACCTCTCTAAAAACGGTCGTTGTTTACAACTAAGCGCTATTTACAAATTGCGATATAAAAAAGCCAAAATTCCGCCACTCGTCTATTATACGTATACATTCCGAACCACCTACGCCTTGTCCCTCGATCGGCGTAGATCCTGAATTGCGTAGCAGTGTACAGGGTGCATCTCACTCGACGGGCGAGAAGCTCTTAGTTATAATTTTACCATTTGCGGTCAAAAAATAGCAATATAAGAAAATGTGTAGTATATTCTTCATAAGTAAACCAACTACACACTAGAGTTCGAATTAATTTTACACTTAAACTAGCGTGTACCCGCGACTTCGTTCGTGTCGAATTAATAATTTGTAATGGTGATGATAAAGCAAAGCAAGAATTTCTATTAACATACAAACTGGATAAAATTTTCTCACATTTGCCAAAAATAAGCTTTAAACGTCGAGCAGTTTAAGCAGAATCGTGGTTAATCAATTACTCAACTTTTTGGAACACCCTGTATTATTTTTTAAAAAATTTCAAAATATGTAAAAAAACAAAATAAATTATGCGTGTCCAAGCGTTTACTCGAAAGACTAACCGTTTTTTAAATAACAAATATTGTAAGATTTGAGGGTCGTTTCCACCCTCTTGGAATTTAAGATTCGAGAAACCCCTCCTTATCGAACCTCAACCCCACAGTCAATCCGTTTGTCAAAAATCAGCTTTAAACGTCAAGCAGTTTAAGCAGAATCGTGATTACTCAATGGCCACATTTTATGAAACACCCTGTATATATTTTTAAAAAAGTTTAAAATATGTAAAACAACGAAATAAAATATACATGTTTAAGGGTTTTTCCGAAAAACTCACCAGTTTTTAAATAAAAATATTCTAATATTTGAGGGTGGTTTCACCCCCTTAGAATTCGAGTTTCGAAAAATCCCTTCTTATCGAACCTCTACATCCTAAAGTCAATCCGTTTTCCAAAAATCAGCTTTAAGTCAGGGCTTTAAGTAGGATCGTGATTAATCAATGACCAGATTTTTTAAAACACCCTGTATACATTTTTAAAAAATCTTAAAATATTACTCTGAAAATTTTTCACAATAAATAAATACCTAAATATTGAAACTTAATAACGTACCGAAACATACAGCGCCATAATATCTCGACCTCCGCCCGTTATGCTCGTAACAGGTTCAAAAGCAATGTATCTAAAACAACTTCCATCGACAATCGACCGATGCAGCAACGTTCCTTTCCCACTCCGATTATCTCGACCGCCACCCTGTTATGCTCGTAACAAGTTGAAAAACAACATATCTAAAATGACTGCTTCTCCAACACGTTGCGAGCCTCCATCGACAATCGACCGATGCAGCAGCCTTCCTTTCCCACTCCAGTTATCTCGACCGCCAGGCGTTATGCCCGCAACTGTTTCAAAAAACCTGCTCCTTTTATATCCTATTATTTTTAAGCTGTTGTAAGCCCAATACGACCGTCGACGGGATCGACCGAAGCAGCTACGTTCGCCGTAGCGCATTCCCCATTGCGTTCTCCCTTGTCTCGCCGCCTGTATCGATGGTTGACGAAATAACATGTTTTCTATCCATACTAGTACTAGTTGTTTTTTGGAATTACTTCGACCAGCATGGAATTTCGGGGCGGTGCAGAGCGCCGACTTCGTTTTTCGTTTCACGAGCGGCCGATCTCTACGTGTCGTTATTTTATATCTGTTATTTTTTAGAAGTAGTAACGGTTGCGTTATGTTATTTCTAAATAATTGTTATAAAATAACAGATAGTTAAATAACAACCCATCACTACTGGGTCGATAACTAAAAATGAATTCATTTATCACCAAGTCTAGCACAGTCGTATCATCCTTTTAAAGCACCTAAAGAGTCTATTACGCTATACTTTCGGGTCACTCTCAGGGTCACACACGTGCTTTGATTAAGGTTTGCAGAGCTTCAGCATTTGCCATAAAACAGCGAGCAATTTGACAAAACAAAACCATATAAATTATATATCGCTGTAATCACAAAACTTCAATCTATTTCCGTATTGTAACGGAATTTTAAATTAAGTCTTTATTTTCGAGAAAATTTAGTCCAAACATAAGGGATATTTTATTGATGTTTGACCATCAAAATCTTAAAAATAAGGAAGTTGTAATAAAAATCTGCTACTATATATACAGATATAACCCTTTATCTTTAATTTCTTTTTTCATTTGTGTAAAAATTCCTAGCCAGTTTTACACAGAACGTTAAATGTTTGTCAGATTTTCTTCAGAAAAAAACCCTGCCTTAAAATCTAAAGATTTTCGATTAGCAGTTATCCAGAGTTGTTAGTAATCGAAACCCGAACACGAAACCGTTCGAATCCAGCTCGAACAGCGATTGTGGAGCGGCAAGAAGTCGAAAAGCGAATTAAAATTTTACGTTTCCATTAGATTTTTGTCAAAGTCCAATCGACCGTTGGGAAATTAAGGTCTTTCGGGGCGACGTGGATGGGTTTTTGTACTACCTCCTACCGAAAAATCGCCAAAGATAATAGGTTTTTCGGTTGGTGTTTTGGAAAGTAAACGTGACGCTGCAGAAAATCCCTGGAAATTACAAGTTTGAAGCATTTTTAAAATTGTATCTACAATCATACATATTTTTTTCCATAGCAACTGTTAAAATTGCCTTATATCTATCAAAAATAGATAAAATAGTACTTTAACCGCAAGGGTAGATTAAATGATACTTTAACAGCGAGGATAGGTTAAAATCTTTATTTCTTCTCTCACGTTTTTTAACTGCTTCCATTTTTGAAATTTTTTTTATTCCTTTTCATAAGTTATTCGGGATTTAAACGGAAGTAGTTTGGATATGGCGTTTGTCGCCTCAGCCTGAATATCTGTTGGTAATTTACTTATTTCGTTTTGAGCCATTTCTGGCTCCAATTCAATCAGCAATCGACACGACAGAGAATTAAAAAATATTGACCATGCCCTAGACACTCAATGGTAATTTTATAGAACTACAAATTTGGTTTCTTCCGCATCGCCAGACGGCGCAAAAGATATTAAAGTACATATTTCTAATTTATATATGAAGATGACATGACAGTCTCTATGTTAACTACTGTCTATGGTCTAGTTTTTGTCTAGTTGACAAAATGTTGGTGATCCGTCAAGTTATTTTTAAATTATTATTTAAATAATAATGATTAATTCAGATATTCCTGATTTGTCGGAAAGTTCAGTGATTTCAGTGATTTGTATTTATAGTTTGTGTTTTTATTAGTTTGTACCTTCTGATATTTACAGTCGATCATCATTTTCGTGTTAGAAACTAAACTTTTTTTTATTAAAGTCATTTTGACATTTTAGAAATGATAAATTTATGAACAAAATAAAAAAATAATTTAATCATAAATAAGTAAGTACATATAGTTGGTAATATATAGTATTTTTAGTAACAGTTAATTAGTAGTCTATAATATTTTGACTCTATTATAATTCAGTTGTTAAATCAAAAAAAATAGGCGCTATGTGATCTATTGTTGGTGTTTAAAATGTATGTATTCATAATTTTAATTTTGTTTTAATTATGCTACACACTGATAAAAAAGATAGACTTGAACTAAAGTCGTCATCGTTCTTGAAAAAAAAATAGTGGCAAGAGAATTTATTTTAGCGTAAAAGAAAATATTTTGCCTGAAGAAAAACTCTCTTAATTCAAGAAAACTGGTTCTCTTGAAAAATTCAAAAATTTCTCTTGAATCTATTTTCATTCAACCAAGTGCAAGTTACTTTGTTTTAAGATAATAAGATAAATACGCTAGGAAGTACTTCATTCAAGAAACATGGTCATTTTTCCAATAGCTAAATACTCTTTTGATGGAAAATAATAACAACACACCAAGACGATGAGAAAGGACGGTATATACAATCAGTCGGCAGTCCGATCAGTCGTACATCATAATACGCACGGGTTTTGTTACTTGGAATTTTCCACTTGGAATTTTGCATAATTTGCCTTTTAAACGCATTTCGTATAACAAATTAGTGATCGTTATTAACATACATTTGTCATTTTTTATGGACAAATTTTAGGATATATGGATTCTTTAAAGGAGTTTCTGGAAAAATGGAAATTAGAGCATTTATTTGCTATATTTGAAGGTAAGAGACATTTACCTAATGCACTTGTTTAGATAATGCATGTGTGACTATAGATAGAATAAGAATATAGGTATCGATTTTTTTATGCAAATAATTACAAAAATTTTAGAATTTCAAGTTGTCGTATTAAAAAATTCAAAATGTGACCAAAGCTTATAATTCTAATAATTTATTTGCTTTACTTTGATTAATCGTGATGTAACATTTTTTTGTAATTTGTAGAGTGATGAACCACCCCAAAAAATACCAATGAGTGAAGAAGCAGAAATAACTACTATCGAGGAAAATAATATCAATTTACTTACTACACACCAGGAAAACCTAAATTTATCAGAAAATAATATACCTCGTAATATGCCTGTATATGATGTATAGACTTCTCTTAGATCAAAATAAATTTTAGTTGAGGCAATAGTATTCGCTATTGGTTTAAGAAAAGTGTCTCTTTAATCAAGAAATGTCCCTTTTCAATCAAGAATTTTTGCATGAATCAAAGAGATTATTGTTCTTGTAGCAAGAACTTCTTTGCATATTCATTTTGGGTCAAGAGTGAAATACTTTGGACAGATAGATTCTTCTATTCTCTAAAGTAATTTTTTAAAGCTTATGAAAAGATAGTTAATGCTTTGGGCAAAGAAACGTCGTTCTTGGCCCTATTGAAAAGCGTGAATCTTTTGGGTCAAAGTCATATTTATTTCGACTGAGAGATCCTTTTTTCAGTGCACTTCTAATGATCTAATAAAACATAAAATGTAGTAAAAGGGTCTATATTTATTATTTTATATTTTCCAAGGAATACTTTTGCGCTTGAATAACGTTACCGTTTTAGTTAGCGTTAATAAGTAACGGAACGCTAAAATTATGTTATGCCAAAACTCTCCATTAGTTTCTTCCGGATCGCCAGGTGGCTCTAAATGACGGACCCATTTGTTTTATATCAGTGTCCAATCTATCTCTAGTACGTGACATTAGTCTATGATATTGACTCAAAACTGACAACTAAAGAGACAGCTTTATTTATTTGTCAAATTGCATAGAAGAAAGAGACGAAATAAAAACTTCAAAAAAGTCCATGAATTCTTTTCATCAAACTTTATTCTTTACCCTGTCATTTTCCCCACTCCTACCTCGTTGCAAACTCAAGATCATCGACTCATCGTTTCTAGAAAATTTTCCTTTTATACAAAATTTCACTAATAACAAGTTTTTGATTATCTTTTTTCATCTTTCGACCCGGAAAACTTTCCAGAAAGAAAAACCGTCGGAAGTTTTTCCGCTCCGCATAATAATTTCCTCGTGCTTATGGTCGGGGAAAATTCCTCTTCCGTTCATTATGCCGGACGGCTATAATTAATAGAACTATGTCGAATTAATAAAAAAACTAAATAAAAGGAAAAAACTAGTACGTAAGTTGGGATGGAGTTTGAAAAAACGAACATAATCTAAGTTTATTTTAAAGAGAGTTGATTTTTAAAAAGTTTGGTTTAAAAGTTCGGAAAGTTTGTTTATTTAGCCTGTGATTTTTTAATATAGAAGATAAAAAGTTTTATTTAAGCTTATAGTTTACGAAAACTCTAAAAATTACATAAAATGAGAATAGTATTTCACCCTTTGAATAATTTTTATAAGTTACCAACCACAAATTCCATTGTTACATCCATATTGAGCCTCCATCAATGCTTGATGACATTCTTATAGTTTCACTTGTTAACTGGTTTGTTTTAACTGATTTGAAGAGTAATAACTTTTCGTCCATACCTGTATAAAACTACTGAAAGTAAAAAAATATACATTTACAACTTTTTTTTAGATAAAAAAGGTCTCTTGGGAAAAATCGCTACGGTTAATGGTTCTCGAGATTTGTGCCAACCTCGTGCCAACCCTAGTCTGCACTAGTTTGGAGAATAATTTTTGGGTCGAAACGACGTTGGATACCGACGCTGGCTAGCAGCCTAATTTAGTATAAACTGCAACGTTGTTTAAAATCCTAATTCACAGAAATACAAAACTATATTAATATGGCGTCTAAGTCGCGTTTTATCCTAAATTGGGATAATTATAGTATAAATATTATTTTTATGATTTAGTTAGAGACATATGCCAGATGGCAGTAAAGGAAAACAAAACAACAGTATTTAAGTGTGGAGGATGTTTGAAGATCATAATTATTGAAACACTTTAACCAACTCTGTAACTCGTTACCCAAGGCAAAAAAGTTAAACGCAAACAACTTTATTGATAAATGTATTGTTTCTACTTTGAAAAATACCAATGGGCCTTAAAATTAAAGAACTTTGAAATTTTTTTTAGTAAAATGAGAATAATTTATTCGCGGTCGAAAAAAAAATTGTTTCCGCGTGTTGTTTAGGGTCAAATATTTCAAGTTAATGTATTCAAAAAGCAGGAATTGCTATTTTAGGAAAGAAACATTTTTTTGATTCAACAACATGGCGGCTATCACTTTGTTGTTTTGGAGATTAAGATGGAGTAGTTCGGGTAGTCGCATACTGGACTAATAAAGTCGCAGTTCAGCCTGAGCAGGTAGTATACTAGTCGCCAGATTGCCTAATTTAGTCATCCTAGAGTCTAGCTCGTGCCGCCCTCTATATTCTAAATAAACGAGGGAGTGGATAAAGTATCGGTAATATGTCGATGTATATTTAAATTTAGTTTTATATGTTCCTTTCTTACGTCCCATTTTAATTAAGTTTTTTTTTTATAAAAACAAAAACAGCAATGAACTGTCTGACTGAACAGAACAGTGAAGTGAAAATTTAAGATTTAAGGTTATGGTTCAATACAGTTGCAAAAAGGCAGTGGCTCGACGTCCTACCAACGTAAGAATAAGGAAATCTAAACAACGTTGGAATTAGTAAAACAGACGACGTTTGCATAACGTTGGAATAGGTCCTGAAAGTGACGTCGGAAAACTCTCTATTGTCCAACATTGTAACTACGTTGTCCGAATCACCTAAAAATCACTTAAGCAAAAAAGGTTACAAGACAACGTTTATTCGACGTCGCAGAAGCTTTTACTTTGTTGTAGTACTAGTTCAACGTCGGCACAACGTTACAACAACGTTTACATTTATTTTAATACCCAAGGTACGGAGCTAACTATTTTTTGTAACTAATCCAACGTTGTGTTTAGTAAACATGTGGTCGCAAGTCGTGAAAATGCTATACTTGGGTTCTCAGAGTGCCGTCTTCATTGTTTGAAGGTTGGAAACAATCTCGGCGAACATCTGACGATCTTGGGCAGCTCGAAATAACGAGTGTGCATCCATACCAGGCCAATCTCTGATGTTTTTCAACCATGAATGCTTGTTCCTACCTATACCCCGCTTGCCTTCTCGAGATATTTGGAATTGAAATTAACAATACCTGTCATCATTGACATAAATTAAACATGGTTGACTAAATACATACATACATACTACATACATACATACATACGGACGTTGACTAAATAGTTATTAGACTGAAATCATAAATTTGAAATCTTTTTGTGCCAAAAGTTCAACAGAAACAAAATAATGACATGTATTGACTATTTCCATTCTAAATATCTTGAGAACGGTTGCTCGTAGCGATTTTTACCAAGAGACATTTCTTACGTAGAAAGTCATGTAAATGTATATTTTTTTAGTCGGTGGTTTTATACAGGTACGGACAAAAAGTTATTACTCTTCAGAACAGACAAAACGCATGTAGGTGGCGCCCCCTACAAATAGGAGTCATTTTGATATCAAAATCAAATTTCTCGTGTCACAAAACTCCCAGACATCAATTTTCATCCAAATATTGACATTACTTCAGAAATTTAGAAAAAATCGAAATGAAAATGAAACTTCTACACCCTGTATCTCCGAAACTAAGTATTTTACGACAGATATTTATACAAACTTTTTTACTTATTTTTATCTGCAGAATATGCTGCCGAAGTTTCCGGAATACAGTTCGGACCACCCTGTATATAAATTTTTAATATACTTAAAATTCTGTTTACATCTTCTTTGAATATTTTAGATACCTTCGTTTTGTACAGTAATTTTTGTATATTCATATTATTTGTCTGAGATTTAGCATAATCCTTTAAATCCGTTTGCCTTCTGACATATGTATTTTAAGCTAAACGAACCTTAATACACAAAACGTTGAACAAAGAAGAGTGGAGGGATTTACCGAAACTATCTCCTCTAATCCTCAATCGCAATTGTAAGCGCGTATATAGCACACTCCGACGCCATTCGAGCAATCCAAATCGCTTTACATGAATATTCACGAGAACGTTAAATAAATTGCCTAATCAAACTTTCTTCCGACCGAACACCAGCAGACATTTTGCTCCGACAACGGATTCGCACATACGCGGAAACTTTTATTAACAATTCAACCGGAATTACCATGGCGGGTAGTAACTGTTTCACAGAGAAATTAGTAGACATAGAGGCGCTTTAATTATGGTTAACTTATTCTTGGTCTTTGGTCTGCTTCTAATTTTTCTTCTTAAGATGCCGTGCAGATTCCTGCGTAGGCGTTCATCTTTTTCTTCCTCATCAGATGGTTCTATAAATTTGCAGCGACTTGGAGTGCTTGAAAATCCTGTATGCCTGTCCAATGACGAATATTTCTCAGCCAGGATAGCTTCCTTCGGCCTATTCTCCTTTTGCCCCCCTCTATTTTACCCTGGAGAATCAGACGCTGAAAGTGATAGCCTTCTCCACGTAGTATGTGTCCACAATAGGCTATTTTCCTCTTCTTGATGATTTCGAAGAGTTCACGTTCTTCTAGACCAGCTCTTCTGAGACTGTCTTCATTCCTCACACGGTCGACCCAGGACACCCTTCGCATTCGTCGTAGGTCGTA
Organism: Sitophilus oryzae; assembly: GCF_002938485.1. Taxonomy (NCBI): domain Eukaryota; kingdom Metazoa; phylum Arthropoda; class Insecta; order Coleoptera; family Curculionidae; genus Sitophilus; species Sitophilus oryzae. The sequence goes on from NW_022146254.1 coordinate 10,244,881, forward strand.
GGGTCCACATTTCGAAGGCTTCAATTTGGTTTATTGTTGCTACCTTCAGTGTCCTTACTTCCACACCGTATAACAAAACGGACCAGACATAGCACTTCACCATTCTGTATCTAAGGCCGAAGTTCAAGTTCCTATCTGTGGGAAATCTTCGTAGTTTCAGAAAAGTAGATCTTGCATTTGATCTCCTGATCTGGATCCGACATTTCGTTAACCATGCATCCCAAATATTTAAATTGTGTGATCTGCTTGATGATCTCTCCATTTAAATAAATTCTGGTGTTTGGAATGTTGTTTCTGCTAACAGCCATAAATTTAGTTTTTTTAGTATTTATGTTTAAACCCAGTCTTTGGTTTTCATTGTTAACATTATTTAGAAGAATTTGGAGATCATTTGCATTGTCTGCCAATATCACTGTGTCATCCGCATATCGGATATTATTAATTGGAATTCCATTTATTTTCAAACCAATGGGACTGTCGGAGATTGACTCAGTGAATGCTCTTTCCACATATAAATTGAACAACATTGGAGACAGAATACACCCTTGCCTTACCCCCTTTTTTATTTCAAAATAGGCTGCTTTTAATAATATAATTTAATTAGATTTTATGATAATCTTTACTAGTATTCCGACGTTTCGATCATCTTTAGATCTTTTTCAAGGAACAACATTGAAGGTTAGATATATCTTGTCAGTTATACACATATGTCTAAACATTTAATTAGATCAATTGACATGAACACATTGACACCCACACATTTTTAAAATTTTAACGTTTATAATATAACGAGGCAACAAAGTAATGAGATTTTTGAATGTCCTGAGTGCGGAAGAGAGATAACTCATGAAAGAAAACATCTTGCCTTGCATCTTCTGCGTGTAAATACTCGTCAGCGAGTAATGGCAGTAGCAGTAGGAAGTATAGTGCCGATTCTAGCCCTGCTGTCTCTAAAAATTAAGCCCTGCTAAATCTCTAAAGATTTTTAGTTTAGTTTGTCTGGAGAGTTGACGGGAGATCCAAATTGATTTTAGTTTTAGACCCAATTGAAATATATGTACAGCAATCTCTAAAATATAACCATCACATATAATATACATAAATATAATTTCCTAGACAGTCGTAAACAAATACTTTAGGGCTTCTCTAGCTTTGCTTGTTTCTCTGAGAACAGTACTATCATCTACATAAACTAGGCAGACTCCCTTATCAAGTCGTCGGCATCGTAAGAAGGGTTATGGCGGAATCCATACGTTCTGGATCCAGATAGCTGATCCAGAGTCTTTGGCGCCTTCCTATTGTCTCTATTTCCTTCCGCCATCTTCCGGTTCCGTCCTTGAAAAAATTACCATAAGATTTCTCTTTATTTTGTATGCTAAGCGCAGTGGGCAAGAAATAAATCAAGGGCTTGGACAAAACAAAGAGTAATGCTATAAAAAATAGGTAAGATTTAAGTCTCTTTATGTTTTATTTTATTACAAATTTTGACATTTTCATATTATTTAACAAAAACGTGTTACTATTTCATTAAGTATAATTGTGTTCAGTTGGGTGCTGGGTGGCGTAGAGGTACAGGCTCTCGTCTACCAATCTTAAGGTAGTGGGTTCGAATCCTACACCCGGCATTTCATCAGCCGACTATTTTTATTAAAATAAAAATAGTTTGGGTACCTTGGGTCGACTCAGCCTTAAATGAGTACTTGAGATTCACAATCCTGAGGTAATAATAGGCGGTTGAAGCGTAGTGCTAGCTACATTTCCTTCCTTGTATACCGAACGGCTCTAGCATGGCAAGCTGTACCTTGCTACTACCAACGCGTTAAATGCTATATACGGGAACTATTATTATATAATTGTGTTCATATTAAAGTAGTTTAAAGGATTACCTTTTTTGTATCTCTCAGTATATAACGTATACAGAAGCAGACACAGACGGAAGTCACAGGTAATACCTGCATCCAAGGACCTAACTCTAATACTACAAAGGAATCACTAACGGGGGCAAACACAATAGGCTTTCCAGGTTGCAGTGTTTCCATATTGTTTGATTCTGCTTCTCAGTTCGCCATCTCTCTTCGGTTCTGTCCTCCCTGGCGATACAACTGGCTATGATGGTATATGAAACTGCACATCTGAGAATTTCAGTAGATGTTCTTTTGAACCAACGAAGCACGTCTTTAAGCCACAACCTCTGGCGTCTTCCCGTCAATTTTACTGTCAATGACAAGTCCGAGCACTTCGTATATTCCCTCCTGATGTAACCAAAATGCTGTAGTTTTTGAGAGATGTTTTTCTTTGCCTATATCACTATTATTTGATAATAGGATTATATTTTTGGTTAGAAAACTACGTGTTTCGGTCCAGTACGCTTGCTGACATTAGGGCCAAACGAGTGGCAACCGCGATTTATCTTAATTGGAGAGCGTCGCGATGCCATTTGCCACTTACGTATTCCTTTTGAGGTGCCACAGCGACGTCGGCATCAAAGAGAGCAAACTTGTTTCAGCGTCGACCAAAATAAAATCTGTTAATCCATTGGCGTACTCACCTAAACAAGTTTCTTTAAACAACAGGCAATTATATGTGAAAGGTGCTGCAAAATAAATAAATGTAAAGAAAACAGGAGCGTTTAACGCCTTGGAAGTAGCAAGGTACAGCTTGCCATACTAGAGCAGTTCGGTATTTATACAAGGAAGGTAATGTGGCTAGCACTACGCTTCAACCGCCTATTATTACCTCAGGATTGTGAATCCCAAGTACTCATTTAAGGCTGAGTCTCGACCTAGGTACCCAAACTACATACACCGGAAAAGTCTAGGCATATCATTTAATTAAAGTTAAAAATAAATATTTTGAATAAACAACCACATATTTGTAGAACGATTCTTTCTATTTCGATTGAAACGAAGTAGTCACACTAGTTATTTCTAAATTTGAGATATTTGCAGAAGTGTTTGTGCATTTTTTGTCAAATGTATAAAAAGCACTTAGCATCAATTGTTCGAATTTAACCTGTACTGGCTATGTTTTTATGATAACTGGCCAGAATTCATTCAAATAACTCTGTTTAGTATTAATAATAAATAAATGTCTTTATTTCCAAGTCAGTAAATAGAACAATTTAATTATGTATGACAGAAGATAAGTAATAATAATAATGAAATCTATATGTACAGCCAAGGATAATCAAACTTATTAGTTATACAACAACAAATAACAGACCCGGAAAGGAGCGAAATTCAGAATTGAGAACAACCCAATTCTGCTCTTCCATTTAACTCCTTACGCGAAATAAAATGATAATTCAAGAAAAATACAAAAGAAAAAAAAATTGAATTCACTGAATTACATTGAATACATTAAACAATTTGTCTTTTAAAAAGCCACAAGCGCACACGACTCTTAAAACGGACATTCCTCGCGGCTCTTAAACTAAAAGGCAGCTTCGGATAGTATTTAGAAACTCAGTAGCTAAATGATGATTTAAATATAGTCAACCTGTGGTAAGGAATGGAAATGTTGCTCAGGTGACGAATATTGACATTATGGGCATCTCTTCGGAACTGAATTTTATTGAACAGGTATACAGGAATTTCTGTAGTAATAATATTGTGAAAAGTATTTATCATGTTAAAAATAAATCTGTTTTTCATATTTAACCACTGTAAACGCTGTAATGTGAATGTGACGTGATCATACTTTTTAATGCCAAAAATAAATCTCAAGCATGAATTTTGAACCTTCTGCACTCTATATAAATCAGCGGCACTCAACGATTCGCTATACACTGGAGAACAGTGAGAGAAATGAGACAACACCAAAGAATTGCACAAGTCAGCCTTAATTTTAGGCGTTAGAGAACTTCTATGCGGATAGAGTTGTCTCAGAGCACTATAAGCTTTTTGAATACACGTTGATATATGTTTATTGTAGATAAATTTACTATCAATAATCAAACCCAGATTCCTCGCTTCCTCAACAATTTCCAAGGCAACACCATTTATGTTTAATTTAACGAGTTGGCAAATCTTGCTATAGCAATTTTTACTTGAAAAAACTAAAACTTTAGTTTTCAGAGGATTGAGAATCAAGTTATATTTATGAGACTGCTCATATGAATTTTAGAGATCAGTATTAATTGAATAAATAGAACGTTCAATATTATTTTTACTAAAGGAATAGTAAATTTGGGTGTCATCTGCATATGTATGAATCTGGGAATGTTTGATGACATGCGATAGCCGCGATGTATAAAGGCAGAACAACAAAGGTCCCACAATAGAACCCTGTGGTACACCTCGTGTTAACTGTACGGATTTGGAGATTTGATAATTAACCTTAACTTTCTGATGTCTGTCAGTAAAATAACTTTTTATAAGAGCCAAAGCACCCTGAGAAAACCCATAGTAGTGAAGCATTGATATCAGAATTTCTGGATTCAGGCAGTCAAATGCTTTGCTGTAGTCTAATAACACCAAGACCGACACATCGCCTCTATCCAATGCTCCGAGTAAATCGTCAGTTACCTTTAGGAGTGCCGTCGTACAACTGTGACCGGCTCGAAATCCAGATTGATGAACAGGCAGAATTTCCGCACGCCAGGCAGAAAAAACATTATTATTAAACGACATTATGGAGCGTACACATCTTAACAGAGACGAAATGCTAAGGGCTATGGGTATGCTCGAAGCTGGAATGCGCCAAATCGACGTAGCTAGAGCATTAAATACAACGCAAAGTGTAATATCGCGATTAAGTGCACGCTACCGTGACAGTGGTGATGTTGCTGAAAGGCACACAGGGCGACATCGCATTACTACCCCTCAGCAAGATCATTTTTTACAATGAAATGCTCGACGCCGACCGACTCTTACAGCACCAGAGCTTAGTTTAATTCTCCAGGAAACACATAATGTAACCGTTAGTCCTGACACTGTTCGCAATAGATTAAGAGAGGTCAACTTAAGAAGCAGACGCCCCTGGAGAGCTCAACCCTTAACAAGAGGAAATCGACTAACAGGAATCACATATCGTGATTTAATTCTTGAGCCTGTCCTGTTACCATATGCCAATGATTTTGGGAGAAACTTCATTCTCATGCATGACAATGCACGGCCTCATACAGCCAGAGTGGTAAGCGAGTTTATCAATGCTCATCAATTAAACATCTTACCCTGGCCGGCACAATCTCCTGACCTCAACCCCATCGAGCACGTATGGGACGCGGTCCAAAAAAGAATTTTGAGAATGGGTATGCCTCGTGAAACTCGTCGGGATCTGGTTCGGGCCGTGAATGCAGCGTGGCAGGCTGTACCTCAAGAAGAGATCGACAACCTGATCAGAAGCATGGAGAGACGATGTAGGGCTGTAATGAACAGTAGAGGAGGCCATACCCCTTATTAAGTAAAAATGGCTTTGTCTTTTTTTTTTTAATTCACAGATAATTTAGAACAGTAATACAGTAATTCATAGTTAATTTTTTTAATTCACAGTTTAGAAGAAAATCAAGGTAAATTTGAAAAATTCGGTAAATTTCGCATTTTTATTTCCAATACGTCCTGTTAACTATTTGTTTATTTTAATTTTTTATTATAGTATCAGAAATGCAAATAATAAAATTACTGACGATGGCTGGATAAAATTGTAATATCCCTAGACTTTTCCGGTGTGTGTATTTTTATTTTAATAAAAATAGTCGGCTGATGAAATGCCGGGTGTGGGATTCGCACCCACTACCTTGAGATTGATAGAGGAGAGCCAGTTCCTCTACGCCACCGGGCACCTTTAGGAACACTTTACTTTTCTAAAAGCCTTAATCGTTAAAGGTTTCTTTAAGAATATCTACGCCTCTGGATACCGCTTTCACCGTTGCAGATTACATTTGCCAGATAGCAGTGGAAAAACGGCCATCGGTTATTAAAGCAAAACGGGAGCTTTTAAGAGTAGAGGGCCTCGTTAATGTTAATCCTCTAATTGGAAATAGGAGGAGAAAGCTCACTCACTCACTCACCGACTGCTCGCTTTCGGTCTGCCAGTAATCTGCTTAACCTACGGAAGCAGCCACTTAAAAGTTAAACGGCATTTATAACGCAAACGGCATACGTTTAGGTCTTTAATGTGGCGGGCCTGTTAGTTTTAATCTGTGGAACCCGATTATTTGCTTTTGAAACGTATCTAGTGGTGATTATATATGAACGAGGCACTATACTAACTAAATAATCTTAGAATTTGGGTATATAACAAAGTACTGTGCTGTTTACCCCAAATTCTAAGGTTATTCAATTAGTATAGTGCCTCGTTCATATACAATCACCAGAAGATACGTTTCAAATGCTGTATTATTAGATTTTTCCTCAGCAAATCGAAATAAAATGGCATAAGAAATGTTTTTCGTAATTTATTTGGCTAGGATTCTCCATTTCATGTACCAAAAAAGTGAGATTCGTATACAGGTCTATGATGAAAAAGAATTATTGTAATTTTCAATTAAGTTTCCATTGAAAAAATTATAAATCATAATTTACATAATTAAAGTAGCGTGTACCCACGACTTCGTTCGCGGCGAATTAATCATTTGTATTGGTGATGATAAAGCGAAGCATGAATTCCCATTAACATACAAACTGGATAAATTTTTCTCACATTTATGTCAGCATGAGAAAAAACAATATGGCGATATTATTATATAACTTGATAATATTTGAGGGGTAGTTTCATTTCGTTGGAATTTGATTTTCGAAAAATCCGTTTGCCAAAAATAAGCTTTTTACGTCATGCAGTTTAAGCAGAATCGTGGTTAATCAATTACCCAACTTTTTGGAACACCCTGTATGATTTTCAAAATATGTAAGAAATCAAAATATATTATGCTTTTTTTAAATAACACATATTGTAATACTTGAGGGGCGTTTTCACCATCTTGGAATTTGAGATTCGAGAAACCCCTCCTTATCGAACCTCTACACCCCACAGTCAATCCGTTTGCTAAAAATCAGCTTTAAACGTCAAGCAGTTTAAGCACAATGATGATTACTCTTTGGTCATATTTCATAAAACACCCTGTTTTAAAAAATCTTAAAATATGCAAAACAACAAAATAAAATATACGTGTTTAAGAGTTTTCCCGAAAAACTCACTGGTTTTTAAATAAAAAATATTCTAATATTTGAGGGGTGGTTTCACCCCCTTAGAATTCGAGTTTCGAAAAATCCCTTTTTATCGAACCTTTACAAACCTAAAGTTAATCTGTTTTCCATAAATCAGCTTTTTACGTAAAGCGCTTTAAGCAGGATCGTGATTAATCAATGACCAGATTTTTCAAAACACCCTGTATACATTTTTAAAAATCTTAAAATATGGAAAAAAACAAAATAAAATATACGTGTTGAAGCGTGTTTTAATATTTGAGGGGTGGTTTTACCCACTTGGAACTGGAATTTCGAAAAATCCCTTCTTATCGAGCCTCTACACCCTAGAATCAACCTGTATGCCAAAATTGAGCTTCTTACGTTGAGTGGTTTGAGCAGGATCGTGATTAATTAGTGAGTCAGTCACTTAAGTATTTTATATATTAGTATAGATAATAATATTCTTTTAAATATATACCCACTACACAAAAATATAAATTTTAGAAAGATAGGTAATAAAATATTCGTTTACATAACTGCTCTATCAAAAACCCAAATAAAACTTCTGGAAATCAAACAAGTTCTTTGTGCCACGCTGTATAGCAGTAAAGCAGGGCTCTATTACGAGAGCGGCCATAAAGTTTTATTAAATCCGAGTTTCTCCCCCATAACGTACATTTGCTGGCCGTGTGCACGAGCTTGTGTATGTCTATGTGTGCCATTTGCTTGAGTTATCTAAGAAATATGACGTCAGTTCTGCTGAAATCTCGTCGGGCCCTAATGGGCCGTTGAATTTTAAAATTCATATATTTTTATACTCGGTAGATCTTGGAGGAATGGTTCGTACAAGCTTACGGTTTGATGTTATACGATATCAAATATTTTTTATTCTGTCGCTTGACATCAAATAAAATTTCTTTAAAAAACTATTTTAATTTAGATTATACAATAATTCAAAAATTCTATTTAAATACGCACAGATAAAAACGCAACGGATAAATTTTAGGTCAGATTTTTTCTCCTTCTCCTTCTCCTTCTCCTTCTCCTTCTCCTTCTCCTTCTCCTTCTCCTTCTCCTTCTCCTTCTCCTTCTCCTTCTCCTTCTCCTTCTCCTTCTCCTTCTCCTTCTCCTTCTCCTTCTCCTTCTCCTTCTCCTTCTCCTTCTCCTTCTCCTTCTCCTTCTCCTTCTCCTTCTCCTTCTCCTTCTCCTTCTCCTTCTCCTTCTCCTTCTCCTTCTCCTTCTCCTTCTCCTTCTCATTCTCCTTCTCCTTCTCCTTCTCCTTCTCCTTCTCCTTCTCCTTCTCCTTCTCCTTCTCCTTTCATCTTCTCCTTCTCCTTCTCCTTCTCCTTCTCCTTCTCCTTTCCTTCTCCTTCTCCTTCTCTTCTTCTCCTTCTCCCTTCTCCTTCTCCTTCTCTGTCTCCTTCTCCTTCTCATTTCTCATTCTCCTTCTCCTGTCATTCTCCTTCTCCTTCTCCTTCTCCATTTCTCCTTCTCCTTGTTGTCATTTAATCCTTCATCATTTTAATCATTTAATGGGTCATTGTCATTTGTCATTGTCATTGTCAATAGTCATTGTCATTTAATAAATAATTTTGTCATTTCCTTCTCCTTCTCCTTCTCCTTCTCCTTCTCCTTCTCCTTCTCTCCTCTCCTTCTCCTTCTCCCTCTCCTTCTCCTTCTCCTTCTCCTTCTCCTTCTCCTTCTCCTTCTCCTTCTCCTTCTCCTTCTCCTTCTCCTTCTCCTTCTCCTTCTCCTTCTCCTTCTCCTTCTCCTTCTCCTTCTCCTTCTCCTTCTCCTTCTCCTTCTCCTTCTCCTTCTCCTTCTCCTTCTCCTTCTCCTTCTCCTTCTCCTTCTCCTTCTCCTTCTCCTTCTCCTTCTCCTTCTCCTTCTCCTTCTCCTTCTCCTTCCCCTTCCCCTTCCCCTTCCCCTTCTTCCTTCTCCTTCCTTTCCTTCTCCTCCCTTCCTTCTCCTTCTCCTTCCCCTTCCCTTCCCCTTCTTCCTTCCCCTTCCCCTTCCCCTTCCCCTTCTCCTTCTCCATATGGTTGTTTGTTGTCTTACCTCTGTTTCGATATCGCCATAACCGGATAACTCCATACCGAAATATTTAAATTTCATTTCTAGCTGTATTATTGTGATATCCACGATAATCTTGCATCTGATAGGTATTTTTGATGTTGTCAGGATTTTGGTTTCGGATGCAGATATTATCATGTTATAAGATTTTGCTACTAGATTGAAGCGATATACTAGTCTTTGGAGGTCGTCCTCATTTTCTGCGAATAGCACAGCGTCGTCGTCGGCATAACATTGAATTGTCATATTTAAAGGTCAAATTTAAAGTGCTCTATTTTTGTTATTTTTAACTCTATTTTCATGAATTTTTCAGCAAGCTATATATCATTATATCAACTTTAATTCATAAACTCAGTTTTTTATAAACTTTAGAATTTGGCATATTATACAGGGTTAAATGAGGGGTTGTTTTTTTACCTTAGCTTTAAATCACCTTGTGCAATAATTTCGTTTGTAAATTTTTCTGAAATATAATTTTATGGTGAGAACTTTTGGATCATGTCAATACATGCCTTGATTAATTTTTAAGAGTGAAATGAGCTTGCCACCAATAATTTGCAATTTTTTCAATTATCATTTCTTTTTGAAGTATGTATATATATGTATGTATGTATATTTTTCAATATGACAAGGCGACTTTGGTGATTATTGTGAACTATACACTACTATAAACTGTCCATCATGTTTGACATTTGGGAAATGCTTGACAAGAGGTTTAAAACTCGCGAAGGGATACAAGTTTCATTAAATGAACTTCGCTTGGTTCTTAAAGAATAATGGGAAAGCATAACGCAATATGATATATGAAGCAGCCTCAATATACTACCCCTACAAAAAATTTGGACTTCTTCTCCTTCACCCTGTATATTACAATATTCAAGAATAATCATCGATCGATTGGGTTTTAACATTTCAAAAGATTTTATAACAATAAATAGTTATTTCCACAACATTCTATTAAAATAAAAGACCAGAAGAGCAAAAACCAATTTCGCTATAAATGTATTCCACGGCACAGTTGCGCGGCTGCTTTGTTTATTCCTAACCAGAAAATTGAATAAATGGAGATCTAACAATAATAGAACGGAGTTGTTTATTTTATGCTCAAATACATAATAATTTATTCGTTTGGGTATAGTGCTAGTCGATCTCCGAAAGGGAACAATATTTACTTTGTTCCTCAGCTCATTCCCTCTATCTTTCTCTATCTATCGCTATGATTCTGTGTTTCTCTTTGTTCAGGATGGGCGGTTCAATTCGTTTTGTTATAGTTTGCAGAATAATGGAAACAAATTTCTTGATCGATCGCGCGCGTTGTTTTTCGATGGCTACGAAAGATATCTGGTGTTTTGCATTTAAGAGTCTATTACGCTGTACTTTCGGCTCTCTCTCAAGTAGCCGAAAGTCGTGTTAGGGCACACCCAAAATTCCAAGCATACGTGCTTTGACTTTTGATTAAGGTTTACAGAGCTTTAGCATTTGCCATAAAATAGCGAGCAATTTGTTACAAAACAATATAAATTATATATCACTGTAATCACAAAACTTCAATCTATTTCCGTATTGTAACCGAATTTTGAAGTATGTCTTTATTTTCGAGAAAATTTAGTCCAAACATAAGGAATATTTTGCTAATCAAGTTTGACTATCAAAATCTTAAAAATAAAGAAGTTGTCTAAAAATGTGCTACAATATAGATATAGTTAATCATTTATCTTTAATATCCTTCGTCATTTCAAAAAATACGACTTTAATTAAAATTAATAATAACCATATATCAAAGAATGAAATAGAAATTATATTACCATAGCTTTTTGATTTTCAGGACTTCATTTTTTAAGGAAAAAATCAACTATATTTTCATGTTTTTTTAATTTTCTCTGAAACGCTATGGAAATTTGGAAAAGTATAAGCGGTATAATCTCAGAACAGAAAAAGCAGAATTTTTTATGAAGAATGCATTTTTCTCAAAATATACAGGGTTGTTCACCACATACGACACGGAGTATTGTAGCTAAACTATTAGATTTTTACAAATTGTAAGTTTTGGGTTTGTTGAAGGACTATTAGAGCTACAATTTAAAAATATTTTTACAAGATACAGAGTGTCCCAAATAAATAAAAAATATCAAAGTTATATTTTTTTAAATGGAACACCCTGTATATTATTACATTTTTAGTTTCTACGATTAAAATAAAGGTAAATTTGATAAAGGTTTATTACACTTAAACCTTACCGTTTTTGAAATATTTTCAATTTTGTGAAATTGCAGTATAAATTTTAAGGCTTCATTTCTTCGAGGGTATTAAAGTTTTTAATACTAAATATTTACTGAAGTTTATTTATTGATCAGTTATTGTGTTGCAATAATAAAAATTTTACTACCTTATACAGAGTGTCTAAATATTTATTTTAAATAATTATTAGCTTTCAACGGCAATACCTTGTTTAATTTAAATGAAACACCCTGTATATTTTATGAGAGTCAGATGCACAATTTAATTCTCTATCAAATTGTATTATACCATTTTTCACCTATCTCTTCAAGTTTCCGTAGAAAATACATTTTCTTGTAATTTAGAACTCATTTATCCCCCAGAGATAATATACCCATGGAATACTGACATTTTAGATTATTTTTAAAGATGTACCAAATTTTTAAACAGTACAGATACTAATATTGTCGATATAGTTTGTTTATTTCATTAAAAAATAAAAAAACTGTTTAAATATTTGTTATAGAGGACCAATTAATATGATTCCAGTATACAAACTACATTAATTGACTGTTTGCGTTGATTAATAATAATTGCTCCAAATACTAAAAAACTGAATTATGTATGTGTATTAGACAGTGTGGTAAAAAAACTAACATCTTAAAAATGATATTTCATTTTTTGTCAAATGCTTATTTATAACAACAGAGACGTTCATTTTCATAACTTATTATTATATTGATTTTTAATTCAAATCCACATTTATTTAGAATAATTTATTAACGAACACAATTAAGTATTTAATTAATTAGTATTTGGGCGGAAATACTGGTGGTATATTTAATTAATGGTATACTCTTTTATCAAGATTTAAATAGTTTTCTTTTTGCATACAAATGGGCTAGTAATATTATTATAATATTAATAGCATGTACATTTTGTACATTTGTTGTTTCAAAAACAATCTAAAATGTCGGTATTCCATGGGTATATTGATAAATGAGATCTAAATTATATGAAAATGCATTTTCTACGAAAATTTGAAGGGATAAAGAATACTGGTATAATACAATTTGATAGACAATTAAATTGTGCATCTGATTCTCATAAAATATACAGAGTGTTCCATTTAAATTAAACAAGTTATTGCCGTTTAAAGCTAGTAATTATTTAAAATAAATTTTTAGACACTCTGTATAAAGTAGTATTATTTTTAATATTGCAACACAATAACTGATCAATAAATAAACTTCAGTAAATATTTAGTATTAAAAACTTTAATACCCTCGGAGAAATGAAGCCTTAAAATTTCTACTGCAATTTCACAAAATTGGAAATATTTCAAAAACGGTAAGGTTTAAGTGTAATAAACCTTAATCAAATTTACCTTTATTTTAATCGTATAAACTAAAAATGCAATAATATACAGGGTGATCCATTTAAAAAAATACAACTTTGATATTATTTATTTATTTGGGACACTTTGTATCTTGTAAAAATATTTTTAAATTGTAGCTCTAATACTCCTTCAACGAACCCAAAACTTACAATTTGTAAAAATCTAATCGTTTAACTACAATACTCCGTGTCGTATGTGGTGAACAACCCTGTATATGTGTAAATATATATTCTTTAATAAGTATATTTTTTATTAAAAAAAGTAATAAAAATTATATAAAAATATATAAACAATATAATTAATATGATATTAAACCTACATAGAATTATCCAAAAAAAATAAAATCATATTATACATTATTATATATAACAGGTATATACTAAAATCTCTTTAATATATTTTAGATAAAAGTTATTTATCTCGTAACTTCTAAATAGTTTTTAAATAAAATTTGTAACGTGATAATTTTAAAGTGATTTATTTTCTCCTGTAGTGTTTATTTGATACGATGAAATAAGTTCATTCGCCATAGCGTCAAGAAACTTGCTACGAGTACTACCCAGTACACGCATAATATGCATTTATGGACCTAGTGAAAATATCTAGTTGTTGCCAGATCGAGTTAAAAGCCACTGATAAACTGGTTTTCGTTTGGATTCTAACGCAGTGGCATTTTACAAAAAAATAACTCTTTTTAAACGTCACAAAAGTATTATTTTTTTGCGACATTATTGAAAATATAGAAAAGTCATTTTAACGCCTAGACATAAAAGTAAAGCATTTTTACGCCTAAGCATAAAAGTACGAAAATATATTATTAACCTGACATAAAATGTAAAATTCAACGAGCGTAACCATACATTCTTTATATATAATTACATACAAGGTATGGATATTAAATCTTTTTATATTATTTGAAACGTTTGAAATTGTTTAAAAACTTATTTGTGGCGTTTTTTATATTATTTGGAACGTTTGAAATTGTTTAAAAACTTATTTGTGGCGTTTGAAAAAAATAGTATGTTGTATTCGGAGTAAAAATTACTTCTTGTGCCTCGGCTGTATGTCGGCAAACATACAGCTGCTGCTCAACAAACGTACAGTCTCGCCATAAAAAGTGTCATTTTTACACCTAATAAAACAATATCCTATTATTGTATTTTATATTTTTTTTGTTTCCATGCTAAAATACACAAGCTTATTTTAAGTAATGAACCCGCAACAAAGATATGATTGATGACATAAATATATACTTGCTTCAGAATAATGTTAAGAAAAATATATCTAGATATAGTGATACTCTAAGATTTTTAACAACATTCCGACCATTTTACTTTGTCACAGAGAAAAATTGTGCTTGAGTCGCAGCCTCACTGATCCGAAGAAAATTACTTGACGTTACGCTCCCCAAATTCTTCTCGGGGAAAATCTGAACGCTCCCGCACATACTGACATTTCTTCCGTAACAAACTACAGAAATAACTAATATTCCCTAGCGATACACTCACACACGTGAGATATTTCACGTTTTCTTTTTGCAGTTACGGTTGCAGCGTTGCACCGAACAGATAAATATACATATATATGAAAATTTCAGAGATTCTTTATTCGGAAAGTTTTTCCGGAAGCGGGAAGTTGATTTCCAGACGCGAAAACGGATTTTCGAGCTGTCTTTGTCAATTATATGTGGTTTTGTTGTGTTTTATTTTCAAAAATTATTAAAAAGTAGTAAATTTATAAATAAATCAATCTATAATTTTTTAATTGGTTCGGAGAATTGAGTTTTCGGCCTAAATACTCCCAACTCTGTTCCCGCTTTGGTTTTAGAAGCATCAGTAAAGAACGTTATGGTGTGTTCTCTTAAGATGCGTCCACATTGCTCGCGAGCAGGCCGAACGAACACGAAAAACATGGCAAACAGTCGAGCGATATGTTCGCGGCGCTCGCGACGCTCGCAGTGCTCCACGTGCTTGCGATCTCGTAAAATGCCTGTTTCGACTGTTCGGCTCTGTCGCGGTACATCAAAGAGACGCTTCGGAGCCATGCGAGTTCGGAGCTTCGGAGTTTGCGTTGTTTGTGACGTTTTTAGTTTGGTTTCATTCATAAAACGACAAACAGGAAGCACAAGCAACGCAAGCACAATCAGAAGCAAGAGCGCAAGCAGGATCGAGAACAATGTGGACGCACCTTTACCTGCTGAGCAAACGTTTCTCTCTTCCAATTCTTTTTCACAGTCTTAGTCATAGAAAATGTTTATAATAATTAATTCTACCACGTATTTAATCAGATAAGAATCAGTAGCCTTGATATGATTTAGAGGTAGTTAATATCTTGAGCCTCGAGGCAAAGCTATTATACAAAGGAAACAAGTGGAAGAGGCAATGGAAATTTTATAAGGAGATTTGAGAATGAAGATCTGGGTATCTAGAATATTACATATACCTAACGTTTGGAGAGCTATTACTGGTATCAAATAGAAACAGAAATAATTCAACACAGGATTGTAATTTATGCAAAAGGGCTTTCGTTGGGAGTCGTCGAACGTAACGGCCGACTGTGGTGGCGATGTTTAGTTGTAGCGGTGCCAGTTACAGATATCACCCTCTCTAAATGGAGGTCTGAAAGGACAACGAGCTCATAGTGATAGAAAAACAGTATAACATTAAGTCCGCCTACTCTGGGTGCCAGCTCACCAAGGCAACAATCTAGCTAGAACACTCTACTAACTGAAACAGAACCGTTCTCCTTCCCAAGTGGAAACTGTAGAATGTAGAATGAGTAAGAGGGGGGGTTAATCACTGCGACCTTAAAGATCTATTGTGCCCCCCTTCCTAGAGTCATCACACAATCTATAACCCATCATACCCCTGTTATAGAGGGGACAGGGTATTTCCCATTCTCTTCTGACAACAGTTCTTCCTCCGAGGGTACACACCCTTCCACGGTTGGAGTGTGGCCTTCCGTGCCGCTCTTCACAGTCGAGGAGCTTGTCTCCGGCTGAGGAACCCGTGAGGTGGAGGCTGGAGGATCTGTCTCCATTTTCTCCACCTCTTTAACTTGGTCTCTCCTTGGACTTGATACCGATGTTGTCCCATATTTATAATAGAGGATATGTCCCTCTTTCTATATGGCCTCTTTGGATTTGAGGTCAATTCCTCTTGTGAGGACCTTTTTTTTTTTTTTTTTGGAGGTGTAAAATACCTTTACGTACGGAGTGTGGGACTCAATCTCTCCTTAAGCTGTCTGGAGGACACTACCCACTAAACGTCACCCCCTTGCTCCTGCCACGTCTACCTGGACCCGCTGGACGCATCTCCACAAGTAGCGCCAGACTGTTCCTTTTTTGTCATTACCCCTGCTCTTCGCTGTATTTAGCCTCTAGTATATTTTGGGCCAGTTTTGAGATGGCTTCAAAGTTTTCTCTTCTTTCTGTTACCGATTTTAAGAAGGTATCTGCGGAGATGTTGCCACCAATCGTCATGCGTACCTCTTCCCATCTTGGACAAGCAAACATTGTGTGTTCTGGAGTATCATTGGGTTCAGCACAGTATCGGCATTCCGCGACTTCCCTCTTTCCAATTTTACACAGGTAACTCCCAAAATTTCCGTGGCCACTTAATATTTGAGTAAGATAGAAGTTGAGAGGTTGTGAGGACCTGACCATGACCCTTCTTCCTCGTGTTGATGACTCGCCAACTCGATGTCCTTACATTGAAGTTCTGATCTTGGATAAGGCTCAGCAGGTAGGTGGTGTCTTTCCCCTTGCTCCTCGGTAGAAAGACCGTTATGGCCGCCCCTTTAGAGATGTTTTCTCCTTTCATTGCAACCAGTTCCGGCCCTTGCCAATTTTTAAGCATAGTTGCGATTTCCACCAACCAATTCGCCGATTCTTGAGATACACAATCTATGAGGATCATGCCCATCCGAAAGTATATCCCCGCAAAACGCAGCTGACCCACATTTTGTAGATCGTTGTGTTGAGATCCGATCGCCACTACTTCGTCCAGTATAGCCTCTTCTAGAGACGTTTGCTGGTCGGTGGTCAGAGCAACCTCTGGGAAATCCTTTAGCAACACCGCCATTTTCACTTCTTGTCCAGCAATAGCGGCAAAGCTGGTGATACATCCTTGCTTGCCTCCCGGTGTTGAACAGTTTTCCATCCTGGCTTTAAAAAAAAACGAAAGGAAATACTGTGTCATTGAACAGAACAATCCTACTCTGTGTAGACTCTAGATGTTCAAGCTCGTTGCCGATGTGCATCGCAACCTCGTCTTGCGGCAAGTCGATCCGTGCACGTCTGGCGATTATGCAAATGTCGGCCAGCACGCGCACCTACTTTATTTTAACTGATCTACGTCCGACTAGTGAATTGTTTTCGAAGTGACTTATTACGGGTTAACATGAGCGGGCGCGGTAAAAGACCCAGGAAGCAGGAGTGTGAGTGAGCCCTGTAAACCGATAAGGAAATTAAAACGCAAGAAGAAGTCTAAAATTTGAAGGGTTGGGTGGAAAAAAAAATGAGGGAGTTATCGGGTTACTAATGGTGGCAAATGCGATTATTCAAAATTTAAAATATAATTAAAGAAATGAGAAAAAGATCAAGATATATTGACTACTGTTAAATCATTTCAAGGCTACTGATTCTTATCTGATTAAATACATATTAGAATTATTATAAACATTTTCTTTGACTAACTTCTATGAAAAAGAATTGGAAGAGAGAAACGTTTGCTCAGCAGGTGAAAGACCATACATTAAATTAGTATATTGATGTTTCCGAAACCACAGCGGGAACAAGGATAGGAGTATATAGGCAGAAAACTGAACACTCCTCATCCTGCAGGCAAGAATCTACGCTATCGAAAGATGCGTACAACTTATCTTAGTTAGGAACTATCGAAAATAAGATATAGCCATCTCATCCTGATAGTCCAGCAGTATTAAAAGCACACATTATACCGTGCTGGCAACTGTTACTTTTGGGTCGGCATTTACATGTGTGGAAGTAAATTGCATAGGGATCTTATTAAGTCGGAGTGAGAGAAATGCGACTGACCGACGCGACGCGCGACGGTGTGCTGTTGCGGCGTTGCCGATACGCCTTTCCCTATCAAGTAAAGTAAAATCACGATCGCAAACCGCCTATTTTTAAAAAACCTTTTTTTTAAAGAGATAACTAGATAAAATCATTAGACATGTTTCTGAGCAACTGAAATGGTATTATAAGGATATCGTTAGGGTGTCATTTTTTTTATAACGAGAAAATGTCAATAATCGCGATAATTTAAAAATTCAACTTTTTAACACATAACAGGCCATAACTCAAGAACCACTTTAGATATTGAAACTTTTTTTTTATTTTCAAGATCGGATATTTTACAATATGTTTACATAAAAAAAATTCGATAAGGTTGTTTCTTCCATTCAACAATTGTAAACAATTCATCCATTTACTATTAGAGCATAACAATTTTCAGCAATCGTGTAATTTTTTTATTGGTAAAGATTTTCACATACTGTCTACAAAAAAAAATACAGCAGAAATATTAACAAAGTTCTTGAAAAAACTACAATCTATTATTTCTAATAGATTTCGAGATATCGATTTTTGAATTCAGAGTTCTAATAGCGCGACCACTATCGAACACCCACTCAATTCCACTTATTTTTACCAAAAATGCAAGTGTTTCTAGCTTGCACTTAAGAAAATTCAAGCTATAGGGAAAATTACAACGACTCGTTAATAAATAAACAAATTAAGTATCACGAGACGTAATTAAATCGTGAAGCTGAACGCATGACGTACACCTTTCCCTAGAACTTTAAGTACTGACAGAGGTATTGATTGGGTCGACCGGTCAACTGCGACAAATCTGCTATATCCCCTTCCACGTCTCTTAGCGATGTGCACAGTTTCTCGGTTTATTTCATACGTTTGGCAACGTGTTTACTGTCCTCTCTTTGTTCAGTACATTATAAACGCATTGTACTCTTCTTACATACGGAAATCTCGACCAAGACTAACCTTTGCCAGCCCTTAGTATATGTGTCTATGTACTGTGTGGTCTAAGGTCGTACATAGCGAGCAAAATGTTGATCGGTAAATGAAGCTTCGACCTGCAGGCTATACCCGCTCTACGCATATCGAACTAAAGGCTTCGCAACCTGGCATTATGAAAACGCGGATTTTGTTTCACGTAACGCCGGACGGGTGAATAAACGGAGGAGGGATGCTGACGATTTTTGAAACGTCGTCGCACACTGTACTAAGCTAGTAATAATGGGATAACGTCCCTTTGTTTACGTAGATGCATGGGCTGCATTTATTTTCGATATACGCGCGCATACGGATATATCGGCTGTATACGAACAGGCTTATTTGTTCAGTTTCAATGAAACGAGCCAACAAGTGAAATAGAGCGTCAGGCTGTATTGAGGCAGGTCCAAAAACAGACAATATTAGATAGATTCTGTACAATATTGGATTTCACACTATATTAATTAGATACGAATATAAATACAGGGTGAGTCTTAAATAAGTGCAAACATTTTTAGGGGTCGTATATTTCGATCCAGAATTCGTGTTTCTGGATTTTTTTGAAAAAATTTTAGTTTTTAGTTAGCAAACATAACTTCTTGATAATATGACAACATATGTAGTAGATTAAATTTATAAAAAAAAACAGAAAAGATCCAGTGGTTCTCAAAATTTAAATAATTTTTTTTGAATATTTCAATGTAAGTATAAGTGTAAGGTTATCGTGGACTTATTTGAAAAACGGTAAAGGAGAAAATATGTTTCTTGTATCGAGATCTACCAGCCCTGAAAATATTTACACTTATTTAAGACTCACCCTGTATAATCAGTCATGAAAATTAGCGGTTTCTATCATGTCACCGAATTTATTAAAACTGCTGTTTAAGCATCATCTAAAATGGCTCAAAAACCAGGCCAAAAATTAATTTTCTCTCAAAACAATTTCAAAAATATCTCAGCCTCCAATGGTATACATATTCTGAATCTACATAAAGTCTTTTACAAATACTGACATGCACAGATACATACATACTGCCATTACTCGCTGACGAGTATTTGAAACGCATCAGATGGTCACACAAGGCGTTTTCTTTCATGAGCTTTTCTGTGACTAAAAAGACCGATACGTTATGTTATCTGTCTACCGCACTCCAGACATTCAAAAATCTCATTGCTTTGTTGCCTCTTTACTTTTTGGTTATCGCTGTTAACTGAGTTCACAACTCTTCTCCATTGAGTTCTATTGTGAGTTGCTGTTTCCCACTCATTCTGCATGTTAATCCCCTTTAAGTTTTCGTGGAAAATGTCCTTGTACCTTTTGAGTTGTCCACCCGGCCTCCTCTTACCGTCTACCAGCTCACTGTAAAGCAGAGATTTTGATATGCGGTTTTCTTCTTAAAACTAGAGCAACGGACGGCAAGGCTAAACCTATGCAAAGTCCAGAGACTAGCATGTGTTTGCATCACAGGAGCCATGAGAACCTGTCCAACAGCAGCAATGGAGGTCATTCTGGATCTAACACCACTGTACATTGTCATTGGTAGATATGCCAATGCGACAATGATTAGAATGGTCACTAACGGAATTACTACTGGGAGAATTGTCAGATCAGGGGCTTGGAACACCCTCAAAAAGGAAATACCACTCCTGCAACTCCCAGTGGACGATATGTCAAGAACGTACAACTTTGACAAACATGTCAATGTAGTATTGAGCAATAAGAAGGATTGGAAGAGCGAAACGCTTGCCCAGCAGTTAAAAGACCATACCATAACTTGGTATACTGATGCTTCCAAAACCAATACGGGAACAGGGATCGGAGTGTTTGGGCCGAGAGCTAATTACTCCAACCAATGGGCACTTACCCTAGTATCCTACAGGCAGAAATCTACGCTATCGAGAGATGCGTACAACTTATCTTAGATAGGAACTATCGGAAACAAGAAATAGCCATCTTATCTGATAGTCAAGCAGCGTTAAAGGCGATCAACTCAGTCTCAATCAATTCGAAATTGGTCAAAGAATACATAGAGAAGCTGAATAAATTAGGCAAAGAAAACAAAGTCCTCCTACACTGGGTGCCTGCTCACCAAGGGATAAAAGGCAATGAAAAAGCAAATAATCTAGGTAGAAAAGGAGCGAACACTCCACTAACTGGACCAGAACCGTTCTGCTTTCCAAGTGGTAACCAACTCAAGGAGGAACTCAAGAACTTGGAAGATTCCATCCGCAACCTGGAATGGAAATCTTGCAATGGTCTAAGACACTCGAAGAAGTTTCTGAGGGCTTATGATCAAGAAAAATCACAGATCTTCCTGGGTCTGAGTAAAAACAATCTTCGGATTGTCACGGGGTTTTTAACAGGACACTGTCTCCTCAATGAACACCTCAGTAGATTGAAACTAAGAAGAAACGGGGAATGCAGATTCTGTGGGGAAGATGGGGAAACACCAGTACACCTCATCACTGAGTGCGCCGAGACGACAACCATTCGTGCCATGAATTTTGGTGCGACTGATATTGGAGATGGAGAACTACCCTCTATAAAACCGTCCCAGATACTGGCTTTTGTCAAAGCCCTGGGACTGTATGATCAGTTATGATTCAAGAAAGGGGGACACAATGGATCTGTAAGGTCGAAGTGATTAACCCCCCTCCCACTCATTCTAAATTCTAAATTCTAAATGCGGTTTTCTTGCATTCTGCATACGTGACCAGCCCATCATAAGCGGGACATTGTAATCATGACTTCAATACTTTCGCAGTTAGCTTTTTCAAGGACCGATACGTTTGAGACATGATGGAACCATTTTATTCTTAAGAGTTGTTTAAGATGTCTCTGTTGCAACTTGTTTAATGCGTTCATGTGTCGGCGGTACGGGGCACCCAGGTTCCGCTTCTATATAACATGGTGATAATTATTATTGCTCAGTACACTACTCGTTTTTGTGCTCAAGTCATGATTGTAGAAAACCCTGTCTTTTAATTTCCAGAATGCTCTTGAGGCGCTGCTAATCCTGTGCTGAATTTCAGGGTCAATATTGGCTTTTTCCGAAATCAAACTGCCGAGGTAATTGAATTCCGCTCCATATTTCAATAGTTCTTCTCCGATTTTACTGACATACTCTTACTTTTTGGACTATGTTTACTACTTTTCTAAGAGCATGGAAGATGTTTAAAAAATACGCAACCAAAAATGGGTAATTTTTCGATATTTTTCCATGCCTATACTTATGGAAATTGGCAATTTTGGTCGTTTCACCGATTTTATTAAAACAGCTGATATTTACTAATTAAAAGGCCTAGAACACCTCCAAGGGTACTGTAGAATATCTGAAAAAATCTAAACCGTTCTTTAATAGTTGTATTAGGACATTTCAAATAGTTTTTTTATTTTATTTTATTTGTGGTGTTTACAAAAAATAGTTTTTTTTGTAGATTCATTTTCCAGTAAAGAAAAACCTAGACTTTAAAAATTTTTAATGGTTTCGCGGATACATGCAGTATTATTTCATATGGCTTTTTCAATGGTTAAAAATATAAACCGCGAATATCTGAAAAACCGTTAGACATTTTGAAATACTCTATATACAACAAAACGGTTCATTTTTTAATTCATCATTTATTGAAAAAATATTATACAGGGTGTTCCATTTAAAAATAAAACGAAGAAAATTTTTTTTTATTTTTTAGAAAGTTTGGCGTAAAATTTTGAACATCGTGTATGATTTACGAATACCATATTTATAGTAAAGTGAGTACAGACCATCTAAAGTAAATACCTAATACAGTTTTGATTTCAGGACAGTTACAAGATACAGAGTGTCCGAAATAAGTAAAAAATATCAAAGTTGTATTTTTTTAAATGGAACACCCTGTATATTATTGCATTTTTAGTTTCTACGATTAAAATAAAGGCAAATTTGATTAAGGTTTATTATACTTAAACCTTACCGTTTTTGAAATATTTTCAATTTTGTAAAATTGCAGTAAAAATTTTAAGGCTTCATTTCTCCAAGGGTACCAAAGTTTTTAATACTAAATATTTACTGAAGTTTATTTATTGATCAGTTATTGTGTTGCAATAATAAAAATAATACTACCTTATACAGAGTGTCTAAAAATTTATTTTAAATAATTATTAGCTTCAAACGGCAATAACTTGTTTAATTTAAATGGAACACCCTGTATATTTTACGAGAATCAGATGCGCAATTTAATTGTCTATCAAATTATATAAAATGCATTTTCTTGTAATTTAGAATTTATTTATCAATATACCCATGGAATATTGACATTTTAGATTATTTTTAAAGATGTACCAAATTTTTAAAGAGTACAGATACTAATATTGTGGATATAATTCGTTTATTTCATTAAAAAATAAAAAAAAACTGTTTAAATATTTGTTAAAAAGGACCAATTATGATTCCAGTATTCAAACTACATTAACTGACTGCATTGATTAATAATAATTGTTCCAAATACCAAAAAAACTGAATTTTGTATGGGTATTAGACAGTGTGATAAAAAGTAACACCTTAAAAATGATATTTCATTTTTTAATAAATGCTTATTTATAACAACAGAGACTTTAATTTTGATAACTTATTATTATATTGATTTCTGACTCAAATCCACATTTATTTAGAATAATTTATTAACGAATACAATTAAGTATGTAATTAATTAGTATATGGGCGGAAATAATGGTGCTATATTTAATTAATGGTATACTCTTTTATAAAGATTTAAATAGTTTTCTTTTTGCATACAACATTATTGTTTTTAGCAAAACGATAATATTACTAGAATGTCAATATATGATGTCAATATTCCACGGGTGTCAATAATAAAATGTCAATATTCCATGGGTATATTGATGAATGAGGTCTAAATTATAAGAAAATGCATTTTCTACGAAAACTTGAAGGGATAGGTAAAAATGGTATAATACAATTTGATAGACAATTAAATTGTGCATCTGATTCTATTAAAATATACAGGGCGTTCCATTTAAATTAAACAAGTTATTGGCGTTTAAAGCTATAAATTATTTAAAATAATTTTAAGACACTCTTTATAAGGTAGTATTATTTTTATTATTGCAACACAGTAACTGATCAATAAATAAACTTCAGTAAATATTTAGTATTAAAAACTTTGATACCCTTGGAGAAATGAAGCCTTAAAATTTTTACTGCAATTTCACAAAATTGAAAATATTTCAAAAACGGTGAGGTTTAAGTGTAATAAACCTTAATCAAATTTACCTTTATTTTAATCGTAGAAACTAAAAATGTAATAATATACAGGGTGTTCCATTTAAAAAAATACAACTTTGATATTTTTTACTTATTTGGGACACTCTGTATCTTGTAAATTATTTTTAAATTGTACCTCTAATAGTCCTTCATCGAACCGAAAACTTGAAATTTGTAAAAATATAATCGTTTAGCTACAATACTCCGTGTCGTATGTGGAGAACAACCCTGTATATCTGAAACTATTGAAATATTTTTACTCATATCTTAGGATTATGTAAAGTGATCAGAAGGGATGCCAAAAATA
The DNA here is from genome assembly GCF_002938485.1 of Sitophilus oryzae. Lineage (NCBI taxonomy): Eukaryota > Metazoa > Arthropoda > Insecta > Coleoptera > Curculionidae > Sitophilus > Sitophilus oryzae. Next base: position 10,269,305 of record NW_022146254.1, read on the forward strand.
CGATAATTTACAGGGTGTTCTATTGAGTTAGGAGCTACAGATGCCAGATGCACTATTGCCGGACCCTATATAAACCAGAACCATTCGAATAGCAAGTTATGTTTTGATTTCGTACAAAATATTTATTAGAAAAGAAACAAAATTCGTCTGATCATTCTCCATTCTCCTTCTTGTTACATATTCTTAGATCTAACATCGTTATAACAGAAAAATATTGCTTTACTTATTGAATTAAAGAAAACACAGAACTCCCAACTGTGTGTTATATTAGCAGCGCTAATTTCTGTATTAAATACACATCAAGACGTGGAAGAAACGAACTTATCGACACAAGATCGCTTTATTAAATCGCTTCCTCGCTGCTAACTGAAGAAAAATCGGTAAATCAATACGGCGGGCGTATCTTATAAGATTTCCCGCAACACATTTCCAAGGCATCTTACTCAAAACCTCATCAGCGATTAATTAGATTATATCCGATAGCGAGGCATTAAGACCTGCTACTGCCACTCATAGATCTTAGAATTTATAGATATACTAGGACACCAGCGAGACGACGAAAAAGGGGTAGACCACGCAAGAGCTGGAGAGAAGGAATAGACAAGGAGCTAAAAGAACGAGAGCTCGAAGACGAACTTTGGCTAGATAGGGAGCAATGGCGTCTGGGTATCGGAAGACGTCGAAGAACGTTTTAAAACCGATTGATATATGTATTATTGTGTAACTTTCTTTTATTAATTTTATGTCCAGCCTAGTTTTCCTTACTTTTTATAAAAAAATAAACACATTTTTGAATTTTTATGAGTCTTTCTACAGCTTGGAATCTCGATAGTACCACAAGAACCACTCACTCGCTTCTAGTTATATCAACAGCCGTTACAAAACACATCAGGAGGCGCTGCTGTAGTTCTTTGACGCGAAGCCGCGACGGTTTTGCCGAAAGGCAAGAAAATGTTCCGCGGTCTTGCCGGCATTCGCTGCACAAAATTGAATAAGGGGAAAAAAGGTAGATTTCAGGATGTTATTTTGTTATGTAACTAACTAATTAAAGCCTTTAGCAATTTTGTATAAAGATTGTTTTAAAAATTTTTTGCCTATATAATTCAATCCTGAGCTGCCAAATGTAAAGGCAGCCCGTTTTTGGTGCCGGTGAATGTATAAACAGTCGACAAAACACTTCTTGAAGTTTATATTATTCACGTACATAGAGAAATACAGAGCCGGAATAATTCTTAATCATAATTTCACGTTACACGCTCCTCCGCGAATTATCCTGGATAAAGTTTTTCCCATTTTCCTCCGCGTTCCATTTTAGGTTTTTGCTTCGAGTTAGAAACTTCGCGATATATACACGTAAAGGTAAGAGGGAGACATTTTAATTTAACACAGCGCTAGGAGAAAATTCGAAAGTAATTCTAAACCTACGTCTGTCTCAGTTAAGCTTTGCTCCGTGAAAAACCCTAGAGCTTTTCATAACTAGATATGGTCTATTTGCTAGTGTCCTCTGACCTGTATACAATATAGCTACATATAATTCATTTTCTTTATTTTTAATATACAGGGTGATCCGAACTGTATTCCGTAGGCTTCGGCAGCATATTCTGCAGAGAAAATAGTAAAAAAAGTTCGTATAAATCCTTAGTTTCGGAGATAGACACAGGGTGTAGAAATTTCATTTTTATTTCGATTTTTTCACAATAATTTCTAAAGTAACGTCAATTTTTGGATGAAAATTAGTGTCTGGGAGTTTTTTGACATGAGAAATTTGATTTTGATGTCAATATGAGTCCTACTTGTAGAGGGCGCCACTTACATAATTTTTAACTGGTTTACAGAGTAATAACTTTTCGTCCGTACCTGTATAAAACTACTGAGTAAAAAAACATACATTTATGACGTTTTTTACGTAGAAAAGGTCTCTTGGTAAAAATCGCTACGAGTAATGGTTCTCCAGATATTTGGAAATCATAAATTTGAAAGGTTTTTTTGCCAAAAATTCAACAGAAACTGTTTTATCATCATTTTTTCGAAGAAAAATTTATGATTAATTTACGGCAGATGATATCTGCTGTATTATGATATCCACTGGCAGATGATTGTACATTTTTTGGCATTGTACAGTATTGAGCCTTTAACTAGTTCTGAGCTCGGGGTTGGCAGATAAAGATCGTGCTCCGCATTCCTAAGTGGATAGTTGTGAGGTGGCCCTTCGGGAATAGCAGATATGTGCTTGCGGATTAAGCAAACGGATTCAAAAATGAATAAAGTGGAAGAGTCAGTATTTCGAAACTTTTAAAGAAATTCTGGCAGTCAGTTCTATTGTTCAGTCCCAAAAAATATCGAACTGCTCTCTTTTGAAGTTTGAAAATTTTGTGTTAAATAACTTAAATATTATAAAACTTAAACAATCTCTTAAATAACGGATTCACACTGCGTCTGTAACAATTACCAAAACTGTATCTATTTGCTGTCTGAATGATCTAAGGTAGAATCATCTTCGCAATTGTCCCGTCCCGTTCTATCCTGACTTACGTCGTCGGTGAGCAGGTCATAACGAGCAGTCGTTTGGATAAAAGGTTATAATTTCGTCCCGGTAAAATAAAGAGGGGGATAAAGCTCAGGACGAAAACGTTATTAAGATGGCGCGGACGGAAATATGGCCTTGGCATGTCTATTTGACAGGTTTACGGGTGACGTAGTTTGTTGAATTAGAAGATTGCGTCAAAGACAACGTAATATCCTAATATTTTATTCAGTTGACATGTTTGTTGACTTTGTAGAGAATATTCATTCTTATTCGGTCCACGGAGAGTCATGAACGGTCTCAGGAATGGCTGTTGGTAACAACAAATTCATGATCAATACAATCATCTTCGCTCTGATTTGGCCATTTTAAACCGTTGTTACGCATGTGTACAGGGTGGATCAAATCGGACGCTTTTAAAGGACGCTTTTAAAACAAACTTTACTATAGGAGATAGACTAAAGCTAATATCGGTGTCTAGAGCTCAATTTTTGTAAAAAACATGATGGTGAAAACCGCATATCGATATCTGTTACCGTTTCGGAGTTACGGGGTGTTTTTCAAATATGTGCATTTTTAACAAATCGCTGTAACTTTTTTGCTATGGAAATTATTGTATTTTTATGAAAACATTTCCCAATCATCTTTTTACGTAGAATTTAATGGTTTAACTATTTTTTTTAATTAATTATATTATTTATGAATTATCAACAGAAAATTTTATGACACCCTGTATATTTTTAATTCATTGAAAATAATTTAAAATTACCTTTCCAAAAATATAACATACTTGATATTTTGCTCGATTCCTCTTCAAGATATAGAGTTTAAAAAAAAATACTTTGAATAAAGAAGCTTTGAACGGCGCCGGCTGTAATGCAAAAAAATTCTAGCTGTGAGCAGCAATTAAAACGAAATTAATATTTGCAATGAGAGATACAAAATTTTATAACAATTTAAACTATATTTAACAACATCAACAATCAACACATTTAAACTATATCTAATAATAATAAAAATAAATAGCAAACCAAGACATGAGATTTTGCTACAGGTGTTCAACATGTCAACCGTCTTCTGTTATGGACAGACGGGACCGTTTTTGAACATTTCTCGCGGAATTCATTACCCTCAGTGGGGGTAAAAGATACCCTCGCATAACCGCTAAATACTTGTAATTCTTGTATAGATTATACGGGCAATTTAAAAATAAGAACCTTTATTCTTCCGCAGAGATAAAAATCCATAAGCGCTAAGTCCGGCGGCCTCGACGGCCAACGACTGGGATTTTGGTTAGCTATTCAATTGTTCTCGAAACTGGATGCAAAAATTTGCTGATATCTTCAGCGTTCTGAGGCGGTGCCTTGTTTTGCTGAAAAAATATGTTTTCGAGTTCCATTTGGGACAGATCATCAATAAGAGGTCCAAAGCCTACTAGTATTTCGAAGGGGACTATAACAAAATATCAAGTGTTGTATATTTTTGGAAAGGTAATTTTAAGTTTTTTCAGTTAAATAAAAATATACAGGGTCTCCCATATAAAATATCAATTCTGCTGATAACTCTTAAATTATTAATTTAAAAAAAATTGTACTTAAACCATTAAATTCTACATAAAAAGAAAATGCTTTGGAAACGTTATCATAAAAATACAAAATTTTCCATTGCAAAAAAGTTGTTTATAATGATTTGTTTATAATGCACCTTTTTGAAAAACACCCCGTAACTCCGAAAGGGTAACAGATATCAAGGTGTGGTTTTCACCATCACGTGTTTGATAAAAATTGAGCCATTACTTACATTCCTTAAAAATTGACATTAGTTTTCGTCTATCTCCTATAGAAAAGGGTATTTCCCCACTAGAAAAGGGTTTTGACCCACCCTGTACAGAAGTTGACTAGATCGTCTTGTGAAAGTTAAACAGCGCTCCATAATTTTTCAACCAATAAGAATTCGGTAGCATTGTATAACTACTTTGATTAAGATTATTTTTACCACACTACGAATATTTTCTGAACTTCTGAAAGAGAGGTAACAAAGATCTTACAGTGTTTCAGACACTCCAAATTTTGTCTTAAATGAAATATCCTCTAAATACCGATCTTAAATGTCGACTCATCTAATCTGGAGGATTCTCTGCTACGTAATATTATCATTCCATCTATTATAAAAGCCATTTATTCAAGCAAAACCGTTTTAATGCCTATTAGATCCCCTCTGTAGTCCTACACCTCTCTCGCGTAGCTCTTAAATTACCTCCATCTCTCCAATTTCCTCCACCTTTTCGTCAAAGAAATTCCTCCAGCGAGTATCGTCGCCCCCTTTGTTCCATTAGCCCGCGACAAAGGCGGCTACACGTTACCCGGCCACCTCGGCAAAATATTTACCTAGACTACAGCGATATTATTCGTATGCAGATGTATGCAATTTGCTCTCGGTTACGCCTGAAAAGCTTTAATTACAGCTTGCGGTGGTCGCGACGCGAATTAGTTTTGCGTTGGGTCTAGTTGGCCGGGTCGTGTGACGGCCACCGCGCCATTTTTCTATTTCCGTTTCTTTATTTTCGTGGTTTTGGGATGTCCGTTAATAAATGTAACGGTAAGGAATAAAATTCACGTCCGTGTGTGTGATAAGAGTATAATTTTTTTACCTACCATTTAAGGTGCAGTAGTTCTCTAGCTGACAATGGACACTAACAGTCATCTGTAGCTAGTGCTTTGGTGGGTTGGCACCCAGAGTAGGAGGACTTTATTTTGTAGTAATTTTGGTTTGTTTTTGTTTTTTGTCTGTACTATGTAGTAACTTCTGGTTTGGTTTGGAAACAAATTTGGACGTTATACAGTGTGGTCCGAACTGTATTCCGGAAACTTCGGTAGCATATTCTGCACATAAAAATAAGCAAAAAAGTTCGTATAAACTTATGTCCTAAAATGTTTCGTTTCGAAGATACAGGGTAGAGTTTGGTTTGGTTTGGTAAGTTTCATTTTTATTTTGATTTTTTCCAAATAATTAATGAAGTAACGTCAATATTTGGATGAAAATTGGTGCTTGTGAGATATATATGATATATTTTTTTACTCAGTAGTTTTATACAGGTACAGACGAAAAGTTATTACTTTTCAAACCAGTTAAAAAATATGTAGGTGGCGCCCTCTACAATTAGAAGTCATATTGACAACAAAATCAAATTTCGCATGTCAAAAAACTCCCAGATACCAATTTTCATCCATATATTACCGTTACTTCAGAAATTATTTGGAAAAAATCGAAATAAAAAGGAAACCTCCACACCCTGACGAAAAGTTATTACTTTTCAAATCAGTTAAAAAATATGTAGGTGGCGCCCTCTACAATTAGGAGTCATATAGACAACAAAATCAAATTTCGCATGTCAAAAAACTCCCAAATACAAATTTTCATCCATATATTACCGTTACTTCAGAAATTATTTGAAAAAAATCGAAATAAAAAGGAAACGTTCACACCCTGTATTTCCGAAACTAAGCATTTTAGGACATACATTTATAGAAACTTTTTTACATATTTTTATCTGCAGAATATGCTGCCGAAGTTTTCGGAATACAGTTCGGACCACCCTGTATATATTTTGGACTCTTTTTCTGTTATGTATATAACGATCCTGAAACTACACCATTGACGTAGTCAATCCTTGAAAAATGGATTGTACTAAGTCTATGTTAAATGAAACTGTAAATTAACAGTTTGTGTACATTTTACTTGTATATATTCAGTCAAAACAAATCAATATAGATCACTAATCTATCTTTTCTACATCACTTTGAATTTTTTAATCAAATTCAAATAATGTTACACAAAATATCAAGTTCAAAACAAAGTTAACCGTTACAACATAAGCCCAAGACACAAAACTGAAGTGGGGAAAGGAAAATGGGAGTGAAATTATTGCTTCTGGGGGAACAATTAATCATAAACAGGATAGGGGTCTAGGGAGCAGCTTCTTTCAGAAGTTGGAGCGGGAGTTTGTGTTCCTCAGCCCAAAAACCTTTGTCACTGGCTTGGGAAGCCCTTTTCATGGCCAGTGAAGAAGGTCGACGACAGCTGGGTTAACTCTGATTCCAGTTTATTTAATATACTCCCTTTTTTAGATAATAAAGCTAACTAAAAGCGCTCTTATTTTGAAAGAATCCTATTTGTATACACACTAGCACGCAATGGAGAAGAATTGTAAACTCAGTAAAAAAACAGTAAAGATGCAACAAAGAACAACATGAGATTTTTGAATGTCCGGAGTGAGGAAGAGGGATAATATCACGTATCGGGCTTTTCAGTCACAGAAAAGCTCATGAAGGAAAACGCTTTGCATGCGTGACCATCTTCTGATGCGTTTCAAATACTCGTCAGCGAGTAATGCCAGTAAGTATGTATGTAAACGTGTTAAGGAACCCCCACTGATTCCTTTTCCAAATTTTATAAATACTACGTCCATTATAAAAGCCCCCAAGCTGTACACACCCTCCTACTTTTATTTCTGCCTTCTATTTAACTTTATTCTACTGTAATTCAAATATTTTTTGCCGCATGCGACTCGACTAATTGGATTTATTATTTGTCACGCGAATGCGAAAATATCTCACGTTTCAATACGAAACTCGAACAGCTGTCCTACGCGTTCTACGTTCTACATGGACCGGTGTTTTATATAGTTACACACACCAGTTTTGACAGCGGAATTTGTTAGGAGTAATGTAAAAATATCGCCCGCTGTACGTGTGTACGAATATATATAAAAAAAACGACTTTAATTTTGATTTATTTTGTTATTCGAAAAACGTCCATGCTTACAAATTAAAATATTTTTAATAATAAAAGCGTATAATAAATTTGGTTTGTATTCCTGTTAGTTGTTTGTGTATGTTACTTTATTGTACGTTTGCAAATATTAATAAAATTGTTTATACCGGGTGCATCTCGAAAATGGCTCACCCCCTATAACTTTTTTATTTTTTCAGATAAAAAAAAACGAGATTTGGTATGTTAGTTGACAATAATTAGGATTGATTGACGTATTCAAGGGTTTTTGGTCATTTCCTCTTTCACCGGAAATGACTATAACTTTTGATTTTTAAATGGCACCCTCGGTATTTTTTTACTTATTCGATAGAAAATGATACTCTGAATAAAATGTGAAACTCTGAGAAACTTTTGACATTTTTTCATATGGTTTATTTGAAATTGTAACATGCGGTTCATAACGATAATTTGACTCGAAATAGCAAGTGTGTGGTACCAAATTATTCGTAAAGAAATTATGATTTTTAACTTAAAACTAAATAAAATCCAAATTCCTTTTTTAAAAAAATTCTAAATTTTCAGATTTTTTTCTCGAATTGGAAGTTTTTAGCGTTCTAACAAATCAGCATTTTGTAAAAATTAGTACACATTCTTGTAGGAAATTGAACGGTCTTCAAAAAAGGTCTGATATGATTTTTCATTTAAGCGGCTCGTTTGAAAGTTATTGAAGGTTAAATTTCAACTTCAAGTCGTATATTATGATACCTTCTATAATATTTTATGTATTATCACGAAATAATGGCTCAAAAACATAAAATATTATATTTTTTTTCCATAGCAACTGTTAAAATTGCCTTATATCTATCAAAAATAGTAGATAAAATAATACTTTAACAGCAAGGGTAGATTAAATGATACTTTAACAGCGAGGATAGGTTAAAAACTTTATTTCTTCTCGCACGTTTTTTAATTGCTTCCATTTTTGAAAATATTTGTATTCCTTTTCATAAGTTATTCGGGATTTAAATGGAAGTAGTTTGGATATGGCATTTGTCGCCTCAGCCTAAATATCTGTTGGTAATTTACTTATTTCGTTTTGAGCCATTTCTGGCGGGTCCGTTACAGTAGCCCCCCCCCCGGTTCTCCAAACTCTTTAATATTTTAGCACTGTATTGCACCCACCTAGCACTACCTAGCACCCAACTTACAGAGCTAGCACCACAACCCCTAGTAAATTACAGGACATTTTTACCGGGGGGGGCTAATGTAAGGCTAGCCCCCCCCCGGTTAAATTTTTCCCTTAAAACTTTAGCACTCTATTGCACCCACCTAGCACTACCTAGCACCCAATTTACAGAGCTAGCACTACACTCCCAGAAGAGTTATAGCATATTTTCACCTGGCGCACAGTGGGGCGGATGGCAATTCTAGTGGGACAAAACGTGGATCCGTTACAGTAGCCCCCGGTTGTCCAAACTCTTTAATATTTTAGCACTGTATTGCACCCACCTAGCACTACCTAGCACCCAACTTACAGAGCTAGCACCACAACCCCTAGTGAATTACAGAACATTTTAACCGGGGTGTCTAATGAGTCCGTTACAGTAGCCCCCCTGGTTGTCCAAACTCTTTAATATTTTAGCACTGTATTGCACCCACCTAGCACTACCCAGCACCCAATTTACAGAGCTAGCACCACAACCCCTAGTGAGTTACAGGACATTTTTACCGGGGGGGCTAATGTAACGCTAGCCCCCCCGGTTGAATTTTTCCCTTAAAACTTTAGCACTCTATTGCACCCACCTAGCACTACCTAGCACCCAATTTGCAGAGCTAGCACTACACTCCCAGAAGAGTTATAGCATATCTTCACCTGGTGCACAGTGGGGCGGATGGCAATTCTAGTGGGACAAAACATCGGGTCCGTTACAGTAGCCCCCCCCCCGGTTGTCCAAACTCTTTAATATTTTAGCACTGTATTGCACCCACCTAGCACTACCTAGCACCCAACTTACAGTTGTCGTGATGTAATTTTTGGATTCCAACTTTCTATATTACTATATATAAATTAAAATTAAACATCTATTTTATTTATTTTTTAATAAAATAGTATTTTTTAAAATAAAATATACAGGGTGTAACAAGATTACAAAGTAATTAAGAAATAACTGTTAAATAGAGTTTTTTGTAAGTGTTTCACCTGATATCATAATTTTATTTATTTGGCAATAGTTTACAGTACCGTTGTGTCATGTATATTATAACAGTTTTATGGCCCATTAGTTTTATTATCTCGTATTACGAAATAATAAAGTCCCAAACATCGCTGATGTTTTGTCCCACTAGAATTGCCATCCGCCCCACTGTGCGCCAGGTGAAAATATGCTATAACTCTTCTGGGAGTGTAGTGCTAGCTCTGTAAATTGGGTGCTAGGTAGTGCTAGGTGGGTGCAATGAGTGCTAAAGTTTTAAGGAAAAATTCAGCCGGGGGGGCTGGCGTTACATTAGCCCCCCATCCTGTATTATCTAGGGGTTGTGGTGCTAGCTCGGTCAGTTGGGTGCTAGGTGGGTGCAATACAGTGCTAAAATATTAAAGAGTTTGGACAACCGGGGGGGGGGGGTTACTACTGTAACGGACCCATTTCTGGCTCCAATTCAATCAGCAATCGACACGAAAGAGAATTAAAAAATATTGACTCAAAACTGACAACTAAAGAGAGAGCTTTATTTATTTGTCAAATTACTTAGAAACCAACGCCAACCCAGCACAATATTTTTTCTACTCGTAATAAATTCCTTGAAATAATAATTTCTGAATATTTTTTAAAACGTCACAACTCGCTATGGAAAAAAATATTGTTTTATACACGACAATAAAATTGGGTTATCATCTCCCGAAATTAATTCAATCGCGATTTCATCGCTCGTAGATACTAAGACAATGTTTGCACCAGTAAATTCAATAGTATACGAGTACATAAGTATATAATAAGATTAAACATCCAAAGCATACATATAGGCGGATAAAAAAAGTCAATTATTTAAAATCAAAGGATTCATTAAAACAATATGAAATAAAACATTATACCGCATTCATACTCAATTAGGTTGATTTAGCAATATTACAACGTAAATATCTATTTCTGGAATTGAAAAAAGCTCTTGTTATGAACTTCCGGAACAGCAGCTGTCAGTGAAATCATCGATCTGTCGAAATGTCACGCTGAATTATTGACCACTGAAGGGTCACTAACACAAACGCACTCACACTTACGCACGCATATCTCCCTTTTGGCCTGTTATAATTGGATTCGGCCAGCGATTCCTGCAAATATGTTTGGTCCTGCCCGTGCAGGAGAGATAATACGTGCGGTTCATAAAGCAGGAAAACCGTTTTCACCCTCTGCAGCCGTTGTGAAGCGGCTTTTAGTTGCACCGTTAAAATTTTCTAAATAATTAATTTTCCCTCGTTTTGTTTTACGGTCTGGATGTGCCGGTGAAAAGGAGGATTTGAGGATGATGATGATAGAAGAATAATAGGCCAAAAGATGAGGTGAAGAGATTTGTTTAACGATGGATATTAAAAACACGTAAAATATTTCAGCATAAAGTGTCAATAATAATATTGTCAAGACTTAAATAGATGTCAACTTGGGTTTATATCAAATTTGGAAAAATCATCTAGAATCACTAGATTATAAAAATATAAAAAGATTAGAAGAATATAAAAAGTGCACTGATAAAAAAGATAGACTTGAACTAAAGTCGTCATCGTTCTTGAAAAAAAAATTTAGCGGCAAGAGAATTTATTTTAGCGTAAAAGAAAATATGTTCCCTGAAGAAAAACTCTCTTAACTCAAGAAAACTTGTTCTCATGAAAAATTCGAAAATTTCTCTTGAATCTATTTTCATTCAACCAAGTGCTAGTTACTTAGTTTTAAGATAATAAGAAAAATACGCTAGGAAGTACTTCATTCAAGAAACATGGTCATTTTTCTAATAGCTAAATACTCTTTTGATGAAAAATAATAACAACACGCAAAGACGATGACGAAGGACGGTATATACAATCAGTCGGCAGTCCGATCAGTCGTACATCATAGTACGCACGGGTTCTGTTGCTTGGAATTTTCCACTTGGAATTTTGCACAATTTGCTTTTTAAACGCATATCGTACCTATAACAAATTAGTGATCGTTATTAACATGCATTTGTCATTTTTTATGGACAAATTTTAGGATATATGGATTCTTTAAAGGAGTTTCTGAAAAAATGGAAATTAGAGCATTTATTTGCTATATTTGAAGGTAAGAGACATTTACCTAATGCTCTTGTTTAGATAATGCATGTGTGACTATAGATAGAATAAGAATATAGGTATCGATTTTTTTATGCAAATAATTACAAAAATTTTAGAATTCCAAGTCGTCGTATTAAAAAATTCAAAATGTGACCAAAGCTTTTAATTTTAATAATTTATTTGCTTTACTTTGATTAATCGTGATGTAACATTTTTTTTTGTAATTTGTAGAGTGATGAATCACCTCAAAAAATACAAAGGAGTGAAGAAGCACAAATAACTACTATCGAGGAAAATAATATCACTTTACTTACTACAGACCAGGAAAAACTAAATTTATTAGAAAATAATATACCTCGTAATATGCCTGTATATGATGTATAGACTTCTCTTAGATCAAAATAAATTTTTTACTTTATGCTGTTTTAGACACTAGTGTCTAAAAGTGACACTTGTTTAGGCACTAGTGTCTAAAAGTAATGATATCCGGAAGGTTTTCTTTTTAAAAATGCAATATGATTTGTGAATTTGCTAATATCTACGTTTCTGTTCAAGTAAATCATGGTGCGAAACATCGAATATTTACTCCACAGAGTTGACGGCTTTAAGGAAGTGGATAACTTCGGGAAATAGGCTAGCAATACCTTTTCCGTGAAATTCTCAACATGTTTTTCTTTGATCCAGGTTTCAAAGTTGTTGTAGGTGGTCTCGTATAAGTTTTTTGACTTCTCGGGCACTAACGTGGATAGCGCAGTTTCAGCAGCTTGTTGAATATCCAAAGACTCGTCATTATCACTCATTTTTTCGCAAAACTTTGTAGGAAATACGGCGACGTTTGAACCTGACAGAAGTTTGTCATTAAACAATGCATAAACAATGCCTTAGAAACCGATTACCAGAACATTTTAAAAAATGTTTAAAAATAAATAATAATAATAGCATGAAAATCTCAAATTATCCGCTTTCACAAAAAATCTTGTATAAAATGCGTTGCGAAAAGAGTGTTTTAAACACTCGACGCATTGTCCAATTTTCCATCCGGTTGCATCCCCTAGCTATTTTTATATTGTCAATCATGTCGCAAAAATGAATTCTTTTGTGACGTTTGAAAAAAGAGCATTTTGATGCAAATAAGTGTCATCAAGATGTCTATCTAAAATAGAAATAATATTAAAATAAACCTAAATACGTCCCTGCATTACACTTTTCTGTCTAATTGCCTCACAGCCGACGGGTGTGTAAAACGTCCAAAAACCGGGAAACTGTATATCAGATAGGAACCAGGAGAAGGGACTCCCGCCGCCTAGCTTGTCAATCAAGCGGCACAGTGTTGCAAAGAAAAAAGAGGGCGGATTAGCATCTGAATGGTGGCGCCCCCTGCGCGACAAGCGAGCACCTAATTCGCCCCCTCGCAGAGCCTGTCATGTCCCGCACACCGATCGCTCAAAATTCGGTGTCGTTTTGGGTGAAACGCTGAGCCCCCCTGCTTAGGGGAGTTGATATAATTATGTCGTTTTGGGGATGTTCGGTGACATATAAAAATGTGTTTTTATAATACTTAAGGTGCCCGGTGGTGTAGAGGTAAAGGCTCTCGTATACCAATATCAAGATAGTGGGTTCGAATCCCACACCCGGCATTGTATCTGCCGACTATTTTTAAAATAAAAATAGTTTGGGTAAAATACTAGGTCGACTCAGCCTTAAATGAGTACTTGGGATTCACAATCCTGAGGTAATAACAGGCGCACGGTGGGGTATTAGCATGAAAAAGGTGATCGAAATTCGAAAAAGCAAATGTGTTTAAGATTTGGCAAAAAATATAAATGATAAGTTAAATCATGTCTGCCATGAATGGCGTTGCTACGGGTGTGTTTAGTTGCATTCATTTGTTTCAACGAAACGTCAAAGTTGTTACTTCTCCCAGATAAGAGGTAAATGGCTAAATTTAATGTTTAAAATTATAAATTGTTGTTGTTCTTGTGCTCTTTTTACGTTTATATTATTGTTTTAATTGAAAATGGCTCAGCAAGCTGCAGGTATGTATTCTACAAAAACGTATTATTTATTTTGATATTCTCTATACTAACGATTTTTTTCGCAACTAAAAGTTAGTCGTTCAGAAAATTTGATTAAATTTGTGACACTTTATTATACTTAGAGATTTAGTTGCGCATTTCGAAGAATTCAACATATTGTCTATATACGTTTTACTTAGTAAACATTGGGCTTTCATACAGTAAAATAAAATACTGCGATTTTTTGCGACTTTGCTGATAAAATGAGAAAAACTTTCTTGGTTTTCTCTAATTTGCCAATCAGTGATATACTAATGCGAGGTGTAAACCGCGATGGCATTGTTGTGTACAAAGCGATCGCATTAGTGTCATTAGCAGTATAGCACAATTTGGCATTAGCAGCGACTTTAGTGGTATGGGCATTGCTCGCGGATCAGTCGTAGCATTAGTAGTATTAGTTGCGATATTACTACTGGCATTGACCGTGGAAACACTGGAACAGTGATTTTTCTTTCTTTTTTTAGAATCCATGAATTATCCTTTATTTTGTTCATATTATTTCCTCTTTAATTGAAAATAGCAATAATTTATATAAGGTCTACATAAAAAAATTTCGATCAACAATCTGTGTAAAATACCCCACTGTGAGGCGGTTGAAGCGTAGTGTTAGGCACATTACCTTCCTTGTATACCGAACGGCTCTAGTATAGCAAGCTGTACCTTGCTACTCCCAAGGCGTTAAACGCTATAAACGGGAGCTATTATTATTATTATAATACTTACTGGAATTTACTAAATAAATAAAACAGATTCAAAACCTTCTACTCTACATTTTTTCTTGTATACTGGGTATTTTCGTTGGTTCTCATCCCTGCAGGTTTTGTTTCTTCGTCGCTCCGATTAGAAATGAATATTTATGAAGCGGGGATCGCGCCGTCAAAAAGATAACGGGTTGAAAATTATTAATCTACCGCCTCAGCCTTAATAAATTGACCCGCAATCCAGCCCTCAGTTTGCCAAAGCCGGCCGAAATTCATTTTTTATAAACTTTTTTAGGGGTCCAGGGTGTTTACTTGGCGTGGAAGTGTTGAAAAGAGGCGATAGAAAGTTTTTTCCGAAAAATTTTCAAGTCATTTTTATCCAGCCAGTAATTTTTCAGCGAGTATTTTTATATTAATTTAGGTTAAGAATTTTTGTAACGTAAGTAGGCTCTTGTAGACGCCTTCCATTGGCATTATAATTGTTTCTCCTCTGTAACTTAAAAACACTAAATCGCCACAATACACCAAAACACTTTTACTTTTACACTGGACGCGCGTTTCGCTAACCATGTTAGCATCATCAGCAGATGATTATAAACTAAAGTACAATCTACAAGTTGAGCGTTTATATACTCGCTCAGTGGGCACCGAGTGGGCGTGACAAAATCTAGCCAACCGAGTCAGAGCCTACTGAGCGTAACAGTTAGATTTCCGCCACTAGAGTAGTAGGAACAAAGAACTTGAAGGAATTGGACCGTTGACTCTGTTCATACTATCTTTACATTTATTAATTATGATGCTTTCATATGCATCTAATTGCCTGTAATTTGAGACTTGTTTAATTAATTTTAAATTATTAAGATCTATACAATGTTCATTATCAACAATATGTTCGGCAACGCAAGATTTATCCGGTCTACCATATCTTATCTGAGCTAAATGTTCTTTAAATCTAGTTAATATTGATCTCCTAGTTTGCCCAACATATTTCTGATTACAATCTTTACAAGAAATTTCATAAATACCCGACCTTTCCAGTGGAGGTGTTTTATCTTTTGGATTACCTAATAATTGTTGTAATTTATTATTAGCACTATACACAAGTTTATAATTGACATTCTTAAAAATTCCTTTTAGACCACGGGATAACTCTATCAAACATTTTCGATTTTCCAGAAGATGTCCTCCAGTAATCCATTTCGATCGCTAATAGTATGTTTTCTGTTCTGCTTTTCAACTGCCATACTTTACTTATATTATATGTTCTTTTTATTAGTTTTAGAAATTCCGTTGACCTATAACTATGAAATTTGGCAAGTGTAATACCGTATTATACTACAAGTATATGTAACAATCTGAAAACTATACGTTTGTAATTAAGTCATAATAAATACAGTCTTTATTTAATGTAGGTCATCAGTCATCGAGGTTAAACAACAATATGCACAGTCATAATTAATTTGTACAGAAAAGAAAAATCTGATAATTTTTTATTAGTTTATAATTTTTTATAGTTTGTCGTACTTTTAATCCAGTATATTTTACGTTAACTGCTAGCCAGAAAAGCTTCTAATGGTATATGGCCATCGACATCTAAAGACACGGAGTTCTTGGAGACTGCTTCTTGTAGGACATAGTATAGTAAATTTTGTTTTAAATTAAATTAGTCTCTGTTGTAGTAATTATTTTTAGTATACTTCTTCTGTTATTGTTAGTCTATCTAAATTAGATATTACTTTAAGTATTCTGTTTTGTTGTCTTTGTAGTATGTTTAAGAACAGACCAAGCATGTTTAAAAACAGATCATAATGTAATGAACATTTCTAAACAACGACCACCAACTAATAACATAAATACAAATTACTTCGTGTAAGAAAACGCAGACGATGCAGCGCTCCGCTTACGTCAACGCCAACGTGCATGGGACCTTGTCGTAGACCCATTAAGATTATTTTGTTTATGTTAGGATTTCGGAGAGAGACTGGCGGATGAATAGGGAGAGCCAGTCGATAGACCGACGTGATTGATTACCATACGAATATTTCTGTATTCCGTTACGTTCAATTATTATATTAAAATACTGTTATTTAAAAGGTATTTCAATAATAAATAACCCATTAGTCTTACATGTCAGAAGTGGGATTCATACCGTGGCCAAATAAATAGTGCATAAACGTGTGCTTTAATTTAAATATTTTTCTTGAAAATGGGAAAAGATAAAAAGTTACGTAAAACGTCCAAACGACGCGAACGAGAGTCGCGTAGTAAGACACGGGGTGAACGAGAAAAGTTAAAAAGAAGTGAACGCCGTAGTGAACGATCAAAAGTACATAAACGTAGAGCGCGATCTACAAGTGAATCATCAGACAGTGAAAGTGGTAAATCACGTAAACGTAGAGCTCAATCTACATCTTCGTCGTCGGACAATGAGAGTGTTTATTTAAAAAAACAATTAAAGTTACTCAAAAAGGAAATCGATGAACTTCGAAATAAGCCGTCTTCTTCTGTAACGAGTAGTTTAAGTGATGAACAATCGATACCGATATTCGATTCTTCAAGAGACGACATTACGGTCGAGTTGTGGGTGTCAAGGGTGGATTCCTTAGCTGAAAGATATCAGTGGAGTGACGACTACATCATACGAATTATAGCCAGCAGACTTAAAGGACACGCACGTCAATGGTATTACGAGCAAACAGGAAATGATGTCTCCTGGATGGAAATGAAAATGGGAATGCTGAATCACTTTCGTAAGTCCGTTCCATTTTCAAATTTATTGCGAGATGCCTCAAATTATGAAGCTAGTTCAGGGCAAAACTTGGGGGATTATTGTTTTAAAAAATTAACAAAACTAAGAGCTTTGAAACTAAATATTCCCGAAGAATTTTTAGTCGATGCAGTAATGGAGGCATCAAAGACGAAATATTGTAAGAACAATACGATCAGCACAAATTCAAAGTGCCGATAAACTATATTCACATTTAAATACGTTGGGAAATATGCCCACACTGTCTGTCCAAAACGAAAATTTAAAGTTTGCTTCTACATCAAATCGTTTTTCAAAGCCGTCAAATTTAAAAAAAAATAATACCACAAGCACAAACATATTAAAACGTAAAGAAAGTACTGCTGTCTCTTGTTATAATTGTGGAGTTTTTGGTCATTATGCAAGAGAATGTAGAAAACCTCGTTTGGAATGTACAAATTGTAAGAAATTAGGCCATATCAATGATAAATGCCCTTTAAAAATTTCAAACGTAAATACTGTAACCAAGATCAATCCTAAAGTATCGGACCACATGTTTATAAAAACTGTCTTCATAAATGGTCATAAATCTTCGTGCTTTGTTGACACGGGTAGTGCAAAGACCCTCATAAAAACTTCGACGGTAAAACGATACAGATTAGTGGTTAACGATTTAAAGAATAACATTCTTCGTGGATTCACAGGCGATACAATAATATGCGATAAAGAAGTTAGAATTTCGATAAGAATTACTGAAGCGATAGGTATTGTTGACGCAATAATTGTTGACGATAATTATTTGTCACATGAGATCTTAATTGGCAGAGATTTTATAGAACAGCCGCATATTATAATGATTAAAAAAGACAGTGGCGTTACGTTCAGGAATCTCCCTAATTGGAATGAAACATCTGTTAATGTTATTGATAATTTTGACAATAATGTTCTTAACCTGAGCGATATTTCATTTGGAAAAATTAAAGATCATGATAAACAAAAATGTTTAGATTTGTTAAACGATTTTTTAGACTGTATATCTTCATCTTTAAAATGCCTAGGAAAAACCAATACTCTATCAATGGAAATAAAAACAATCACCGATAATCCTATAGTTTACCACCCTTATCGTCTTCCTGAAGTGGAAAAAAGGATTTTGCGAGATATAATGGCTGATTTATTAGAAAATAATATAATTAGGGAATCAAATTCACCATATGCAAGTCCGGTAATTTTAATAAAAAAGAAGACAGGCGACTACCGTGCATGCGTGGACTACAGGCGTTTAAATGCTATCACCATAAAGAAACGAAGTGTGTTGCCTATAATTGAAGAACAAATAGATCGTCTTGGAGGCTATAATTTTTTTATCACTTTAGATCTTGCACATGGATTTTATCAAATACCTATGTCAGAAAATTCTATAGAAAAAACGGCATTTGTTACTTGTGACGGTCATTATGAATTTTTGAGGATGCCGTTTGGGTTAACAAATGGCCCTGCTGTTTTTCAACAATTAATAAATACGGTATTGGGAAATTTAAAAAATACAATAGCATTCCCGTATATTGACGATATTATAATTCCGGCTGAAACAATTGAAGAAGGGTTTGATAGACTTAAACAGGTTCTGACTAAATTGCGACAGCATAAACTTACATTAAAAATCAGTAAGTGTGAATTTTTTAAGACCGAGATTAGCTATTTAGGAAGAGAAATAAGCTCTGCAGGTGTAAAACCTGGAAAACATAAGTTAAACGCAGTTCTAAATATCCCAAGACCTACAAATGTAAGACAAATAAGACAATTTTTAGGATTATCGGGATATTTTAGAAGGTTTATTAAGGATTATGCTACTCTAGTAGAACCACTTACGCGCCTCACAAGAAAAGATGTTAAGTGGGTATGGGGTCCTAATCAAGAACAAGCTATTGCAGCCATTAAAATTATACTCACAAAGGAGCCGATACTTACGATATTCAACCCCAAATTAAAGACAGAACTACACACAGATGCATCCTCCATAGGCGTAGGGGCAATTTTATTTAATTTGATGACAAAGGAAACCGATCTGTAGTATCATATTTTAGTAAACAAACAACAAACGACCAGAGACAATACCATGCTTATGAGTTAGAAACCATGGCAGTTGTATTAGCTTTACGACATTTTCGAGTGTATTTATTAGGATTAAATTTTAAAGTAGTCACGGATTGCAATGCACTCAAGACAACACTTTCAAAAAAAGATTTATTACCTAGAATTGGGCGCTGGTGGCTGGAAATTCAAGAATTCACATTTGAAATTGAATACCGACCTGGAACACAGATGTTACACGTAGATGCTTTAAGTAGAAATCCGATAAATGAACAAGAAACATTCACAATAGATATAACAGAGAGCGAATGGATAATAGGAGCACAATTACAAGACGAACAATTAAGAATCATACGAAAAATACTCGAAGCACGAACCGTAAATAACGAAACGAAACAGTACTTTAAAGAATATGAGCTCAAAAATGAAAAGGTGTACAGAAAATTGAAAAATGGTACAAAATCTTGGGTCGTACCAAAAGCAGCACGAATGCAAATATGTCGCCTATGTCATGACGATGCAGGTCATTTGAGCATTGAAAAAACACTGCAACGTATTCAGCAAAACTATTGGTTCGCTAGCATGAGATCATTTGTGACAAAATACGTTAATGCTTGTTTAAACTGTGCATATTACAAACATAGCGGGCAAAATAAGAAACAGTGCAAATTAAATCCTATTGAAAAACATCCAATTCCTTTCCACACGCTTCATATAGATCACATGGGACCTTTTGAGACTAGTACGAAAAAACACAAATTTTTATTTGTAATAGTGGACGCATTCACGAAATTTTGTATGATAGAGCCAGTTAAGAACCAGAGAACGAAATACGTCACCAATATATTAACGAATTTGGTATATTTATTTGGTGTTCCGAGTCGAATAATTAGTGACAGGGGATCAGCATTTACGTCAAATGCATTTAAAGATTTTTGTGAATGTTACGGTATAAAACACGTTTTAAATGCAGTTGCAACACCACGAGCAAACGGACAGTGTGAGAGGTACAATAAAACAATACTTAACTCGTTAGCGACAACATGTGCTGGCAAAGAAGTCAATCAATGGGACCAATATGTCAAACAAGTGCAAAGTGCTATTAATACGACTCACAACAAATCTATTAATGCTACGCCCATGGAAGCATTAATAGGATTTAACACGAAACATGCAGCAGATTCACGTATAGTTAACGAAATTCAGCAGGACTTAGACCGATATGATCTAAAGCATTTACGCAGTAAAATTTCTGATCATATTACGAAAGATCAGAAAAAACAAAAGGAACGATACGACAAAACCAGACGAGATGCAGTCAAATATAACGAAGACGATTTGGTGATGGTCAAGATAACGAGTGAGCCAGCTACAGGGGGAAGCCATAAACTTCTTCCAAAGTTCAAAGGGCCATTTCGAGTGACAAAAGTTCTGATAAATGACCGCTATGAAGTTGAAGATTTACGAGATCATCGAAAATCTACACGTACGGTTGTAGCTGCAGACAACATTAAGCGTTGGCTAATCTATCAGGATGATAGGTGAGTCTTAATAAGCATTAGTACGAGAGATCAACGGATCTTTAGTACGAGAGATCGACGGATCTTTAGTACAAGAGATCGACGGATCTTTACTACGAAAGATCGACGGATCTTTACTACGAAAGATCGACGGATCTTTACCACGAAAGATCGACGGATCTTTACGACGAAAGATCAATGGATCTTTAGTACGAAAGATCAACAGATCTTTACCACGAAAGATCAACGGATCTTTACCACGAAAAGATCGACGGATCTTTACTACGAAAGATCGACGGATCTTTACTACGAAAGATCGACGGATCTTTACCACGAAAGATCAACGGATCTTTACTACGAAAGATCGACGGATCTTTACCACGAAAGATCGACGGATCTTTACGACGAAAGATCAATGGATCTTTAGTACGAAAGATCAACAGATCTTTACCACGAAAGATCAACGGATCTTTACCACGAAAAGATCGACGGATCTTTACTACGAAAGATCGACGGATCTTTACTACGAAAGATCGACGGATCTTTACCACGAAAGATCAACGGATCTTTACCACGAAAGATCGACGGATTTTTACGACCAGGTGTTAACATCTTGGTAAGTTTTCTTTTCTTTTCTAGGTCGCTGTAGAGCCTGAGGACAGGCTTATATACAGGATGGCCGAGTGTAAGAAAACGCAGACGATGCAGCGCTCCGCTTACGTCAACGCCAACGTGCATGGGACCTTGTCGTAGACCCATTAAGATTATTTTGTTTATGTTAGGATTTCGGAGAGAGACTGGCGGATGAATAGGGAGAGCCAGTCGATAGACCGACATTGATTGTACCATACGAATATTTCTGTATTCCGTTACGTTCAATTATTATATTAAAATACTGTTATTTAAAAGGTATTTCAATAATAAATAACCCATTAGTCTTACATTCGCAAGCGTAACTGTATATTCAGCGTCGTGCAAAACCAATACAGAACTTAATACCGCGAAATAGTAAAGCTTCTTTACGTTAAGAGTTCTTGCTTCGTTTGCATCGCGCTGGCTTTGGGCTGTTTAGTTTTTACCGTAACTACAGTAGCTCTCTTATCTGGGAAATTCTGCTAGTTCTCGTTTTTCTTATCTCTCATTTTCTGCCACTACTTCGTACCAGCGCTCGCGGAAGCCAAACTGATTTTAAATTCAATAATTATAATGTACACACCGTTAGACCCTGGAGGAGAAGTAGGCGATTGAATTTTGAACAGGGAATCTTAACGATACAAAAAGTGAACTTTAGAAGTCTTCATAGAATTACAATTATTTTAAACACATTAAAACGAATTTCTTTGAAAGTGAAGGACAGTAATGAATGTTTTAAATAATACAGGGTGTTCCTTAATGACATGGTAATATTTAAGGAGGTGATTCTTGAGCCTGTTCTAAGAAAAAAGCTTCATATGAATATACCGGGTGCGTCTCAAAACTGGCTCACCCCTATAACATTTTTTATTTTTTCAGATAAAAAAGCGAGATTTCGTATGTTAGTATATGACATAAATTAGGATTGATTGACGTATTCAATTCTTTTTGGTCACTTCCTGTTTAACCGGAAATGACTCAAACTTTTGATTTCTAAATGTCACCGTCGGTATTTTTTTACTTTATTCGATAGAAAGTAACACTCTGAATAGAATGACATATCATATGTCAACTTTTGACATTTACGCATATGGTTTATTTGAAATTATAACTTGCGGTTCGTAATGAAAATTGGACTCGAAATACTAAACGTGCGGTATCAAATTATTTGTAAAAAAATGCTTTTTCCAAATATGTTAATGAGCCACCGTCGTTCTATTTGAAAAAATTGAGATACGATTAATAATACGATTTGAGCATTTTCTAACTGACCAGGATAAGAAACTAAAAACAGACGATCAAATCTATTTTTCCAAGGCTCCTTGATTAGAAAGCGTGACAGGGTCACAACAGAGGAGCTCAGACAGATTTATGAAGAGAAAAGGCGTCTCCTGCGAAACGCCATCAGCTCGAGTAAGCGAGAATGCTGGAAGGAACTCTGTGCGGAAGTGGACCAGGACCCGTGGGACAGACCGTATAAAACGGTCATGCATAGGATTAAAAGCCTACCCTCAACAACACCAACTTGTCCCGACATGCTGCACAGAATAGTGGTACACCTATTCCCGGAAAAACCAGAGCTCCCCGAATTCCACCCAGAGGATGGAGAAGTGGATATCCCCGGAGTAACTATAGAAGAGCTCACGAAGGCCTGTACTAGGTTGCAGAATGGCAAGGCACCAGGACCAAGCGGCATACCAAACATCGCACTCAAAAGTGCAATTGCCGCAATACAGGATATGTTTATAAGCATGTACGACGCCTGCCTGCAGCAAGGCGTATTTCCGACCCGATGGAAGCAACAACGACTCGTTCTTCTCCCAAAAGGGAAGAAACCACCGGACGACCCAGCATCTTTTCGTCCACTTTGCATGTTGGATTCAGAGGGGAAAAACTTGGAGCGGATAGTGGCCGACAGATCAGAGCAATACATCGATCCTCAACTTTCTGAATTCCAATTCGGATTCAGGAAGGGGAAATCGACCATCGACGCACTGAAACTCGTCACGAACATCGCAAAGGAAGCCATCTCAGGAAAGAGATGGAAAGGCGGTTCCAAAAAGTACTGCCTCATCGTCACCTTGGACATCAAGAACGCGTTCAACTCAGCCCGCTGGGATCGCATTTTGGAGGCTCTCGAGCACATGGGTGTACCCTACTACCTACGAAGGATGGTCAGATCATATTTCAGCGATCGACTTCTGCTTTACGAGACGGAGCAGGGAGCAGCGGTGCACGGGGTCACGGGAGGGGTACCTCAGGGCTCTGTCCTGGGGCCACTCTTGTGGAATGTTATGTACGACGGTCTGCTCCACCTTGAATTACCGGCCAACACAACACTCGTGGCTTTCGCGGACGACGTGGCGGTTGTCCTTGTGGCGAAATACTTGGAGGAGCTGGAAGCTGCATTCTCCATCACCATCAGGAGGATAAGACAGTGGATGCAATCGGCAGACCTGTCGCTGTAGGAGCATAAAACTGAAGCACTCCTAGTGAGTAGCCGGAAGAAAATGGAGACCATCACTATCAAAGTAGGCGACCATGATATCAAGTCGCAACCCCATATCCGGTACCTTGGAGTGGTCTTGGATGAGAGGATCAACTACAAGGAGCATATCTCCAGCGTCAGCAAGAAGGCGGGAGCAGTTCAGGGCGCACTCTCACGGATAATGCCCCAGGCAATCCCGAAAACGATTACTTGCAACAGTAGTTACCTCCGTCCTGCTATACGGAGCACCGGTGTGGTCAGAATCGCTGGAACTAAAAATATATCGCAGGACAATGACATCAGTCCACCGACTCTCAGCGATCAGAGTGGCGTCAGCATACCGAACGGTATCACAGGATGCAGTGAGTGTAGTGGCATCATGCCTGCCTATCGACATCTTGGCGGGAGAACGCCAGCGACAACACCGTAAGAAGAAAGCCGAGCAGCGACAGGTCTTCTGTGAAGAAGAGAGGCCTGAAAGTCATCGTCTCTGGCAAGTGAGATGGGACAGCTCGACGAAAGGTCGGTGGACACATCGACTAATCCCGGATGTCACCAAATGAATCACCCGTGTGCACGGGGAGATTGGATTCTACGTCACCCAACTCTTGACTGGGCATGGATACTTTCGAGCATACTTGCACAGATTCAAGAGAAGTGACTCCCCGAACTGTCACCATTGCCGCGTGGTGACCGAAGATGCGGAGCACGTGTTCTTCCGATGCCCTCTATACCAGGAGATA
Organism: Sitophilus oryzae; assembly: GCF_002938485.1. Classification (NCBI taxonomy): domain Eukaryota; kingdom Metazoa; phylum Arthropoda; class Insecta; order Coleoptera; family Curculionidae; genus Sitophilus; species Sitophilus oryzae. The sequence goes on from NW_022146254.1 coordinate 10,293,902, forward strand.
AGGACGGAACTCGAGAGAAATCAGTATTGAAAAGTGCCAGTATTGGTAGGTTTAATAATCGGTTAGTATGTTATCGTCATTTCCATACTGGATTAGAAAACCTTATGTCCTGACATAATAAAGGACTTATTTAAATTTATTTCATTTGCTTTTCCAATGGGTTTCCTTGCAGAAAACCCAGGCACTTCACTCTATGTTGTTGTACTTATACTTCAAGGCAACAGCTACAATATAGCTGTAACAACAAATTTAGTATAGTAATAGGGTTATGTGGTAGTTGAGAACAGACCCGGTTTGAAACAGATCTTCTCTAAAACAGATCGCTCTCGAACAGCTTTTGCACAGATCCTGTTGCAAACAAGATCACTAGTAGATTATAATTGAGTATTATAAAAATTTACTCATTTGTGTCGAATTCTTCAATATTTAAGTCTAATTTTATTATTGCCTAAACGAATGAAACAAGATAAATAAAAAAAATATTTTCAAATTTATTTAATTTGTACCATTCAAGGTCGCAATTTGCCAAATACAAATATTTCTCTTCCCTTCTTGATCGTTCTATTCTGTGCGTCTTTGTTTTCGCCAGTGGGAATAAGGGAGAACAACACTCATTTCTTTATCTCCCGAAAATATAATATTTTTTTTTCTCGGGGTTTCTTTCAGTAAAGCCTTAATAAAATATTCATGTTAGCCCTGGAGGCCTTGTCTCCAAATACATATATATTTATTTTCTTCTTCGTTTTTTTTTCATCTCGAGAATTCGCAGGTCTCAAACGGAATGTTTTATATTGGTGATTAATTTATTTTTTTGTACATATTTGCTCTTTATTTTTCTTTTTTCTTTATTTCTTTTATTTAGTTTTCATTTAGATTAAATCGAAGTTATTATATTTTCAAGACAAATATAGGGATTTTTTATAACTTTAAGCACCAATCATTAGATAAGAATTTTTTATATATTTTTTTTCTTTTGCGTGTTGTTTTGTACTATTCCGTACTATTCTTTATCTATACCCAACATTAGACACTATATTATTATAAACTTTTATCCGATTTAGCTGAAATTTTGAATGCGCGTATAAGTAATTTAAAAAAAATTAAGTAACACATTACTAAAAATTGTATTAATCAATAATAATAATGTAAAAAGAAAAAATAAATATGTAAAAATTAAAAAAAAACGATTAAAAAAAAGTTGCCTTGACTAGGATTCGAACCTGCCTTACTATGGCTCTAACGTCATAGCAACGTAAAGTCCTAACGTTTGAACCACGTGTCCACCGAGGACTTGAAATATTCTATGTAAAATTCTTACTTAAAAGATAATGTTTAGTGAAAGTACTTTTTTATTTATAAACATTTATTTAATTCTGTTTTTAGTATTTGTTCTTACAGCGGCAACATAGATACATTATCTGTAAAAATTTCAACTGTCTAGCTATAACGGTTCATAAGATAGACCTTTGTGACAGACGGACGGACGGACGGATAGCGAAGTCTTAGTAATAGGGTACCCCTTTTTACCCTTTGGGTACGGAACCCTAAAAATAACATCTTAATTTTTTAGATTTTCATTTCACTGTTGAAATACCCCGAACTTTTTCAAGCTGTTCAACTTATTAAATCTTCTATCTGCTTTTTTCTTGTTCTATCATTTCTTTTTTATATATTTCCACCATCTAAGTCCTTCTACCTCGAACAATACATCCCGACAAACATCTCTGTCTTTTTCCTTCATCATTTCCAATCTACCATTAATAATCAAACACTATTAAGGGAAATCGGCGTAAAACGTACATTCTTCGACACAATGGTACCACGCGGTACTTCGCCATCTCATTTGTTGTCATCGTGGCCTTAGTTCGTGATCGTTGGGTGTTGTTGTTGGTCGGATTATATTGAATAAAATTGGACAAAAAGCGATGGAAGAGGCCGGGAACGGATCGAGGATCCGATAAAAAAGCGAGTGGTACCACGATCACAATAACTCATTTGTTGTTAGTTGGTCACACTTAGTGGATTATTTATAGAGTTTTTATTGTTCGGGTTCGGTTTAGAGGAAGACAATAGGGTCCATTCTGCAAGAAAAGTACTAAAAATGTCCCGCTATATTTGAAACTTTGAACGAACTCATTTAAAAAAAAATTTCAATTCTTCAACTTTGGAATGAAATTGTTTTTAATTCTGAAATTGTTGGCCTTCCTCTAGGTTTCTTAATTGTTCGTGGGTATCATGCTGTAATTTTTGTGGTCCATCGGTTAGGTCCGTCCTTCTTGCGAGGTGTCCTGCCCATTGCCACTTTAGGGATTTGATTCTGTGGATGACATCTATTGCCTGGGTCCTTTTACGGTCTTTCTTGGTTATTCCCAACAGATTTCGTTCCATGGCAGCGTTGTGCGACCTGCTTTCCTTATAATGTCCATTTTAAGTGTCCAAGTTTTGCATGGATAGGTCATGACTGGTAGTACGCATTGGTCGAATGTTTCCTTCTTTAGATACAGTGGCATTTTAGATTTGAGTAGGATTGAGTTTCTTCCATAAGTACTTCAATCTAAGTTAATTCTTCGGTGGATTTCTGGTAGTAGAGATCCCGAGCTGTGTATTAATTGTTCCAAATAATATGTATTCTTCTACTATTTCCAGTTTTGTGTTATTTATTAGAATGTTTTTTTTCTGGCTACTAGTTCGTTGTACAGGGTGAGTCAACGATAGAGTAAAGTCCATTATCTGATTTGTTTCAAGGTTTACAAACAAATATTAAATATAAAAGTTATAGGGATGGTTAAGATACACATTTTAAAATTATTATAGAGTATACAGGGTGCTTCAAAAAAGTGTGGCGAATATAACATATGTTTTTTTTAAATACAACACCCTGTTTTTTATTTTATTTTTCGATTCTGCTTAAAATTCCATAACTTTTTTATATATAATGTTATATACCTAAAATTAATAGTTTTTGTAATATTTAAATTTGTTCAAACAAATCTTAGATTGCAGTGTGATAAAAAATTGTCAGTGATAGCATTGTTTCTGAAGTTGGACAACTAAAATTTGGTAGGAGAATTTAATAGAGATATAGAAAAAGACATATGTAAAGATATTTTAGTTAGATGCTACAGGGTGTTCAAAATCTATATATATATAAATCTGACTGTCCTGACTGATACTGACTCATCAACGCCCAGACCAAACCCTTGACCCTAGAAAGCTGAAATTTTGCACAGGGGTTCCTTTTATGATGTTTACGTGAGATAAGAAAGGATTTTTTAAAATTCATGCCCTAAGGGGGTAAAAAGGGGGGTGGAATATTACAATATTTTTTATTTAAAAAACGGTCAAGTTTCCGAAAAAACGCTTAAACACGTATATTTTATTTTCTTTTTTTACATATTTTAAGATTTTTTAAAAATGTATACAGGGTGTTTCGAAAAATCTGGTCAATGATTAATCACGATCCTGCATAAAGCGCTTGACTTAAAAAGCTGATTTTTGGAAAACGGATTGACTTTAGGGTGTAGAGGTTCGATAAGAAAGGATTTTTCGAAACTCGAATTCTAAGGGGGTGAAACCACCCCTTAAGTTTCCGAAAAAACGCTTGTTTTTTTACATATTTTAAGATTTTTTAAAAATGTATACAGGGTGTTTTGAAAAATCTGGTTATTGATTAATGACGATCCTGCTTAAAGCGCTTGACGTAAAAAGCTGATTTTTGGAAAACAGATTGACTTTAGGGTGTAGAGGTTCGATAAGAAGGGATTTTTCGAAACTCGAATTCTAAGGGGGTGAAACTATCCCTCAAATATTAAAATGTTTTTTTATTTAAAAACCGGTGAGTTTTTCCCAAAAACTCTTAAACACGTTTATTTTATTTTGTTGTTTTACATATTTTAAGATTTTTTAAAAATGTATACAGGGTGTTTCATAAAATATGGTCATTGAGTAATCACGATTCTGCTTAAACTGCTTGACGTTTAAAGCTGATTTTTGGCAAACGGATTGACTGTGGGGTGTAGAGGTTCGATAAGAAGGGGTTTCTCGAATCTCAAATTCCAAGAGGGTGAAAACGCCCCTCAAATAATCTATACTAATATATAAAATTCTTAAGTGACTCACTGATTAATCACGATCCTGCTCAAACCACTCAACGTAAGAAGCTCAATTTTGGCATACAGGTTGATTCTAAGGTGTAGTGGTTCGATAAGAAGGGATTTTTCGAAATCCCAGTTCCAAGGGGGTGAAACCACCCCGCAAGTATTACCATATTTTTTATTTAAAAAACGATCAAGTTTCCGAAAAAACGCTTGAACACGTATATTTTATTTTGTTTTTTTACATATTTTAAGATTTTTAAAAATGTATACAGGGTGTTTCGAAAAATCTGGTCATTGATTAATCACGATCATGCTTAAAGCGCTTGACGTAAAAAGCTAATTTTTGGAAAACGGATTTACTTTAGCGTGTAGAGGTTCGATAAGAGGGGATTTTTCCAAACTCGAATTCTAAGGGGGTGAAACCACCCCTCAAATATTAGAATATATTTTATTTAAAATCCGGTGAGTTTTCGGAAAACTCTTAAACACGTATATTTTATTTTGTTGTTTTACATATTTTTAAATTTTTAAAAATTTATACAAAGGTGTTTCATAAAATAGAACCATTGAGTAATCACGATTCTGCTTAAACTGCTTGACGTTTAAAGCTGATTTTGGCAAACGGATTGACTGTGGGGTGTAGAGGTTCGATAAGGAGGGGTTTCTCGAATCTCAAATTCCAACAGGGTGAAAACGCCCCTCAAATATTACAATATTTGTTATTTAAAAAACGGTTAGTCTTTCGGGAAAACGCTTGGACACGTATAATTTATTTTGTTTTTTTACATATTTTGAAATTTTTGTAAAAAATCATACAGGGTGTTCCAAAAAATTAGGTAATTGATTAACCACGATTCTGCTCCAGTTTGTATGTTAATGGAAATTCTTGCTTTGCTTTATCATATCACCATTACAAATTACAAATGATTAATTCGACGTGAACGAAGTCGCGGGTACATGCTAGTATATTTATAAATTTCAACTACTTAAAATTAAGAAATTTCAAATTTTTTAAATGGTACACCCTATATATTATTATTTTTTCTGATAAATTTTACAAAATAATTCTTTAACTTTTATTAAGTATGTCTTATACCTGTTTTTAATAGTTTCCGATTTATTCCAATTTTTCCTATTTTTACCGATATTTTTAATACAATTACGCTATAACATCATAGTTACCATGACGAAAAATAATAATTATCAAAATTTCTTGTCTGTCTAAAAATAAAATAAAAAATAGGGTTTTAAATGCATTTAAAAAAATATATGTTATATCCGCCACACTTTTTTGAAGCACCCTGTATACTCTACAATAATTTTAAAATGTGTATCTTAACCTTCCCTATAACTTTTATATTAAACATTTTTTTTGTAAACCTCGAAACAAATGAGATAATGGACTTTACTCTATCGTTGACTCACCCTGTACAATAGGCAACCTTTAGTAAATGTTATCTCCACTAGTGAATGTTAGAAATAACAACCACATTCACTGGTCCAATGCGTAATTGCTAGCATTTCCTAGTGAATATTAACAATCACTGAATTTCCTTCTTTCCCGGTAGCATATACAGGGTTGTTCACCACATACGACACGGAGTATTGTAGCTAAACGATGAGATTTTTACAAATTGTAAGTTTGGGGTTCGTTAAAGGACTATTAGAGCTACAATTTAAAAATATTTTTACAAGATACAGAGTGTCCCAAATATATAAAAAATATCAAAGTTGTATTATTTTAAATGGAACACCCTGTATATTATTACATTTTTAGTTTCTACGATTAAAATAAAGGTAAATTTGATTAAGGTTTATTATACTTAAACATTACGTTTTTGAAATATTTTCAATTTTGTGAAATTGCAGTAAAAATTTTAAAGCTTTATTTCTCCAAGGGTATCAATGTTTTTAATACTAAATATTTAATGAAGTTTATTTATTGATCAGTTATTGTGTTGCAATAATAAAAATAATACTACTTTATAGAGAGTGTCTAAAAATTTACTTTAAATAATTATTAACTTCAAACGGCAACAACTTCTTTAATTTAAATAGAATGCCCTGTATATTTTAGGAGAATCAGATGCACAATTAAATTGTCTATCAAATTTATTATACCATTTTTTTACCTATCCCTTCAAGTTTTAGTAGAAAATGCATTTTCTTATAATTTAGACCTCATTTATCAATATATCCATGGAATATTGACATTTTAGATTGTTTTTAAAGCAACAAATGTACAAAATGTACAGACTAGTAATATTATCGTTTTAGCAAAACGATAATATTACTAGCCCATTTGTATGCAAAAGAAAACTATTTAAATCTTTATAAAAGAGTATACCATTAATTAAATATAACACCATTATTTCCACCCATATACTAATTAATTACATACTTAATTGTGTTCGTTAATAAATTATTATAAATAAATGTGGATTTGAGTCAGAAATCAATATAATAATAAGTTATCAAATTAGTCTCTGTTGTTATAAATAAGCATTTATTAAAAAATGAAATATCATTTTTAAGGTGTTACTTTTTATCACACTGTCTAATGCCCATACAAAATTCAGTTTTTTAGTATTTGGAGCAATTATTATTAATCAATGCAAACAGTCAGTTAATGTAGTTTGAATACTGGATCATATTAATTGGTCCTCTTTAACAAATATTTGAACAGTTTTTTTTTATTTTTTAATGAAATAAACGAATTATATCGACAATATTAGTATCTGTACTCTTTAAAAATTTGATACATCTTTAAAAATAATCTAAAATGTCAATAGTCCATGGATATATTGATAAATAAGTTCTAAATTACAAGAAAATAAATTTTCTACGGAACTTAAAGAGATAGGTAAAAATGGTATAATATAATTTGATAGACAATTAAATTGTGCATCTGATTCTCTTAAAATATACAGGGTGTTCCATTTTAAATTAAACAAGTTATTGCCGTTTGAAGCTAATAATTATTTAAAATAAATTTTTAGACACTCTGTATAAGGTAGCTATTATTTTATTATTGCAACACAATAACTGATCAGTAAATAAACTTCAGTAAATATTTAAAAACTTTGATACCCTTGGAGAAATGAAGCCTTAAAATTTTTACTGCAATTTCACAAATTGGAAAATATTTCAAAAACGGTAAGGTTTATGTAAAATAAACCTTAATCAAATTTACCTTTATTTTAATCGTAGAAACTAAAAATGTAATAATATACAGGGTGTTCCATTTAAAAAAGTACAACTTTGATATTTTTTACTTATTTGGGACACTCTGTATCTTGTAAAATTATTTTTAAATTGTACCTCTAATAGTCCTTCATCGAACAAAAAACTTACAATTTGTAAAAATCTCATCGTTTAGCTACAATACTCCGTGTCGTATGTGGTGAACAACCCTGTATAATAATATTAAAATTTACTGTGTGAAAGGACTGTTAGTGAAGCTAATGAGTCTAGTCTTCACGATCATCACATTTATTATCATATATTTAAAAATATGCACTTTGTAGGTCCCTTTATTGTACCAAAAAATAACCCAACTCCGTAGAATCGTCCCAGATACTGACCACAACGATGTCTAAAAGTGGATTTTCTTTCTCGATCCACCGTGTCCAGAATAAAAGCGATTTTTAACACATTGTTAAGGTATTTATTACTTCATTTTAGATCGGCCCTCGGCCGGTTCTCAGATCCCATTGGCTTTTTTTCGCCTTTGCCGTCGTCTCGCCCAATTATAGATTTCGTCCCGCTACTACCAATCTCGCCCAAACACAATCGTTCAAGATTCCATATCGAATTCTCTAGAAATGTGATATTTATATTGGCTAGATTCGTTCTTCTCGAAGCTTTTTTTAATATGGGATATTTATTTGTTTATTTACACAGGTTTTTACAGGTTAAAACTCAATTTAAAGATAGACAAGGCATACATAGTTAAAATAAATACATTTACCCCCGGTGTTCTCAGGTACGGATAGCGTGTTATAATCTGGCAGATATATTTTATTTGACGGATAGCAGAAAAACGCGTATCTTCACCTATAGACAACAGTATCTATTAGATAAATTAAACTTATCTCCCAGATATCCTATCTGGCGACCGAACTGCCAAATAGTGGTTTATTTGTCGGATAAAAATTTGACGCATGAGCAAAGACATGAGGAGATATTGATTTTATTTGATATTTGACAAAATTGCTTAACATAATCAAGACATTGTTATTATTGAAGATTTTGTTTATTCCAATAAATTCGATTTTAGATTATTTGAAAAAGACTTACCTTTATTCTGAGTATGTAGGCATCATTCTGTTAGAGCATCAGAAGAGAATGCATTAAGTTAGGATAATAGTGATAAAACAGTAATTTATAAATTATTTTATTTAAATCCTTTCAATTATAAACCATTACTACATATTATATAAAATGCTAATGTTTATCTGTGTCGTCTGTACTGAAGTAACGACTTGCTCTAGAAAGTTGCTTTTTTTACTAAAAGATAGCTAAATGGCTCTTCTAAAAACTGTCGTCGCCGGATTTTTGTTTTCATTTAATTAAAAAAAAAATAAAAGTATTTTTTTGATCTCGTGGCGGATGCGCCAGGCTTCAACTAGTTTTTAATAAAGCTCTAAAGTAGGTAAAAAATAAATAAAACTTTTTTAAATCAAACTATTTATTTCATTTTTTAATTCGCATATCTTAATTCATTAATATTATAACAGGAACTTTATAAAACCTGTTATTCAACTCACATTTGCTTTTATTTCTTTTGTGTTACAATTTTAGTTTAATTTCTTGCACTATGTACCTTATACCGTATGATCGAAAAAAAAACGGCGTCCAGTTGGCTGGGAAATGATGATCGATGATATTTCCCATATAAATTTACGTATGAAATGACAGCAATCTTTATTTCATAGTCGTTTTTTTCGATCATACAGTACATCTCTTCTCCATGCTGTTTTTTAAGTAACTCTCTAGCTAAACCTTGCTAAAACACCTATATTGTGGTCCTTTGAATTCCAGTTAGTTCAACTTTGTTTAGACAAGATTTTTCCTTTATTTTTTCTTTTTTTTTTGAAGTTCCATCACTTTGAGTTCTTAAAAATAAAAGTAATATGACAAAATTTTTTTTATTTAATTTTTTTTATTAAATAATTTGTACATATAATGTGTAAATGTAACAATTATTATAGGTACTATTCATTTATTATTATTAAGACAAAAGTATAAGTGCATTTATCTATTTTATAAAATAAAAACTCACCTTAATTACTATCATTGATGCTATCCTACCTATTTCTTTACTATGAGAAGCCCTAGAACAACATATTTGTTATTACTAACAGTCTTATGCTATTTTTAATTTTCAATATTAATAACTTACCAGATCGTGGTTTTAGGATTGGTTTATATAAATCTCTTCTTGCACTTCACCAGCTTCTTCCATATTTTCTATTATCAATTGTACTAAAATGTTAATATAATAAATATAACAGTAATATCATGTAATCAAACTATAAATTACTTATAGATTATTTTTTCTTGTTTTAATTTCATTCATCTTCATTCCATCAATAGATTTATTGCACCACCACCACTGCTGAAATTGAATTATCTTTCCCTTTTTCCATAAAGGTAAATTTAAATAGCCTATACCATAATAGGACTAGTTGGAGTTGAACACAAAATATATTTTTGTTGAATTTTATTGTTTTTATTTTCATTTTGACGATCTTTCGACAACTGAACAATAACCTCACTTTTTAATCTAACGATTTGAAATTCCGAGTTTCTGTCTCTGTCTGTTGTATCGACTTTTCATATATAACCATCTCAATTTCAGATATCTTATATTGGCAACACTTTCTCTACGGAGTGTCTACCGGTCCGTAGGCGGCCGTCCTCCAAATTGTTATCTATTGGATTATTTTGTATGAAAATACCCAAATGTTATATCCTATAGATATCAGGTTCTAGATTGTTTATCTTTTAGATGGTTATTTGTTAGATAAAAGTTATTTATTTATAACTGAAGAGACCGCGCCTTAGTAAAAAATATAGAAATACAATATTAATAACAGATAGTATTAAAAAATTGAAAACGAAGATAAGCAAATTCCACTCTACCGGCAAATTTTTATGTTAATCTCCGAACCAATTAAACGCCGTATCATTAGACGATGCGTCTTTTAATTCAGAAAATATTTCTAATAACTTGACGTGTCTACCTGCTCATCACAAAACTGCTTTGCATAATTAACAGTCCACCGAAACCTATAATAAAACGGCAATTAATCTGTCGGTTACAGCAGAATAAAAACCTGGCTAAAGGAAATGAAATGTTCTCGCCTAGTGCATTTTCTATGGCGCTACTCTATACAGAGGAAACCGCTGAAAAAGTTGTTTTCGTGTTTTTCGATCGCATAAATATACAGATAACACGCTGATAATTCGTCGGAGAAAATGTTTTACATTTCCTTCGACGAGGATCGGAGCAAAATAAGGTGTTTAGAATGTGCAGTACTGAATAAATTAGCTGGAAAAACTGTTGTAATTATCAGAAATAGGAAATATCAAATTCAAAAAGGTATATTCTAAGCAGAAACTTGGTTTTAAACATTTACAAAAGTAGGAAAGTCTCATTATTTTGCTGTTGTAGATTGTGGATTGCATGGGAGAGGAAAAATTAATAACTGGGACCTTATAGATTTATTTTGTTCCTTTTTCTTGAGTTATATAGTAGACTTCTTTTAAAAGTTCCTCAATATGGCCGACCTAGTTACGAAAATTGGTAATTTTTTTTTAATGAAAAATAAGTTGGCGTTAGGGAATTCAGAAATTGATTTACTCTTTGGTTAACAATAACATTTCTCAGTATTGTCAAGTTGACGTTAAAGTTAGGTTATTAGGTGGTTGTCATAAATAAAAACATAGATTATTGAAATTATTTAATAAGAATAAAGGTATTTTACCGCAGATCCGAAGAGATTTTACTTAAAGGTATTTTATAAACTTTCTCAGTGAGAATATTAACTCCCCTGTTTCTTATATTTCAGTTAAAGGGACGTAAGAACTATAGAAAGTGAATTTTTGTTTTCATGTTTTGACGATGTCTGAGAGTGCCTAGAATTATCAAGATTATTGAATAATTATAGTTTTCTTAGTTCATAGATTACTTAGTTTTCCACTTACCAACGAAAGATATGACATAGAAAGAAATTACATTAGGAATGTAGAGAAGTGTAATGAATAGGCTTCTTCATCAGTGGATAAAATAATTAGAAAACATAGGTTCCTGAAAATTCGACTTTTCAAATGTAGAAAGATACGTCAAAATATTTTTCATTACCATTAGATAGAGAGTTATAAATATAAATTTTTAAGAATGTCAAATACAAACTTGTGTATAGTGCTAATAATAAATTACAACAATTATTAGGTAATCCTAAAAATAAAACACCTCAACTAAAAAGGTCGGGTATTTATGAAATTTCATGTAAATATTGTAATCAGAATATGTCTGGCAAACTAGAAGATCAATATTAACTAGATTTAAAGAACATATAGCTTAGAAAAGATATGGTAGACCGGATAAATCTTGCGTTGCTGAACATATTGTTAATAAAGAACATTGTATAGATATTAATAACTTAAAATTAGTTAAACAAGTCTCAAATTACAGGCAATTAGATGCATATGATAACGTCAAAATTAATAAATGTAAAAATAGTATGAACAGAGACAACGGTCCAATTCCAGTTCTTTGTTCCTACTACTCTAGTTGCGGAAATTAATTGTTACTCTCGATAGGATCTGACTCGGTTGGCTAGATGTTGCCACGCCCACTCAGTGTCCATTTAGCGAGTATATAAACGCTCAAATTGTAGATATTAGTTTAGTTTTTAATCATATGCTGATGATGGTCATGGTTAGCGAAACACGCGTCTAGTGTAAAAGTAAAAGTATTTTGGTGTATTGTAGTGATTTAGCGTTTTACTTTGCTTTCAATTAACGCAAAAGCGTTACCAATTCAACAACATGATGCTTTTCTTCGTTATATTAGAGAAACGACGTACTTTCCCCCGTTAATCCGCAAACTCGCAATTAAACCCCGCTCTAAAAGACGCAAAATAGAGAAAAACGAGACAAGATAGTAAGCGCTCCATCTTTAGACGGGACAGACGAGGACAGGACAGACGTGGAGATCAAAAGCGCTGGCGAAATGTTTTAAACTCGAACGAAATTAGTTCGAAGCCCGGGCTCAAACATTTTCAACGAACGACGTACACACACACTCGACGTTCCCCTTTGTGCGCCACGGCAGCTCCGAAGGGGATTGGGAATGGACGGGAACGGTCCTCTGTTGCTCCACCATCCCCTGTCTTTCTTCTTAGCCTGTTTATTATGGTTGATGTGATATAATATTAGACAAGTAGCATTTTGGGAAAATGTTTTAGATATTTTCATATAAGTAATAGTAATACACCTATATGACTTGTATACAGGGTGGTACGAATTGAATTCGGGAAAGTTTGGCAGCGTATTCTTCAGTTAAAAATAAGTTAAAAAGTTTGCATAAATGTTTGTCCTAATATGATTCATTTACAGGAGATACAAGGTGTAGAACTTTCATTTTTATATTTTACATTCAACATTAAAAAAATATACAGGATGGTCCGAACTGTATTCCGGAAACTTCGGCAGCATATTCTACAGATAAAAATATGTAAAAAAGTCTGTATAAATATATGTCCTAAAATGCTTAGTTTCGGATATACAGGGTGTAGAAGTTTCATTTTTATTTCGATTTTTTCCAAATAATTTCTGAAGTAACGTCAATATTTGGATGAAAATGGGTGTCTGGGTATTTCTTGACATGAGAAATTTGACTTGATTTTTTCTTTGGCTTCACTTTCCACTCATTGTGTAAATGCGGTACTAGCAATATATTCTTATAATATATTTGATTAAAAGACTTTACTTTTTCTTAGAAAAGTTATTGACTAATATCATATAAAGGACGTAAATAAAAGCACTATAAAATTCATTCTAGCGAAAATATCTCCACAAATAGAGCTATTTGAACATAGAAACTCATTTCTTCCCATATATTTCTGATTTTCATGTTCAATCATAAAATATTGTTCGAACTACAAGATTTAAACTTCAAATTGAACTATATTTATTGAAAAACTCTATTTCCAATATTTTCCTGATTTTATCACTCTTTTTTCTCAATGGAAAACAAATATATAATTTAATAAAAACTCGAGAAAATTTAGACAACGGAATTTGTTTTTTCACAATTTAGCAATAAAAATCATTATTTCCAGTAATATAACAATATAATAAACATTGACAGAATTTATTTGATATTTCAATATATATTTTTTTATTAAACTGCTATCACTATTTGCTCTTTACTAAAATCCAAAACTATTTTTTCTAATAAATGTTTCATACAAAGGCTATATCTTTAATACAGGATGCTCCTTAAATTTATGGAAGTATATTACAGTATATTTTAATCCCAGAACCTTAGAAAGTTACGAAAATATTACATTTTTCACATTTTTGGAAAATTTTAAAATTTCTAAAATTTTCCAGCGCGCCAGGTATACAGGGTGGCCCATCAAAAACGTTCCGCAAGGCATAACGGCCAGGGTATATTTTTTTTCAAAAAATCCAAAAACACGTCAATTTTGTTTGTGAGTGGGACAACTTTTGCCCCAAAAATGATTGCAAAATCTTTAACCCTCTAAGCGGGGGTGTCATCCCCCAACTTTTTTCAAATGGGCGGGTTAGGTTACTAGTGCTATACACTTTACTTTTTATGTGACCCCATAGAAAAAAAGTCTAAAGGAGTCAAGTCGGGTGACCGAGGAGGCCACTCAATTGCACCCATTCGTCCTATCCACCGACCGGGAAAGTTATTATTTAAATATTATTATGAGAGTGATGTGGAGGTGCACCGATGTGGAGGTGCACCGTCTTGTTGAAATATTAGTTCGGCTTCAACGTACCCTGTATTGTTCTCTATGATGTCAGTTAGGGCTGGGTCGATGGTATTTTCCAGTAAATCCAAGTACATATTACCTGTTAGATATCTAGGAAGAAAAAAAAGGACCCACAATAGAATTTCCAAAAATACCAGCCCACACGTTCAATTTCTGAGGGTTTTGTGTGCGCACCTAGTGAAAAACCCTGGGGTTGTCCTCAGCCCAGTACCGACAGTTGTGCCGATTAACTATACCGTTAAAAAAGAAAATACACTCATCCGAAAAACACACATTAAATAGGAAATTATTATCATTCGCCACTCGTTCACTCATAGTTTCGCAAAATTGCAAGCGACGGTCAAAATCGTCTTCATTGAGTTCTTGTACCAACTGAATTTTGTACGGGTGGAACTTTTTCTGCATGTAAGCTTTTTCTGCATGTAAGTATATCATAATTGTTAAAAAGTTTAACAATATTGAGAAGAACTTCAACGCACAAGTCACAGAACAGCTATCTAGCAACTACCGTACCTGATCGCCAACCTTGTGGCAAGTGAAAAAATGCGTATAAACATCTAGAAATAATAAGAAAAAACAGCAAATTGGACGAAGGAATTTATCCTTATCATTTACTCTGATAAATGTTCAAATAAGCTTTTCAAATTTCAATCCTTCATATTTTCTCAATGACTCGACCGATTTTCAAAAACGAAGCGGGAAAGTATAGAGAATAGACAGCCCTTTTCATTGCGGTACCACTTGACCCCCCTTCCCATTTGAAAAAAACTGGGGGATGACACCCCCGCTTAGAGGGTTGAAGATTTTGCAATCATTTTTGGGACAAAAGTTGTCCCCCTCGCCAACAAAATCGACATGTTTTTGAATTTTCTGAAATAAAAATTACTCTGGCTGTTATGCCTTGCGGAACGTTTTCGATGGGCCACCCTGTATATATGCACCCTGTATGCAAATATTTTAGACGCAGATTTCTTAACACAATCACAATGACTATAAAGAAAGTTAAAGTCGGAAGGAACAACCCTCATAAGCATACGTCTTACTGTGTTACGGAACAACCCCACCTATCCCTTAACTTTTATAGCACCCTAACGATACCGTATAGGGAAACAACTACGTAAAGGGGCACATTTCTAAGACGTAGGGCCTAATAATCGTTACGGGAAGGTTTTCCTTTTATGGATTCAACTCGTTTTATACACTGGTAAAAAATATTTTGACTATTGGTATACCGGGTGTCCCTTAAAAAATCTAATCGGGTTATTTTATTAAAAACAATATTACAGTATGTGTTAATACAAAACAAGCAAGGTGTATTTAAAAAAAAACACCATATACCAAAAAAAGATATAAAAAATTGGTCAATTGCGAGTCGGACTCGCGCATAAAGGGTTCCGTACCATTCATTATCTATACAACCAGGGGCGCAACTAGACATATACTTTTAGGGGGGCTCAAGTCTTTTGGGGGGACTTAGGTCACTATAAGATAATAAATAATTTGGCAACTATAATAATCGGTTGTAATAAGCCTAGGGGATCATAGATTTGACAAATTACTGATAAGACTAATCTTTTGGTTATTGGTTTTCGGGTACTGAACTTGGAACTTGGAACAAAATATTGAATTAGATCAAGATTTGAATTCCAAATAATTCCTAATGTTTTGTTTGATTCACCTTCGTTTATTTTTAAAACACCGACTGCCAAATTATTATCTATATCAAAACTATTTAAAAGCTGGGAATCATTACATAACCATTTCCGCAATGGAAATCCTGAATCGCCTAGAATTTTGGAAACTTCAGTTTGGATTTTTAAAATTTCTTGTTTTGTATTAGCGCCCGTTAATAAATCGTCTACAAAAAAATCATTTTTTATTATATGGCTAGCCCCTTGAAATTTCTGCGCGTTTTCGTTTGCTAGATGAATTAAACAACGTATAGCTAGATATGGCGCCGCTGTGAACCCATAAACTACACGGTTAATTTTAAAATACTTTACTTCTTCAGACGCATCATTTCTCCAAAATATTTTTTGGTATTCGCAATCTGATTCTCTTACTAATATATAATACTATATATAAGATTCCTGTGAGGTTAAAACCAATTTTATAGGACACGCACTGGTCATCGGGGGGCTAAGAACTGTCATACTAAGAACTAAGGCAAACTGTCTCTGGGCACCGAATAATAACTGTAAACTATGGTCTGGGTCAACACTTAATTTTACCTCGAGTTTTCCTCCACTTAACTTTAAAAATTTTTTCAAACCAAAACACGAAACACACGTAATAACACAGCCCAAAATGTAAAATGCAAAATATTTATCATTTCTATTTGACATAATTTGACACAACATTATAACCTATAATTTGGCAAGAGTTTGACAACTTTCAAAAATCTTAAGTCGAGTTCATACGCATCGGCGTCCGTTTGTCGTTCATCGTTCCGTCAAACCAATAATATTGAAATAAGATCTTTCATTTTTGAAATAAACAAATAAAACTGGTTAAAAACAACAAGAGATGACGCATGACGGATTTATATTCAAACCCATCCATAGTTAACTTAAAAAAAATAGAAACTTTTTTTCTTCCTTCTTCCTTCTTCATACTAGGCGAATCGCCTGTTTGGTTTCGTCGTCTCTACCGGTCAGACTGACAAGTTGTCGCTCCATCGTTTTCGTGGACGTCCTAAGCTTCTGCGACCTAGCGGTGATTTGTCGCGTGCAACTCTCACTATCCTTCTGTTGTCCATTCTGCTGATATGCTCGTTCCATTCTTCCTTTCTGCTGAGTATCCACTCATTTACATTTTCCACCTTGCACGCTCTTCTTATGCTTTCATTTCTCTCCCTGTCCAGAAGCGTCTTTCCAGCTATTCTGCGTAGTACTCTCATTTCGGTTGTTTTTAGTAGTTGTTTAGTTTTCGCTGTATCAGGTCGCGTTTCTGCAGTGTATGTCATTATTGGTCGTACCGTTGCCTTGTAAATTCTCGCTTTAGTCTCCACCTCAATGTTTTTATTTCGCCATATTCTATCATTCAAGCATCCTGCTATTCTGGTTGCTTTCGTTGTCCGTTCTCGCACCTCCGCTTCTACATCACCATATCCTGAGATTTCTATGCCTTGATACTTAAACTTCATCTCTTGCTGAATAACATTGCCCTCGACTTCCAGTTTGCATCTTAGTGGTACTTTTGATGTCGTCATGCATTTAGTTTTCTGGGTCGATATTATCATATTAAGTGATTTGGCAGTGCAATTAAATCGATGTAATACGCGCTGTAGATCGTTCTCATTTTCAGCTACCAATACGGCGTCATCGGCATAGCATAGAATAGTAATTTCCTGGTCGCCCATACTGTATCCCTTCAGTAAACGTACATTTCCTATTATTTCGTCCATAATGATGTTGAAAAGAAGAGGGCTCAGGGAGTCACTTTGTCGGATACCACAGCCTACATTTATTGGTTCGGTCAGGACCCCGTTAATTAATTAACTAACGGAAACTTTTTTTAGTTAAATAAATGGGTGGGTATGGACGTCATCTGTTTTTTTTTCTGTCATCGTCTGTCGAAATCTTACCTGAGAAAAAATAACAGAGTTATAGCTCCAAGTATTTGTTTTTATTGGATTTAAACATTTCTTCCATTGTAACTATGTGAGTTACCAAACCGAACGATATATAAGGGTTAAAGGTTCAGCTGAAAAGTGTGACTCAGACGAAGAGAAAACACTTTAAAATTTTAATCGTTTTAGGTTAGCTTTTGATTCGATTTTCGCAACACCCAGCCAACGTCCCCTACTCCGAATACTTAACCAGTATAGGGGGAAGGGGTGAAAAAGGGGGTCGTTATATACGAATCGGTGCCCTTTTCAAGGGCGAAAATTCGTTTTGACGTTTCGGATGAAGGGATAAAAGGGAAAAATCGAGTTTGCATGTTATTACCGGAATTGGCAAAATTAGATTTTAATTTGTATAAGACGGCTTTATTGTTTTCTGCTTTGGGTCGAGCTGGGGCAGATGAGGGTGCTTGGAAAGCTATTTTTTTCACGTCTGAAATATAAATTAATTTTAAACATGATGAATTCGTCAGTATTTATAACGTTTAACAATACGAAGATAAGAATTAAACGAACAACAACAGTTGAGTCTCCAATGACTGGCATGAAAAAGGGACATCTTTTTCGGAATTTTAATGTATTTCAAAGTTTAATATATTTTTTTCCATAGCAACTGTTAAAATTGTCTTATATTTATCAAAAATAGTACTAAAAGGGTAGATTAAATGATACTTTAACAGCGAGGATAGGTTAAAAACTTTATTTCTTCTCGCACGTTTTTTAATTACTTCCATTTTTGAAAATGTTTGTATTCCTTTTCATAAGTTTTTCGGGATTTAAATGGAAGTAGTTTGGATATGGCGTTTGTCGCCTCAGCCTGAATATCTGTTGGTAATTTACTTATTTCGTTTTGAGCCATTTCTGGCTCCAATTCAATCAGCAATCGACACGAAAGAAAATTAAGAAATATTGACTCAAAACTGACAACTAAAGAGACAGCTTTATTTATTTGTCAAATTACATAGAAACCAACGCCTACCCAGCACAATATTTTTTCTATTCGTAATAAATTCGTTGAAATAATAATTTCTGAATATTTTTTAAAACGTAACTCGCTATGGAAAAAAATATTGTTTTATACAAGACGATAAAATTGCATTATCGTCTCCCTTTTCGGTCGACGATAAAATACCATTTTACTGTCTTGTATAAAAAATACCTAACTATTGTTCTAGTTGGCCGATTTTGATGATTTTTTAAACAATTTTTAGCTAAACTGTTTGACATTTCAGCCTATTTATAAACTAAAAATTAAAGTTATCATCTGCCTATTATACGAGGGATAACTAAATACCTACTTATTCAAAGTTTACTGAATTTTGACATGTTATGATTTTGGCGAAAGTTTGGAATGCCCTGTGAAATGGTTTATCAAAGTGAGGAATCTAAAAGCCAGTTGATCATCAAGGTGTATATTTTCTTTATAGTTTGTTTTTTGTTAACGATTCAAGACAAATAATAACATATTAGAGTTGAAATTATATTATATTTGCTTTGGTCTTCATCAAGATGCACAAATGCACATGTTAATTTCCAAATTTTACATACTTCACTGATTCCAAGAAACTTTCACTGAGTGTCTCTGTTACTACATAAAACTACAAACAATTTGGAAGATTTTAAGTTGCTATAAATCGCTACTGTCTTCCTTCAAAAGCAACTATTAGATGAACAAACTATCGAGAAAAATTCACCTTTATAATGAAGTCGTTTTTCAATTTCTTGGATGTTTCAAGCTTTCGCCAAAATAAAAACATTTTGTTTTCCCTGGTAAGTAGACAGATAAGTATTTTAATTTTTACTTGAAAGGAGGATAAAAAGACAAATAATTTAGCTTCAAACTGGTTAAAAAATTATCAAAATAATAATTTTCCTTTCCTATTTCATCTAGTTATAGAATGGTGCTATTGCCGATTGTAATTATCTTAAATAACGCAGAAGAACAAGCAAATTTAACGCTAACCATGTTAAAACCTCCTTGTTATTATAAGGATCCGACCCGCTACCGTACCTACCAACTGACAAACAATGATTATTTCTACTACAGAGCGAGACCGTGGTAATTTTTAGGGCTAAATTTAGGAACCAATTATAATTTCACGCCGGACCGACATTATCATCGCATTATAAGCGTATCAGTCGTTGTTTTTGCTGCTCGAAATTGTTTCATTAGAGAGAGAGACCCATCTGGTATATCCTGCTTCACGTTTAGATCGTTTCTTTTTTCGATATTTTTTTCTCTGAAGGTTGTTTGTAATTATTTTTCGGCCTAGTGACCTGAGAATATAGTCATTTTCTTTACCCACTTGTACTATAACATTCCTACAAAAAAAAATTGTTACAGAATATTTTAGGGGAGTACCCATAGGTGTATATAAAAGGTAAGTAAGATGTAAGTATATCCATCGATTTTTTTTGACCACATACAAGCAAAGTGAAACAAACAATTTCTTTATTTAGTTTGAAAAATCACAGGATAAAAGAGGTTTTAAAAATAATTGTATTAGATTAAGTATATGGAATAATTAATAATAGAATAATTTAAGAATTTTTAGTGAATCGAATAACGCCACTTCATTTTCTCATAATGAATCGACTCCTACAATTCGTTCATTTGAACAAACTACGTAAATAAATACTATTAAATTTTGCTTATCACAGTATAAATAGATATTTTTTTGTAAATAACTTTCACATCACTTTCATTTTATATTCATGATGTTTGTTTGGTAGCATTTTATATCCATGATGTTAGTTTATTGTATTACTACTCTCCAGAGGCGACCACATTTTTGTGTTCCAAAAGACATCATAAAATTGGTATAATAGAACATAAAGTATTATTACAATTACTAAAATAATACTTGCTGATCTAAATATATTTATATCATTATTATTATTACCTATATTAAAAGCGTTTGGTTTGGTTTGGTACCCAAGCTCATAGTTTATAATTCTAATATTTATTTTTTAAACTTACAGTATTGTAGCAATGAATCAATTCTTACGATTCTTTGAACAAACGAGTCGCATTATGATCCGAATCAATTCTTACGACTAGTTTCTTCAAATTTTATGGATCCGTGCTGGCCGCGATTCAATTGAATGAACCGTATTCTAAGTGGTGAATCAAATCTCATAATTCATTTTTAATACTCATTCGAATTAACGACTCGTTCAATCTTTGTCCATCTCTAATAGTAAGTATGATATGGATCATCGATGCGATTTGTTTGTTTGGAAATTCGTCCGTTGTGTATTCGTGATATTTTTTTGATGATCTGCCCAAAAGCAAACATTCCGTCGAACCGCAGCACAACCCATAGCATCGACGCATTGACGAACCGCATCAGCGGAAAGTAAGTATGGAGCTTAATTTATTGGCTATTATGGTTAGCGATGGGAACTATCGAATGAATTAGACTATCGAATGGTTACTGAATGAATGATTTCAACTATCGAATGGTTTCATTCGAATAAAATCATTCATTCATTTGTATACTAAAGCATATGTGACAACCTCGCCGTGCGACTAAATGGTTATCGTTAAGTCACGACTATCGAATGCTTTTGATAAATGAAATTTAGTATTCGTTTGATTTTTGTCTGCGTCAGTGCATTATTAGTTCTTCCAAATTTTTATAACTTGCCTTCTAAATACTGTGCTATTTTTGCGTTTATTAAAATATTTAAAATACTAAAGTAGTAGTGTTTTTTTTTAATTGACGATTGTGTACGTGTGCAGGTGGTCAAAATTTTTCAGAAAATTTCTGTGATTTTCCGATCTTTCAATTATTTAATTTTATACGGTATATGGTCTATTTTTTTAATGGAAAATTTTGAGAAGTAATAATTTTTAAGAGAGATGAGGTGAACTTACAATTAATTTTAAAAATACATATGTATTTGTATTTTAGATGTTTTAGTAATATGAATTAGTTGAACTTAATAATCATATTTAAGTAATGTGGTTAAGAAAATGGGGTTATCGAACTCAAATTTTGGGATGAGAAAATTAAATTGATTGATTAAAGTTTTACACGTGCCAATTTAAAAAAGAAGTTAACGATATTTGTATTTTGTTTATGCTAATTCTCTTACATGTAGATTTTTGCGGAGAAATATTTCATTTATTTTTTAAAGTAAATGCCAGTAAAAGCAAATATTATTTTTAAATACTAATACAAAGTAATAAAAAGTAATACACATATATAATTTTGATTTCTAATTGTTTATTTATATTTTTCTTCTATTACACTATTACACTGCATGCTTAGAAAATTAATAAATGTTTATATTTCATGATTTTAAAATTTGTTGTTAATATAACAAATTAGTTCTGTAATTATTATTATTTAATAAACTAACGTTGCCAAAAAATTTAGAGACTATATTATTTTTAAATAGGATCTAATATAAATAATTTTGACTTCTAATTTGTTGTTTATATTTTGCTACTACTTAAAAAAATGTTTATATTAAATGATTTTAAATTTTGGTGTTAATAGGTATAACAAATTATTACTGTTATTATTATTTATTAAACCAGTTTTGCTTAAAAACATTAAAAATAATTTTCCTATATCCAAAATAAAAAGTATTATTGCAGTGTAACAACAGAATATTAATAAAAAAACATGCAAAATATATAGTTATACTATCCCTAAGTAACTATAATAGCAAAGAATAATATTCTTTGCTAATACCAACTAATACGAATATACGGCAACAGCGCCGTTCATAATGTATTTTCTGTGTAAATACTAGCACCTCAATAAAAGAAATAATGTGTCCTTATCTTTATATGACTCCGCAAAAATCAAAGGCCGGCTTCTTTCATAGCATGCCACCGACCGCTGTCGGGTTTCTCGGAAAGAAACCTACGTCGCCGGGCGACAACTAAAATCCAGTTTATATTTTATTATAATCGATCTTGACGAATAAATGAATTTTACAAATGAATGAATTTTATAAATTAATGGTTTTTGCTGCCGAATTAATATATTTCAAGGCAGATGACGCATCTATTCGATATTTTTATTCGAATAGTTTTCAACGAATGTTTTCTTACTAGCTATCGAATTATTCGAATGAATTGCAACTATCGAATGTTTCGATAGTATTCATTCGATAGTTCCCACTACTAATTATGGTGCGTTTAGACTTGAGCACGCACGCACTGATCCTCCGCGAATGCTCAAGTGTAAACGGCTGTGCGCGCACGCTCACTCTGAACCTGTCTGTGCGCGAGTAGCCGCGAACGTGAGCCGTCTGGTGTCGGTTTTTGGTCCATGCTCAAAGGGATTTTATGTGTGCGTGAACGCTCAGTTTGCACCGGCAATTTGTTTTGTCTGCGTTCGTGCCTGCGTGTGTGATTTTTTTTCGTTTTCTTTATTAAAATTATTGGAGTGGATCAATGAATCTTCGTTATTATTAATTGAAGAATATGAAAAGTTGCCTATATTAGGGGATGTTAAACATTCTTTGTATTATTAAAAAATCAAAAAAAAAACGCATGGCAAGATCTTGTAAATAAAATTAATATTGAATATGTCGATATTAATGAAATTGCTATTCTAAAATTTGTATCTTTTGTTCGTAATTTTTGGTGTTATTAAATTTTGTAAATATTCAAAGTCGGGTCTGGTCATTCTTGTAAAGTTTTTGAACTGATCATAGCCCCCCTCAGACACTAAGTTGTTGCAGTAAATTATATCGATTTCTAAAAATTTGGGTTTGCCACGAGCGACGATGTTTCGATTTTTCTCCTTTTTAATAATTAAGTTGTGCATTTCAACTGCAGCCTCGGCTATTTCTTGGTCGTCCATTATTTTCGCCAACACAACTCTGCTGTGCGCGCATAACTGGATCACTTCATTCGTCGAAAAATAAGTTTTTAATTTGAACGGAGCCGAGAGCGCTCGTGCACGCTCAGCTCGTGCGTGCTCAAGTCTAAACGCACCTTTATAGACCATGTTAAAATTTTTACTTAGAAAAGCAAATTGTAATGTAATCCGACCAAAAATCACACTCCTAGGGCTATCAAATTTTTCTTCTAAGGTCTTTCTAAGCTTTTTTTATTAAATTCATTTTTGTAGTTTGCAAAATCATTGCAGTACAGGATACGCACGAACAACGACGTACACCCTGTATACCAAAACACTGTTTATTAATATAGCTACACGCGTCCACATTATTAAATAAGACTACCTCGAAAGGGAGAGCCTGTGATGTGGCGGCGGCGGGTAGGACATAAAGCGCGCACCCAATAAATAATACTTAGCGATAGGCGGGGGATGGGATTAGCAGAAGGGCGGGTGGGGTAGGGCCGACACTATTTACGTCCTTGAGGCCGCGTAATGTGCCAAAACGGCGGTTTAAATTACATTAGCAGAGGGCCCAGGACCGTTATTAATGACCCTCCTAACTCTATTAGAGGTTTTTAGCTTTTGCGTCCAACGTTGGTAGTTGCAATATTAAATTTTAGGCTTCGGGGAGGTGAGTGAAGAAAGCGTGCAGGCACGTGCCTCACAATGCCAATGCTGCATTAATTAAATTGAATACGGTTTGCATTTGGGGAGGATTAAAAAATGGACGTATTCCTTTTTTTTTTGGCAAAAAGTACTAGAGGATAGTAACCAAATATGGCCTAGTATCCTTAAAATGGAATCACTCTCTCCATCATTATAATCACGTGCAGGTTTAGCCTTATCAGTCAAACGGAATTTGTGGCCTTTCAGTTGTAGTAGTAAGAAAATAAGTATTTCCCAAGTAGCATTTTTGGACACATTTTAGGTAATTTTTCTAATAATTGTGTCTGTTTCTTGATACAAAATGGAAACGGTATGCCACAAATAGGAAACATTTTCGAAACCTATATATTTTATATGACTTTATTACATGTGTTTCCAATGTGGTGATGCGGAATCGAAACTTTTAGAGGAAATTTTTCGAAACATTTTCTGCAATTTGTGTCCAAGATGTTCCCGTTTTCAGCAGTCACTGTTTCTTACTGCGAAGAAACAAAATACCAAATTAAATAGTCTATATCTGTGTGTGGATTTACGGGAACCCTATTACTAAGACTTCGCTGTCCGTCCGTCCGTCCGTCCGTTTTATCTTATGAACCGTTATACAGTGCGACAACTGAATGAAGGGCAACGACGTCTGAGGCAGCAGAGGGGAAAGCGTGTAAAAAATCTAGTCATGTCATAGGCGTGCAAATTTATTTTAATCAGATTATTATTAAAAAT
This sequence comes from Sitophilus oryzae, assembly GCF_002938485.1. Lineage (NCBI taxonomy): Eukaryota > Metazoa > Arthropoda > Insecta > Coleoptera > Curculionidae > Sitophilus > Sitophilus oryzae. The sequence continues at coordinate 10,318,914 of NW_022146254.1, forward strand.
ATTAATCAGTTTTAATAAGTACATTGGAAGTAAATACAAATTTTGGTAATTATTTACTTAGATAATAATAGATATACTTAATATAATATTAGGTATAAACTAAGAACGCTGTGGTATTTTTGGTATTTTTTAAACTGAGTCTTAAACTTCAAATGTCTACCTAATAGGTACTTATCTAATAAAAAAACAAATAGGTAAAAAAACTCAAAACATTTGGAAATAAATAAATAATATTAAAAGTATTATAATAAACTATGAACGGTCGAAACCTAAACTGTAAATTATAAATGTCTCTTTGATAATGTAAGTACTTAACTATTAAATAAAAAAAACAAAAAATAAATACTAGGTCTATGAAACACCCTGTACATATAAGAGTCTAATTTTCTTTATCACTTTCATCGTCAGTGTCGGTGTCGGAATCATCATCACTGCTGTCATTATCAGTTTGAATAATTATAGGTTCCACTTCTTCCATGTACTGGTCAACCTCCCAAAATGTATTTTCAATGTTGATTACGTTTTTATTTTTTATTTCTAGATTTTCTCTTCAAAATGCGGGATAAAATTTTGTATACCTAGGTGCAGCTGATTAAAAAAAATTATACGACTTGATTAACTTATTTTTTATTTTAAGCAATGTATTATTTTTATGTCTCTATTCTTTATTCTTGATATTTTTATTAACTTGCAATAAGTTGAGTTATTATTGTTTGATAAAAATCCCCTTTGTTGCAGTCTTAATGGACCCCACTTTACCAAAAACAGAAATATAACTCTTATGGTCATGGATCAGATAAATAAATTAAATTAAACTGGTTTCAAAACTTACCACTTGCCCTAATATTATTAACTATTCCAAAAACGTCGTTACTTTGCCAACATTTTCCAAAAGTTAAATCATTATCCAGCCATGTCTCGTCAATGTAAATTATGTTGCGTCCTTCTTCTCTGTATTTCCGAATTGACTTTATATATTTATATCGCCAATGAAGAATCGTGGGTCTTTCCATTTGGCATTTTTTTGGCATATCCTTTTTGGCATTTCCGAAAATGAAATCCATTGGCCTTTAATAGCATCCTCAATGTTTCGCGACTATACGGAAAATTCATTATTTCTCGCAGCTTAAGGAGTAATTTTTTAAGTGTAGGAACGACTTTTAGCTCCAAATAAAACTTTTTTATTGTTTGTCTAATGACAGGAAAATCTTCAAAGTCTTTCATAAGAGACAAGCGGGTTTTTTTCTTAGGTGGTGATGACAGCATCTCAGCTGGACGTTCCCGTTGCCGCGTCATCTTCTCTATGAATTTTGCGGACTGTTTTTTGAGAAATCTTTTTTTTTTAAATTACTTATACGCGCTTCAAAATTTCAGGTAAATCGGAAAAAAAGTTTATAATAATATAGTGTCTAATGTATAGATAATGAATGGTACGGAACCCTTAGTGCGCGAGTCCGACACGCACTTGACCAATTTTTAAGTATCAATTAGTTACGATATAATTTTTTCTGTTTATTTTCTGTTTATTATACCACTCTATTTAAAAAAAAACTGCTGCTCCTTTCACAACCCTTAACGCCGATCGCGAAAGAAAAATTAACTGCCAAAAAAAACGGTGCAGTGCCCTTCCGAGCCATTAACCGAAATGAAAAACTAATCAATTATTTTCGTCGATTATCGGCGGTCTCAAATGCGCCGCCAATTTTGAGCTTTTCGCATCGACCGGGTCGGCGGCGGCGGATTAAAAAAAGCATCGTTCGCCTAATGAGTTTTCCACGGCGGAAAATTCGCCGGCTTGAGGAAAATTGACTTTTCAGACACTTTAATATTCATAAATCTCTATTTTCGCATCGTGCTGCAGCAGCGACACGCGCTCCGCGTTTCGGAAGTATTTTTTGAAATTTATTTTATGCGAGTTTCTGTATGCTTTTATTCGGATATTATGTGGAAGAAGTTTGGTATAGTGTATGTTATTTCAGACTTATGTGCAGTGAAATTATTTATAAATATTTGAAAATTATCTCTTTGGAAAGTTATTTAATTTTATTTTTAATGTTATATTTCTATATATTTTTTTTTTTCATTTTATTTTCTAGATTTTTTAAGAGTTGTGTTAGATCTGTAGGTATTCTACATTACCCTATTTTCTAAATAAAATAATAGTTTAATATAATGAGTCTGCCTTGTTCTTATTTATTATAAATTTCTGTTTTTGAGGTAGTTCTAAACTCCATTCAAAATTATGTAAAATATAATTTTAATAAACCAGTTTGATGTAGGTTCAAGGGATCAGTTACATACATACATACATACCGCCATTACTCGCTGACGAGTATTTGACACGCTTCAGAAGATGGTCACGCAAGGCGTTTTCTTTCATGAGCTTTTCTGTGACTGAAAAGCCCGATACGGGATGTTATCTGCCTACCGCACTCCGGACATTCAAAAATCTCATTGCTTTGTTGCCTCTTTACTTTTTGGTTGTCGCTCTTAACTGACTTTACAATTCTTCTCCATTCCGTTCTATTGTGAGCTGCCTCTTCCCACTCATTCTGCTTGTTAATTCCCTTTAAGCTTTCGTGGAAAATATCCTTGAACCTTTCGAGTTGTCCACCCGGCCTCCTCTTGCCGTCTCCAAGCTCACCGTAAAGCAGAGATTTTGGTATGCGGTTTTCTTGCATTCTGCATACGTGACCAGCCCATCTTAAGCGGGACTTTGTAATCATGACTTCAATACTCTCGCAGTTAGCTTTTTCAAGGACCGATACGTTTGAGACATGATGGAACCATTTTATTCTTAAGAGTTGTCTAAGATGTCTCTGTTGCAACTTGTTTAATGCGTTCATGTGTTGGCGGTACGGCACCCAGGTTTCGCTTCCATATAACATGGTGGGAATTATTATCGCTCGGTACACCGCAAGTTTCGTTTTTGTGCTCAAGTCATGATTGTAGAAAACCCTGTCTTTTAATTTCCAGAATGCTCTTGAGGCGCTGCTAATCCTGTGCTGAATTTCAGAGTCGATATTGGCCTTTTCCGAAATCAAACTGCCGAGGTAATTGAATTCCGCTACATATTCCAACAGCTTATCTCCGATTTTTATAGCATTGTTGTGATCTTCCGGGGGAGTGCACATGATTTTAGTTTTATCGATGTTCAGCTTAAGTCCCAAGGCCTCGTATGCTCATGTATATGTGTTTAACATTTCTTGCAATTGCTGTAACGTATTTGCAACTAGAGCACAGTCATCAGCGTATTGAAGTTCTGTGATGAATTTTGTACGTGTTTTTGCCCTGAGTCTTTTTATGTTGAACAGACCGCCGTCGTATCTGTATCTAATGCCCAAACCTCTCTCCTGCAGTTGGCTGTCCACTATAATGGAGAGCGCTGTCATGAATATATTGAATAGGAGAGGCGCTGAGACACATCCCTGCCTAACGCCTGTGTTTGTTAGGAAGGGATCGCTCAGTGATCCATGATATGACACTCTTGATTTGTTGTTGTTATGGAGGCTTTTACACACTGTAAGAAATTTGATGGGTACTCCGAACTTTTTCATAATTGCCCAAAGTTCATCTCTGTTCACAGAGTCGAAGGCTTTTGTTAGATCGATGAATGCAACGTAAAGTTTAGACTGCTGCTCTTTTACTTTTTCCTGTAATTGGCGGATGGAGAATATGGAATCGACGGTACCGCGGTTGGTGCGAAAAGGGATCAGTTACCTGCATGTCATCGACCTAATTAAAATATAACAATCGGGTCGACGAAATCAGACACAGGTCACTGAAAGTTGAATTCATCGCGGTCATCACTTTTGTCAATTTTACATAAAACGTTGTACATAAAAATGGACTCGTAAGCAGATAATGTCGCAATCTAGTGTTGGATACACAGACTTTTCCAACCAGATCCTTATCCAAGGTCAATAACGTACATTACCATTCACCCCCTATAAAATTTCCTGTCACCATACTCCCCGTACAACCCCCGTTTTTCACGGTTTATAAACTTATCCCCGACCTCGTTTTAAATCACCACCCTCCCTGTCTGCAGTATCCGCACACCGCCGCGCCGCCCTCTGTTAAGGGCTGCACGGTCACGCGCTTGTCCGCCCTTTCGCACATAAATTAAGGGCGGTAGGACCGCGTTTGTTGTGGTCCAGGGGGGTGAAGGTCCGCGTGACCGGCACGCGGCCCCGCATAAATCGCGCCGTTTGCGGATTTTAAAATTATTATCATTATGAGCTGGACGATATGAAGGAAGAGGAAGTGTAATTCTGTAATGCATGGAGTGGTGTTTGTGAGTGAGTGTTGAAAAAATTGTATGGATGTAGTAAATATAATTTGAGAGAATGAAAAAAAAAACAAAAAAGAGAAAGGACATCAAATATACAGGGTGGTCCGAACTGTATTCCAGAAACTTCGGCAGCATATTCTGCAGATAAAAATAAAGTTCGTATAAATCTATGTCCTAAAATGATTAGTTTCGGAGATACAGGGTGTAGAAGTTTCATTTTTATTTCGATTTTTTCCAAATAATTTCTGAACTATAGTCTACCTTCGGATAAAAATTGGTTTTAGTGTGTTTTTTTGCCATGAGAAATTTGATTTTGATGTCAATATGACTCTTATTTGTAGGGAGCGCCACCTACATGTGTTTTAACTGTTTTGAAGAGTAATAACTTAACTTCTGCAGAGTATGCTGCCGAAGTTTCCGGAATACAATTCGGACCACTCTGTATATAATTTTTACTTAGACATATTCTTCTTCTGAAATCATCTCCTCACGAAGTTTGGCAATCCAAATAGCAAACAGGTTCTGGATACTGCAGCTCTAAATATGTGTATTGATGGGAATCCAAACCAATTTTTGAGTTTTAGCGTCTGCCTATAGATCATTTCATTCAACCCTTGAATTTTGCCTTCGAGTACCAGTCTCGGGCATTCATACTTATCAACTCTCATTACATGGCCTATAGGTACCGTGCGGTGCATCGGAAAACGGGACAGAAAATCCCATCTAAATTTTGAAAAGGTCAAGTATTATCTTCCCAGATGATTTTATGTAAAAGTTATCTAAGTTAGAAGAAATCTAATAATTTTTTGTTTCAATGTACCCAAACATGCTTAGGACTAAATCAAAAAAAAAGTTTAAAACATTTCTTTGTTCATAGAAACTCCAATTTGTACCAACTTTGCCGGAACTCATAAAATAAATTGGAATTGTTCGAATTATTAATCAAAAACGGTTAAAATTATTGTACATTATAAGGGTTAATTTAATCGGCTAATCATAAAAAACTATTTTTGTAGAAAAGTGAATTTTCTACAAAAGAGTGAGTTAGGCGTATCATAATGATTTTCTGTTAACTAGTTATAAAATTCATAAAGAAAAGAAATCTGCCTTAAAATAATCAAACTTTAATCTTTAATAACTTTCGAACGGTGAGGTTTACAAAAAATTGTAGGAGACCTTTTTTGTAGAAAATTCAATTTGTTACAAATATATGAGACGAGATATTTTTTCCAAATAGTAGATACCGAGATATGTTTTTTTTAATAATAAGGAAGAAATAGAAAATTGAAAGGCGGAGGACCGCCTTGATTAAAAATTAGTGTTTTTAACATAGCCATGGGACTCTAGATTGAAATTTATAATATGATTTTTTAAGCGAAAATGCCTAAAGTTGATATATTCAACATGTCATTTTATTCAGAGTGTCATTTTCTATCGAATAAAGTAAAAATTTACCGAGGGTGCCATTTAAAAATCAAAAGTGGTAGTCATTTCCGGTGAAACAGAAAGTGACCAAAAACAATAATTGAATACGCCAATCAATCCTAATTTATGTCATACTAACATACCAAATCTCGTTTTTTATCTGAAAAAATGAAACAGTTATTAGCACCCGGTATTACTATAGAAACGCGTTTTGATTTCATTCAACTATATTTTCATGTTTCTTTAATTTTCTCTAAAACGATTTGGAAATTTTGAAAAGTATAGACTGGATTAACCGGATAGAACAAGCCAAATGTTTTTATAAAGAATGCATTTTTTTCTAAATGTCAATAATATTTTTTTCCTCTTGTAAAGACAATCCGGGGAATACTGTATATTGAACATGATACATGAAAATTTAAAGCCTGTTTTTGGGGTCCGTTACAGTAGCCCCCCCCCCCCCGGTTGTCCAAATTCTTTAATATTTTAGCACTGTATTGCACCCACCTAGCACTACCTAGCACCCAACTTACAGAGCTAGCACCACAACCCCTAGTGAATTACAGGACATTTTTACCGGGGGGAGGGGCTAATGTAACGCTAGCCCCCTCCGGTTGAGTTTTTCCCTTAAAACTTTAGCACTCTATTGCACCCACCTAGCACTACCTAGCACCCAACTTACAGCACTAGCACCACAACCCCTAGTGAATTACAGGACATTTTTACCGGGGGGGAGGGGCTAATGTAACGCTAGCCCCCTCCGGTTGAGTTTTTCCCTTAAAACTTTAGCACTCTATTGCACCCACCTAGCACTACCTAGCACCCAACTTACAGAGCTAGCACCACAACCCCTAGTGAATTACAGGACATTTTTACATTGGGGGCTAATGTAACGCTAGCCCCCCCCCCCCGGTTGAATTTTTCCCTTAAAACTTTAGCACTCTATTGCACCCAACTAGCACTACCTAGCACCCAATTTACAGAGCTAGCACTACACTCCCAGAAGAATTATACCATATTTTCACCTGGCGCACAGTGGGGCGGATGGCAATTCTAGTGGGACAAAACATCAGCGATATTAGGGACTTTATTATCTCGTAATACGAAATAATAAAACTAATGGGCCATAAAACTGTTATAATATACATGACACAAAAACCGTACTGTAAACTATTGCCAAATAAATAAAATTATGATATCAGGTGAAACACTTACAAAAAATTCTATTTAACAGTTATTTCTTAATTACTTTGTAATCTTGTTACACCCTGTATATGTTATTCGAAAAAATACTATTTTATTAAAAGATAAATAAAATAGATGTTTAATTTTCATTTATATATAGTAAGGATCTAAGACGATATTTTAACTTTTATTAAAACTAATAAATCATTTAATTTTATTAGAAGTTATAAGAAATTTAAAAAAGGCTTTTGCATATCATCATCTTTTATTTAACTAGAACATCATGTGGATGTTTTTGTCTTGAGGAAAATTGCCGAACTGACTATTGGTGTCATTCGTTGATTTTTTGAACTCAGTGCCTTTCGATAGTTTCAGAGTTTTCAACAATTATTACAGCAGCATCCCTACTCCCACTAGACCTAAAGCTCACAGTACTTGCAAAACCCAATCTTCTTTTGAAAGGTCCTCTATTAACCCTTTAACGAGTCTTTGTTTCGTGTTTATACTAGCCGATTGAAATTAAACTTTTAAGGGTTCACCAGTTCAGCTTAAATTCCCTGTAACTAATAAAATGCCTTCTAGCCACGATTTATTCTATTTGCGAAAATTGTTTAAGGAAAATCAACTTTTTTCTATTTTCGATATAAAACGATGAAAAATGTCGTTTATCGCCTTTCGTTTTATTGTCACTAAGAAAGTTGGGATCCAAAAGCCCCCCCCCCTCCACGGTAAAAATGTCCTGTAACTCGCTAGGGGTTGTGGTGCTAGCTCTGTAAGTAGGGTGCTAGGTAGTGCTAGGTGGGTGCAATACAGTGCTAAAATATTAAAGAGTTTGGAGAACCGGGGGGTGGGGGTGGGGGCCACTGTAACGGACCCCTATTTTTGTAGTTCAAGGATGATAAACCAAAATCTGTAGGTAATAGAGAAATATGTTTTTTATCACAGAGGCACAAAAAAAAAGATATGCCGATAAGATTTTCACACACAAACGCCGTGAAAATTGGCACCGCAGCCTCGTTACAAAACGACAGAGGGCGCGGACTGTCGTCTCTCGTTTATCCGTCATAATTTATTAAGGCCCGGTTCACACACACACACAGACACGCGGTCCAGATTTATGATGATCCCGTGGCAAATACCGCGATCGGTCAGATAAACACGGAGGACGCCGTTCGGGCTTAGTAGTTTTCGGTGCCAGATTTGTTTTTAACGAGCCAGTTCACGGTCTCTATCTCTCTCATGCTCATTATTACGCATTTTGCTATATAGTAAGAATGTTCAAAAGTATCGATATCTAAGAATCGATACTTATTGATATTAAAAAATTCGATACGTATTGATATTTTAAATATCGATATGAATCTATTAATATCAATATAAATACTTAGATCCTATAAGCTACGTGGATAAATTTGATTTCTGACGGAAATGCTACTGTTTAGGCAAAGTCATTGAAAATGACAGCATACATTATTTAGCGGGCTTATTAACAGTAATGTGATGTTTAACAGTTTAACCATGTGGAATCTAAGGGCAATATTCTCTAGTGTGAGCAAAAATACACATCAATTACATTCCCTCAAGTAATACAATATCCCTTACCATAAGTCATCGAAATATTAGAGATTAAAGCCCATATACAAAGAATGTCTGATATAGTGATGGGCAAAACTGTTATTTTTAGATAACAGTTGAAACTGTTATAGTTATTTATAAAAAACAGTTATTAACATTTACTGCTAAATATCTGAAAGAGTATGAGACGGTCATCGCCAGGCGTATTAACGCAGTTGCAAGTTGCAACAATGACGTGCTCGGTGGTAGTATTTCCAGGGTGTCAAAACATTTCTAAATATCGATTGTTATCTAAAATACCTCTCTAAAAACGGTGGTTATTTACAAATAAGCGCTGTTTACAAATTGCGATATAAAAAAAAGCCAAAATTCGGCCACTCGTCTATAGTATATACCTACGCCCTGCCCCTCGATCCGCGTAGATCCTGAATTGCGTAGCAGTGTACAGGGTGCATCTCACTCGACGGGCGAGAAGCTCTTAGTTATGATTTTACCATTTGCGGTCAAAAAATAGCAATATAAGAAAATGTGTAGTATATTCTTTATAAGTAAACCAACTGCACACTAGAGTTCGAATTAATTTTACACTTAAACTAGCGTGTACCCATAACACTTAAACTAGCGTGTACTTCGTTCGCGTCGAATTAATAATTTCTAATGGTGATGATAAAGCAAAACAAGAATTTCCATTAACATACAAACTGGATAAAATTTTCTCACATTTGCCAAAAATAAGCTTTCTAACGTCGAGCAGTTTAAGCAGAATCGTGGTTAATCAATTACTCAACTTTTTGGAACACCCTGTATGATTTTTGAAAAAATTTCAAAATATGTAAAAAAAAACAAAATAAATTATGCGTGTCCAGGCGTTTTCCCGAAAGACTAACCGTTTTTTAAATAACAAATATTGTAATATTTGAGCGGCGTTTTCACCCTGTTGGAATTTGAGATTCGAGAAACCCCTCCTTATCGAACCTCAACCCCACAGTCAATCCGTTTGCAAAAAATCAGCTTTAAACGTCCAGCAGTTTAAGCAGAATAGTGATTACTCAATGGTCATATTTTATGAAACACCCTGTATATATTTTTAAAAAATCTTAAAATATGTAAAACAACATATTAAAATATACGTGTTTTATGAGTTTTTCCGAAAAACTCACCGGTTTTTAAATAAAAAATATTCTAATATTTCAGAGTAGTTTCACCCCCTTAGAATTCGAGTTTCGAAAAATCCCTTCTTATCGAACCTCTACACACTAAAGTCAATCCGTTTTCCAAAAATCAGCTTTTTACGTCAAGGGCTTTAAGCAGGATCGTGATTAATCAATGACCAGATTTTTCAAAACACCCTGTATACATTTTAAAAAATCTTAAAATATTATTCTGAAAATTTTTCAGAATAAATATATACCTAAATATTGAAACTTAATAAGTAAGTACTGAAACATACAGCGCCATAATATCTCGACCTCCGTCCGTTATGCTCGTAACAGGTTGAAACAGAATGTATCTAAAACAACTGATGCGTTATTCCCCAACCTGTTTCGAACCTCCATCGACAATCGACCGATGCAGCAGTGTTCCTTTCCCACACCTATTATCTCGTCCGCCGCCCTGTTATGCTTGTAACAGGTTGAAAAACAACATATCTAAAATGACTGCTTCTCCAACCCGTTGCGAGCCTCCATCGACAATCGACCGATGCAGCAGCGTTCCTTTCCCACTCCTGTTATCTCCACCGCCAGGCGTTATGCCCGCAACTGTTTCAAAAAACCTGCTTCTTTTATATCCTATTATTTTTAAGCTGTTGTAAATACGACCATTGACGGTATCGACCGAAGCAGCTACGTTCGCCGTAGCGCTTTCCCCACTCCGTTGTCCGTTGTCTCGCCGCCTGTATCGATGGTTGACGAAATAACATGTTTTCCATCCATACTAGTTGTTTTTGGAATTGCTTCGAGCAGCATAGAATTTCGTGGTGATGCAGAGCGCCGACTTCGTTTTTCCTTTCACGAGCGGCCGATCTCTACGTGTCGTTATTTTATATCTGTTATTTTTTAAAAGTAGTAACGGTTGCGTTATGTTATTTATAAATAATTGTTATAAAATAACAGATAGTTAAATAACAACCCATCACTAGTCTGATATGCATTGTTTCTACAAACACTCGTGCTATTTGATGAAGATTTTAGGTATTACTGCCTACTATGTTAAACCTCCATATAAATTTATTTTTATTCGAAACTTAAAGTAGATTAAAATAATTCAAAAATTACTTTTAATCAGCTTTATCTTCATCCAAAATGTTAACGGTTCATATTTTCAGCAACTTTGTCAATACACCAAAAATCCACTTAAAATCAAGTAAGTTAAAACATGAATGTCATATGCATGGAAACAAAGTTAGGAGTTATATGTTATTACTTATATTCTAGCATAGCTTTATCCAGAAAGTTTATAGGGTCTAAGTATAATTATATAATGGAAAATAAATTTCTTGCAGTTATTAGGTAGTTATCTCGCGATGCGGGACTTAATATCTTACCGCTACTTTACGACAAGTCGTGTTTATATACTCTGCGCTGTGCTCGACATATTGTGGAAACGACCCAAGCTCACCTGATGATGGGGTAGGGCCCCAAAACCGGTAGTGAGAGCAGGTTGATCCACATTATGTCGAACACAGCGTGGAATTAATTTCTATATTAGCAGTTCAAGGCAAGAAACTCTTATATAATTTTATTATAGTATAATTATATCTACAATATACAACATCCTTATCGACAACTGGTTTTCTAAAAAATAGACATCCCTACCATCGATGTGAGAAACGCTCTGATGTACCGATAGGGGTAGGAAGTAAGTAGGGAGAAGAACAAAAGAATAAAAAATAGCGATTTAAATTTAAATTGTCTTTTAAATAGGGGTTATGAGGGTTATATGTGTGTTAGATATCGGATATTAGTGTGGTTGGGTGATAAATAGGAAATATAATGCTATGATTTATTGATGACATTGCTAAAAGATCCCTGTGTGAATTTAGACTCTTTGAGTGGTTAAATATAGAAACTAATAGAAGAAGTTTGCTACTTCTTACTTAAAAACTTAACATTTTAGTAAAGTACCAAAGTTTACAGAAATTCTAAAGTTCTTTCAAAGTTTACAGAGATTCTGTAAACTTCGAAACTTTGAAAGAACCAATCTTTTAAAATCTATTTATTTCCCAAAAAATACAAATAAGGCGCCTCATCGCTTACAGCAGACCTGATAAGCAAAAATTCACAGATTTTGCAACATGCGCAACCATCATAGGCGTATTGAAAATACCAGACACAAGTCGGCGGTTGTCGAAGAAAAAACTTTTTTTTACACACCCCTTAATTTTAAATGAACTTATTCAATACTTTACGGTCACCCTTATAATGTTTAATACTGAACTGTGATATTTATTTCTTGGTTACAGAAACCATGCAATGTAAGGTCGTGGCGGTAAGCAGCAAAAATAAATTACATTAATAAAAATTAATGTAAAAAATAAAATTTGGTCACAAAAAGTTTTTATTATTTTTCTAAAGTAATAACCATAAATATAAAATCTTGACACTTAGTGATGGTGGTTTCATTATGTTGTTTCTTGCATTGGACTTTATTAATTAAATATAAATCTGAAATCTGAAACAAAATTTCAGATTTTAACGGTAGGTACCTATAATTTTTTAATATTAATTCGGAAAAATAAGAAAGTAAACGTAATAATAATTAATATCGGTTTAAAGGTCGAAACTACCAGTTTGATTAGATTATCGATGTATACTCTGTTTTTTTTTTCTCGGGTAAGACAGACGATGATAAGAAAAGCAGATGACATCTCATACCAATCTATTTATTTTACTAAAAAAAGTTTGCAATATTTTTTAAGTTAGCTATGGATGGGTTTAAATATAAATCCGTCATGCGTCGTCTCTTGTTGTTTTTAACCAGTTTTATTGGTTTATTTCAAAAATGACAGATAATATTTCAATTTTACTGGTTTGGTTTGGTTTGGTTGGAACGGAACGATGAACGACAAACGGACGCCGGATTAGGATTCTAAGCCCCTCAATTTTAATATCTTTGACATGTGTGCTTGTCCAGACGCCTGTCATAAAATATTTTTGAAATGCTGCGAATAAGAAACTTCTTATTTCTTATGAAAATCATTTTTTATTATCTTGACTCTCCGAGACGTTTTCCATATCCGTATATACACCAGTGGTAAGTCACGGTAATATTTATTAACCATATTCATATTAGGTATTATTACTTACCTTCCTGATTTATATTTCCTGTTGTCTCTGATGGTCCTTCAAAATCTTCCAAGGTCGAAGAAGAAGTACCGATTGTAGTTACTGATAAAACTTTAGCAATTTTCTCGCGATTTCTATAGGCTCGACAACGTTCGACGTTTAATTTAAGTTTTCTAGCTTTTTTTCACCTTCTGTAGTATTTAAGATTTTTTTTTAACGAAGATTCAGTTAATGAACGATGAACCGTTTCGCTTATCCGCCATTTTTTAAAAGGTACCACAGACCACTTGATACGAGTCATCACGTGAACTATTGGATTTTATATTTATACATTATATTTGCATTTTATATCCGATTCAACTTATGACTTCCGATCTAATTACTCCTACACTGATATAACCTGTATTACGACTTATTCTAGGTTAATTAAGGAAATTTGCTACCAATTTTGAATTAAGTTATACTGCAAAGACTAGCATAGCCTATGATTTGTCGTTGTCAATTATAATTTAAAAGTAAAAATACGCAAAAATATTATTTTTATAAAGCCACAAAGGAGAACAACAAATTGATAATGATTAAATAGACCATCCAAGAGATAATGAAATTAAAAAAAAAATAATTAAGTTTTAACTGTCATAATTTACAAGGAAAAAGCAGTTCTAGCATAATTCAATAGGTTCAAAATTTACACGACCATTAGTTTTTACATTTTCGATAAGTTATGAGATTGTTGGGATACGAGAGGTGCTTAGACATTTTCATTTTCAAAAACGTCTTGTATTTCGAAAATCAATTTTACTTCGAAGTGCAAGTAAATTAGTGGATATACCTAAATAAGCCAAATAGGTATCTTTTTTTCAAGTAATGATGTTTATAAAATAGGCGAGTATTGTTTTAACAAATACTTATACGTATATTACGTCAAAGTGCAGAGACAACATTATTTTTGATGTCGACTGTAAAATAATGTGAAAATTACGGGAGTTATAAAAAATTATATACAAATACATAAAACATGATAGAAAGTTTAGCAAATATTATATTACAATCAAAAATAACATACATGCATACATATAAATTTAAAATGTGGTAAAATACAAATATGAGGTATGGGTGCAAAATATGACATGTGCATTGGTGGCTTACACACTGGATAAAATCAAAAAAATTGCTAATCAATTAAAAAATGCAATAAGGAAGTTAGCGTCTTTTTAACTTATATTAATAACAACTAAAGGCAATTCCATAATTTCGGAGAAAAAAGAATATTATCATATGTATCGATTTAAAGTCTAAAGCACTTCGCTATTAAACTCTTAAGAAAATCAAGAAATCAAATTTAATTAACTAACCCAATCCCATAAGGACGCAACTGAAATAAAAATTACAGAACTGTTTTTATATGAAAAAATACATCTTGATACATGGAAGACGTGTACTAAATTTTATAAAGATATTTAAAATAGTATCAGTGTTATTATAAAAAAAACTGATTTTCCTGAAAACTTTACCGCCCTGTATAAAAATGGGAGGCAACATTACTTTTGATACTGTTAAATAATATGATAATTAAGAAATATATAAAAAAATTGTGTACAAATACATTAAACAGAGAATACAAAATTATATACATACATATAAAATTAAGCGTAAGTACCATAATAAGGATAATACCTTATTGTTTACGAATACAGTGTGAGCTTACAAGACTCACATTTACGAACAAAATAAAATAAAATATTCATGAAATATAACACACACCCTATTAGCTTCACGGCTTATACAATCGAATAAATCACATAATATTTCTCTCACCTACATACTTGACTTAAAACTCAAAAAGTACTCACCAATATCTTAAACCTAACAGATTTTAATCAATTTTCAACACTTTTAACACTTCGAAGCGTATTTTAACATTATTGATCATTTTATTTACGACCTCTACCTTATTTCGGCCTTCGAACGACTTTGCCCTATTCCATATTCCTATAACGCCGGCTAAACTATCGACGTGTTGACAGGCAGGTTATCGAACCCATGCGGCTCTAGCATGTCGGTTTTTCAAAGATGGGTCCCATATAAACGCGGCCAGAAGTATTTTCAATACTAAAAAAAAAACAACTATCAAAAACTGCAATAGGCCTAAGAAGGCCTTGCAAGCTCAATAGGCATTTAAAGCTGATGAAATTGACGGACGAAGCCCTGTGTAAATTTATCAGTCTGTGTAAGAAGGAACATATTTTATGTCAGTGATATAGCCTGATAAATATAGTGTATATAGGGTTTCCTCTCCAAGTTATTAGACTTTTAGAAAATGATACGACTGGAGAATGTAACCCAGAGATCAGGAGAGGACCACAATAGATCTGTAAAGGTCTCAGTGGAATAGGTCAACCGATTCCTCAGAGATATAAGTAAATTTTTAAAATTTAACTTTGATTAAAATAATTGATGTAAAGAAAATATTTTAAATTGTATTTTTTTTACCTAATAATATAAGTAATATCAGAAATACTTACATCGCAAAATATGCAAGCTCCTTTATATATAATGGGTCGGAAGAGTACCAAATTAAGTCCCTAGAAGTAGGAGAAAACAAATAGAATTATTATTATTTAATCTTATAAAATAAAAAGAAATAATCTATACCGTGTAGTAACGGTATAGATCATTTTTGTTATTTTATAGAGTGTGAAGAGAATGTTTTATTTTATATACATATAAGAATCGCTTTTAAAACGTCCTTCGACATTGTGCGATGCCTAGTCGCCATTGATTCCGTTCATTCCAGTCTCCGTCACGCAGATCTCTTGAGCTCATCGCCTTCTTGACACCCTCCATCCAGTTTGTCCTTGGTCTTCCCCGTTTCCTTCTCTTTTGTGGAAACCAGTTTAGTACCTTCTGAGGCAGTCGCGTGTTATCCATCCTTCTCACATGTCCATATCACTTCAGTTGGGCACTCTCTATTTCCTCTACTATAGTTTTTTGTCTACCCATTTTGTCCCTGATTGTTTCATTTCGGACTTTATCCAGCCTTGATGTTCGTGCTGATCTCCTTATCGCGTCCATTTCCACCCCCAGTAATTTTCTTTTGTTATTCTCTGTCAACCTCCATGTTTCCGCCCCAAATAACAGATTGCTTTTGATTTTACCTATTTTACCCTTTACCTATTTCGTGTGTATTGTATTTCACCAACACTGTTCAAGATATATCTCAAACAAGTTCTCAAAGGTTGGAAGCAAAAATGTAGAAATATGGGAGTACCCATAGGGGATAACATGCTCTACACACTTTGCTTCGCGGACGATCAGGTGATCATAGCACAAGATTACGATGACATAAATTATATGACACGTAAGCTTATAGAAGAATATCAGAAATGGGGAGTCGAGATCAATACTAACAAAACAGAATATATGTGTATCGGAGGAGAACAACAAGATCTAATACTAGAAGAAGGGAAGAAAATTAAGTGCTGCACAAAATACAAATATTTGGGTATGCAAATCACAAATGATGGACTGTTGGATACAGCAATTAAAGAACGAAACCAACTTGGAAGGAATACTATCACCGTATTGAATGGGATACTGTGGGACAGAAACATAAACAACAAGAACAAAACTCTAATATAAAATACCATCATAAAGAGTATAACCACGTACAGCTGTGAAGTGTGGCCAATTAAGGAAACAACAAAACGAATGCTGGAAGCTACAGAGATGGATTTTTGGAGAAGATCAGCAGGCAAATCAAGACTCGAGCGAATAACTAATGAACGCATAAGAGGGATTATGAAAGCAAATGGACGACATAAAGAACAGTCAACTCATATGGTACGGGCATGTCCAAAGAATGGCAGAAATAAGAATCCCAAAGCAAATTATAAACTGGAAACCTGCAGGAAGAAGAAAACCGGGTAGACCGAGAAGAAGTTGGTAGGAAGGGATTGACACGTTTATGGAGGAAAGATCTCTCGGAGACGGTGCATGGAGAGACAGACAGGCATGGAGAGATGGCATCGGAAGACGTAGAACGTTTTAAACCGATTAATATATATATATACCTATTTCGTTACTCCAGAGTATATTATTCAGACATTTTATTGCATTTCTGGCCTTGACTATTCTCGAGCTTATTTCATTGTCGTCTTTCCCGGATTTATCAAAAGTAACGCCTAGGTAATTGTATTCGTTACATGTTTGTATGTATTCATTATCTAGTTTTATTGCTGTTTGATCCGATCCAATGCAGAGGGATTTAGTTTTTGCGATATTCATCTCCAGTCCCCAAACTTGGTATTCCTCTTTCAGTTTTCGTGTCATATATTGTATTTTCGTAGTCATCTTTGTCTCCTGCACAAATAACTTGGTCGTTGGCGAATTGCAAAGTGTATAAGCAAGATTCTTCACTTATTGGTATGCCCATGCCTCTACACTTGCTTTTCCAATGCTTTAAAACTTGGTTGATGTATATTTTAAATAAAGTTAACAGGCAACACCCTTGTCTTAATCCTTTTGATATTTTAAATGGTTTTGATACTTTATTTCCAGTTTTTATCGAGAAACAAGAATTTTTATATATCTTTTGTATTGCTGTTATAAGTGTGTGATTTAATCTGGTTAGTTTAAGAGATTCCCACAGTTTGGTGATAGGGACGCTATCGTACGCTTTCTGGAGATCGACAAACATTAGGTGTATATCTTCATTTATATCTATTTTCTTTTCTATGAGAAGTTTCAAACAGAATACATTATCAGTGCAGGATCTCCCAGCTCGAAAACCTGATTGTTAATTATATATTAAATAAAAATAATTCCTGTGGAATAGGATAACAAATTAAGGCATTTAATTTTTTTTTCATCAAGGTACAATAATACTTCTCTAGAAATTGATTTTTGGTTTATCGCAATAGTTTTATTTTTATTGGATACATTCGCTTTTGAAGAAAACAGTAACCATACACAGCAATTTTAGCATCAAACTCAGGCTTTTGCTTTTAGTTCAAATCAACATAGTTATGAACTGGAATAGTATTTACTGTTTTTAAAATGATAGGTAGTAACAAATAACTAACATAGTCCAGAGTCACTAAACGACACTAACAACCATACTTCTCTAAATGGACTAAAGTGTCACTTAATTCAAAATTAATACACTCTTTCAACTAATTCGATAAAATAGATTAGATAAAAATTCGACCCAAAAAAAAATTAAAAGGAGCAATCAGATTTTGAAGCACGGACGAACAACGGTGTGCAATTTCCCTTTTTCCGAGTGATTTTTTCAAGCTTTTTTTCTTCCTATTACTTTATCTATCCCACTCTCTCTTTATTTCTGCCTTTAATGGGATCATTTTACTTCTCCACCGTTCGATGGCCATCTATAAATCATAAAGCGAAATTAATTTCCTTCTTTACTAATTGGGGAAATAGCGGGATTCTTTTTTAAATATTTAAAAGCCGTCTTCCAATATTGGGATTTCGTATTAATTGGTTCTCAAATTATTAATCCCCTTTTTTTCAGTTTCTACGTTTCTTTTCTCTCCTCTTTCTTTTTCTCTTTCTTTGTCTACCCTCTCATTTTTAATATCGACTAACTGTCTCTCGATTACACGGCAATTTCTGATTGAAAGTGAAGTTGATCATTTAAAAAAAATTCTCATCTTTAACCGATTTACTATTTGGATTTACTTAAGAACTAATTTTCTTAGTTATAAAATTACTATAAAAGGGTAGTATATTTTGACCCTAGAATCACGATTATCAGGTTTTTTTCCCGAGAAAAAATTTTGAATTTTTTGAAAAACAATTAAATGACTTGTGTGCCTCGGCTGTATGTCAAACGTACAGTCTCGTCACAAAAAGTGTAATTTTTACTCCTAATAAGAACAATATACTATTATGTTCTTTAGATTACTAATATAATTCACAATATCTAATGAGAAAACTAACAAATATCAATGAAACAAAAACTTATTTTGTACAAGACGGATCGATACATGAAACTAAACTTGGGTAATAGTCTCTTCTACACCTACACGGTTTCGTCAACAACAAAGTTAAACTCGGGGCGAAGCTGGAAAGTTGACCAAAGCTCCTTATTTATAAATAAGTAATTCGATAACCTGATAGACTTAGACTTAACTTTAGCAAATTCGTTATTAGTTTCTTGTAGGTTACCCAACGTTGTTGCCTTGTTTTGCCCGCAACTTTACCTTCTGAATGGTATAGCCTATATTCCCAGCACATTGATAATCATGCATAAAATATATTCCTAAATACAGGGTCCACTATTGCCGGACCCTGTATTTAGGAATGTATTTTATAAAATAAAACTCTGCATATTTTTTAACTGGTAGCTAATGTCAGACGATTTTTCTACTAAAAAAATAAATATGACGAATGAAATTTTGTTAATTAATGGTCAAAGTTAATAGTATAAGAAATATCTCACAAGCAAGTCGGTGAAAATCATTCATGCAATTAGAAAATACATGTGGAAATACTGTATTTAGAATTACATATGTATACCTAAGCCGCCATCTTGAGTTCTTGGAAAAATCAAATTTGGGACTAAAATTAAATACTTAATAGTCTCTTCAAAAAATTCAGAATTATCCAAATCAGACTAATAGTTCTCTTCAAAAAATTCAAAATTATCCAAATCAGACTAATAGTTCTAAAGCAAAAGCAATATGCATTTACAGTATACATGTTGATTCTCACTATACCTTCCGTTTCCATTCCATATCCGTTCCGTATTTTTTATTGTATTGACGCTATACGCAAGCTTCCGTTCCGTATCAGTTCCATACTTTTTATTGTACAGGGTGAGTCAACGATAAAGTCCATTATCTCATTTGTTTCGAGGTTTACAAAAAAATGTTAAATATAAAAGTTATAGGGAAGGTTAGGATACACATATTAAAATTATTATAGAGTATACAGGGTGCTTCAAAAAAGTGTGGTGGATATAACATATGTTTTTTTAAATGCAACATCCTATTTTTTATTTTATTTTTAGATTCTGTCTAAAATTTCATAACTTTTTTATATATAATGTTATATACTTAAAATTAATAGTTTTTGTAATATTTAAATTTGTTTAAACAAATGTCAAATTGCAGTGTGATAAAAAATTGTCAGTGGTACCATTGTTTCTGAAGTTGAAATACCAAAATTTGGTATGAGAGTTTTATAAAGATGAAAAAAAAATATATGTAAAGATATTTTAGTTAAATGCTACAGGGTGTTCAAAATATACTTATAAATTTCAACTACTTAAAATTAAAAAATCTCAGATTTTTTAAATGGTTTGGTTTACACTATATATTTTCATTTTTTCTGATAGATTTTGCAAAGCTCTTCAACTTTTATTAAATATGTCATATACCTATTTTTAATAGTTTGCGATTTATTCCAATTTTTTCTATTTTTACCATATCTTTAATTCAATTAGGTACGCTATTGCCATGACAAAAAATAATAATGATCAAAATTTCATATGTCTGTTAAGCAAGTTAAGAACAAAACGTGAATTTTAGTTTACTGTGTTGTAATAAGTATAAATGGTAGAGGTAAAGATAATAGTTTTACAGATTTTCCTGAAAATGAATTAGTCAATGTGACTGATATACAAGAACAAGCCAAGAAAAACATATTTTTTTGGCTCAGTACTATATATTACATAGTACTTTGCTAAGTACTATAAGAATAGATGTAGATTATCTAGAAAACATTTTCATATTATATTATATTATTTTCAGTGTGTAATGGGACGGTTCCGCAGCTGTAATATTGGTTTTATGAAATGAATTATAAACCAGAATTACTACGAGAAAAAAACTTTACTGTATGACTGTATGTCGAAAAAAATTCCTATATCGGTAGTCGTCAACAATTAGATAATCTAGTTAGTATTACCCTAATCTGTGACTGTTAGCCCCGACGGAAAAGCCAAGTGTTATCTTTCATAATATAGAAATACACCAAGAAATTCACCATTACGATTTTAGTTGATTTGAGTAAATTTAATTAATTTTAACTAATAATAGCAATTATTGCAATTAATTATTAAACTACTTGTTAAAGATAAGTAGTAAATACTTTCGTTTTGTCACGGCAACTATGATGTTATAGCGTAATTGTATTAAAAATTAGTGTAAAAATAGAAAAAATTGGAATAAATCGCAAACTATTAAAAATAGGTATATGACATACTTAATAAAAGTTGAAGAGCTTTGCAAAATCTATCAGAAAAAATGAAAATATATAGGGTGTACCATTTGAAAAATTTGAGATTTTTTAATTTTAAGTAGTTGAAATTCATAAATATATTTTGAACACCCTGTAGCATTTAACTAAAATATCTTTACATATATCCTTTTTTTCATCTTTATAAAACTCTCATACCAAATTTTGGTATTGCAACTTCAGAAACAATGGTACCACTGACAATTTTTTGTCACACTGCAATTTACCATTTGTTTAAACAAATTTAAATATTACAAAAACTATTAATTTTAGGTATATAACATCATATATAAAAAAGTTATGGAATTTTACGCAGAATCTAAAAATAAAATAAAAAATAGTGTGTTGCATTTAAAAAAATATATGTTATATCCGCCACACTTTTTTGGAGCACCTTGTATACTCTACAATAATTTTAAAATGTGTATTTTAACCTTCCCTATAACTTTTATATTAAACATTTTTTTGTAAACCTCGAAACAAATGAGATAATGGACTTTACTCTATCGTTGACTCACCCTGTACAATTTATATCATTACGAAAGTTTTATTTTAAAAATTTGTGTTTTTTGAAAAGGGTAATAGATTTAATTAAGAGGTAAAATAATGAATAAATATCAGCAAAATTTTAATAGAGCTGGTACAAATGTAAGAACTTGACAACGCTGTTTTCGATACGCTTCAGTCCGTCCGCCAAAAAAATGTAAGGAAGGAAAGAATATGGAACGGAAGGGAAACGGAATGGATAGTGTGCATTGTCATATTCATTTACATGATATAATATTTTATGTAAACGGAAGGGAGCTGATACGGAAGGTATAGTGAGAATCAACCTTACCTCGATCCACTGTGCGGCGATGCCAACAGACGGTATATTAAAATATTTTCTGAAAATAAGAAGAATCTATTTTAGAAAACTTCCGCTCCCCGTTATATTAATTCTAAATAATTTATTTAATATCTAGTCTCTCCATGTTGTATCTGTTAAAATTCTATCTTCGTATGGGAGTGAGGCGCCCTTATTACTTTGACATCCAGTTTCGTGTAAATATTTATGATTTAATGAATAAATTTCGCCGATCTCGCCGTTATTTAAGACGATATAACATACTTATAAAGTAGTGGCGCGCAGGGGGCGTGCATGTCTTAGCTAAATATATGCACATTTATGCACATGTATGAGATAAATTGAACGTAACCAGAATATTTTACATTTAATATATAGTAAACTGAGGCTTAATTGCGATTTATTTATAGTCGGATTAATCAAGTGTAATATTTTAGCTTTGGCAAAAGGTTATTCACTGATGCTGCTTTGAAAAGCGCATGTGAGGGAATATAATTTCTATCCAATATTGCTACATTCTACATTTTAACGAAAAATTGTCTGTAATTAATTAAAAGAAATCATGACTATTACCATTATTATTAAAGAAACTATTATTAAAAAACACTAAATTAAATAACCAGTTTGTCTATACCGGGTGCGTCTCAAAAATGGGTCACCCCTATAATTTTTTTATTTTTTCAGATAAAAAACGAGATTTGTTATGTTAGTATATGACATTGATAGGATTGATTGACGACATAGGATTGATTGACGTATTCAATTGTTTTTGGTCACTTCCTGTTTCACCGGAAATGACTACAGCTTTTGATTTTTAAATAGCACCCTCGGTATATTTCTACTTTATTTGATAGAAAATGACTCTCTGAAAAGGATGACATATCATATGTCAACTTTTCTTAAATTCTTAAATTGCTAATTTTTAATCAAGGAGCCTTGGCAAAATAGATCTGATCGTCTAATGTTTTTCGTGTCTTGTTCCAAATCGTATTTTTAATCATATCTCAATTTTTTCAAACGGAACAAGGCTGGCTCATTAGCATACTTGGAAAAAGCATATTTTTACGAATAATTTGATATCATACACTTGGTATTTTGAGCCAAATTATCGTTAGGAACCGCATGTTACAATTTCAAATAAACCATATGAAAAAATGTCAAAAGTTGACGTATGATACGTCATTCTATTCAGAGTGTCATTTTCTATACGAGGGTGCCATTTAAAAATCAAAAGTTGTAGGCATTTCCGGTGAAACAGGAAGTAACCAAAAACAATTGAATACGTCAAATTTACTAATACCAAATCTCGTTTTTTTATCTGAAAAAATAAAAAAGTTATAGAGGCGCGCTATTTTTGAGGCGCACCCGGTATATATATATTTTTTTAAGTCATACCTTTTAGAGCTTTGAAAAAAAAAATAATAAAAAAAAAGCAAAAAAAAAATAAAAAACCAAAAAAATTAAATAAAAAACAAAAAAATAAATAAAAAAAATAATCTAGGTAGGTTGCTCTCAAAATTTCATTTCAATACAAACTGTCGTATCCAACATTTAGTTAAATACATTTACTAGATAAAGCAAATTAATCTTGTAATTTCTCAAAATAATACAATAAAAAATATACAAAATTAATTGAAAAATTGATCTTACCAAACTAACCTCTAAATTTCATCTAATTTGTCCTTGCTCCTATCTTATAACCGAGAAAAAATCCAATAAGAATTTCAATATAACACCCCGTTCACAGTCTAATCACTAATTTACTAAAACACCCGCATTACACTGACGCTAAGAATGGACCTGAGAAAGTTTTTTTTTTACTTTCGCCAGAACAAAAGAACGCGAATCGAGACGGGAGAGCAAATTAAAATTTATTAAAAAAGTTACTTCCATTTTGAGCGGTAATTTGCGTATATTCCGGAGACTTAAACAGAACAAGGGGTAGGAGGATACGGCTGGTATGCTAAAGAAAAAAGGGGCAAGGTAAAGAAAAATAGTAGGGGGAGGTATTTTGAGAGTAAACAGATGAGTTTTAGCACTAGCGTAAAAATTATGAACATCTGTAAAAGATTTGGATTGGTTTGATTTGGTTTAGAATTAGAATTGAGCAAGCGAGAAAAATTTTCGTGAGTATGAAATCGTTTTTTACAAGGCGAGCCCTCAGTGCGGAACTCAGAATTCGAATGGCCAGATGCTACGTCTTCTCTGTGTTACTCTATGGATGTGAGAGCTGGACACTAAATTCACAGACCGAAAAGAGAATAGAAGCCTTCAAAATATATGTGTACAGACGGATGCTGCAAATCTCATGGGTACAAAGGATCACCAACGATGACGTACTCCAGCGCATACTGAACACCATCAAGGAAAGAAAAATGCAATACCTGAGTGATGTGATGAGAGGTGATAGATACGAAATACTGCGCCTCATACTAGAGGGCAAAGTGCAAAGGAAAAGACCAGTAGGAAGACGCCGGAACTCATGGCTAAAAAAATGAAGGAGATGGTTTGAACGCTCCTCTGCGGAAATCTTCCGAGCTGCAGTTTCCAGAGCCACAATTGCCATTTGGATCGTTAACCTTTGGCAGGAGAGGGCATGATAAGAAGAAGAAGATTGAATATTATTTCTTTGATTTCAAACGTAGGAGCATGCGATGCAGAAATCAAAAAAGGTTGAATATAGCACACGTGTAAGTCCATGACCAAGCTTAATATCATCATCATCGTCATCATTTTCAGCTTATTCAACCAAATTCAATTCCCAAAATCCCAAATATATGTATAGCTTCTTGAATACCTTCTTTTTGGACAGTAAGGTCTGTCTTTTTGTATTTGTTTATGTTTATAATATACATTCTAAACTACATTCATACAGGTTATTATATAAAATTTCTGAAAAAAAAATATTTTTTCTACAACTATAAGGTTTCTTTCTGTATATTTTTCCTTATATTTCCTAAAGGGTAAAACATCAAACGCACTTCAACAGTTTTATTTTTATCTAAATTCCTTCTTCTATTCCATTGTCTCGGCGCGCACAGCAATCGTAACGTTTCTGTGAAAACCTGAAAGATTTTCCATGCAAAAAAAATGCTGTTCTGATCCATTTCCTTTCAAACAAATGGAATTTCATCGCCTCTGCTACCAGAAAAAGAGAAAAATAAAACATTTCGCACCATTTTTCAAAACTTATCTGTAAAAAGTAGAGACGAAAAAACCGGGAGAAAGAAGGAACAAATAAATTATAAATTTCCTTATCGCCATCAAACAAAAAAAATGAAAAAAGTGACGTAAAGGAAAATAAAAAATAATCGTTTTGAACTTGCTGATTCTTTTAGCAAGTTCTTGATGGCGAAAAGAGCTACTCTGTGTAGGAATTAAGAATCAGAAACAGAAAAAAAATATCTTGACAGAAGATAATAAATATCGGCGCTAAAAACAATGAAGTCAGGCGTTGAGATACGGCATGAAATTAGAATTTATGACCTTCATTTTTTTCTCCGGAGTTCTTTTTTTGTGTAGGGAGTAAGGAGAAAATATTTTTTGTTTTTTCTTTGTAAATTCCAAGACTCATTAGAAGAGGGTTAATACCGAAAAATATTTTTTATATTTTGGAATTAATATAGTTAGATATTTATATTTGAAATTTATTTTAAAAGAAATTATTTTGAATTTTTATACAAAATTATACAGGGTGGCGTTTCGTATACGACGCGGAGGCTCTAAGGAAAATGACAGTTTGTATTAAAATGAAATTTTGGGAGCTTATATAGGTTAATTTAGATCATTTTTTAAAAATATAGAGTGTTCCCAAAAAAACTTACACATGAAAGTTGTGTTTTTTGTAATGAAACACCCTATATATTAATTGATTTTCCGATTCTAGGAAAAAAATAAAGGCGAGTTTTTTTAGAGAAGTATATGATTTAAATGTAAGGTTTTTGACATATATTTAACATTTTCTAAAAATGAAGAACAAATTTTAAATTTCAATGAAAGCTACCTAAATTGGAATTTACCCCGTATTATAGCCTAATATGTAGTTAAAATAACTATTTTACTTTAAAACAAATGAAAACTTGACCCAAAAAGTTATACAGGATGAGACAAATTAATATTGAACATTGGCCGGTTTTAAAATCAAGTTACTTTTTTAATTTTTTTAATATTACCCTTTCGAATGGTAAAAAAAAGAAAATAGACGAAAGAGAACAGGAAGAAAAGACAACAGAAGTAAAATATAATTTAGATAGCTTCAACCACGAGAGCGTGAAGGATTTATACAAAAATCGACTGGATGAAAAACTTTTAGAAGAAAATTTTGAAAGTACAGAAGAACAGTAAAATTATATTATAGACTGCATGAGAAGTGCATCAGAAGAAGCTTTGGGAAAATACGCCAAACCCAAAAGAAGAGTACCATACTGGTGGGATGAAGAAATTGAGGAAATGATAAAAGCTAAACGAGAAAAGTACAACAAATTTCTAAATATAAAATCGAACGAAAGTAAGCATGAATACAAAACAGCACAAAGAATTGTACGGAAGCTATAACAAAAAAGAAAAACGAAAGCTGGGAAAGAAACTGCACAAGAATTAATACATATATAGGAGCTACTAGAAGTACCGAAAGCTGGAGAATATTAAGGTCCCTTCGAAAAGAGAAGACTAAAGATATCATCTCACCAATTACATTACCAAAATGGGACGAATGCTTTGCTAAACTGTTGACTGAAGAAAGGGCCGAATATCAACAAACATTTCAGCCACAATCCGACATTCAAATAAGAACCGCAGCTTCTCCACTGAGGATCAATACCAAAGAAGTAAAACAAATTTGCCAAACCCCGAAAAATAGAAAATCGCCTGGTCCAGGTGAAATTCCCCCAGAATTACTCAAGTACGGCACGGATAAATTATATAAGCAGCTCGTTAGTCTTTTCCAAAAGTGCCTTAATGGTGAAAATATACCGAAAGAATGGAAGACATCATATATAACAACAATACACAAGAAAGGAAGTAAGACGATAACTATCGAGGAATCTCCGTGCTGAGCTCTGTTTCAAGGGTCTATGGAAAATTGGTCAAAAAGAGAATTGAGGAAGAATACCGGGATATGGAGGCTGAAGAACAAGCGGGATTTAGAGCTGGTAGATCCACGGTCGACCATTTATTTACACTAACACAGATAATTGAGAAAAAGATGGCAAGAAATCAAGAAATACATCTCCTCTACGTAGACCTCAAGAAAGCATATGATGTGTACCCCAGTCTAAATTGCGGGAAGCCCTCGAGAAAACGAATATCAGCATAACATTAATTAAGGCTGTCCAAGAACTTTATAAGAACAACATTAGCCAAGTAAAGAAAGGAAAAACAATATCAAAGGGATTCAGCATAAACAAAGGTCTTAAACAGGGCTGCTGTCTATCGCCCACACTGTTTAAAATCTATTTGGAACAAGCTCTGAAAACGTGGAAAAGGAAGTGTGAACAGATGGGGATACTATTAAACGACTCGATACTTTACACTCTTTGTTTCGCTGATGATCAAATAATACTAGCTCAAGACTACGAGGATCTGGAATATATGACCCGCAAACTAATTGAAAAGTATAACAAGTGGGGGCTGGAGGTAAACCTTAAGAAGACGGAATATATGTGTATCGGCGGCGAACAACAGAACATAATCCTAGAACAGCAACAGCAAGAAATAAAACACTGCCAAAAATATAAATACCTTGGCATGCACATTACCACCCTTGGTAGCCTTGATGAAGAAATTAAGTGCAGAAACAACCATGGAAGACAAGCAATTAGACAACTCAACAGTATTTTATGGGATAAGGCCGTATCAAAAGAAAACAAACACAAAATTTATAACAGCATAGTTAAAAGTATCATTAGTTATGGTAGTGAAGTATGGCCTTTGAAAAAAAGAAACCTTAAGTTACTCGAAGCTACAGAAATGGACTTTTGGAGGCGCGCGGCCGGAAAATCGAAACTGGATAGAGTTAGAAATGAAAGAATTCAGAACATCATGGGCGTTAAACACCGAATATCAGAAGACATCAAAATTAACCAACTCAGGTGGTACGGGCACGTACAAAGAATGGAAGAGAACAGAATCCCGAAAAAATACTCAATTGGACACCACAAGGCAAACGCAAGAGAGGTAGACCTAGATGGAGTTGGAGAGAAGGAATAGACGGGGACATCAGAACAAGAGGAATAGACGAAAACCTCTGGACAGACAGAGACCAATGGAAACTGGAAATCAGAAGACGTCGAAGAACGTTATAAACTGATTTGTATATATATATATATATATATATATATATATATATATATATATATATATATATATATATATATATATATATATATATATATATATATATATATATATATATATATATGTATATATATATATGTATATATATATGTATATATATATATATATATATATATATATTATTATGTATATATATATATATATATATATATATATATATATATATATATATATATATATATATATATATATATATATATATATATATGTATATATATATATATATATATATATATATATATATATATATATATATATATATATATATATTATTATATATATATGTATATATATATATATATATATATATATATATATATATATATATATATATATATATATATATATATATATATATATATATATATATATATATATATATATATATATATATATATATATATATATATATATATATATATATATACTTTTTAATTTAAATAGAACATCTAGTATATTATTCTGATATTTAATGGGGAATTCATATCTCTTCACAATATTATTAAAGTTGCTACCCCTCAAAGAAAGATTTTCCTAGATATTTTCATTTATATGATTTAGTGTCAATAGATCTTTATTATGTAATAAAATCTAGGTAACTGTGATATGTCTGACGTTACTTCAACATAGCAGTCAAATTAATTCAACTCTATCAACTAGTTATCATTTCATATCAAATGAAAATGGAAACTTATCCTGCATCAGAGAGAATTGATATAGATTCTCTTAATTGGTGAGTGCAGTGTGCATTCACCAATTTATTGAAGTTCGATAAAAAGCATTCATAAACAAATATGCGCACATAGTGCACACATTTTTTTTTAATTACCTGCGAACACATGCTGATAACTTACCCAAACAAGGAACTTAAGACGGTTTCATGCTCGAATGTTACCAGCATCGACCATAGATTAGTCCGGCAAGTATCCCGTCGGACCTAACTGTTCGGAAGTTTAAGGGCCAGTCTCCCCGAAGTCCCTAAACAGATTAGACTGACGGGGTGAGTATGACCGTATGCAAACTATTAGAATGTAATAAGATTAGGACTACGTTACGGAATAAATAAGTAGCGGACCGTTGCGATCCTCTTTGGAGACGGAAACACAGATTTCAATTAGTGGAAGATCGATGGAGAATGGAGAAGAGTTCTTGTTTTATAGTTTAGTATTTTGATAGCTTTTTGATAAATTTAGGAAAGGTTATGGAACAAACGATCATCTTCAAGTAATTAAAGTCCTGATAGAAAAATCTGTGGAATACAACAGGCCCCTAGCATTGGTGTTCGTTGATTTCCAGAAAGCATTTGACACAGTAGAATTAACATCAATAATAGCAGCATTGGCAGAGTAGATTATAGGTATATATATTATAGGAGCAGGGAAGAGTAGATTATTGGTATACAAGGCTTATAGAATACATATATAGTAATGCCACCACAACTGTAAAACTTCACGAAACAACAGATAAAATTGAGGTAGGCAGAGGAGTTCGACAAGGGGATACTATTTCGCCTAAACTTTTTACAGCTGTCCTTGAATACGCAATGAAATCACTCTCTTGGGAGAATAGGGGCATAAATATCGATGGTGAAAGGTTGACACATCTCAGATTCGCAGATGACATCGTCCTTGTCTCAGATAACATCGGAGATTCAAAGCAGATGCTCGAAGAATTAGTGCAAGCCTCATTAAAAGTGGGTCTCCGGATAAATACGAGTAAAACGCAAATAATAACAAACTTAGTGCTGACACAGAACATCAGAATAGGTGACGCCGACATAAAAGAAACACATATATACAAATACCTCGGGCACGAAATACAAAAAAATCGGAAAGAACAACCAAACACACGAGATACAGCGCAGAATAGGTTTGGGTTGGGCTGCTTTTGACAAACTGCGGGAGACCTTTAAAAGTGATATACCTATATGCTTGAAGAGGAAAAGTTTATGAACAATGCGTCTTGCCGGTAATTACATATGGAGCGGAAACTCTAACATTAACGAAGAAGTCAGCAGAAAATTTAAGAGTAGCCCAGAGAGCCATGGAGAGAGCCATGCTTGGAATAACTAAAAGAGACAAAATTCCTAATAACACTATCAGACAAAAACCAAAATTAAAGACATAGTGGAACACGTAACTCGAATGAAATGGAGATTGGCAGGTCATGTGGCGAGAACATCTAAAGACAGGTGGACTAGAAGATTGGTAAATGGCGACCTCGAGCAGATAAACGTAGCAGAGGCAGACCACCGACACGCTGGACCGATGATGTAAAGAGGATTGCTGGAAATTGGATGATGACGGCCCAAAATCGAGAGACATGGAGAAATATGGAGGAGGCCTACGTTCAGCAGTGGACAACGATGGCTACATGATGATGATTATGATGATTTTGATAGCAGAAAATTGTGTGTGCACTATGTGCCCATATTTGAAATGATACGTTTAACTAATAACTATTAAATTGAAGGATATATATGTTTAGCCGACCATACCAACAGGTATGGTAGGCTATTAAGATCGGCAAAAAAAAAGTTTTTTTAATTACACTCAAAATGAGTTATTTCGGTCATAAATAACCTAAATACAAAATATTTTCTTGGTGGGTGTCTGTGCGTCTGTAACACGATAACTCAAAAACCGCTAAACCTATTTTAACCAAATTTGGCACAAAAATGCTGTGGCACCCGAAAATCTGGCCATTAGTTTTTGGTGGGGGCGGGGGGTTGGTACGGGGGTATGGGAGCCTCCCATACCCCCTTACCACCACCCCCCATTGGGAGGGGGTTAAACATTTTAAAAAATCGTAACTCCAAAATTACAGTAGCTAGCGAAACGCGGTTTTCAATTTAAGATTAGGAATAATATTTGCAACAAAATTTGTAATAACATCAAAATCAGTCAAAGTCGCAGTTTTTGAGATATTCCGTGTTTCCGTAGTCAGTTTTTGAGAAAATCCGTGTGGAGAACTCCAAACTCCCATCGGAGGCGACCCCAGGTGGCGGATAGGGGAAATAACCGCAGACCAAAATTGGAAAAATTCCTTTACTTTGAAACTAAAAGAACTGCCTACCAATTTTTCATTAACATATTTTAGTATGGGAGTATTTTTTTTATACGTGCCTCCGGGCGCCAATTTTTTATGAATGCTTTTTATAAAGTTCAATTAAATTAGAGTTGATATAAAACCTTATACTATTCTAGCTTTATAATTTTATAATGTTTTTTTTTTAATTTTTATGAAACAACGGTAATTCTATCACGCGGCCGGATAGCCTGGCAACGGATAGCCATTAAACCAAAATTCTACTACGTCTAGACTGACTACTACTAACTGCTACTAACGAACAAATTGTTTTGTGTGGTCTGTGGTCTGATTTTGTTTAAATGTTTTGTTCATTATTCATGTTGGTGATTTATTTTTAAATTAATGATAATCATTAGGCAACCAGTAATTCTATTGCATAATCAAAATTGTCACTTTAAATTTTACATAACCAAATTGTCACTTCACTCTAAATCGCTGTCTTTTTTAGACAGATATTACTTGTTTGTTATTATTCAATTCATTATTCAAATTCTCAGAATGTTGTTAACAAAATTTCATCTTAGAATAGAATTTTAATCAATCGCAATTGTTTATCTCCATCATTTAATGGGATTGAAATAAATATGACAGAAAAATTATATTTCTGAGCTGGTAAATGAGCTAGATGCTTTACCTAGACCGCCATTCAGAAGCTACAAACATATCGATGAAAATATGCATGAAATCAAGGTTGGTATAGTATCAAGTTTATTATAGTGATTTTCTTAGCCGCGTATGACACAGATCGTTATCCAGTGTTGCCACAAGCTTATTTTTCATCGGAGTAAGTTATCACGAGATAACGGGGTTAAATTGTTCTACAAAGGTGTAGATCTTCCCCGAATGTGGTAGCTGTGCCAACACTGCCGCTATCACTTTTCCTCTCGCTAGCTCGCGCGTCACAACCGTTTCGCATGCGTCTCGCGGCCATCGTTCAAAACCGTGTGTCACGGCTTTGAATTTTTACTCCCATCGCGCGTAGAGAAATTCAAATTATGGAAAGCACTGTTCATTATTTTCTACAATTTCCTGTCTCACAATGTACCGTTTATGTCCGGGAAGGGATAATAGTTTCATAGTTGTCGATTTTCGAAAGAAATCAGTACATGTATATTATCTCGTATATTTTTCATTTTATTGATTTTATGGAAAGCACTCTTCCTTAAAATGTTGTATCCTATGTTATAGGGCTTGTTTCTCTCTACAATTTCCTGTCTCACAATGTACCGTTTGTGTCAGGGAAGGGATCATAGTTTCATAGTTGTCGATTTTCGAAAGAAATCAGTAAATGTATATTATTTCGTATATTTTTCATTTTATTGATTTTATGGAAAGCACTGTTCATTAAAATGTTGTATCCTATGTTATAGGGCTTGTTTCTCTCTACAATTTCCTGCCTCACAATGTAGCGTTTGTGTCAGGGAAGGGACCATAGTTTCATAGTTGTCAATTTTCGAAAGAAATCAGTACATGTATATTATTTCGTATATGTTTCAGTTTATTGATTTTATGGAAGCATTGTTCATTAAAATGTTGTATCCTATGTTATAGGGCTTGTTTCTCCCTACAATTTCCTGTCTCACAATGTACCGTTTGTATCGGGGAAGGGATCATAGCTTCATAGTTGTCGATTTTCGAAAGAAATCAGTACATGTATATTATTTCGTATATTTTTTCATTTTATTCATTTTATGGAAAACACTGTTCATTAGAAGAGAATCATTAATCAACCAGGGAGAAAATTAATCATGCTCTTCTAATGACTAATCTAACCTAAGTTTGTGGTTGTGAGATTTTTGGCAATGTCAACTTTCAATTCATAATCGACGTTTTGTCGATGTGTCGCGGTTAGCAATAAAAGACGCGTAAACGCTCAACTCTGATTTTTAACCTCGCTAGACGTTTCCTTTACAACTGAACGCTTAAAGTTTGCATGAATTTGCATAAACTGATAAAAAAGCTCTAATTCATTACAAAGAGGAAGCATCTAACTAAAAAATAATGAAAATATATATCGAAAAAATACAAGGAGGACACAGAAAAAGCGGCACAACGAAATGAGAAAAGGCTAGATCAGTGAGGCGGTCTGTCGCTTGACGACACGTTTACGTCCCTCATAAAACACGGCAAATTAAACGGAGATAGTGGTTTTTCTGCCAATTAATTTCATCGTTGTGCGGATCGGATCTGCGCACCATTAAAGACACCCAGCGTAAAAGAGTCGGGCGCTTATCGCCCAGACTCGATAATGGACAAGGGGAGTTTTCGTAACGTTTTGTCTTCGATTCTGCTTCGAAAAAACACAATCAACTTTTTTTATTGAAATAAAACTTCTTTACGCGCCACTATCGTTTCTAGAAGCTACTTTTTTGGCCAAAATTAAACAAATTACATTTAAAGGAAAATATTGACTGTAAATTTGTGTTTTTAATAAAATCATAACAGACTAATAAAATGAAGTTATTTTTAATCTTCTCATTCAACGTGTGTACAACATCTTCTGTATCTAGTTACAAAAAAGAAAGTTGATCAATCATCGAATTACTGCTGTCCAAAAAACAATATTCTTTAGAAATATCTCCTTGCTCTTCTTCTTTTTGCGTTTCTTCTTCTTCTTGCTCTTCCTCCTCGTATTCATCTTCTTTTCCATGCTTCTCGATATATTAAAGAGATTAGATTGAATTTTTGACGCACAAAGGTGTACGTACAAAGTTGTACGCACAAATACTGTACGCACAAAGGTGAAACAGTGAAGTCGGGCAGATCATGTGTGGTCCAAGCACCTCAACATAAAATTGTCGGAAGCCCGGGTTGTCCACAAAGAACCCCATTGGAAAAAGCGCAAATTTAAAGAGGCCCATATTTATTTCTAACAATATTAAAATCTTTAGCAATCCAAGTATGGAAATTTCAACAATATGGCAACCACTCAAAAAACGCTCCAATGCAGGTATTCTTAGTGCAGAACCTCATGCTTGACTGTACCCCAACTGCTAATTCACGGGTGAATACTCGGCTCTGGTATACCGGGTGTTGCATCGTCGGACGGGACATAGGAAATCCCATGTAAATTTTAATGGGGTCAATTATTGGCTTCCCTAATTATTTTAGAGAATAATTCTATTTAGGTTTATTGAAGAGCACCAAAATCCACATTCAAAAGAATAACTTTAGATATTTTTGATTAGCTCGTTTACGAGTTATCGCCGATTTCTTTTTAAATATATCTCTTTTCTTATGGCCTTGTATTTACTTATGAGCACCAGTCAAGGTAAAAGATAACTGTCAAATGAAGTTGTCATTTCAGAAATTTACATTTAGTGCTTTATTATTATTGAACACTGATTCCTACATCGGAAATCTTAAAGATGTATTTATAAACACAAATTAGTATGAATTAAAGTAAAATAAAGTAATCAATTACAAGGTTAATTATAGTATTATTACAATATTCAATAACTTATTAATTTAGGTACCATTAAATTGTTAGAACTTTATGTTTGTGTCCGAATATCCCTGCCCAAACATTTACTTTCTGTGGATATTGCGTCCTTGTTTCGACAAACCTGTGTTGGTTTTCTTTGTTCCTATATCGATAATTTTGAATATTGGGTTCATTATTTAAGGTAAACGTGCATTCGTCAGTGAAACATATGTTTTTAAAATTCTCTATCCGTGTTTGCTCTTCCATCATATCCAAACAAAATGCCTGCCGCCGTATTTCGTCGCCATCTCGTAGCTCTTGGTGCTTTTCATATTTGAAGGAATAATATTTGTCGTTTCAAAATTCGAAACGCTGTAGTGTGATCTATTCCTATTTCATCCTCAAGTTTCCTTGTGCTGATCTTTCCATCGCTCTCTTCCACGCACAATAAAACTTCCAAGTCAGTATCATTTCTTGCATCTGCTCTTTGTTTCTGCCTTGCTTCACATCTGCAGTTATTTATTAGGGTACCTTTGGTCTCAAATCTCTGGATATTCCTTGCGATTGTAGATTTTCCAGGTATCGGTCTATTCGGATACAGAGTAGCAAACATGTCCGACACCTTTTGATAACTATTTCCTTGATAATACCATTTGACCATTGACCATTGACATACCAAAAAACGCTCCAATGCAGGTATTCTTAGTGCAGAACCTCATGCTTGACTGTACCCCAACTGCTAATTCACGGGTGAATACTCGGCTCTGGTATACCGGGTGTTGCATCGTCGGACGGGACATAGGAAATCCCATGTAAATTTTAATGGGGTCAATTATTGGCTTCCCTAATTATTTTAGAGAATAATTCTATTTAGGTTTATTGAAGAGCACTAAAACCCACATTCAAAAGAATAACTTTAGATATTTTTGATTAGCTCGTTTACGAGTTATCGCCGATTTCTATTTAAATATTTCTCCTTTCTTATGGCCCTGTATTTACGTATGAGCACCAGTCAAGGTAAAAGATAACTGTCAAATGAAGTTGTCATTTCAGAAATTTACCTATTTAGAGTTTTATTATTATTGAAAACTCATTCCTACATCAGAAATCTTAAAGATGTATTTATAAATACAAATTAATATGAATTAAAGTAAAATAAAGTAATCAATTACAAGGTTAATTATAGTATTATTACGATATTCAATACTTATTAATTTAGGTACCATTAAATTGTTAGAACTTTATGTTTGTGTCCGAATATCCCTGCCCAAACATTTACTTTCTGTGGATATTGCGTCATTGTTTCGACAAACCTGTGTTGGTTTTCTTTGTTCCAATATCGATAATTTTGAACATTGGGTTCATTATTTAAGGTAAACGTGCATTCGTCAGTGAAACATATATTTTTTAAAAATTCCCTATCTGTGTTTACTCTTTCCATCATATCAAAACAAAGCGCCTGCCGCCGTATTTCGTCCCCATCTCGTAGCTCTTGGTGCTTTTCATATTTGAAGGAATAGTATTTATGTCGTTTCAAAATTCAAAACGCTGTAGTGTGATCTATTCCTATTTCATCCTCAAGTTTCCTTGTGCTGATCTTTCCATCGTTCTCTTCCACGCACAATAAAACTTCCAAGTCAGTATCATTTCTTGCATCTGCTCTTTGTTTCTGCCTTGCTTCACATCTGCAGTTATTTATTAGGGTACCTTTGGTCTCAAATCTCTGGATATTCCTTGCGATTGTAGATTTTCCAGGTATCGGTCTATTCGGATACAGAGTAGCAAACATGTCCGACACCTTTTGATAACTATTTCCTTGATAATACCATTTGACCATTGACCATTGACATACCAAAACGCTCCAATGCAGGTATTCTTAGTGAAGAACCTCATGCTTGACTGTACCCCAACTGCTAATTCACGGGTGAATACTCGGCTCTGGTATACCGGGTGTTGCATCGTCGGACGGGACATAGGAAATCCCATGTAAATTTTAATGGGGTCAATTATTGGCTTCCCTAATTATTTTAGAGAATAATTCTATTTAGGTTTATTGAAGAGCACCAAAATCCACATTCAAAAGAATAACTTTAGATATTTTGATTAGCTCGTTTACGAGTTATCGCCGATTTCTTTTTAAATATATCTCTTTTCTTATGGCCTTGTATTTACTTATGAGCACCAGTCAAGGTAAAAGATAACTGTCAAATGAAGTTGTCATTTCAGAAATTTACATTTAGTGCTTTATTATTATTGAACACTGATTCCTACATCGGAAATCTTAAAGATGTATTTATAAACACAAATTAGTATGAATTAAAGTAAAATAAAGTAATCAATTACAAGGTTAATTATAGTATTATTACAATATTCAATAACTTATTAATTTAGGTACCATTAAATTGTTAGAACTTTATGTTTGTGTCCGAATATCCCTGCCCAAACATTTACTTTCTGTGGATATTGCGTCCTTGTTTCGACAAACCTGTGTTGGTTTTCTTTGTTCCTATATCGATAATTTTGAATATTGGGTTCATTATTTAAGGTAAACGTGCATTCGTCAGTGAAACATATGTTTTTTAAAAATTCTCTATCCGTGTTTGCTCTTCCATCATATCCAAACAAAATGCCTGCCGCCGTATTTCGTCGCCATCTCGTAGCTCTTGGTGCTTTTCATATTTGAAGGAATAATATTTGTCGTTTCAAAATTCGAAACGCTGTAGTGTGATCTATTCCTATTTCATCCTCAAGTTTCCTTGTGCTGATCTTTCCATCGCTCTCTTCCACGCACAATAAAACTTCCAAGTCAGTATCATTTCTTGCATCTGCTCTTTGTTTCTGCCTTGCTTCACATCTGCAGTTATTTATTAGGGTACCTTTGGTCTCAAATCTCTGGATATTCCTTGCGATTGTAGATTTTCCAGGTATCGGTCTATTCGGATACAGAGTAGCAAACATGTCCGACACCTTTTGATAACTATTTCCTTGATAATACCATTTAATCATCAATACTTTTTCTTCGGTAGTGTAATTCATGGCTAATATTTTCGATATAGGTATGAGTTTTTAATAATAATAATAAAGCACTAAATAGATAAATTTCTGAAATGACAACTTCATTTGACAGTTATCTTTTATCTTGACTGGTGCTCATAAGTAAATATAGGGCCATAAGAAAGGAGAAATATTTAAAAAGAAATCGGCGATAACTCGTAAACGGGCTAATCAAAAATATCTTCTAAAGTTATTCTTTTGAATGTGGGTTTTAGTGCTCTGCAATAAACCTAAATAGACTTATTCTCTAAAATAATTAGGGAAGCCAATAATTGACCCCATTAAAATTTACATGGGATTTCCTATGTCCCGCTCGACGATACAAACCCCGGTATAACTACTAATAACTAAGAATAACAATTTTTGATTTACAATACCTTTTTTATATACCAAAAAATCTAAATGTTGTTCCATATTTGGTTGCATTTGTTTGATTGTATTCTTTTGAATGTGGGTTTTAATTCTCTTCAATAAACCTAAATAGAATTATTCTCTAAAATAATTAGGGAAGCCAATAATTGACTCGATTAAAATTTACATGGGATTTCCTATGTCCCGTTCGACGATGCAACACCCGGTATATTTCTGTTGCACAATTTCCTTGTGTTCTCAAACAGTCTTCTCCACTAAAACTCCTCCTTAACCCTTCGTTAATTATCGACAGGCTCGTTTTCTCGAGCAGATTAGATCCCCGTTCCGGCACTAAAACAACGAAAAACCATTTCCAGCCCGAGTCGACCCTGTGTCTAAACGAGCTTCGCAATCTCCACCACCGATTGTGGCGGCGCAAACCCAAAGAATGGCGAAAAAGAAGAAGAAGAATAAGTGGGAATAAAGAGGAAGAAGAAATCTTTTTCGGTGAATTAACTGAATAATATTGGTCAATTGATCGTCATCGGAATCGTTTTCTTTCGAGTACTTTACTGTTCTTTTAATTAAAGCTGTTGAAGAAATTGGCAAAAGGGAAGGAAATTACTAATAATTCCTTTTTAGGTTTTATCGAATTATGTGAGTTAGGGGAGATCGTGTTAAATGAAGCGGAGGAAGATTTTTAAAAAGCTTTCTAAAAATGGGAAATCCTAAAAAAGTCTATTCAAATAAACTCAAAATTATTTAAGGCCATTCGGTCTTATTGACTGCTGAAATCTAGAACACTAACCATATAATAAAATATGCATAATTTCTTAACAAACGATATATCTTGTTAAACATTTTTTTTTATTTAAAATATTCATTTGTATCTTATATGTTGAAGTTCAGAAAACGATATAATAGCAAAAGAAATCAATAATTATTTCTCGATATTGCAAGTCACATAGTGTTGCTCACGATGCTCAGCGCTAAATGCGTAGTTGTAATTGTTGCACTAAAGTGGCGTCATTCTTTGTTTTTTTACGGACACATAGCACGTAGCAAGTAGTGTGTTTTAGTGTTGGGGGTTCCTGGAAATCTGTCTGTAGAGCAATTTCTAAAATTTAATATATGAAATGATCAAAAATAGTGAGCGTTCTAAAGTTGGGATACTTAAACTCTGCTCTAGCTACGATCTTGCAAGTTGCTCATAAAGTTTTATCATAAATTTCTTTCTTGTTATAGGTTCACCCCCTTTATTTTTAGATTATGTAACCGTTAGGAATTTTGAAATGCTTTAAATACAAAAAAATATTTATTTTTAATGCTCCATCTAACATAATAATAATATACATTCCATTTAAAAAAGGAAGAAAAATTATTATATATTTTATAAAGTTTGCCATAGAATACTGAACACCTTGTATGGTTTAGGATTACGATATTTATAGAAAAGTAAGTACAGATCAAGTATAATAAATACCTAGTTTCGATTACAGCATATTTCTTGTATTTTTAATATTTTTATTAAAAAAGGCAAAAAAAAAGATTTTAATATATTTTTTTAAATATAACATAATTTTTCTTTGATTTTTTTAATGAAACACCCTGTATATTATTTTGTATTAGATAGAGAGTTAAAAAATGAACATTTTTTGTATTTTAAAAATTTTTAATGGTTTTGCAGATACACGCAGTATGATTTCATATGGCTTTCAACGGTAAAATACGAGAGAAAAATCATTGGGTGGTTTACATAAAAATTTACTGTGGAAAATTTCATATAAAATATAAAACAGCGAATATCTGCAAAACCGATAAAAATTTTGAAATACCCTAAATAAAAAAAATATTTGATTTTTTAATTCCATTAAAAGTGTTCCATTAAAAAAAGGCAGAAAAATTATTT
This sequence comes from Sitophilus oryzae, assembly GCF_002938485.1. Lineage (NCBI taxonomy): Eukaryota > Metazoa > Arthropoda > Insecta > Coleoptera > Curculionidae > Sitophilus > Sitophilus oryzae. The sequence continues at coordinate 10,358,970 of NW_022146254.1, forward strand.
TATATTTTAGAAAATTTGGCGTAGAATTTTAAACACCCCGTATGATTTACGATTACCATATTTATAGCAAAGTAAGTACAGACTATCTAAAGTAAAAACCCAATATAGTTTTGATTGCAGGACACGTTCTTGTATTTTTAATAATTTTTTAAAAAGTAGTTTTTCAGTCTAAATATATATTTTTTCTTTATTAATATCTCTGAAACTGTCGAAATAGATTTACTCAAACCTTAGGATTATGTAAAGTGATCGAAAAGCCAAAAATGCAACAATATACAGGGTTTTCTATTTAAAAGGTTTCCACTTAAACAAAATTTCCAAGTTTTTTATTCTAGGAGCTACAGATACTCGATACTTGACGCACTATTGCCGTACCCTGTATATCTTGGATACTTACGTTTTGTACAATGATTTATCTATTTATATTCTTCTTTGTCTGACTATAAAACTAGATTAGAATATCAGTTGAAAGCTCCAAAACTTGAACAAGACGAAATTACAAACCGCCATCCAGCAATAATATCTATCCTCAGATTTATCCAGCAGTATAAATTACGAGGCACAAGCACAAGCTACACGGTCCTTATCTCGACAGATAAATCAAGTTTTTGCGAGGCGTTTTCCCGAGCACACAGCCCAAAGCCAATTTCTAATTAGGTATTAGGGCAAACGGAACCGCCTGATGGATAGATAACAGTTCTCCAGACAAAAACGACGTTTTCATTTTCCAGGGCAAATAGGGTTGAAGAGGATACGCGGTAGTTTCGGTTGTTATGAATATATTTAAAAGGGATTGTGTACAAGAAACATATCTATTAGAATAAATAACAATGGTTTAAATTATTCGTTGGAATTTATGGTCTTTTTTTGGATGGAACGGCCCGAAAAACGAAAAATTTTCACGTATTTTAGAGATTTATATATTGTGTTTCAGTGGACCGATTTTAATGATTTTTTAAGCAAATTCTAGCTAAATTATTTGACTTTTTAGTATCTCTTTCTAAATTATAAATGAAAGTTGCCATCTCTCAATTATACGTGGGAAAACAACATATTTATATTTTGGTAAATGTTTCAAACACCCTGTGGAGTACATTAACAAAGCAAGGAATTTAAAAATCACTTTATCATCTAAGTGTATCTTTACTAGATAGTTTGTTTTTTGACTCATCTCAATAGTTTTTTTTTGGAGATATTCGCTTTTGAAGGAGACACTAACATTTTGCTGCGACGAACCTGCTTATCCCCTTCCACGTCTCTTAGCAATGTGCACATTTTCTCGGTTTATTTCGTACGTTTGGCAACGTTTTTACTGTTCTCTCTTTGTTCAGTACATTATAAAAGCATTGTACTGTTCTTACATACGGATATCTCGACCCAAAACTAACCTTTGCCAGCCCTTAGCCCACGGCCACACAGAAAGCGTTTTTTGCGTTTTTAGCGTTAAGCGTTTTTAGCGACTAAAATAAAATAACAGTATTATATAGACGCAAATGAAAACAAATCAGTTTGTTTTCTGTAGCGTCTTTAGCGCTTTCTAAATGAGATCCCGTCATAGGCGGATGTTATATTTAATAATACAATAAAAATAAATTAAATACTATGCATTTTTTTTCATTTTAGGGTATTATCTAAAAATATTTTTATAAAGAACATCTACTGTTTAGGAAGATTCTATTAAATTCAAAAATTTGAAGGAAATGTTTGAAAAAGTGTAGTTTGAAATGTTGAAAAAGTATAAAATTAAAGGAATATTTGCTTACGCGTAAAAAATAGTTTTTTACGTGTAACAAATAGTTTTTTATGTGTAACAAATAGTTTTTTTACGTAAAAAATATTTTTTTTTGCGTAACAAAAGGTTTTTTACCAGAAACAATAAGTTTTTGACGCGTAAAAAAATAATTTTTTACGTGTAACAAATAGTTTTTTACACGCAAAAAATATTTTTTTTTTGCTAAAAAAGTTTTTTTGCCAGAAACAATAAGTTTTTGACGCGTAAAAATTAGTTTTTTACGTATAACAAATAGTTTTTTACACGTAAAACATATTTTTTGCGTAAGAAAGGTTTTCTACCAGAAACAATAAGTTTCTGACGAGTAAAAAAAGAGTTTTTTATGTGTAACAAATATATTTTTACACGTAACAAATAGTCTTATACGCGTAAAAAATAGTTTTCTACCAGTAACAAATAGTTTTATACCCGTAAAAGATAGTTTTTTACGTGTAACAAACTTTTTTTTACCCATAATAATTTGGTTCACTTTTACAAAATTTGTATTAGAATATCAATATTTTTGATGAACACGTGGACTGTTCACAAATACACGTCGCGTCACTACGTATTTCTAAGCCGTTAACACGTTTCGTTACAACGAGCTCGTGTGTCAGGGCCGTCTCACTAGCTCGTATGTCACGGCCTTGAATTTTTACTCCCAGCGCGCGTAAAGAAGTTTCACTCCAAAATGTTTCATAAATAATTTCCTAAAATTGCATTAGCAACTAGAGATATTTACTATTCTATTATATAATTATAATTATTTATTATATTATAATTATAACAAGTACTAACCACAACACTACAACATAAAAAAAACTATACACATATAAACTAAAATTCCTAAAATAAATGGCAAATAATAATTATTATTTTTACACACACCACTGGCACTAGCAGTAGATTGTGTTTGTCTCCGAATATAAGCCCCGGCCCGTCCACAATTCAATCCCAGCATCTTTTATCTTCGTCTCTTCAACGCTAACGGCGCCGATCTCGCCTATCTCTTTCTCACAGGATTGATTGATGGACGAGCCGGGAATCCACGAGCTTGCGACGTTACTAATTGACATTATTGATAGAAACTGCAGACCTGACGCGTTTTTTGCGTGTTTTTAATGGACACAAATCGAAAAAAGCGCTTAAAACGGTAAAATCGCAAAAAGCGCTTGAGACGCAAAAAACGCAAAATGCTAAAAACGCTTTCTGTGTGGCCGTGGGCTTAGTATGTTAAAATTTATGGTCTTTTTGGGTAAGTGTCAAAAGTCATTAGTAATTTAAAAACAAAGCTCCTTAAGTTGGTTTTCAAAGAAACATATCTTCGTCGTGATTAAACTTTACTTAGAAACTCGAACCATGAATAGACAGAAGTTGAAACGATTCATTTCCAATTAGGTCCGACTAGGCGCGCCATTCTCCGGCTCTAACCGAAACAGCCGCCACCTGGCGTTGACGTTTTGGCGCCTCGACAGACTCAATTTAAACTTTTAGTATTGCGACGCTATCTGGGTGTGGGACCGAGCTACCCCGCGTTCCCCTGGTGTGGGAGCGCTGTTCTCCCCTACAGCTCCTCCATCGTCTGCTATTTCTGAACGCCTTTACTAACAGAATAATTAATTTATGGTTACAGTTCGGTTAGAATGAGGAGTGTGTTCTGGGATTTAGTTCAAGTCAAGATACAGTATGCCCCGGATTGTTTATACCGGGTGGTCAACTAAGAATGGACGCCGGCTGTATCTCAGAAGCTACTTAACGTATAACTTTGGGAAAAATATAGTAATAAGTAAATCGACCAAGAGAAATCGCTGGAAATTATTTTCAAGCTCGAAAAATTTCCGCTAGGGGGCGCTTCTATGATAGCAATCAGAATATTGTATTTTTTTGATATAGAGTATTTTGCTCTATCTCATAACATAAAATGGTGGGGGAAGGTTAAACGTGCTTTTATTAAAATAAGGATAACTCCGGTTTGAGTTAGTCGATTTAAACAAACTACGGCTCCTTTAAAAGAGCTTTTCATCCTTAATTATCTCCATAATATATCTCCGTCATAAATTTTTGAACGTGTTTCTGTAACATCCATCCATATATTTTTTACAAATTTCTTAGTTAGTTATACGTAGCTAGTTCTCAGATTAAAATGTCCGAAAGTCGGATAATCAATAATTTTATTAAAATTTCTAGGAATTTTGTGCCTTTTAACAGAAAACGGCCGAATTTCGTATGGCCGAAAACTAGGGGTTTATTTCATGTAACGTCATTTAGATATTAATCCAAGTTTGTCCTTGATTTCACTTGATTTCGTGTTTTACCTGTTGTTAGTGTTATTTATTATTGTATTATAAAGTTTGTGTCGTTTGGGTCACTTTTCATATGGCACTGAAGGTGTGAATCTTAACAATATGCACTACTGGTCGAAACCTACCCTTGATGCAAGTAGTTCAGCACCAAGACCGTTGGTGAGTAAATGTTTGGGCAAGAATTCTAGGATGGCGAATGATTGGACTTTATTAATCATCAGAATGAAAATGAACTATCCATAATTTCTAAGAGATGAATTGCCAATTTTGTTCGGGGATCCATCATGATGAAACTGCATTTGTTGCAATTCTCCATTTTCCCCATAGAATCTTCCTCCATAGCTTCAATCTACTGAGACGTTCATTGTGGAGATTTTCACATTCAGTGTCCTGCTAAAAATTTGAACTTAAAAGTCCACATCAGTTACAAAGGTTTTTTGTTTTATAACTCTCCATTGCTAACTACACACACCGGAAAAGTCTAGGGATATTACAATTTTATCCAGCCATCGTCAGTAATTTTATCATTTGCATTTCTGATATAATAAAATTAAAATAAACAAATATTTTACAGGATGTATTGGAAATAAAAATGCGAAATTTACCGAATTTTTCAAATTTACCTTGATTTTTATTGAACTCAAAAAAATACACACATTTTTTTTTCTAAACTGTGAATTAAAAAAAAATAAAACAATTTTTACTTAATAAAGGGTATGGCTTCCTCTACTGTTCATTACAGCCCTACATCGTCTCTCCATGCACCTGATCAGGTTGTCGATCTCTTCTTGAGGTACAGCCTGCCACGCTGCATTCACGGCCCGAACCAGATCCCTACGAGTTTCACGAGGCATACCCATTCTCAAAATTCTTCTTTGGACCGCGTCCCATACGTGCTCGATGGGGTTGAGGTCAGGAGATTGTGCCGGCTAGGGTAAGATGTTTAATTGATGAGTATTGATAAACTCACTTACCACTCTGGCTGTATGAGGCCGTGCATTGTCATGCATGAGAATGAAGTTTCTCCCAAAATCATTGACACATGGTAACACGACAGGCTCAAGAATTAAATCACGATATGTGATTCCTGTTAGAAACCTTTCAAGAAAAACGAGATCGGTTTTTCGGCCTAACTGGACTCTTCCCCAGACCATAACTGTTCCACCTTGATAAGGGTACACTTCCTGAACATGATCCAACCGAATAAGATTTCCCGGTTCTCTCCATACCCTAAGCCTTCTCGAATCTGGATGAATTCTAAAGCGTGACTCATCCGTGAAGAGAACATTGGCCCATTGTTCATTCGACCACTGAATATGATCTTGAGCCCACAAATATCGTACCTCTCGATTTCCTCTCGTTAAGGGTTGAGCTCTCCAGGGGCGGCTGCTTCTTAAGTTGATCTCTCTTAATCTATTGCGAACAGTGTCAGGACTAACGGTTACATTATGTGTTTCCGGGAGAATTAAACTAAGCTCTGGTGCTGTAAGAGTCGGTCGGCGTCGAGCATTTAATTGTAAAAAATGATCTTGCTGTGGGGTATTAATACGATGTCGCCCTGTGTGCCTTTCAGCAACATCACCACTTTCACGGTAGCGTGCACTTAATCGCGATATTACACTTTGCGTTGTATTTAATGCTCTAGCTACGTCGATTTGGCGCATTCCAGCTTCGAGCATACCCATGGCCCTTAGCATTTCGTCTCTGTTAAGATGTCTACGCTCCATAATGTCGTTTAATACTAATCAGAGTTATTTGAATGAATTCTGGCTAGTTATCATAAAAACATAGCCAGTACAGGTCAAATTCGAACAACTGATGCTAGGTGTTTTTTATACATTTGACAAAAAATGCACAAACACTTCTGCAAATATCCCAAATTTCGAAATAACTAGTGTGACTACTTCGTTTCAATCGAAGTAGAAAGAATCGGCCTACAAATATGTGGTTGTTTATTCAAAACACTTATTTTTAACTTTAATAAAATGATATCCCTAGATTTTTCCGGTGTGTGTACTTTCAAAGAAAGATTTAAATCTGATATCCCGTCCAAAAAAACAGTCACTCAACTGTTTTATATGCTCTACAGGGTGAGTCTTAAATAAGTGCAAATATTTTCAGGACTGGTAGATCTCGATAAAGGAAACATATTTTCTCTTAAACCGTTTTTTAAATAAGTACAAAATAACCGAGTTATTTTACTTTGAATATTTCCAAAAAAAAATATTTTTTGCTTAAATTTTGAGAACCACTGGATCCTTTAATGGGATTTCTTTCTTGTATATTTAATATACTACCTATGTAGCCATATATTATCAAGAAATTATGTTTTTAACTAAAAACTATATTTTAAAAAAATACTATCCCTAAAAATATTTGCACTTATTTAAGACCCTCAAGTATAATCAGACACTCAAATATATCGTTCCAAGCACAAAACATCGAATTCTATCATTTAAAAGTTAAATTACTTCCAGACAGACTAATTCAAGAACGTAGTCGAATAGAGCTCTATTCACACTATTGAGCTTTGGTGTGCGAACAGAAAATATATGGAAGCGTTACAAGACGACTCCAGACGTACAGGGGTGTATTGTACGGTAGTTTGTCGATTTAATTTGACTTTAAATTGATGTAAATTTGCAATTTTCAGATTCCCCATTTATATTTAATTGAATGGAGACGACGACGATGGAGATGGAAGGAGAGATGGAACTGGGAGGAGATGAAGTGGGAGAATGGAGAGGAGGAAGGGTGGAAGTAATTGGAGTCGAGAAATTTCAAACATACCGACAATTGGGCTGTAGTGTTTCTCTGCTTATTTCGACGATGCGTTCGGTGCATCTTTAGACCATGTAAGATCGACTAGACACCTTAAATGCAGCACTCGAAGCAAACTATACTCCCCCGTACAAAATTTTGCCACCCAAAAGTCTTTTGCCACCCTAAAAGTCAGATGACTAAGTCTGATATTTCATAAAATTTTATTTTGTAATCTGATTTTTATGATTATGGTATCAGTGTGAAGATACATTTATTGGCATTATTTTTTATTATTTTAATGGCTTATATTCTTTGGTTAGGTGGGTTTATGCCGGGGAAAATCAAAACGTTGTTTTTTGCAGTAAATTCAAAACATCCTGTAGAAAAATGAGACGGACATTTTGGATAAAAAAACACTTTCCTGTAATTTTAAATACCAGATAGTTGTAGAGAGTTGTTCCTTCGAAACGAAAGTTTCGAAGGAACAACTCCTTGGAGTTTCGTAAAACGGTCTCGGTTTTATCTGTATAGTTAAGCGACTGTCCACCAAATCTTGGATCTAAGATATTGGTCAAATTGTGCGTGGATGTAACCACAAACTCTTCCCTTTGACGAATCAAGTCATTTGTTTTTTTTGCATCTTGCTGACAAAAGTGGCGGTGAGATAGTTTAATACAATTTGGTATAATACCTGGATAAGTTAAATACAAAGTATAATACCAAGTATAATACTAATTATACAATTTGGTATAAAACCTTTGCCAACCCTACTCCTAACTCGTTACCCCGCGCAATGTGGGACCTGACATTACCATGCATCAGTATAAACTGATTTCCAATGGAAGGAGCAAATGGAACAACAACTCCTTGGAGGACATCCTCAATATAACGGTGGGCATTGAAAGCTCCATTTTCATCAAATTCAAGATTGTAAATATATCAGTACTCCATTTAAAAATGTGTAGCTCATAAAAGAATAGAGATAATAAGATAATTAAAAAAATTAAATGTTAGGAATACATCTCAGATTACAGAAAAGTGTTTTTTCTCCAAATTGCTTGTCCCATTTTTCCCACAGGGTGTTTTGAATTTATTTGAAAAAACAAAGTTTTGATTTAGCCCGGTGTAAACCCACCTAACCGAAATATATAAGCCACTAAAATCATAAAAAATAGTGCCAACAAATTTATCTACAAACTAATACCATAACCATAAAAATCGGATTTCAAATTAAAAATCAAACTTAGTCAAAATTTTAGAGTTCGTTTGGTTTGGTTTGGTTGGGAAATAACTTCACATAGATGGTATTTTTGTTTTATATTTGATAGACTGAGACAATGTATAAAGTGGCGCAAAATATAGATTTATGTTGGTTACAGAAACTTAATAAACCTACGTGTCTAGATAACATATTATGATCTATGTGTGCAAATCTATGGACAACTTTGAGAGGATAGGAGAATTTCCAAATTTCAAGCTTTCAGCTCAAATGGTGTTTTAGATTTTCCTAATAGTTATGGTTGAAGTAGTAATCTGAAAACGTAATATCCGAGAATATATATTCAAGGAAAATGGAGATTTGAACAGTTCAAAGTCGTTTTGGGACAAAATATGACAATAGCTACTTCCTTTGAAGTTGTTTATAATAACTAAAGCAAATAAATGCAACTACATTGTCTTATACCGTATGATCAAAGAAAAAAACGGAGTCAAAGACGGCTGGGGAATGACATTCGATGATAATTTTGGCGCGGTCAGTCTCTAGATGATGTAATTTACTAAAAATTTACATAAAACATTTCAAAAATTAATACTAATTATTGGAAGATTAAACAAGGATAGAAAATATTTCTAGACACACAAATTAATTTCCACAATAATATTTTTTCTGGAATTTTAAATTTTAAAATATTTTTAATTTTTAATTTAAAATATGACTACGTCATAATTTTAAATGATTAAATAGGCGGGAAATAATGGGTTTGATGAATAAAGAGAAGCAATTGCTTTTTCTATAGAACTATCTTTGTTGATTGTTTACAAATTGTATAAGTCTATTTCAAGAAATTTAAGTAAAAGCATTTGCTTAACTTTTATTCATAAGACCCAATGATGAGGATGATTCTTTGTTATAATTGAAGTAATCATTTTTTATATTTCAAAAAAAATTGTGTTGCAAAGCATGACTTTTTGTAATTTAACCATCTTTGCGTCATTTCTAATTTGAGACACCCCTGTAGTGTGCTTAACTATTGTGACCACTGATATTATTTTACCACCATCATCCTTCTAACAGAATCACCCCAATATTTTGCGACATTATTCAGCAACAACACTATATCAAACGTAACGCACATTCGGTTTACAACAACACGCGACCATTTCCAGATTGATGGCCCCGTCCTCTACTGTCAATGCTACGTAATATCTATGGTAATCGGCGCCCTCTGCGGCCAGCTCACCAATTAAACGGCGTGCTGTCCCTGCAGTACGGACGGGGACAGACCGCTTGTAATTATGGCTCTTGTTTAATTTATGAAGTAGGAACTTTACGGGCCGAACCGTAATGATTATGGACTGCTGGGACCAGAATGTAGGGTTAGGTCTGGACAATTGGCGGGAAAGGGGACTAGAAGGAATGTGTGTATATATGGTCACAGGATAATTTAGTGTTAACTATCTATAGTTTAAATAGTAGCGGTTCCTTATTAAGTGCTCATGTGCAGGTCAATATTCAAATGTAGGTATTGCATTTTCTTAAAAAAAACTAATACAGTTTGATAAAAAAAAACGGCTGGGAACAGGGTCGGACTGACCATATAGTCAGAGTGACGATTACTAATAGACCTCCAGTCTTCGCAGCCCCCTTGTTTTAGGACCTATACAGGGTAAGTTTTCTACGATGTTCTCTATAGGTATTTCGGAAACTACTGGAGATAGAGAGTCGGTTAAATGGCGAAAGAATTGCAACTTTGTGGGGTCATAAATTACTAGATATTTCGAAAAAAAAAATTCAGCTATTCTAAAAATTGTTCCTAATTCCATTATAATCTATTTTAGACAAAAAGTTTTCAGATAAAAGTTGTAGATAATCACATCTTTAATAAGATTGTGTTCTCCGTTTTTTTCTTCTAAAGCCTGTCATTTTTGACTTATGACACAAACATATGTTTTTTTAAAATGGAAACCATAGTTGACCATGACTCCATAGAAAGCGCAATTTTTTAAGCTTTTCAGCAATATAAACTATACTATGTTTTTTTTTCGAAAAATTACTGAGTTTTAGCCAAGTCTTATCTTTCTTGGCTAATTTCGCACTTAGTTGGTATGGTATTCTTATTTTGTTATGATTTATAACTTATAAAAAGACACACAATATTTTATTAAACGGTTCTTGACAATTTGCATTACACAAACTAAAAAAAGAATAATATCACCACATACACTTTAAATTAATTTAGAAAATGTTCAAAAAATCTGCCATTCTTTTGAATACTGATAAATCCATCTTTTTAAAACTGCATTACTAGCTTTTCTCACAGAGATAGAGATTATTATTTATTAAACTTCTCCCATACCGCCTCTTCGAGTTTGTAAACCTTGTTATTAACCATACCGCAAAAAAAATCTAAAATGGATAGGTCATGTGATCGAGGAGAACTATGCAATTGGTCCACCTCTTCCTATGCCTGAGGTTGCATAATTATAATATAAATAATTTTTAATATTTCTTCAATTATGGTTAGGGGAGTGTCCTAATGAAAGTCATGTCGGAACCATTCTATTGATGCGCGAGTCTCTAAATTTAACTTTTCTAACATGTCTTGAAAACCGTTCTCTAAAAAACGTAATTAACGTTCACCGTAAATCCTCGAAAATGTATGGTCAAGAAAAATTGAACCAAAAATCCTACACGCTTTTCTTCATTTGAAAAATTCATATATATATATGTTCCCGTCATCCCTTCGTGGGACATAGGGCTTCTCAGAGATGTTTCCATCTGATCCTATTCTGAGCTGTCTGTTTAATCTCTCCCCATGTTTTCCCGACCTCTTGGGCTTCAGAGGTTACTGTTCTTCTCCAGGTATTCCTTGGTCTTCCTCTGGCACGTCTTCCCTGTGGATTCCATTCAAGTGCCTGTCTAGCGATATCTCTGTGGGGTCTGCGCAAAATGTGCCCAATCCAGCCCCACTCTTTTCTTAATTTCGATATCTATTCGATTTTGTGATGTTCTTTTCCACAGTTCTTCGTTGTTAATTTGATTGGGCCAGAAAATTCTCAATATTCTTCGAAGACACTTGTTAACAAACACCTGTAGGCGATCCATGAGACCACGCGTAACCTTCCATGTTTCGCATCCATAAAGCAAAATAGATTTGACATTGCTATTGAAGAGCTGGACTTTAGTTTTTTGGCTATATATAGAGGAGTTCCACACAGGTGTAAGCATGCCAAAAGCTCTTTGTGCCTTCAAAATCCTTTCCTCGATATCTTTCTCTGTGCCCCCATCGCTGTGAACCATACTTCCCAGGTACTGAAATTCATCAACTCTTTCGATGGCTCGGTTGGAGAGGTATAGATCTTGGTTGTTGGGAGTATTTGACCTCATTTCTTTGGTTTTCGCCACGTTGATTTGAAGACCGACATTATTAGCTTCCTCTTGGAGTCTAAGAAGTTTTTGAGACATATCCGAATGTGAATGGGAAACGATGCATAGATCGTCTGCGTAATCCAGGTCTTCTAGCCTGCTTAAGAGTCCCCATTGTATCCCTAGTGGTTCTTTAAATGCTCTATTTAGTGCTACATCCAGAACGATGTTAAAGAGTAGCGGCGAAAGTATACAGCCCTGTTTTACACCTACTGCAATAGACATTTTCTCCCCCTTTATGTTTGTTGTTATGTTTTTGAGAATTGGCTATAACTTCAAAAAAAAACATATTATAGCTTATATCGCTAAAAAGCTTAAAAAAATCCGCTTTTTCATGTCATGGCCAACTATTTGTCATGGTTTCCATTTAAGAAAACATATGTTTGTGTAATATGTCAAAAATGACAGGCTTTAGAAAAACACGGAGAACACAGTGTCGTTTAAGATGTGATTATCTACAACTTTTATCTGAAAACTTTTTGTCTAAAATAGATTATAATGGAATTAGGGACAATTTTTAAAATAGCCGAAATTTGTTTTGGTTTGGTCATGAACTTTTTCAAAAATCTGAAAGGCGCATATTTATGAGTCCACAAAACTACAATTCTTTCCCCATTTAATCGACTCTCTATCTCCAGTAGTTTCCGAGATGCCCATAGAGAACATCGTAGGAAACTCACCCTGTATGTAAAATCGATCATTATTTATTATTAAATAAAAATGAAACAGAAATAAAGCGAGACTGAAGTGAAATGTGACATTTGAACCGTCAACTTTTTTTCTCTTTCATTTCATTTGGACCTGACCAAATGCACCGAATATTTAAAGGTCGCAAAAAATTGCCTTGCCCTTCATATCCGATATATCGATCGCAATCTCAATAAGAAGCTTTTCTAGAAGACATTCTTTTGAGAGATACACACTACTAATATCATGATTGGGTATCCTCCAATACCCAATCATAAAGAAAACACGGTATTAAACACCTTATCAAACAATAAACCTCGCACACCTACCTACCTTACCACTCTCCGTCTTTTGTTTACTCCATCTTATTATTTTTCCAGTCTCCCAGCTTCCTCTTTCAGACTGGTGTCGCCGATCGGTTCGCTGATAACCACCACCCGACAATGGCGGGTCCTTGCAGCCGAATCCGACAAACAAGAGCGGCATTTCGGGTGCGAGCCTGCCAATTTTCTCGATCAGATACGATCTATGCAGCCATTAAGCGGGATCGTATACGTTTAGTATGGTAAAAGGTGTTGGTTCTGTGTGTACCTTTAAAAGTTTAGATGGTTCGATAGAGATAAGGAAGAATGCGAATTTTCAATGGGTGTTTGTGAGAGAATAGTGGACGGAATGAATGGTTTTTAGGGAGTAAAGGGTTGGTTTTGAATTGGGTTGTAATAGGTGCGAAACGTGAGATTTTAAACGCTATATAGGTTTAGTTAACACTGCAACTTAAATAGAAATACGTAAAACTAGGGCAAAATTTGTATAAAGAGCACCCCCATGTACCTACAAATAATAGTCTATTAAATTTTGTTACAATAATCCAAAAAATGACAAGAATGACCTGAAAGATATTGAACAAGGTTTTCCATTGATAATTAATAGTAAAATATAACTTTTATTCAATATTAGTTTAGTAAAGTTAAGAGGATTCTTGAAAAAATCCTGCACATTTTGCCAATGAAACAGAAATCCAAAAAATATACAGTTCGTCTGCTGGATCTGTGTCTATGAAAGGAATGCGGACAAAAAACATTTAAATAAACAGCAATACATTTTATACGTCGACTTGACGAGTACGTCACCGCAAATCGCTCCGCCCACTCATTTTATTGGCTACTTGCAAATTTGTCGAATTTTTATTGATGGGACGCGTCGTCTAATTTTTTACGAAAAACATCGAGAGAATATCGTTTCCCCTCTCACGGATACCCCGTAACCACAGAACGGACAGACGTACTGTAAAATTATTTTGATTCTCTGGATGATATATATTACCTGAGTCTTTTGTTGCATCTACTCTATTTTTTGGCGGAGTTTTTTTACCTGACAAATTTGATTTTGATGTCAATATGACTCCTACTTGTAGATGGCGCCACCTACATATTTTTAACTGGTCTGAAGAGTAATAACTTTTTGTCCTTACCTGTATAAAACTACTGAGTAAAAAAATATATGTTATTTGGAATCGAAATATTATACCTGTCATCATTGACATAAATTAAACATGTTGACTAAACAGCTACTAGACTGAAATCATAAATTTGAAACGTTTTTTAGCCAAAAGTTCAACAGAAATTGTTTTATCATCATTTTTTGGAGAAAAATTGATGATTAATTTAAAAAATAAAAAGTTCCCAAATTTATCATTTCAGTCAAATAACTATCTACTCAACATGTTTATTTTTTGTCAATAATGACATGTATTAACTATTTCCATTCTAAATATCTTGAGAACGTTTGCTCTTAGCGATTTTTACCAAGAGACATTTTTTACTTAAAAAATCACGGAAATGTATATTTTTTCATTCAGTAGTTTTATACAGGTACGGACGAAAAGTTATTACTCTTCAAAACAGTTAAAACATGTGTAGGTGGCGCCCCCTACAAATAGGAGTCATACTGAGATTAAAATCATATTTCTCATGTCAAAAAATTCCCAGACACCAATTTTCATCCAAATATTGACGTTATTTCAGAAATGATTTGGAAAAGATCGAAATAAAAATGAAACTTCTACACCCTGTATCTCCAAAACTAAGCATTTTAGGACATAAATTTATACGAACTTTTCTACTTATTTTTATCTGCAGAATATGCTGCCGAAGTTTCCGGAGAACAGTTCGGACCACCCTGTATATTCTTCTACTATTTCCAGTGTTATGTTATTTATTAGAATGCCTTTTCTGTTTACTAGTTTGTTGTACATTACTGTATGTTTATTATTATTAAATAAAACACTACATTATTATGACTTAACCTTTCACAAACTACACTGTCGCATCATTAATGCGGATTAAGTTTTTTAACGCACTATGGTATGGTATTATTTTGCTCTTCAGAGTTTGTTCGTCTCGCATCTCTCTCTTTCGACGAAATTAATAACAGGCTGGCTCATTAAAATTTACACAAAACGCTCTTTGGGTCGCCTAATTACGATCACGTACTCCAGATAATGAACGGGCGGTTTTTGATATACAGTGCGAGTCAAAAAGTTTCTCTGGAACTAGAGTGTAATAAATTATGTCCATAACTTTGTAGCCGGTTCATCTCTTGGAAAAATAAATTTAACAAGGTCGATTTCTTATAGTTTTTTAATTCCTATAAACAGGAAGTAAATAATAGAAAAATAATTCCTATTTTTTTAATCTTGATTCTATGGTGTAGAGGTTCGATAAGAATCAATTTTTCGAAATGCCAGTTCCAGGGGGGTGAAACTACCCCTCAAATATTAGAATATTCTTTACTTAAAAACTAGTGAGCTTTTCGGAAAAACTCTTAAACACGTTTATTTTATTTTGTTGTTTTACATATTTTAAGATTTTTTAAAAATTTATACAGGGTGTTTTATAAAATATGACCATTGAGTAATCATGATTCTGCTTAAACTGCTTGACGTTTAAAGCTGATTTTTGGCAAACGGATTGACTGTGGGGTGTAGAGGTTCGATAAGGAGCGGTTTCTCGAATCTCAAATTCCAAGAGGGTGAAAACGCCCCTCAAATATTACAATATTTGTTACTTAAAAAATGGTTAGTCTTTCGGGAAAACACTTGGACATGCATCATTTATTTTGTATTTTTTACATATTTTGAAAGTTTTTAAAAAATCATACAGGGTGTTCCAAAAAGTTGGGTAATTGATTAACCATGATTTTGCCTAAATTGCTTGACGTAAAAAGCTTATTTTTGGCAAACGGATTTTTCGAAAGTCAAATTCCAACGAGATGAAACTACCCCTCAAATATTACCAAGTTATATAATAATATCGCCATATTTTTTTCTCATGCTGACATAAATCATATAAAAAAAATAAAAAATAAATAAACATAAATAGACATAAACTATATCGCGTGGTTATACGGATAAGCTAACCTGGTATTCTCCCTTCAGTGGCGGACACACTTGCGACTTAGCCTTAGAATCTCATTTGGAATTTAGAAGCATCTAGAAAATATACAATAATTCAAACATAGAAAAATAATAAAAACAATAATTAAAAAAACGCGTAGATTTTCTGATTGGCACTGTATATGGATAATATTCATACACATCATTAAACTCTCTCTATCCCTCACAGACTATCCCTCTATCAACCCTTTTCACTCTCGCCGGCCCGTTTAGAGCCATAATTAATTGGATATTCAGGCGGCGTCGGGCTAAAATTTCGCTAATTAAGTAAGGCTTGAGTTACTCTTTAACTTATCCAGTTCGAGCTTTGATATATGACTCGCTGTCAGTCTGACTCGCTCAGCCATTCTCTTTTCTAGGCTAGACGTAAATTGCCCAAGATTTGTTGCCTTTCTTTTCTTTTTTATTTTTGGAAATTAATAAGCAGTGTCTAAATTCATAATGAGAATATATAATTTAGGTTTTCTTCGTTAATATATTCGAAAGACTGCGTAATATTGATAACATTAAACAAAAACTTGAAATAAATTGTATCAAACATGTAGCTGAAACGCACTTTAAAATTTCCGAACTATATAAAAATTAATACCGCTTTAAAATTGAATCTTTTTTTTTCTTAATTCTTAGATAACCTAATATTAATAAAAATACTAAATTTTTTCCATAGCAACTGTTAAAATTGCCTTATATCTGTCAAAAATAGTAGACAAAATAGTACTTTAACCGCAAGGGTAGATTAAATGATACTTTAACAGAGGATAGGTTAAAAACTTTATTTCTTCTCGCACGTTTTTTAATTGCTTCCATTTTTGAAAATTTTTGTATTCCTTTTCATAAGTTATTCGGGATTTAAATGGAAGTAGTTGGGATATGGCGTTTGTCGCCTCAGCCTGAATATCTGTTGGTAATTTACTTATTTTGCTTTGCGGCATTTATGGCTCCAATTCCATCAACAATCGACACGAAAGAGAATTAAAAAATATTGACTCAAAACTGACAACTAAAGAGGCAGCTTTATATATTTGTCAAATTACATAGAAACCAACGCCAACCCAGCACAATATTCTTTCTACTCGTAATAAATTCCTTGAAATAATAATTTCTGAATATTTTTAAAACGTAACTCGCTATGAAAAAAAATATTGTTTTATACACGACGATAAAATTGCATTACCGTCTCCCGAAATTAATTCACTCGCGATTTCATCGCTCGTCATCACCAGATAGAGCATATACGTATATATGCTCTATCTGGTCAGAAAATATTTTTGTTCTGTTAAAAAAAATAATTTCAACCACTCTGTATATATTCACATTTATTAAAAGTAATGAAAATCTGTGTAGTTAACGCTTACAAAAAGACTGAACACAATAATCAGAGGTACAATAGAACCACCTCCATGAAATTAAAACGAATTAGAACGGATCGTGGGTACGTACCATTTCCACTCCCATCGACCGGAAACGCTTTAGACACTTCCCAGTTTCAAATTTCCATTATTCGAAACGTTCGGGGTCCCATCCGACCAATAAAGGCCGTCTTTATCAAAAACTGACGGCCAATGGGCACAATGAACGTCACGCGCGATACCATCAACCATTTCCGGTGCCTGTCAAGGTGGGAAGAGGTGTAAAATTCGACCAGGGCCGTACCAATTATAATAATCTACCCAAGTAGCATTTTTAGACACAAAATCAAAACAAAATCTGTGCTGAGAGTCATTACGAAACAGTTTCGTCACATTTTTGATACATATGTTTCGTAACATAAATCGCTTTTTGTTTCGAAACATTTTACCATAATATGGATTCGCTACATAAGCTATAAGAATAAAGTGTGTCACAAATTTTTCTTTTAAGAAACAGATGTGGCTCACATTTACAGATTTCATACCCGTTTTCTGCCTGAAAACTTTAAAGTTTCCGTAATTTATTTGATATTCTGTCAAATATGAGAACATAACCTTACTTTATTGTTTATATTTTGTTCTGTAGTATTTGCATTTAAGCATTCTTCAAGTTTTTATAGTATTATAATTAAAAAAGTAGAAGGAAGGACATACAGGGTTGCGCCTTTTATACGTCGCGAAGGCTCCAAGGAGAACGCTCCAAGGAAAGAAACATTTTGTGACCATATGTAGGTTAATTCAGAGCACTTTTTAAAAATATAGAAAGTTCTACAGGGTGTCCCCAAAAAAAGTTACATATCAAAGTTGTGTTTTTTGTAACGGAACATCCTATTTCAGATTCTGGGAGAGAAAAATAAGGTGAATTTTATAAGAAAAGTATATGGCCTAAAATAAAAGGTTTTTGACATAATATTTAACATTTTCTAGAAATAAAGAACATTTTTTAAATTACAATAAAAGCTACCTAAATTGGAATTTACCCGGTATAGCCTAATATGTAGTTAAATTAACTATTGTACTTTAAATCAAATCGAAACTTGATCCAAAAAGTTATACAGGGTGAGACAAAATTAATATTGAACATTGGTCACCTTTAAAAGCATGTTATTCTTTTATTTTAAATGGAACACCCAGTATATTATTCCGATATTGAATGGAGAATTCATGTCTCTTTAAAATACTATTAAGGTTGCCTACCTCTTAAACAAAGATTTTCCTAGATATTTTCATTACATGATTTGATCTGAGTAGATCTTTATTATTTGATAAAATCTAGGTGACTGTGATATGTCTGACATTAGTGACTGACATAGCTGATTGACGTGATATAGCTATCTAATTAGTCCAACTTTAACAACTAGATATTATTTTGTGTCAGTTAAAATAAAAAAAATTCTCAGACATTTGGCGAATATGCAAACTTATCTTACATCATAGAGAATTGATATGATTCTATTAGTTGGTGAATACAGTATGCATTCATCAATTAATAGAATATTTAAATGTTCCTGTTTTTACCTAGTCTGGGCTTTTTGATATGGATATATTAAAGACAGTGTTTACAAAACTCGACCAACTATTGTTGACAACATGAGATAAATTATTGTAGCTGCTTTTCGAAGTAGAACTCTGCCTTTTAAAATCAAAAGGTCATTTTGAAAAGACAATCATTTTATGCAGTTAACAGAAAAGGAAGCATTTTGAGCATTTCATCTAGCTAATTTTTGTCACATAATTATAGGTTTATATCTAGATTTAGTTATGTAATAATTAAAATGTTTTAAACGTGTATCTTTTTTATTACAGTTTTTTTTATTACAGAGTATTTTACTATGCGATCTTTAATTTTTGTTAAATTAACAAAAGGTAATATCATATAGCCACCCTAGATTTTTTCAAATAATTAAGATCTACTGACGCAAAATCATAGAAATTAAAATATCTAGGAGAATCTTTATCTGAAGGGTAGGCAATATTAATAATATTTTGAAGATATATAAATTACCCATTGAACACCGGAAAAATATACTGGGTGTTCTATTTAAAATAAAGGAATAACTTGCTTTTAAAAGTGACTAATGTTCCATATTAATTTTGTCTCACCCTGTATAACTTTTCGAGTCAAATTTTAATTTGGTTTAACATATAATGGTTACTGTAATTAAATATCAGGCTATACAAGGTCAACTAAAATTTAGGTATGTAAAATCGCTATTTTTTGGGGCTTACTCAACCGGGTCTCACAATGCAAATTCACCTCAAATATCCATTTAGTTGGTCATTGGCAAGCACTCTCTCATTGTACATGAAAATAACAAAACAAACATTTACTGATCTGGATAAAATTGATAGTTAAATAGTAAGACTCACCCGGGGGTACTCCGCCCCCTAACCACTGACATCACTGACATTCTTATTCAATATATCACATTTCATATCATCCATCTAATTCAAATATTATTCGGATCTATCGGTTAATAATCTTCAACAACTAGCTAGTGTCACCTGAAATAGTATAGGGGCTTCCCCCGGACGCAATTCTGCCGCTAAACAGATTCGCATTCCAATCGAATAAGCTAATTGGGGTAGCTCACTACCCCAACGCCGCATCGTGTCAATCGAGAAGACAAGGGAGACCTCAAACTCTCAAGACCAACCTCGAAAGCAAGACGTCACACCACAAGAGATTTTCTTCTGGTCAAACGACCCGTTGCCTTACAGTACTTGCAACGTTTATAGTCAAAAGACTCTCAACCCCCAAATATCAGGTCTATGACAAAACACAACACAACAGCCGGCCGGCCTATCAACAACTGACCTGCCGCAGGCAAGCTAAGCCTCCTCTTACATCACAATTTTACCGGATCGTAAATATTTACATTACTTGCCAATGAATCATACTATTTTCTCTAATTGACTTTAAAATAGAGTGTTTTAGCATTACTAGATAAATAAATAGAGAGTTTCCGAAGGAATGCATATTGTTTATTAGAATAGTGAATAAATAAATGCATTATTATGACGAGCTTATTTTCCAAGTTTAACAGGTAGCTGTTATCGAAATTTAAAATTTGCTTTTCATATTCACAATTTTGTATTCATATTTTTGTTACAATTTTCAAATATACCTGTGTGGTTACTTTTACACTTAACATTTTTGATGCATTCTTTGTCGTTCTCAAACCACTTTAAATAAATTACCCTTTTTTACATCTCTTGTCAATAAGATTAAATGATATAATTGGATGAAGAATCTCCTTACTTTCTTCCTTGTGCGAACACGTTAAATAACAACCGCGTAATTTTCGATAATAAATGAGCCCGAGGGGTGATTATACGTTTAGAGCCGATAAAAGTGCGCGGTAGAACGTGCAGAATGCGAAAAAAGACCGAGCTCCACTTGCTAAAGAGAAGCGAGAATATAACAGATTACCATCAATTATCCCGATGCAGCGTTTCGCTTTCTTCTGCCGTTCGCCCGGCGCAAAACGCGCGTTTATATTTAATTTATCTTTAGGCCTCGAAGATTAATTTATAAAATCTTTTATCGATCGTTATCAGGAGGCAGAGAAAAAGGGTACAAGGTGTCCCATTTTCGTGTGTTTTACAGGGTTTCCCGTTTATGAGTAGATAAAAAATGCGGTTTCACATCACTGAGTTACTTTTTTATGAAACCAAAGATGCTTCACACAGATCCACCCCCTAGATTTTTTTGGAATACAAGGCGAATTTAAAAATGTTAAAACCGAGTCCCGTAAAATTTTTCACGTAGAATCCAAAGACTTAACTCATTTTTCAATGGAAGCAGTCATTTTAGAAATATGACTCAAACTTATGTTACTCAACCTAACCTACCTTGTATAATATTTCTTTACTAGCGTGAACCCGTCACTTCGTTCGCGTCGAATTAAAAACGCTCCCTCTAAATTTGCGAAAAATTTTGAAATGTGTAAAAAAAATATATAGAAAACTTGGTAATATTTGAGCGGTAGTTTCATCTCGTTGGAATTTGACTTTCGAAAAATCCGTTTGCCGAAAATAAGCTTTTTACGTCAAGCAGTTTAAGCAGAATCGTGGTTAATCAATTATACCCAACTTTTTGGGACACCCTGTATGATTTTTTAAAAAATTTCAAAATATGTAATAAACAAAATAAATTATGCGTGTCCAAGCGTTTTCCCGAAAGACTAACCGTTTTTTTAAATAACAAATATTGTAATATTTGAGGGGCGTTTTCACCCTCTTAGAATTTGAGATTCGAGAAACCCCTCCTTATCAAACCTCTACACCCCACAGTCAATCCGTTTGCCAAAAATCAGCTTTAAACGCCAAGCAGTTTAAGCAGAATCGTGATTACTCAATGGTCATATTTTATGAAACACCCTGTATAAATTTTTTAAAAGTCTTAAAATATGTAAAACAACAAAATAAAATATACGTGTTTAAGAGTTTTTCCGAAAAACTCACCCGTTTTTAAATAAAGAATATTATAATATTTGAGGGGTGGTTTCACCCCCTTAGAATTTGAGTTTCGAAAAATCCCTTCTTATCGAACGTCTAAACACTAAAGTCAACCCGTTTTCCAAAAACCAGCTTTTTACGTCAAGCGCTTTAAGCAGGATCGTGAATATTGGGACAACCTGTATAATGAAATACTTGTAAAGAATTTCTTAAGTCCTGCTGTCAGAACCAACTAATCAAAAAAAAAACGAAAGCGGAAAAAACTCCATTCCTGTATTTTCCGCTAATTTATCAAATCGCGTGTTAATAAATTGGGAAATTTTTCTGGAAATTTCCTCCGGCCCAGGGAAACAACACTTAATTTCCACAGAATGGAAATTAATGGAGCGCCCTAACAATTATTGACACCTGTGCGCTTGCTGACGATATCATCAATATGGCGCGCGTTACGCTGGATGAGCCTGGAAGAAAAAAATCAGGAATGGGATGAAAAAGAAAGGTAATTTTTTGCGTTGAGAGTTCTTTTGTTAAAGGCGGTTAACAAGGTTTTCATCGCTGTGAAAATATGATCCCGTTATAAACGATATTTTCGTGTAAAGGAAGATTTAAATGGTGTAGAATGTTGATTGATGAAAAATACGTAAAAAATTAGTCTTTTTAATATGAAATGGATATTTATTTTACAGCATTATACCGGGTTCGTCTGAAAAGTGGCTCACCCCCTATAACTTTTTTAATTTTTCAGATAAAATAACGAGATTTGGGGTGTATTCCGTTGCTTACCTTGGTTATGATTTTATGTTCCGTTTCTATCGGTTTCCTGAAAGTTTTCTTATTACGGAACACATTACGGTGCTTGAAAAATTCGGTTATAACTGTAACCAAACTAACCAGCGCGAGAAGGCTGGTTTTTCTGGTTTTGTTTGTCAATCAATGTCATTTATGTGACAGAAATCAAGCAAATATTGGAAGTTCGAGGGAAATTCTCATTTAATTTCTAAAATTTGTAATAATATTTGAAATATGTTTTGAATGAAGAATGTGCCTTCAGTGAAGAAAGTTATAGTAATGAACACGATTTTACTGTTGTTGTGCGAACAAAATTTATTGATGGAGATAGAAAAAGATGGAAATGAACTTAAGGAGAAAAATAATTTGTCTCTGACTGACGAGTATAATAAGGCAGAGATAGATTGAAGAGAAAATACTAAGCATTGAAAACAAAAAAAAAACAATGACAACTTAAGTGAAACAGAAGATGGATGATATGTCGTTCTATTCAGAGTGTCATTTTCTATCGAATTGTGGAAGTTTTTTCCGGGAAAACAGGAAGTGACCGAAAACAATTGAATAAGTCAATCAATCCTAATTTATGTCATATACTAACATACCAAATCTCGTTTTTTTATCGGAAAAAATAAAAAAGTTATAGGGGTGAGCCACATTTAAGACGCACCCGGTATTATTAAGCTTTTGAAAGACATGTAGAATTTTAAATTTTCAATTATTCACAAATTTTATTACTTTGTATTTCTGTAAAGGCATGTTGGTTGTTCCTTTATTGCTAAATCGAAATTTTTTAAACCTTTACACACAGGAAGTTTTTAGTTTTTCCATTTTCTTCCTTATGCCAGTAAAAGAGTTGCACACGGGTCATGTTTACTCTGTTACACGATATGCCCGGTTATTTTTGATTTTCCCACTAAAAGGATTTAATTTTCCGCCTCTCTTTCCTCATGGGAAAATCAACTTTTCCAAGCCGTGTTTTCCAAACATGATATTTAATACCCTACATCCATTTACGTTTGTTTGCTTTGGCTTTTTTTGTTTCGTGTAGTACGATGAAATTCTAAACTTTTCCTTTGGATTTCCTACTCTAGATAAAATAATAATAAATCCAAAATACAACAAGATATCATTTCAGTTTGAGGTTGACGATATCAAGTTGCTGAAGTTCCATAACATTGACAGCTGAAGTGCGGTGAGGTATATTGGAGAGACAAAACAAAGTAACACTGTATATTAATGTTTAAGCAAAACATTTCAATCAAAACATCTTGGCACTAATAAACGAATCGAGTACAAGTATATACAGGGTGGTCCGAACTGTATTCGGAAACTTCGGCAGCATATTCTGCAGATAAAAGTAAGTAAAAAAGTTCGTATAAATGTATGTCCTAAAATGCTTACTTTTAGAGATACAGGGTGTAGAAGTTTATTTTTTATTTCGATTTTTTCTAAATAATTTAGGAAGTAACGTCAATATTTGAATGAAAATTGGTGTCTGAGAGATTTTTGACATGAGAAATTTGATTTAGATGTCAATATGACTCCTAGGGGGCGCCACCTACATATGTTTTAACTGGTTTGAAGAGTTATAACTTTTCATCCATACCTGTATAAAACTACTGAGTGAAAACATGTACCATTGCGATAAAAAAAGCAGTACAACAAAATATGATTTAATCTGCTGGTCTATAATAAAATATTTTCTTTCAAACTGATAACTCAGTGTCTTCAGAATTCTTGTGTCAGTGTCACGTAATTTTTAAAAATGCCTTTAGCTTCAGAGCAAAAATCGATTATATTTACGCAATTAAGGGATGGGGTTCCCATAAGAGACATTGCAGATGCATTAGGGATAAACAAAAAAACAGTGTTGTTGGCTAAATCCAAAATTCTGGATATCCTTATAGATCAGGAGTTCTATCTGGGGCTACTAATTCTTGTACTACTTTCTTTTTATCGCAATGGTACATTTCCCTGATTTTTTACGTAAAAAATGTCCCTTGGTAAAAATCGCTACGATCTCAAGATATTTAGAATGGAAATAGTCAATACATGTCATTATTGACAAAAAAATAAACACGTTGAGTAGATAATTATTTGATTGAAATAATAAATTTGGGAAATTTTTATTTTTTTAAATTAATCATAATTTTTTTTTGTGAAAAAATGATGCTAAAACAGTTTCTCTTGACTTTTGACACAAAAACATTTGAAATTTATGATTTCAGTCTGATAACTATTTAGTTAACATGTTTAATTTATGTCAATGATGACAGGTATTGATAATTTTGATTCCAAATATCTCGAGAACCATTACTCGTAGTAATTTTTACCAAGAGAACCTTTTTACGTAAAAAACGTCGCAAATGTATAGTTTTTACTCAGTAGTTTTATACAGGTACGGACGAAAAGTTATTAGTCTTCAAACCAGTTAACAAATATGTAGGTGGCGCCCTCTATAAGTAGGAGTCATATTGACATTAATATCAAATTTCTCATTTCAAGAAACTCCCAGACACGAATTTTCATCTAAATATTGACGTTACTTCAGAAATTATTTGGAAAAAATCGAAATAAAAATGAAAGTTCTACACCCTGTATCTCCGAAACTAAGCATTTTAAGACATACATTTATACGAACTTTTTTACTTATTTTTATCTGCAGAATATGCTGCCGAAGTTTCCGGAATACAGTTCGGACCATCCTGTATATAAATCAACAAGTAGTTCCTGACGAAAATACAGCTAAATTTCTTGCCATAACACTTGATGCTAAACACAGGTGGAAATCGCATGTGAAGAAGACATGGAAAGAACTCGAATTAAAGTACAGGAAAATGTACTGGTTACTAGTGCTACATTCAACCCTGTCAGTATATAATAAGCTTTTGCTTTATCAACAAGTCCTGAAGCCAATAAGGACTTATGATATTCAACTCTAGGGATGTACCAAACAAAGCAACCGAAATATTATCCAAAGGTTCCAAAACAAGGTACTACGAGGTATTGTTGACGCACCGTGGTATATTCGCAATGGCAATCTACACAAGGACTTAGAAGTGGATGATGCTGACAACGTTATCAGGAAATACGCCTTAAGACATGAAGAAAGGCTCCATCAGCACATCAACATCGAGAACCACGAGCTCTGGGATAGTGACGGCTTAGTTAGAAGACTGAAAAGAACAAAACCATTTGAACTAGTGTAGTGAAAAGTGTTACGGTCCAGTGCATTCTAGCATAGTGCTCCAACTGAACTGACAGAGCCAAAATTACTATCATAAAATTAGTGTTTTATATTTAACCGTAGCTTATTAGTGAAATTTTACTAGATTGCTATACTAAATTGCCAAAAAAAAATGTTCTACGACTAGCCTAGAAAATGCAGTTTGACACACGGAAAACTCGATCTGAAATTGGCGTTTTGCAAACTGTTGTGTGCTAAGGATTTAGGGCACGACATGTGTCATTTTGCACCCGACATGTGCCAATTTTAACATTTTTAACCTCCGTCAGAAAAGTGTCATCATTACATCGCAAATTATTTCACAAAACTGGCAAAAACTGAGTGAGTCTGCTGCTAATTTGTAGTCGTAGAAAAAATAGCGTAAAAACTCGTTCGAAAACTTCTTTGTACACTCGTTTGACTTGTGGCTCTTGCCTGCGGCTCGAGCCAACAAACTGTCGAACTCGTGTGCAAAACGTTATGAACTCGTGTGCAAAAAGTTTTTGAAACTTGTTGTTTAATATACTATTTTTAATCACCTTTGGGATTAAAAAACAAATTTGGCAAGGAAATAACAACTGTATATTTATTTCGTAATTCTTATGATGTGCCATCTGGTATTTATTTATTGAAATATAGCTTTTATCCTCTTATCTTTTATCCTCTGAAATATCTATC
Organism: Sitophilus oryzae; assembly: GCF_002938485.1. Taxonomy (NCBI): domain Eukaryota; kingdom Metazoa; phylum Arthropoda; class Insecta; order Coleoptera; family Curculionidae; genus Sitophilus; species Sitophilus oryzae. The sequence continues at coordinate 10,385,159 of NW_022146254.1, forward strand.
CATTTCCGCACACAAATACACTTTTATATTTCCTCTTCTGATAAATGAAAATTGACAGTAAACGAGTAGGAGCTTAACTTGTCAGTGGCTAGAACTGTTTATTATGCACTTTTTGAGTCGCACCTCAGGTATGCCCTTCCATTCTGGGGTACGTGTTGTGCGGCTCAATTTGACCGCATTTTCAAGCTCCAGAAGAGAGCTGTTCGATATTCACTGGGACTAAACAGCAGAACTCATTGCCGGGGCTTTTTTAGAGAATTAAAAATATTGACTCTTCCTTCCTTATTTATATTTGAATCCGTTTGCCTAATACGTAAACATGTATCAGCTTCTCAAGAAAGGCCATCTCACACTTATCCACTCAGGAACGCGGAGCAAGATCTTTATCTACCTACCCCACGCTCAGAGTTAGTTAAAAATTCAATATTGTACAACTCGAAAAAAATGCACAATCACCTGCCATTTGAAATCAAATCCATAACATCATTTTATTCATTTCGCAAAGCATTGAACTCTTATTTACTAGACAAGGCTTTCTACGCCTTAACTGAATTATATTTGAATTGAAAATCGAATTTGATCTTGAAAACACTGGTCTAATGTTTGCTATTGCTACTAATGACATCGAAATTAATTTATTTAGAGGTCATTGATATTTTGCTATAAACTGGCTAAATATTTTTGAATATTATTTTAATTTTTTTTGTTCTTTGACATTGTAAACATTTATATATGTTTATTTTAACAATAAGACTGACAATATTATTTGTATAATGTTTTGTATTATCTTTTGTTTGTTTGTGTACCTTGTTTTTTTTACTTTGTTTGTTAGTTTACCTTTGTCTACAAATTGAAAAATTTTTTGACAATAAAGGCATTTATTTATTTTATTTATTTATTTATTTATTTATCTATTCACTCTAAGTGTGTTGCTTTGGTCTGAAACAACAATTTTCACTCTATATGTGTTTCAGTTCTATTTGCCATTTCTCCCCTTTTTTGTTCCCTGTTATCCTATGTCTATCTAGGTGGGTGTTTTTCCATTATCTGACTTTAAGCTAATGGAAAGTGTGTGAAAATACACTCTTTTGAGTAAATCGAATGACTGTTTAACAAGTTGTCCCCTTGAAGGCTGACAGAAACCGTCTTACTGATTCAGTATTACTAAACAAATAATAAAATTATCAGTATATTCATATTTTCCGTTAAAGTGAAAGTTATTCTAACATTGATTAGTTTGAATGAGTAATTAATACAAATTGAAGTTTTTTTTGGTAGTTTTGAGGAAATATTAAAAGAATTGGCTTCAAAAACTAAGTTTTCAATATTGTTTTACTAGCACCTCATTTATTCCTGCGTAATATACATATACTGCCATTACTCGCTGACGAGTATTCGACACGCATTAGAAGATGGTCACGCAAGGCGTTTTTTTTCATGTGTTTTTCTGTGACTGAAAAGCCCGATACGTGATGTTATCTGCCTACCGCACCTTTTTCATCTTACACAGAAGCGCCATTTTCCATCTTACACTAACACTGAATCAGTCAGATTGTTTCAGTGAAACTGACCGCTCAGTATTAATCAGCCTACACTGATTATTCGGTATAATTATATTTCATAGACTTTATTTTTTATTATCTTACCTAATAAAAAAAAGAAATAAAAACAAATAAATTGCCAAAAGAAAGAAACACGACAATAACAATAAAACAAATTGAAATTATAAGAAACGCCAAAAAAGTAACGGTCTAGGTCCGAGTTTCCGGACTAGTCCGTAAATTTTACGGTTTTACACGTGTCAGAGCAGGAGGAAATACGATAACGGACGCCTGTAGCGTCCGTAAATTCGCCCACAAAAAAAGAGTTATTTATTTCCTTGGGGGTTTGAGTCGTCGCGACGACCGCCACCGTGATAACGACGACTAGTTTGGATAAAAAAAACTAGGGTTAGTTTTTGCAAATTACCTTGGATAGATGGGACAGCGTTTTAATCGCTTTCTTGCAATTTTATCCAGATAAATTTGAAGACTTGAAGATTAGGGTTAGTAGGTCGATTATAAAGGGTGTGTCTTAAATAAGTGCAAATATTTTTAGGGGTGGCATTAGCGACCTGAAGAACACGCCTAGGAGATGCTGAAAATCGTGGATTTTTTTGCCAATTTTCCTGTAAATTTTAGAAAACTTTCTTGAACTGCCTTGCCTGTTCACTGCAAATCTTCCAACGGTATAATTTCTTAATCTCTGATATTACCGTGACTTTACTCTATGGTTACGGCACTAAATGGGATGCAGATACAGAAAAATACGGTGGCTCTCAATTTTTTTTTTAATTTCAAACTTGAACACAACTCGGTTATATTAGACTTATTTTAAAAACGACAAAGAGAAAATATATTTCTTTTATCGAGATCTATCGGCCCTAAAAAATATTTGAACTTATTTAAGACTCACCCTGTATAATGCTCATTTTTCTTAAGATGCTGATATTATCATCTCCGATATCAAAAACAACTAGATAATATCTTGACGATTGTCCTTAGTTTAATAATGGAATAGACCAAGGATACTATAGAGATAAGGATAGTTCGATTCCTATCTTCCTGCACTGTCAGATTTTTTACGTCATCTACTGACCGAGTTGAAGTTGGCGCTAAAGATTTTAGACAGTGACAGTTATTTTTGCATTTGACGGACGAGCGCACAGTGCGTTGGAAGATAAATTTAGCGGGATAAAAGCGTTTGGTTAGAAATAAGCCAAAAATGTGTACTGATAAGAATAAATAGTAGACATTCCAATTGATACAAAAATGCATTAATATTCTTTGTATTTCGATACATTTTATCAACCAAATTTGATCGTTTTCTGTTCAACAAGGCAGAGATCATACGAAAACAAAATATTTACAAGTGCTTATACATTTTATTAGAAAGCCAAATTATGTTGAAGATTGCCAAAGGTATATACTTTTCTACTGTACGTATATTATTTGTTAAAATCCTTCGTGCCTTTGTTCTGCAGATATCAAACTTTCACTTTTTTTTTCAAATATCGATATATTGAATGATGTAGATCTTTTGAGTTACCAATAGTTACCAACACAGGTAGTCACAGTCACAGGGAGTTCAAGCTTAACAGGTGAATGCCCAAAAAGATTCACTTCAATCCATGATACAAAGAATACATGGTATGATATTGCGCAGGTTGGTCACTACGTCACAGGTGATAAACGGCACCATTGGTCGGCAAGCTCTGCGCGCCAATTTCAAATTGTCAAACAGATTGTGTCATCTGTGAAATTTGATTGTGTCAAAATGTGAAAATAATTTTTGAAATGTCAAGCTCGATGATTTGACATAACTTTTGGGTTTATGTCCTAATTCTTCCCTATTGTAGTCTTTTTTTATTAGAGGCAATTGAACAATATGGATATTTTTTTGTATGGCGTATGACGTCACAGGTGGTATGCGCAAACTTAACGAAATTGGAGCCGCTATCGATCATACCTTGTTTTCTTTGTACCATGATTAAAATCGGATAGTATAAAAACAAAACAACTCCATCAAAAGGCACTGAGTTTAAAAAATTGTCTTAGATACCTACTATATATATGAATTTACAATTACCGAGTGTTAAAATTAAAATATCTATCTTATTTATTATTTTCAAAATAAAATATATTTTTTTAAAATAAATTATAGAGGATGTCACAAGATTACAAATTAATTAAAAATAAACTGCTAAAGAGTTTTTTGATATCATAATTTTATGTATTTGGCAATAGTTTACAATACGGTTTTGGTGTGTCATGTACGAATAATATCATAGTTTTATTATCTTGTATTTATTTATTAATAAATTAAGTTGTTAATAAATAAATAAATTTAACCATATAGTTGCTATATATTAGACCATTATCTACGTTCTTAGATTTTAAGTCCCAAACATTGGCTCTTGAGATTTTGTCCCGCTATAATAACCATCCGCCGCACTGTGGAGCGCTGGTCAGCGCGTGACGTAGCATTCCACGGCGACTACGACAGCGGCGATTTGACGCGATCGAACAGTCCTTTAGAATATATACAGTCCTTGGGAATAGACAGCCATTTTTGCATATTAATTACTGGTTCCTGAATTCAAGTGCCATATCCTCTAAATTTGTTTTAAATGCTTCAATTTTCAGAATAGAATATGTTCTGCCGATTCTTCTTCTTATTGGCAGAAGCTGCATAAATATGTATACGTCTGTTTATATATTATAGTCTGTCCAACGACAAGATCCTTGACAGTGATAGATGTGTCTGTCATTTTAATTTCAAAGTAGTTTATTTTATTTTACAAAGAAAATAAGTTGGTACAACTGGAATGCATAGCAGGAAATTAATATATTTAAAATTTGATTGATAAGTGACTTCAATATATTGTTAAAAAAACTGTATAAAACTGAAAAAATGTAATCGAGTTATTTTATTTAAAAAAAAAAACGGTATGTGTTAATGGTAACTTTATTGGTGTATAAGACTTTCTGCCTGGGCAGCGAGTATGAACTACAAACTGTGCTTTCGGTCTTCAGTTAATTTCCCCTCGATTTTTCCTCCACTTGACTTCAAAAGACACAAAACACACGTAATAACACGAATCAAAATGCACCATCTTCCAAAAAACGCAGATATTTGACATAAGTTGACCAAAATTATAACCTATAATTTGGCAAGACTTTGACAAGCCTCAAAAATCTAAAGGCGAGTTCATACGCATCGGCGTTCGTTTGTCGTTCATCGTTCCGTCAAACCAATAAAACTGAAATATGATCTGTAATTTTTGAAATAAACCAATAAAACTGGTTAAAAACAACAAGAGACTACGCATGACGGATTTATATTTAAACACATCCATAGTTAACTTAAAAAATATTAGAAACTTTTTTCAGTAAAATAAATAGATTGGTATGGGACGTCATCTGCTTTTCTTCTGTCATCGTCTGTCGAAATCTTATCTGAGAAAAAAAAACAGAGTATAGCATCAGTTTTAAATGGATAATAAGCTTGCAATGTCATGTTTGTAGACCAAATTAACTATAGTTATGATAGTGTTAGATAAATAAATTAAAAAATAATAAAAAAATTATAAATCTTTATATCTCCTAATAATAATGCCGTCTTTGTCTATCGTTCAAAAGACAATAACGTCTAGTGCTGCCTTTATTTGTCCCCGATCTAACCTCAAACAGGGCATAAAGTCGTAAAAACCGCACCGCAGCGCCCCCTATTTATCACGGCCGGTCCCGCTATTAAAAATAGACCGGCGAGAAGTCGCGATTTATACCACTCAAGGAAAATTAGCCTTTGCATTTCTCCATCCCTGTCTTTGACTCCCTTTTTTCCACTTGGCTAGCAGAGTTTTCTTGTGTGTACACTCAGAAAAAGTGTCGTTTATTGTTTTTCCAGTCATTGACAATTCAGAAAGCTTAAAATATCTCACTATACAGAGTGAATCTTAAATAAGTGTAAATATTTTTAGGGCTGGTAGATACCGAAAAAAGAAACACTTTTCTTCTTTACTGTTTTTCAAATAAGTCCAAAATAATCGAGGTAATTTCCTCGTAATTTACTTTGAAGATTTTTCGTTCAAATTTTGAGAACCACTGAATCTTTTTTGGTTTTGTTTCTTGTAAATTTAATCTACTACCTTTTGATTATGATGACCTATGTTGCCATATTATGATTATATTATTTAACTTATAGATTTTTAACTAAAAGTAATTTTAAAAAATCCAAAAAATTTCAAATTTTCAAAAAAAAATTCACGAAAAGAACCTCTTAGACATGTTTCCAATTCAAGGCCGTGCGACAGACCGAGACGGGCGGCTTTGTTGCCAACAGCTACCTCATTCGGTGTGGATCTACTCCCTTTGTAAAACAATTTAACTCCGCTATCTTGTGATAATCTACCTCGATGAAAAATAAGCTTGTGGCAACACTGGGAACGATCTGTGCCATGCGCGTCTAAGAAAATCACCATGATATTGATACTGTACCAATCTTGATGTGGTCATGCATATTTTCATCGATAGGTTTGTAACTTCTGCATAACGGTCTAGATAAAGCATCCAGCTCATTTGCCAGCTCAGAATTAGAATTTAAAGTTAGTAACTCGCATTTTCATTGGAGGACACTGACATATTTATTTCAAACCACTATTGGAAAATTAAAGGAAAAACATTCTTCAATGAGAATATTCGTATAATTTAATAAAATTACTGTAAATCACTATAAATAATAAATTGTTTGTAATTTAGCTGTAATTTTTGTATTATTAATCCGGTAAATGATGGAGATAAACAACTGTGATTGGTTAAAATTTTATTTTAAGATGATACTTTTGTAAACAACAGAATAATAAATTGAATAATGAAAAGTGACATCTATCTAAAAAAGTGATTTAGAGTGTCAATTTGATTATATCATATTTAGAGTGGCAATTTTGATTATGCCAAAGAAATAACATATTCCTTAGTTTCCTACTGGTTGCCTAACGATTAACATTAATTTAAAATATTATGGATCACTGAGCGACCCATTCCTAACAAATACAGGAGTTAGGCAGGGATGTGTCTTAGCGCCTCTCCTATTCAACATATAGCAGCGCTCGCCTATTCAACATATAGCAGCGCAACATATAGCAGCGCTCTCCATTATGGTGCACAGCAAACTGCAGGAGAGAGAGGATTGGGCATTAGATATAGACACGACGGCGGTCTGTTCAACATAAAAAGGCTCAGGGCAAAAACACGTACAAAATTCATCACAGAACTTTAATACGCTGACGACTGCGCTCTAGTTGCAAACACGGTACGACAGTTACAAGAAATGTTGAACACAAATAATTGGGCATACGAGGCTTTGGGCCTTAAGCTAAACATCGACAAAACTAAAATCATGTGCACTCCCCCGGAAGATCACAACAATGCTATAAAAATCGGAAAAGAACTATTGGAATATGTGGCGGAATTCAATTAGCTTGGCAGTTTGATTTCGGAAAAGGCCAATATTGACTCTGAAATTCAGCACAGGATTAGTAGCGCCTCAAGAGCATTCTGGAAATTAAAAGACAGGGTTTTCTACAATCATGACTTGAGTACAAAAACAAAACTTGCAGTGTACCGAGCAATTATAATCCCCACCATGTTATATGGGAGTGAAACCTGGGTGCCGCGCCGTACCGGCGACACATGAACGCATTAAACAAGTTGCAACAGAGACACCTTAGACAACTCTTAAGAATCCAGTGGTTCAATCATGTCTCAAACGTATCGGTCCTTGAAAAAAACTAACTGCGAGAGTATTGGAGTCATGGTTACAAAATCCCGCTTAAGATGGACTGGTCACGTATGCAGAATGCAAGAAAACCGCATACCAAAATCTCTGCTTTACGGTGAGCTTGTAGACGGTAAGAGGAGGCCGGGTGGACAACTGAAAAGGTACAAGGACATTTTCCACGAAAACTTAAAGGGGATTAACATGCAGAATGAGTGGAAAAAAGCAGCTCACAATAGAACTCAATGGAGAAGAGTTGTAAACTCAGTTAACAGCGACAACCAAAAAGTAAAGAGGCAACAAAGCAATGAGATTTTTGAATGTCTGGAGTGCGGTAGGCAGATAACATCACGTATCGGGCTTTTCAGTCACAGAAAAGCTCATGAAAGAAAACACCTTGCGTGACTATCTTCTTTATGTGTGTCGAATACTCGTCAGCGAGTAACGGCTGTATGTATGTATTAACTTAAAAATGATTTTCCAACATGAATAATGAACAAAACATTTAAACAAAAACAGACCACAGACCACAGAAAACAAATTGTTGGTTAGTAGCAGTTAGTAGTAGTCAGAGATATAGATGTAGAGAATTATCGTTTTTAATAAAAATTAAAAAACATTTTAAAATTATATAGCTAGAATAGTATACGGTTTTATATTAACTCTATTTTTTTAAAGTTTATAAAAAGCATTCATAAAAAATATATATCCGTCAAACCCTTCAATTTAATAGTTGTTTCACGTCAAATATGCGCACATAGTGCACACACTGTTTTTTTTTAATTCTCCATCTAACAAAGAAATGATATACAGGGTGTTCCATTTGAAAAATACGAAATCGGACAGGAGTAAGAGATGCGGTGATATCTGTCTTACATCTTAAAAGGAATTGGGCAGGACATGTGGCTAGGATGGACGGTGGACAAAGAGACTTGTGGAATGGAGACCAAGACACGAGGCCTATAGAAGCAGAGAACGACCTCCTAGTCAATGGACAGAGCATATTAGGAGAGTGGCTGGAAACTGGATTCAAGTGGCACAAAATAGAAAGAAATGGCTAGAGTTAAGGGAGGCTTTTGTTCAGCAGTGGACGGAATAAGATAAATGATGAACTATGATCCATAAAGCTTTTATTTTTATTTTAATAATTTTTATTTTAACCCAAAAAAACATTATTTCTTTGCGTGTATCTTCCTCCACCCAGCTCGTATCTAATCCTTCGCCCCCTCTGGCCCCCCCGACGCCCCCCGCGGTCTTTTTTATTGCCTCCTCGGCGGAACTTTATCCGAAACAAACAACGTCCAATGAATTATGCATTTTCTGATAGCAAAAACTTCCTTTTATGGTCCTTCGACCATAAATATATCGCGGGAGAGCGCGGGTTCGGTCTGATCCTGGCAACTATTTCGTGTTCGTAACTCTGTCTTTCGGTTTGGTTTAACTGGGAATCCGGGATAAGTTGTTTTTATTCCTTGGGGAGAGAGTGTAAAAGAGTGGTGGTAAACAGGCTTCTTCATAATGATCACAGTTAACTAATTTAAAAATAAATAATAGTTTTTTGTATAAATAAATAATAGTGGTCTACCAACTGTGTTTCCACCTTTTTAAAGTTATTCCAGGCTGTCTCTTACCCACCGGTTTCCCTTCTAGAGATATTCGTGGTAGCCTCTTTCTTTCCATGCGTTCTACGTGTGCAAACCATCTGTCTCTTTCTTTGTGTACCCCATCTTATTTAGTTCTCTATTCCACTTTGTCTGATACCTGTGTTCCTAATTCCGTCTCTTCTACAACTAGTCTTCTTCAATATGGTTCTTTGTCAACATTGACATTGTTGCTCCTTTAGAAGGTATAGGTTCGTTCACTAGACTTTTTGTATCATAATTAGATTAATTAGATTATTTTACATTACTTTTACCTTCTGACTAAGAACTAAAAGGTATTTTCTTGATTTTTATTGAGTAGTAGAAATAGTAAATTAGTCAATAAAATAAGACTCATAAAAGTAATTAATATACAGGGTGGTCCGAACTGTATTCCGGAAACTTCGGCAGCATATTCTGCAGATAAAAATAAGTAAAAAAGTTCGTAACAAATGTATGTCCCAAAATGCTTAGTTTCGGAGATACATGGTGTAGAAGTTTCATTTTTATTTAGATTTTTCCAAATAATTTCTGCAATAACGTCAATATTTGGATGGAAATTGGTGTCTGGAATTTTCTTGACATAAGAAATTTAATTTTGATGTCAATATGATTCCTACTAGTAGAGAAGAAGTTTTGAAGAGTAATAACTTTTCGTCCGTACCTGTATAAATCATTTTTTTTTGCAGAAAAAATTATGATTAATTTAAAAAATAAAAATTTCCCAAATTTATTATTTCAGTGAAATAACTATCTATTCAACGTGTTTATTTTTCATCAATAATGACATGTATTGACTATTTCCATTCTAAATATCGTCCCATTGCTGCCAAAAGTCACTAACTTAATTTTTATTACTTCCGAGAAAAATGCGTCTAAAGATGAATTGCATTGCATAAAGATGTTATAGTTAGTAACTATTCGGTATTCATATAAAACATAAATAGCCAGAAATCGTAGTTAATGACTTTTGCAATCGATTCTCCGCTTCAAAACATAGTTAGTGATTGAATTTGGTTGTTCGGAAAAATGTTAGTTAGTGACTTTTGGCAGCAGTGGGACGATATCTTGAGAACGGTTACTCGTAGCGATTTTTTAAAGAGATATTTTTTACGTAAAAAGTCACAGAGATGTTTATTTTTCCCTCAGTAGTTTTATACAGGTACGGACAAAAAGTTATTAAGCTTCAAAACAGTTAAAACACATGTAGGTCCCTCTACCAGAAGGAGTCACATTGACATCAAAATCAAATTTTTCATGTCAAAAAACACGTGGATATACATTTATACGAATTATTTTACATATTTACAGAATATGCTGCCGAAGTTGTCAGAATACAGTTCGGACCATCCTGTATACATAGATAAATATGTTTTAATCCAAAAAACTCATAAAGAGAAGAACTTAACAGAATAACTAATGTAAGAATAGTTATTGATTAAAACCTTTGGAACTACTCTAAGAAGAGTCTTGACAAAAACAAAACTGGAATCATCAAAACAAGGGAAAGAGCAATACCAGGTACCGTGCGAATGCGCTAAATCATAACTATTGGCTTTTTCAACATAGCTTCTTCTAAATGTATTCATAGAGCAGAAGAAACATACGCAAAGAGGTGAAACAATATAATTGTTGGAATTTCAGGTTTTGTTCTCACTGCAATACTATACATTAAAGACGACTTTAAAAAATGTCTATACCTCTGTAGCGGATTCATCTCTTCAAAAAATTCCAAATTAAAATTAAAGATTTTTCAACAGAACGCACGGTTTTTGTAGACGCATTTGTTGAAAAAAAAAGTAAAGTGTTTTTTTTCTTTCGACGACGGGAAGAGATATACTTCCCGAAACGTTAAGCATTTCTGACAAGTTGGTCTCCGTTGGTTGAACGCATCAGTGTTTACAAAATATAACTAATTTATTTTGTATCTTCTTACAGTGCAAGTAAAATGGTAAAATACCCACTAGACTTTTTTGAAGTAAAGAAAACTTTTTTGTAGTAAAAAATAATAACATCTTTGCCAGTTCAAGTATCGAACTCTGCCCTATATAACAATCTCTTACTAAAGGTACAAATGTTGGACAACATAACGCTTCACTACGCCCAGCTTCATCACGGGTAAATATCTTACTATATTATTTAAGCTCAGTAGTGTTACGTTAGTACACACGTGGAAACGATTATTAAGGGCAAGATCAGTCCAGAAAGATACTACTACTTTCAAACAGATTTTATCACTACTTCACTCTGATATTATTATATAAAAGTTGCAGTATAAAACATCAAAATTTGTCCCCAGAAGTGTAGTGTCACCTTTACCTCCTGCTCCGGAAAATGAGCAATAAAACCAGCCAGCTCTAAACAGGAATAGAGAGGCTCTCGCGATAAGCACGTGCCAATTACTTTCCCCATAAACAAGCTTCTCGACTTTACATTGTAACAAACGCCACTTCGAGTGGCAGATTTCGTCCCCACCGTTCAAATTAAGGCTCCCCACCTATCATTAAGAATTTATCTCCCCTACGCGCTCTCCCTCGTGCCCTTCGGCCCTTCCACGTGCATTTTTAATGCAATTAATATCGACCATTCGATTCCCTATTGTTTGTTTTTGGTCGTGTTTGATTTAACCCTACACGGTTCTAATAATGATGATGATGATAAATTTAACGGTACAAAACGTCGGTGTAATGGGGAAGGGTTCTTTTGTGTGGGGGAAATAACGGTGGAGCTAAAAAAGAAGCTTTTAAACGGTTCTCTCAGTATTTTTTTACTTTACGTGTAAAACATAGCGGGAACGAAGGACAAAATGAAATTTTGACCGGCAGTAGAGAAAATAAAATGTTTTCAAGCGAAAATTGGATAAATTGGGGATAGTTTTGAATATTTTAAGATGAAAAAAAGTGAGTTACAAAAAGTACGATTTAAATAAGTTTTTCTAATTTTCTCCTGATTTTTTTTTGGGGGGAGGGGCATTGACCATTTGACCTCATGGTTAAGCCGCCACTGATAATATCTGTCATGCGTCGTCTGTCGTTTTTTGGCAGTTTCATTGGTTTATTTCAAAAATGAAAGATCATACTTCAATGTGACTGGAGTGACGGAACTATGGACGATGCATGGATTCAGATTACACTACCTAATAAACACTACCACAGACTAACGAGTGATATAATATGTAATTGAGTTCATCGCAGTATTTTTACAGAATCGTGGAATCAAGGAAGCTTCTAAACACAACATATCTACATTTATTTTATCTCTCTCACACTATATTTATGAAATTACATTTTCTGCATTTGAATTCATCCTGAATAACGTAGTATTAAGCGGTGTGACTTGTATTTTAATCGATGTTATACAATACGTTATAAAAATGTAAGGCAGTAGCGTAGCTAAAAATAATTTAATACTTTTGGTGAAATTTTGAAAAATCCACAAAAATGGTTTATCAAAATAAAGAATTTAAAATCACTTTAGCCTCAATGTACATCATCTTTTATAACAAATTCTTTTTGGATACTATCTCGATAGATTTTGTAGAGCTATTTGCTTTTAAGAAAGACTGTAACAATAATTATTGTCAATTTTAGCACTAGAAACATGCCTTTGTTTCTGATCCTGATCAACACATATATGAAAGAGTGTTTATTGTATTTGTAATGTCACTGCATATACAAACAAATAAAAAGAGACTGGCAAATTAAATGGCAAAGAGAGGGACAACGTTCCCGTAGCGCAACTCAGAACGCAAAATTTCGTTCTCTTTATGTTGATCTGTGCATTGCGTCTATTGGCCCACTATCTCATTCTAATATAACAAGAGAGAAAGAAGCAGCCATATAAAATGTAATTTCTAAATATAAATTAGAACAATCGCCTTTCGTTTTCGTCATCATGACAACCAAGATGACAACAGCATGACAATTCGTCATGTTTGTTAATTTTTCTTTTGGTGATTTGCTTTTTTTTCTAAACTCTCCATTTTATTGACTTATGAATATGGATAGGGAACAAATTCCTTTGTTCCATATAGGTATTTATATTTTGTTACTTATAATTTTAGGTTATACTATTTGTTATTTTGTTTGCTGCAGGAGCCAGTATCGTCTATTTTCTATATCTATTGGTGCCCCCTTTCTCTGCTAGATATGTTAAAGACACCCGGTAAAATAAAAGTAAGTATTTATATTGATCATCTTATTAAGAAAAAAGTAGAAGTAGTAGTATCAAAAATATTTCGAACCTCTCTTAACATAACAAATTAATACAACTATTTTTTTTCATTTTTTGGGTAGTTAGTTTATAGCTGGTTTATAGTAACCAGAAACTTTATTAATATACCTATTTTACGTTTGTTTTAGGACTAAAACTGGACTTGAAAATGGTTCAGGATCATGATTCTCGTAAAGTCTTCTTTGCTTGGATGCAATCACTTTGCTATTGCAATTAGGCAGTTTTTTCGAAAATGAGAATTTTAATGCCCTTTAAAAAAATTGGCCGATCGTTGCCTGCAACAGTCAGTTCTTCTGCATTTAAAATTGGTAGGTGGGTAGAATAAACACTGTTATTTTTTGTTATTATATTATAAAAAGTTTATTTATTTTTATGTATAAATAAATTTGTTTATAAAACAGTACAATTTTTTTTTTATAATTTCCCTTATAGTAGTATTCTTTCGTTCTGAAAGAAACTGCAAATTTTCACTTAAACTGATTTATTCCCTACACCACGTTCCCTTTACGTGGTATAGGGAATATATGTATAATCAGTTTAAGCGAAAATTTTCAGTTTCAGAATGAAAGAATACAGTAAATAATGGCTAATTTAAATTTTCCGCCAGCCAGACTGTGCGATAATGTCTTACGATACGTTTTATACCTATCTATTTCTTTTTCATATAAAGCACACATAATAAAGAAAGATAGCAATAAAGACGTACGTCCTGCCATGGTCATGCTAATTGGTTTCAAAATTCTTATTCTGAGTTGCGCTACGTGGAACGCGGTCCCACTCTTTACCATTAGATTTGTCAGTCTCTTTTTATTTGTTTGCCTATGTGTCACTGTCATTGAAAAGTCATATAATTATTGTTGGTTGGCAGTTAATCTAGCAGGGATGGTTTTAAATCCAGAAGTTGGATCGACTATTAATTGTTGCTTTACTTTAACATATTAGAGATTCAAAAAACCATTAAAATAATTTCTTCTAATGTAACTATACCAACAAACAACAAAAATATAACTTTTCAAAGATAGTGTCTTTATATAAAAAAAAAATAAAAATTATTGGCTAACCTGGTTAAGCGTGGTTTGCTTTAAAACAAAAAAACAGCCTAAAATGACAGAAAACAACTGTCTACAATTATGACTTGAGCACAAAAACGTAACTTGCAGTGTACCGAGCAATAATAATTCCCACACACAAAAAAAGAAATACTTCATTGATGTAAACATATTTCCTCAAAATTTTTTACTAAATTTAAATAAACGGATACTTTTTTCAAGTATATATGTTTTGTTTAAATATATGCATTTGCTTAAAAGCAAAATAATAATTTTTCATTATATTTTCTTAATTTAAAATAATATTTTTGTTTAGAAACTCTGATAGTATTAATTCAAGTTTTAAATATACTGCTTCCAAAATAAGTTACATTTTCTATTTAAAATACCAGTCTATTTCAATGAACTTTATTAGGTTTCGATCAAGAAAAATAAAATATTATTTTAAGAATCTTATATATTTCATTTAAAACAAATCTTTGCTTTAATTGTTTAGTATAAGATAACAATATTATTCAAATAAAAATAACCAAGGAATTAAAACAGAGTTTTTCTTAAAATAAAAATATTTTAGACTTTTGAAACTACTATGTTTCTGTTTAAATATATTTTGCTGCACAAACCAATTAAAAAATAAACATATTTACTAGGATTAAAATTATTTTTTTTATTAATTTTGTCTTGAGAATTAGCAAATTTCATTTCACCCTTTCCCATCACTTGTTTTCTAAACCTGCTTCAGGCGGCCGGTAATCGGTATTTTATAGTTGAGTTTTGAGTTGAACAGTTGCTTGATGGGACGCGGTAGGGGTGTTGCATGAGTGTTGCTGTTGCGTTTGGTGCCGTGGTGCGATTAGTTATTAATTATGGAAAAAAAGTTAGTAGTTAAAAAGTAAGTAAAATACTATAATAAATAAAAAAATTAATTCTCTTTTTACTCAGCTGAACTCGCTTTTGAATTTACATAAGCAAAAACTAAAAATAATTATTTTTTAGTCGATTTCAACAAGATGAGTACAATTCTTTGGCTGCTAAAATAGTGCTCCTTTTCCCACAAAGCCAATGGGAGTGTATTACTGTCCCCCTGTGAAAAGAGCATGTTGTCCATTTCACAAGACAGTTATGGCTAAGGACAAACTAGTGAATCACTGCAGAAATATTTTATTTAGATCTGGTGATACCCAAAAACAAAGAAAAAGGCCAGATGACGAAGACTTTTGGTATTGTCCCGAAACAAAAAAGAGATCATTTAGAAGGTATAGCATTAAAATAATAAAATTTAGTTGAAATTAACAGAAAGCAATCATTTTTAGATACATTTAAAGAAGAAATTGCATAGCTGCAACATAATACCGAGCCATGAAATATAGTAATGGAATATTGGACTCGAACCTGGGAAGTTCGATCCACATCATGTGACGTCATCCTCAGTGTCGCAATACCTTGAAAAATGACCAAACCAAACCAATGTTTATGCTGTACATACTAAAAATAAACTTTTAACAGAGATATTTTTGCCTTACTTTAAGAATTTTGTTTTACTCAAATGAAACAAAAAGAAAATTGTTCGGAAAATTGAAAAGTCTCAAATTTAAAAATATATTTATTCAGACTAAGTAAAAACTTTTGTCGCTTCAATTCGGTCGTATCTTAAAACAAACTTTTACCCTTGTTTATATCATATACAAGGCTTTTACTAATATTCATTTTGAGAAATAAGTTACTCAAATGCAGATTGAATATACTTTAATCAAGAAAACCATTATATAACTTTAAATTCGAGGCATTTCACACAGAGTAAATGCAATTTTTATTGTAGAATTAGTTTATTTTCGCTTTAAATGATTGGATATCTTAAAACAACAATCGTTTGTGTCTTAGATATAGTAATACTAAATATTTAAATCTAAAATTTTTATTCTTGTTTTATAAAATAAATCATTCATTAGGAGAATATTGCAGCATTAAATTTATCATTCTAAATAATTAGTATAAATATATATTTCTTTGCGTATATACAAAGTTAAGATTTATTCTATTTGAGTATTAAATGTTCAAAATAAGAATATTCTTTTTTGTGTGCACCATGTTACAGAGAAGCGAAGTCTAGGTGCCGTACCGCCGGCACATGAACGCATTAAACAAGTTCCAACAGAGAGACCACAAATTGCACAAATGGTGCCACCATGTCTCAAACGTATCGGTCCTTGAAAAAGCTAGTTGCGAGAGTGCTGAAGTCATGATTACTAAATCCCGCTTAAGATGGGCTTGTCGCGTATACAGGATGCAAGAAATCCGCCTACCAAAGTCTCTTCTTTACGGTGAGCTTGTAGACGGTAAGAAGAAACCGGGTGGACAACTCAAAAGGTACAAGGAGATTTTCCACGAAAACTTGAAGGGGATAACCATGCAGAATCAGTGGGAGGAAGCAGCGCATAATAGAATGCAATGGAGAAGAATTGTAAACTCAGTTAATAAAGTCAACCAAAAAGTAAAGAGACAACAAAGTAATGAGATTTTTAAATGTCCTTAGTGTGGAAGAGAGATAACATCACGTATCGGGCTTTTAGGTCACAGAAAAGCTCATAAAAGAAAGTGCCCTGTGTATATAACCATCTTCTGATGCGTGCCAAATATTCGTAAGCGAGGCAGTAGAAATAGTTATTAAAACTTATAGTTACTGAAATAATTTTTAAAACTAAACTAGTCAGAGGTACCTTAAAATGTTTCTTCTAAATTGTATACCCAAATAAATTTTCAATTAGTTTCTTCCTCTACCAAGGAGAAAACATCTCTAAAGGGGCGGCCATAACGGTCTTTCTGGCGAAGAGCAAGGGGAAAGACACCACCTACCTGCTGAGCCTTATCCAAGGTCAGAACTTCAATGTAAAAACATCGAGTTGGCGAGTCATCAACAGGAGGGAGGAGGGTCATGGTCAGGTCCTCACAATAGGAATTGACCTCAAATGCAAGGAGGCAATAGAGGAAGAGGGACATATCCTCTATTATAGATACGGGACAACTCCGGTATCAGGTATAAGGAGGGACCAAGTTAAACAGGTGGAGAAAATTGAGACAGATCCTCCAGTCTCCACCTCACGGGTTTCTCAGCCGGAAGCAAGTTCCTCGACTATGAAGAGCGGCACGGAGGGCCGACCGTGCAAGGGTGCGTGTACCCTCGGAGGAAGAGGTGTTGTCAGAGGAGGATGGGAAATACCCGGTCCCCTCTACAACAGGGGTATGATGGGTTGTAGATTTTGTGATGACTCAAGGAAGGGGGGCACAAAATAGATCTTTAAGGTCGCAGTGATTAACCCCCCCCCCTCTTACTCATTCTACGTTCTACATTCTTTTTGGTATTTTTTTCATTGTTTTGAATTAAAAATTATTACAGAATGTGTGAAAATAATTGTTGATACGTCTATGGCGGAGGACCGGTACGAACATTATCTGCGTGTAGAACTCGATGCTCGCCGAGTTATCCGAGAAACTAACCTTAAATTAAACTTAATATCGGGTTTTATAAAGCAGATCGATTTCCATATCGGTAAATTTAATTCAAACACGCGATCTCCGGGGTATCGATCTATAGCTTGGAGTTCGATTCAGGGCGAACCGCGTTAATTCTTGGTTGCAATTTAAGCCGTAAATCAATATTAATTAATTAGTTTCAAGTAAAATCTAAGAAGTTCAAATAGTCTAAGATTCCGAAAAGAAAAGATCACGTAGTTAACTAAAATCTAATTTTTACATAATATATTTATGGAAAGTGGTTTCCACGATTCAAAGTCGTTCCTACTACTTTATATGGGTCTGGCAACAGTGCGTCGGGCGTCTATAGCTTCTATAATAAAAAACTTTGGAATTTCGTATAAGTACAAACCTAAAGTATGTATTAGGATGTATTTTAGAAAAATATTTACAAACTTCTACAGGATGGCTCAAAAAAAATGTGAATGGATTTTTTTTAAATGGCACACTCTGTAGATATATTATTACATTTTTGTTTTCCTTTCTGATCACTTTACATAATCCTAAGATATTATTAAATATGTTTTAATAGTTTCAGAAATATTAGTAAATAAATAAAAATACAGGGTGTCCCAGAAATAAGTGCAAGTATTTTAACTGGTAGTGTAATTCAGCCTCAGCAACACGCCTGAGGTTTTTTTCGCAAAAAAATTGAAAATTCGGAATTTTTTGAAAATTTTTTTAGTTTTTATTTAAAAAAAAATAATTTCTTGGTAATATGGCTACATAGGTAGTAGATTAAATTTACGAGAAAGAAAATCCAGAAAAAATCCAGTGGTTCTCAAAATTTTAGCAAAAAATTTTTTTTTTGGAAATTTTCAAAGTAAAATAACTCCGTTTTTTTGGACTTATTTGAAAAACGATAAAGTGAAAATATGTATCTTTTATTGAGATCTACCACCCCTTAAAATACTTGCACTTATTAGTGGGACACCCTGTATATATTTTTTTATTACGAAGGTTTTTTTAAGAGTTTTTTCCTCCGATTCTACGGATCTGATTTAAGTAACCAATATATTTATTAAAGTAAAGCACGTCGCCATTGCCTCTATACTCCCAATGCATGTGTGAGCAAAAGCGGAATATGCAGTCCTCGCCCGGTCAATAAAAGAGCTCCCTAGGGCAAACATCGGCCCCCCTGTTCACAGGGTTCGCTTAGGTCAGTGATTCCCAAAGTGGTCCAGGTGGACCCCCAGGGGTCCACGGGAGACTTGCTGGGGGTCTACGTAGGCGTGAACAAAAAATGGGGGTCCATAAGATGTTAATGGGGGTCCACGAAAATTTATCTGCTTTTGATAGTAAAGAGCAAAAATGTAAGCATAGTTTTTATAAGGGCCTACCTACATTGTTTTAAGTACCTATCTAAGCAGATAATATTTTAATAAGGCAAGCGACTGTTACTTGTCCAAACTTGCGTATTCGATATTACGTACAATTTCGTGTACAGACTTGCAAAGCGCTATCCGCCCGACAATGCTTAATGCTTGTTCAGACATGAACTTGATCACCACTATAAATACTTGATGCCAAAGGCAAACGCATTCATTTGTTTCCGGAATTTCGAAAAAAAGGCGGAATTTGGAAAAAAGTTGTGAGAAAATTTATATCTGTGTTTGCTAGTGCCGGAGAAAAGTAAGTAACCTACCTTTTTTGTTATAGTACTTAAGTATTTTGTTTACGTGTACTAGTCGGTTGATCACAACGGCCTGTATAGATAGGTAACTTAGTAACTTACAGATATTTTAATTGTCCTCTTTCGATTTGAAGACAAACACAGCACGTTTTATTCAATTGTTTTTCACGAGAGAAACACTGCCTCTCTAAAAGGCCGAATAAGCAATATTGCAGAGCAATTAATTTTGTAATTTTTCTTGCAAATAACTACTAATTTTATAAAACAGTAATTTCATAATCATTTTAAATTGGTTTTGAAGTAACTATTTTATCAAAACTATTCCTTTTCGGAAAGAGCGAGCGGTGCGCGGGCGACGGGAAAAGGGCGGGAAAAGGGCGACTTCGATGCCAGTTTGTCACGTTTTAACAATGAAGCCGCAGACAAAAAATACGCAAATACACGGAGCGCGTGAACTCATTGATTTAATAAAATGTTAGTTATCGTTTTTATGGACAATTTTGGGATTTCGACTTTTATTTTTTCCTACACAAATATGATCAGTATTCGATACTGAGTACACCAATTTTTATTTATACTATTAAAAATTATGTACTTTAAAATTGATACCGTTTTGTGAAAACGTCTGTATTTGTCTCAGCGGTTTATTAGTTGGTCCCTTTACAAGCCGTAATTCTATTTCCGCGTGCTGACAAAGGCTGCGGTGTGATACCTATATTCAGAAAAAAACTTGGTTACTAAAACATTTTTTTTTACAGGTAAGGTAACTGACACGAAACATGGCTACAGCAAAGAAAAAATGTCGACAATATAGTATCGATTATTTGAAATATGGTTTTGTTCCATCAGAGGCAGACAAACAATTGCCCATGTGCCTATTATGCAACAAAGTTTTGAGCAATGACTCTATGAAACCATCAAAGCTCGAAGATCATCTAAAAAGGTGTCATACTGATAAAATAGGTAAAGATTTAAAATATTTTCAAACATTGAAAGAAAAATATGGAAAGAGACCCACCATGCACAGTATGTTCGCTTCAACATCTCAAAGTAACGATGATGGCTTGCGGGCATCTTACAATATCTCATTACTTATAGCAAAATCTGGAAAACCGCACACTATCGGAGAACAATTAATTTTACCCGCTGTTGAAGAGGTTTTAAAAACTGTTTTGCACAAATCTCCATTTGACGTACTAAAAAGAATTCCATTAAGTAACAATACTGTACAAAGACGCATTGATGAAATGAGCTCTGATATCGAAAGCTTTTTGTGCAATCATCTGCAAAAAACTCATTTTTCTATACAACTGGACGAGTCAACGTTACCCAGTAATGAAGCATTACTATTGGCATATGTCCGATTTATTGTTGAGGAAGAAATTCACGAAGAATTGCTATTTGCCAGAACTTTGGAGACTGACACTAAAGGCGAATCAATATTTAATGTCCTGAGTAATTTTTTTACGGAAAAATCGATCCCATTTACAAACATTATTTCAGTGGCAACAGACGGAGCTCCTGCAATGGTCGGGCGATATCGTGGGTTTATAAGTCATCTCAAAAGAATTATACCAGGACTTACAGCTATTCATTGCGTAATCCACCGACAACATCTTGTGGCAAAACATTTAAGTGACAGGTTGAACCAATCTCTTCATTTTGTAATAAAAGCTGTCAACAAAATCAGAAGCAATGCATTGAATACGCGTTTATTTGCTCAATTGTGCGACGAAAATGATGAAGACTTCCAACGACTGCTCTTACATACTGAAGTACGCTGGTTGTCGAAAGGTGCATGCTTAACGAGATTTTACTCTGTTTTCGATTCCATATTAGAGTTCTTAGAAAGTAGAGATCCAGATTTAAAAGAAAACTTGATCAAATTCAAAGCAGACATTGCGTATTTGACAGATTTGTTTAAAAAATTTAATGATATTAACTTGCAGTTACAAGGGGACAGCCTGAATTTAATAAAAACAAAGGGGATAATTTCGGCTTTTCTTGGGAAATTGAAATTTATGAAGCAAAACATTAGTCGGCGCGAATTCTCTCAATTTCCAAACTTGTCGCAGGTAGAATGTATTGATGAGGATATCCATACCTACAGTCAACATTTAAGTGCTCTGCATGATGACTTCAAAACCAGGTTTGAAGATATACTGACGATGGATATACCACCATGGATCATAAATCCATTTGATGAAACGGAAGTGGCCAATGTTGTATTACAAGAGGAGCTGCTCGAGCTAAGCACTAATGAGGAGCTGAAGGTGAAATTTAGAAAAGGCTACCCAACATTTTGGCTGCAAGCAGAAATACCCGAAAAATATCCTGGACTGTGGGAAATCGCAAGGAAATTTTTAATAGCTTTTCCCTCGTCATACCTTGTCGAAAGGAGTTTTAGTGCCGTTAAAACCTCTTAACAAAAAAAAAGGAGCAAATTAAACATCACAGAGCGGGGGATTTGCGGTTATTGCTCACAAAAATAAAGCCAAACATTGATCGTTTGCTGACACTCCATCAGATACATCCTTCCCATTAATTAAAATTATGACCTGAACCTATATTACCTTAATATTTTTTCTTGTAATTCTATTCTTTTAATAAATAAAGTGATATAAAATGTACCATTTTTCGTTTTTATTTTACATATCGGAATATAGGGACAGAACTCAGAAGTGACACAATTTTTATTTTTTGGCGACTTTAAGAATGTGGTAGAAATGTAGCAGCAGGGGGTCCACCGAAACCAGTAAAATTTTGAAAGTGGCCCACGAGAAAAATAAGTTTGGGAACTACTGGCTTAGGTGGTTGAGTGCTTCGTCAGAAGAACAACATACCATCTTATCATATTATTTTATTTATTGTATATATTGTATATAGCACCTTTTTATTGTATTTAAGGAGACATTCTAAATAAATGCTTTGAAACTTGAAACTTGAAACTATCGCTTCGTAAGCGAATGGTCCGTGGTTCAAATCTCACGCCGACCAAGACTTTTTTATATTTTTTTTGCTTAGAGCGTGATCTTATTGCATTGGTTTCACTCTTTTTAGTTGGATTGGTTTAGTTATTTGGCGGGTTGGTTAGCGTGGTTATTTGGAGGGTGTTAATTCATTGGTTAGTTGGTTATTTGGTGGGGTTGGTTGATTTTTACTAATTTATATTTGTTTTTTATATTTTTTTATCAGTGTCGAGGTTAGTTGCGTTGTTTAAGTTGGTTATTTGGTGGGGTGGATAGCGTTGGTTACTCCTTATAAAATTTCTATATTTCATAAAGCCGTCAAGTGCGTCACATCCTGTCACATCAACGACGTCATACCTATTAACGGCATTTTAGTAAGCTACCGTTTAACGGCAGTTTAAGTACAGCCTTTTGTTTTTTGGATCATGTCAATACATGCCTTGGTTAATTTTAAAGAGCGAAATGAACTTGCCACCAAAAATTTGCAATTTTTTTAATTATCATTCCTTTTTGAAGTTATTTTTCAAAATTACATGGCGGCTTTGGTGGTTATAGTGTACTATATACTACTATGAACTGCCCATCATGTTCGACATTTGGGAAATGCTTGACAGGAGGGTCGCAAAGCGGTACCAGCTTCATTAAATAAACTTCGGTTGGTTCTTAAAGAAGAATGGGAAAGCATAACGCAATATAATATATACAGCCTCAATAACAGTATAAACGGACGTATACAGGCAGTTATAGCAGCCAAGAGAGACAATACAAATTATTAGGGTATATTTTACAATTATTGTTCCGTTTATAGTATTACTATACTGCTATCGTTATCTGCTATCGTTAGTCTTTAACGTTTTTTAATTTAGTATAGAGTTTCAAATACATCGTAATATGACGTTACTACAATAATCACCAAAACCATCTCGTCATATTAAAAAATTACATTAAAAAGTAATGATAATTGGAAAAATTCCAAATTGATCGTGACCAGTTCATTTTGCTCTTAAAAATTAACCAAGTCATGTACTGACATAATCCATAAAACAAAATGCTCAGGAGTTATGGTTCTGACCGCAAAATTATATTTTAGGAAAATTTACACACAAAATTATTGCACAGTGTGTTTTAAAGTTAGGGTAAAAAAACAGCCCCTCGATTAACCCTGTATAATATGCCAAATACTGAAGTTTATAAAAAAACTTCTTTGGGAATTAAAGTTGATATAATTATATACAGTTTGCTAAAAAAATCATGAAAATTGGGCTAAAAATAACAAAAATATAACACTTTTAATTTGACCAAAAATTTCTCCGTTCCGTTTTTCCTTCCCATCTTCCCATCTATCCATTATCATACTATATATGTAAATATGATTACACAAGTAAATTATAATGTTAGACGCATTAAATTGATATTACAAGCGCGCTTAATTTTCACTGCGTAATAATATCGTAAACTGGATGCGTATAATCTCGTTTTAGAACGTATTAAATTAATTTGCGAGATGCAAAAAAGCCGTTACGTGTTTTCCGCCTATTTAAAACAGTCCCCCACTAACTCAGCTGTCAGCGGTATATATACCATTTTGCAAAATACGTGCGCACTTATCCTCTCAGCGGGAACAAAAAAATGTTGCAAGTTGCAACGTTCTCGCGATAATAAAATCCGTCATATAGTCGTGTTCACGCGAGTATTTTACGTCAAATATCTTACACGTGATCGGCTGATATATATGAGTAGTGCCAGAATGAAAATATTTATTTATTAGAAGGCTGATATAAATATTTTGCATCGACATAGAAAAAATAATTTCTTTATCTACTTGTATGTTTTTATCTACGTATATTCCTTATTGGTGGAAAAGTTAGAAGTAAAATGTTCATGTCAGATAATCAAAATAAAATCAGTCTTACTCTATTCCCGTGAGTTAGTAAAATGCGTGGCTAACGTCATATTCAAGGCCTGCCTGTTTTGACAGTTCTACCGAAGTGGTCGAGAATTAGTAGTCGTAAACAAACCAATAGTTTTCATTAGTTTCGCAACAAATCTGCGTTTTTACGCGTTTCTATGCTAATAAAATTATACTAAATAATTTTGAGTGAATAGTGAACTATCTAGATCCGATTCATAACATCGTACCGGCAAAAAAAACCATACTTTCGGTAAAAATTATAGTAACACCGGCGTTGCCGGCTGTGTGTCCGGGCTAGGAAAAAGTTGGGGAATTTATATAAAAACATAATTAATAGCGTTAGTGTTAGTGTATAGTGTTAAACCAACGTAAGTGACGTGTATTTTTATGTAAAACAGTTTTCGTTTCCTTATTTTTACTTTGTGAAATAAAAAATTCCGCGACATTGTTCTGTGCCTGTGCCTTGTAGCAGCAATTATAAGTCTTCAGGATCTGTCTACATTCTCTTTCCCAACAATATTAACTGTAACTAGGTCACGTCCAAAACCTACAGAACATGCTGTACCTACAATTTTCCCAAATCAACCCTCTTATGGGACCCTCTGTGCATGTTCCCATAAAGAGAAACCGTCCCGATGAAAGAAAACAAGATTTGGAAATTCAGGATGAAATAAATATTGAAAAGTATTATTATTATTATGAAATATATATTATTATTATGAAATGACAATATATTTTAAAGAAATTAAATGAATTTGTACTTTATTTCAGTATTTTATATAAAAAATGATATCTTTATCTTTTTATTTACGATTTATGGAGATGGTTACTTGATGAACATCGAACTACAAATTACTTAATGTTAATAGTTAATTCTATCTGATATCCACATTTTTCAAATACGTTAGGCAAATTTTTACAATTATTTTTAATTAAACTTTAAAATGTATTCTGCCGTTATCATATACAATACATTTTCTTAACTTGTCGATAAACGTATAGTTTTCAAATTTTTTAATATTTGGAACCTTTTTATCACAGGTATATTATTACTAGTTGCTAAATACTCGCTAACGCAATTTTAGGACACGCTTTTTATTATCTATATTTTATTTTGTTCATCTTATGCTGTAGTTTATTTCATATTAATATTCGTGCTTTAGATCTAAATTTTAATGCTATTCAATTACTTTAACGCGATAAAAAGTTAATGTTATTTTTTAATACCTTTCTGTATAATATTTTCCATATTTATATCTGGCAAAACTATCAATACATACTATTATTTATGCAAAAACTATATGCAGTACCATATGGCACAATACAAAAGCCCGACTAGTGCGGTGACGTCACAAATCGATGTCTCTGGCCTGTATGTCATGTTGGTTATGTAAAATGTAATTCTCTTTCTTAGCAGACTATACAGGGTGTTTCAAGAAACAGATACCATTTGGGTCAATAATGTGTTGCTGATTATCGATTTCTGACACAATCACTGAGACTCCTGGTCATAGATCTATAACGCTATAAAAGATTCATAAATGGTTTATATGCTTCTCAGCGAAAATGGCGGATCTGTCACGTGTTCTAAAATTGTCTATATAATGTAGAAAATTAAGTATAGATATTGTAAAAATTTATAAATAGGCATACTATAAAATAAAATAAAATGCTTTTATAAGTTTTAATAAAGATTCCTGTAGTTTATGAATAATTGTGTCTGTCGAAACAATCGAACAAACAAATAGACTAACTAGAATATTAAATTATCGAATAAAAGGATAATAAATTATTTAGAACAAAAAAAATCTTTCAATATTTACGAAGGTTTCTCTCATGAATTATTCCATTTTTATTGATTTATCGTTTAAGTGAACAGCCAGATAAAAATGACCCTATTTCCAAGCGTTTGTCCATAGTCTGGATAGTTTATAAAATATTAAGAACTTCGATAATTTATCCTTTAGGACATAAATCCTAATGGAAAAGTTTAATTTGATGAAAAAGTTCCGTTTAATATTATATTTATTTAATATATTTTATCACAGGTTTTATACAATGAATTTGATAATATTTTATTGAAATGTCCGTTTCATTATCTACTGGCGTGTACCCGCGACTTCGTTCGCGTCGAATTAATCATTTCTAATGGTGATGGTAAAGCAAAGCAAGGCAGTTTAAGCAGAATCGTGATTACTCAGTGGTCGTATTTTATGAAACACCCCGTATAAATTTTTAAAAAATCTTAAAATATGTAAAATAACAATATAAAATATACGTGTTTAAGAGTTTTTCCGAAAAACTCACCGGTTTTTAAATAAAAAATATTCTAATATTTGAGGGGTGGTTTCACCCCCTTAGAATTCGAGTTTCAAAAAATCCCTTCTTATCGAACCTCTACACCCTAAAATCAATCCGTTTTCCAAAAATCAGTTTTTTACGTCAAGCGCTTTAAGCAGGATCGTGATTAATCAATGACCACATTTTTCGAAACACCCTGTATACATTTTTAAAAAATCTTAAATATGTAAAAAAACAAAATAAAATATACGTGTTTAAGCGTTTTTTTCGGAAACTTGACCATTTTTTAAATAAAAAATATTGTAATATTTGAGGGGTGATTTCACCCCCTTGGAACTGGAATTTCAAAAAATCCCTTCTTATCGAACCTCTACATCCTAGAATCAACCTGTATGCCAAAATTGAGCTTCTTACGTTGAGTGGTTTGAGCTGGATCGTGATTAATCAGTATCTCAGTCACTTAAGGATTTTATATATTAGTACAGATAACTAAAGTCAAACCAACAGTCGCATTAATGAAAAACGAACAAAGCTTCGACAATATTTACATCCTAAACAACTGACATTCCCTTATGTATGACCGCCAACTCAATTCAGGGCAAGCTTTTTGCGTACAAAACCTCAAAGATAATACATCTTTTACTCTATCTAGCGACCTTTCCTAGCGATCTGAAGCAATTATCTTTAATGAAATGGACCATAATGCCCTTGGAATGCACCGAAATATAGTAACTCCCTTTAAAACCGGCCATTTATTAAAGGTCGAGTGCCTCGACAAAAAAGGAGGTCCGTTTTTCCGGTTTTCCATTCATATTTCCTCGAGATATGCGATATGAATAGGGAAGAAGAAAATTTGGGGTTTATCTTTCGAAAAAATGTTTGGGGGTATTTTTGACAAAGAATACTGAAATAAAACTTCTACATCAAACTCAAATTGTTTAGTTTTCTGTTTTATACAGCTACAACGTTAGGGATAGATAATATATCACTCTAATTAGCTTCACAAGACAAATAATAAGGCTATTAAATGTACAAATTGTATACTAAGTGTAAATTTAATATAACAAGACAACAGGTGAACTTTTATCGATTTTCCTTAGAATTTTTTATTTGCTATTTGACCTCCTCTTAAAATGTTAACGTCTCTTAATTACTGTTAAGGCTAATCTAGATGGGCTTACTTTGTTTAAGCAGAATCCAAACCGTCCACGGTCACAGGCCTACCGACTTGGCGAGTACCTAAATCGGCTCTTACTCATGAGATATCCAATCCATGGAACAACAATTTCCTCCTAAAATGATGCAATTGACTACAAATCAATAGTACTCAAAAACCTTATAGCTCTTATTTTTTTTTGGTTAAAGATGATTTATACAATGGAAGACGCAATAAACGCAACAAAAATTCAGCCTTTTTTAGCAATTTTTTGGCTCATTTTTCCTCATTTCATTTCTGTGCTTCTATGGACCTTGAACGTGACTACAATGAAGAAAATGAAACCCTCTGAAATGTGGTTATTTCGGCGGATGCTGAAGATACCTTGGACAGAGCACATATCCAATAAATCCGCATGAACCAAAAGAGAGAGCTTCTCGGTATAGCTGAGAAAAGGAGGCTGGCATATTTTGGATATATTCTCAGGAATGACAAATACCATTTACTACACCGTATCATCAAAAGTGAAATTGAAGGTAAGCGAGGCCCAGGCAGATGAAAAACATAAAAGATTTGACAGAAATAAATGGTCAAACACTCTTAAGATTAGCAGAAAGACAAAAAAAGTGCACTGTATTTATCGCCAATCTTTTTAGTAGTTATCGCTTTTTTTTATTTTAATAAAACCAAAAACATTACTGATTTTTTTAAGTAAAATTTCTTTAACCGCGATGGGAGTAAAAATTCGTAAAGATAAGGGTAAAGATCGCACAAGCACTAAAAAACATTTGATTTAAAGCTAAGAAAATCGTTATAATAAATTTTATACTGTACCTGTGTACCTGTGCTAGGAAGTAAATTTTCACTAGTAATACCACTCAATTATTTCCGGAAATTTTTTCGAGCTCATGAATATTTTGAAAATTATCCCGAGTCGAAGACGAGTGATAATTTTCTAAAAATATTCATGAGCGAGAAAAAATGTCCGGATTTAATTTGACCTCGTGTGGTATTCGGTAAGAAAATTCCACACCAAATTGTGTTTGAAAATCAAATAATTAAAATGTATTTTTCGATTTTTCGTCGAATCGATTATTTAGTTACTATGACAACTAAGTGACACACAAACCTAAAAACTATTTCAGTTTTGAAACTGTCAAGCTGCACGGCTTAAAAAAAATGTTTCGCTTCGGTCATGGAAGCAATCGAAGAAAATATTCGCCAGGAGATTAAGCAGTTGACACCAGCGAATATTAGGAAATCGAAGTTAAGCGTATGGAAGCAGTTTACAAACTTTCATCTCAGCTTTGTAATTGAAATGTATCAAAATTATCATGTAAACAAATAAAAACCACAGACTCTACAAAAAAATATTCTGTCATTATAAACGTCAAAAAATTTCCAGTATAATTCGCTGTTGGGTGCCCACAAGGAAAAATTTTTCACTAAAATTTATCCGTTGTCATGGTGACTTGTCAAAAAAACACGTTTTAATTGGTTAAAAATTACAGGTGTGGAATTTTCATGAATATTTTCGTCTATAAGTTTGTAGCTTCTAAATAACGGTCTAGGTAAAGCATCTAGCTCATTTGCTAGCTCATATTTAGAATTATTAGAGTTAAGCAACTCGCATTTTCATTGGAGACATTGTCATTTTTATTTCAAACTAATAATCAACGCGAGTATTCGTATCATTTAACAAAATTACTGTAAACCACTACAAATACGAATTGTTGGTTAGGTTCTTTAAATTGGTTATTAAATCTTTTTTTCATGTCCTTCAAATGCTTCAAATCCTTCAAACTAATATCTGTTAGTAAGAAGTCTCATTTCAAATATGCGCAGATAGTGCTACACACTGTTTTTTTAAATATAATTTTCTTGTGCTTTGGTCCATGAATATTCATAATATATTTAGTCTATTACCTTTTCGGTCAGAAGAAAAAAAAACAAAATATAAGTATAGGAAATAAATTGAGAATAAATGCTAATACAAACGCATCGAATGTACATAAATACCTCCATTATCTAGAATCCATTTGGACGCACGCAGTACGTGACGAAATAAAACAATAATTTCACGTTCAATAGTCCAATTTGGAAGCGAATATCTCAATAAATACCTTATTTAAAATCGAGAGGGACCGATAAAAAGAAAATTTAAATTTAATCGATTAGGTCCCCGTCGAATCGAACACGAATTCGTCGCCGCCAGGGTTGGGTACAGAGAAAAACAAACAATTATTTGTTACACATTCCTAATCTTTTCTCGAAGATACCAGCGACACTTTTGATCACTCTGTAACTTAGTTGTGGATAAAGCAAGAGTAATTTTCACTGATTTAGCCCAAGACCACGAAGACCTTGAATATATGGCAAGGAAGCTGATAGAGGAGTATAAAAAATGGGGGTTGGAGGTGAATATCAACACAAACTGAATGTATGACTTTTGGGGGGCGACAAGAGAACATAGCTTAGAGGATGAGAGGATGGAAGCGTGATAAAAAACTGTGACAAATATAAATATCTTGGATTAAAAATAACTAATGATGAAGGTATAAAAGATCGAATAATGCAAGGCAGGAGGGCAATATCTATGTTGAATTGTGTACTGTGGGATCAAGGAATTACTAAAGCTAATAAGAAGAACATATATAATACCGTAGTGAAACGCATAATAACTAACGGAAGCGAAGTATGGCAGATGGAAAGCAGAACGGAGAACATGCTATTAGCGACCGAAATGGATTACTGGACAAGATCTGCTGGAAAATCGAAAAGATAAAAAATAACCAACGACAGAGTAAGAGAGATTATGGGAGCAGAACACACAATTGTGGACGACATAAGAAGAAAACAACTCATATGGTTTGGTCATGTGCAACGAATGCCCGATCACAGAATACCAAAACAAATTTTACTGTGGACACCTCGAGGCAGAAATAAAAGAGGAAGGCCGCGACGAAGCTGGAGGGAGGGTGTGGATAAAGAACTAGAAAATAGAGAAATACCTGATGATCTCTGGCTAAATAGAGAAGAGTGGAGGTTAGGTGTCGGAAAACGTCGTAGAACGTTCTGAACCGACTTATATAATATATATAGAACATTTGCTAAAAATTAAGTCAGACCTCATAAGCAATGACAGGAAAACTTTCAACATTGCAGTGGATTTACTGGCATTATATTACAAGCTCAATAGATATTTAAAACTGATGGGACTTACGAAATAAGACATGTGCAGATTCTGTAAGTCAGAAGAAAAAATAACAAAAAACGAATGAGCGGTTCTTTGTATTAGGCAATGATAAGCCATTGACAAAGAAGTATAGTGAACATTCAGTCTCCAAGATATTATACTATTTAAAAAGCATACGATTGGGGAATGTGTATCCTATAGAAACCAGAAGAGAACCACGATAAATCTGAAAAGGTTGCAGCGGAATAGAATAATAACCACCTTAAAAAATTATAATTCTATAACACTACAATCTACAATAAGCTACGTAAAATGTAGCAAACTAAAAAATATCGACTAAAATACACCCTCTACCCATCCCTGATCGTAGTAGAAGTTAAAGTGAGACGGCAGAATCGGAAAAAGACGAAGACGGAACAATTATAGCCAGCAAGGCAATCAAGAGAGGCGAAGAAATGATGCCGCCGTTTGATTTAATTAAATCAGAAATTGTCAATGAGTCGAGGTATCGACCAATTAGAGATAAACCGGTTATAATAAGAGGAAACGTAAGAGAAGGAGATGGAGAGAGAGCTTTTGGATGACGGTGCAATAGAAATATAACTCTATTTTGTTCGGGATATAATAAAGTTTGGTTTGGTTTGGTTTGGATTGTTGAGATATTATTTGTAGTAAATCTGTCATTAGATAATCAAAATATGTTTTTATTTCGAATAAAAATAAATATATAATACAGGGTTGTTCACCACATACGACACGGAGTATTGTAGCTAAACGATTAGATTTTTACAAATTGTAAGTTTTGGGTTCGTTGAAGGTCTATTAGAGCAACAATTTAAAAATAATTTTACAAGATACAGAGTGTCCCAAATAAGTAAAAAATATTATAGTTGAATTTTTTTAAACGGAACACCCTGTATATTATTCTATTTTTGGATTCTGCGATTGAAATAAAGGTAAATTTGATTAAGGTTTATCACACTTAAACCTTACGGTTTTTGAAATATTTTCAATTTTATAAAATTGCAGTAAAAAATTTAAGGCTTTATTTCTACAAGGGTATCAAAGTTTTTAATACTAAATATTTACTGAAGATTATTTATTGATCAGATATTGTGTTGCAATAATAAAAATTTTACTACCTTATACAGAGTGTCCAAAAATTTATATTAAGTAATTACTAGTTTAAACGACAATAACTTGTATAATTTAAACGGAACACCCTATATATTTTACGTGAATCAGATGCACAATGTAATTGTCTATCAAATTGTATTATACTATTTTTTACCCATCTCTTCAAGTTTTCATAGAAAATGCATTTTCTTATAATTTAGACCTCATTTATCACTATACCCATGGAACATTGACATTTTAGCTTATTTTTAAAAATGTAACAAATTTTCAAAGGGTACAGATACTAATATTGTTGATATAGTTCGCTTATTTAATTAAAAAATAAAAAAAAACTGTTTAAATATTTTTTGTTAAAGAGGTCCAATTCATATGATGCCAGTATTCAAACTACATTAATTGACTGTTTACGTTGTAGTAATAATTGCTCCAAATACTAAAAAACTAAATTTTGTGTGTGTATTAGACAGTGTGGTAAAAAGTAACACCTTATAAATTTTATTTCATTCATTTTTATATCTTATTATTATATTGATTTCTGAGCCAAATCCACATTTATTTAGAATATTTTATCAATTAAAACAATTTAAAAGTATGTGATTAACTAATTTTTGGTATTTTTGGTAGGAAATAATGGTGGTATATTTAATTGGTACACACTTTTACAAAGATTTAAATAGTTTTTTTTGTATGCCAATGGGCTTGCAATATTTACCACCTGTACAATTTGTACATATTATGGTGCTATAAAAAAATCTGAAATGTCAATATTCCATGGATATAGTGATAAATGAGGTCTAAATTATAAGAAAATGCATTTTCTACGAAAACTTGAAGAGATGGGTAAAAAATGGTATAATACAATTTGATAGACAATTACATTGTGCATCTGATTCACGTAAAATATATAGGGTGTTCCATTTAAATTAAACAAGTTCTTGCCGTTTAAAGCTAGTAATTATTTAATATAAATTTTTGGACACTCTGTATAAGGTAGTAAAATTTTTATTATTGCAGCACAATATCTTATCAATAAATAATCTTCAGTAAATATTTAGTATTAAAACTTTGATACCCCGGAGAGAAATAAAGCCTTAAATTTTTACTGCAATTTCATAAAATTGAAAATATTTCAAAAACGGTAAGGTTTAAGTGTGATAAACCTTAATCAAATTTACCTTTATTTCAATCGTAGAATCCAAAATAGAATAATATACAGGGTGTTCCATTTAAAAAAATACAACTATAATATTTTTTACTTATTTGGGACACTCTGTATCTTGTAAAAATATTTTTAAATTGTAGCTCTAATAGACCTTCAACGAACTCAAAACTTACAATTTGTAAAAATCTAATCGTTTAGCTACAATACTCCGTGTCGTATGTGGTGAACAACCCTGTATATATATGTATATATATAAGAATAAAAATATGTTTAAAAATAATACAGTATTAATTATTATTTGTCGTCATTTGAGTTATAATAAAATCTAAAGCTTTTTGACAGAAACAATAGCAAAAATAGCTGGTACCTCTCGATGCCGACGATTAAATTCCAAATTTTGAACTTTAAAACCAATTGCTAGGAAATATAATATCGTCGATAGTGTTTTAAGTGGCATTTATGTTGTTATCCAGAAATAGTTTAACGTTTTAAATGCCCGAATAAAATCCATTTTGCCGTCGATTTAACTTTGGAACGACGAATAATGTTTCAAACAATTTATTTTTTAAAACATTTTTTATACCTTTTTATAAGCTGTTCTATCAAAATTTGCTAAATTTGTCAATTTTTTTTTGTTTGAGTATAGATTACAGATATTTTATATTTGTTTTTACTATAGTTGCATATAGTAGTACAATATATGCTGAGTTTTTCTACAAAATAATTGTAAGTATTGTTACGGATTCTGTGGATCCACTTGTAGCGTTTTTTAAAACAACTACCACTGCGAACGGCAGCTTTTCATCGGAGAGCAGTCGTGGATAAGGTATTTCACTAGAGAGAAAATTAATCAATAATAATAAACAAAAGATATCTAGATATTGGGCGCCAGGCATGTACAGAGAAAGAAAACACAATTGTATAATACTTAAAACTAATGACTATATTTATTCGTTACGAATTCTGATGGTGAATATCATTGTACAATTTTAATAATTATTATAGTGGTTACCTGTTGAATAAAACTATATATGTAAATAATATTAAATACGTTCTATGTAAAGACTATAAGGAAAATACAATGCGTGTAATATTAGAGAAAATATAAGAAAAGTAGCATTACTTTATTTAAATTGTTAAATTTATACGGTGTTCAATCAGATGTGTTGCAACCTGTAGATTCTAGAATCTATCTCGTCATTCATCTATTAGTATAGCGTAATAATGATGTCTATAGAAAGTAATACCATTACAATGCGTGATACTATGAAATCTAAAATCTAAATCACACTTTTACTACTGCATTGACATAAATATTCTTAATAATCTAACCACTAAATATAGTCTGTACGCTATAGTTTAAATGTACGTTACTGTTTAAGACTGAAAACATTTTAGGTGTTAAATGCAATACTAGAACTTAAAATTACACTTAGCTGTTCTTTAATATAACCCTGCTTCAACCAGTAGCAGCGCGAGGAGGTCTTGCATCTCTGCACTGTCTGTCGGCGATCCAGGCTTAGAAATGGGGGTGAAGCAGCACGGGGCTCAAGCCACACCTACGCTGGGGCACTCTATGTGAAGACAAATCAATCCTACAGGGGACACTTGTCCATGGGACATCCGTCCATAAGACAGTGGCACAAGGGAATACTAGGACCTTGGATAATGCCTGTACCTTGTAAATAGTCCGTCCGTAAGACCCTAAGAACACGAAACTCTTGTTTAAAATCAAACACCGTCTAATAAACAAAATGAACCTACCTCGAAATACTTCCGAGGGCTCAATAAATAATAAACAATTTGTCCTTTCTTCCAAATGACATTCTGGAGGACAAAAGCAAAGGGACGCCAACGTGCCAGCCAAATACAAATACAAGTTGGGACATCCGTAACTCTACCCTAAAAATATTCAATAATAATATCGAATCTAAAAGGATAATATCTCATCTTTACCTGTAGCTTCGAAATGGCAGCTGATTCAGATTATACAGCAAGATTTAAATAATCACCATTTCTAAAAGCTGGGATAAAACAGAGCGTCAAAACAAATTGAGGTTAAGCACGGAGAGTTGACAGCGCGCGCCTCCACAGAATAGTAACAGGATTGTGTCGAACGATCACAGGGTTGGCGACCAGGGAACGTAAAAATTACGCGTCAAATAAACTATCCGGCCTGAACGAGAGGGAATCCGGTGATGATAGGCCAGACATCATATATTATATATAAAAAAGACATGTAACGAACTAAAAACGTTACACACTATTTAAACTCACGATAAAATACTTAACGAATTTATTTGTCTCACTCTGTACACACAACTTATACTATTTACAACACAATTTATGCAACTACTATTACTCTAACGGTATTTCGCTGTATTATCAAACTTCAGACTTCAGACTACTATCTTCAGACTGGTCCAACTGTCAAAGCGCGGGCCTTATATACCCCCTGGCGATGGTTTCTGGAATTTTCTAAAGAATTCTGTAATTTTCTTTTACTTCCTGTCGAATTCGCCAGGTTCCTCATTATGCAACCAGTAATACACCTTGACCTTAACAGTATATAAGCGTACAGGGTGAGTCAACGATAGAGTAAAGTCCATTATATATATCATTTGTTTCGAGGTTTACAAAATAAATTTAAATAATAATATAAAAGTTATACGGAAGGTTAAGATACACATTTTGAAATTATTATAGAGTATATAAGGTGCTTCAAAAAAGTGTGGCAGATATAACATGTTTTTTTTAAATGCAACACCCTATTTTTTATTTTATTTTTAGATTCTGCGTAAAATTCCATAACTTTTTTACGTATAATGTTATATACTTAAAATTGATAGTTTTTGTAATATTTCAATTTGTTTAAACAAATGTTAAATTGTAGTGTGGTAAAAAATTGTCATTGGTGCCATTGTTTCTAAAGTTGGAATACCAAAATTTGATAGGAGAGTTTTATAGAGATGATAAAAAGATATATGTAAAGATATTTTAGTTAAATAATACAGGGTATTCAAAATATATTTAAGAATTTCAACTAAAAACCTGAAAAATATTACTGTAAAAAAATAGAAAAAATTGGAATAAATCGCAAACTATTAAAAATAGGTATATAATATACTTAATAAAAGTTGAAGAGTTTTGTAAAATATATCAGAAAAAGTGATAATATATAGGGTGTACCATTTAAAAAATTTAAAATTTCTTAATTTTAAGTAGTTGAAATTCATAAATATATTTTGAACACCCTGAAGCATCTAACTAAAATATCTTTCATAGTTCTTTTTCTATATCTCTATAAAATTCTCCTACCAAATTTTAGTTGACCAACTGTAGAAACAACGGCATCACTGACAATTTTTTACCACACTGCAATCTAACATTTGTTTAAACAAATTTAAATATTACCAAAGCTATTAATTTTAGGTATATACTATTATATATAAAAAAAAGTTATGGAATTTTACGCAGAATCTAAAAATG
This sequence comes from Sitophilus oryzae, assembly GCF_002938485.1. Classification (NCBI taxonomy): domain Eukaryota; kingdom Metazoa; phylum Arthropoda; class Insecta; order Coleoptera; family Curculionidae; genus Sitophilus; species Sitophilus oryzae. Next base: position 10,421,884 of record NW_022146254.1, read on the forward strand.
AAATAAAAAATAGGGTGTTATATTTAAAAAAACATATGTTATATTCGCCACATTTTTTTGAAGCACCCTGTATACTCTATATTAATTTTAAAATGTGTATCTTAACCGTTCCTATAACTTTTATATTTAATATTTTTTTGTAAACCTCGAAGCAAATGAGATAATGGAGTTTAATCTATCGTTGACACACCCTGTACAAGTAAAGCTGTACAAGTAAAGCAGCACAGTGAAAAAGAGAACTGTCACAGTTACATCGATCTGTCATAAGTATGTTTTGTTCTAGGCGAGGTTGTAGGTAAGTTTTTTCTTTTAATTTGTTTTGTGTAATAATAACACCATCTTAAAAATGTAATACATCTCTGCCAAAGTCTTCCGGTAGTATGATTTTTTGATTTGTATTTAAGTATATACTTTTTTGACCATGTGGCAACACAGGGCGTCGAATTACCTGAGATCCGGGTAGTAGGCATATCTGCCGGCGGTTCTCAAAATGTTGTCATTATTCTTTAAAATTTTAAAAGTTAAATGACTTGGTTATTATCAATTTTTTTTAAAAAATTAAAACTACCACACCTTAAAATACTTGCACATACTACTGGGACACCCTGTATAAAATAAAGAACATGGCGCCGAAATAAAACTTTACTCTAAATTAATAAACTAAAACAGTTACTCACTACAAACGAAGAACACAATAAACTAAGTTATTTTACCTGCTTTCTCAGCGGGCAGACGTGTTTTTTTTCTGCTTTCGCATCTTTTGACCGCGGCTGACTTGTGTCCATTGGATGAAGACAACGCCGCCTACAAATTGTTTCGTCAGCGTTCTGACAGTTTGGACTTTTCGGTCTAGACAATAGCATTTTTCTCTCTTCTCTGTTGTTAGACCGTCCTGTTAAGTCATGGGGCCTGAAGGAAAAAAATACTTGAAAAATTCATATAAGATCCCTGATTAATAATTTTAGTTATTAATTATTTTTGAGTTTAACTTTTATGTGTGCCCGGTGGCGACGGCGTAGAGGTACAGGCTCTCGTCTACCAATCTCAAGGTTGTGGGTTCGAATCCTACACCCGGCATTTCATCAGCCGACTATTTTTATTAAAATAAAAATAGTTTCGGTACCTAGGTCGACTCAGCCTTAAATGAGTACTTGGGATTCACAATCCTGAGGTAATAATAGGCGATTGAAGCGTAGTGCTAGCCACATTACCTTCCTTGTATAGCGAACGACTCTAGTATGACAAGCTGTACCTTACTACTCCCAAGGCGTTAAACGCTATATACGGGAGCTATTATTATTAACTTTTATACTACCAAGTTCTATATTATAAAATCCAGTTTAATATTAAAATAACATAAAATTATTTTTCTCCAGTAATAAATACCCCATTCGTAGTATACACTGATAAAAAAGATAGACTTGAACTAAAGTCGTCATCGTTCTTGAAAAAAAAATTTTAGTGGCAAGAGAATTTATTTTAGCGTAAAAGAAAATATTTTGCCTGAAGAAAAACTCTTTTAACTCAAGAAAACTGGTTCTGTTCAAAAATTCGAAAATTTCTCTTGAATCGATTTTCATTCAACCAAGTGCAAGTTACTCTGTTTTAAGATAATAAGAAAAATACGCTAGGAAGTACTTCATTCAAGAAACATGGCCATTTTTCCAATAGCTAAATACTCTTTTGATGAAAAATAATAACGACACGCAAAGACGATGACGAAGGACGGTATATACAATTAGTCGGCAGTTCGATCAGTCGTATGTCGCATTTCATAGGTCGCACATCATAGTACGCACGGGTTTTGTTGCTTGGCATTTTCCACTTGGAATTTTGCATAATTTGCTTTTTAAACGCATATCGTATAACAAATTAGTGATCGTTATTCACATGCATTTGTCATTTTTTATGGACAAATTTTAAGATATATGGATTCTTTAAAGGAGTTTCTGAAAAAATGGAAATTAGAGCATTTATTTGCTATATTTGAAGATAATAGACATTTACCTAATGCACCTGTTAAGATAATGCATTCGCGACTATAGGTAGAATAAGAATATAGGTATCGATTTTTTTATGCAAATAATTACAAAAATTTTAGAATTTCAAGTCGTATTAAAAAATTCAAAATGTGAGCAAAGCTTATAATTTTAATAATTTATTTGCTTTACTTTGATTAACCGTGATGTAACAATAGCTGCTATCGACGAAAATAATATCACTTTACTTACTACAGACCAGGAAAACCTAAATTTATCAGAAAATAATATACCTGGTAATATGCCTGTATAATATGATGTATAGACTTCTCTTAGATCAAAATAAATTTTAGTTGAGTCAATAGTATTCGCTATTGGTTTGGTGTGAAGAAAAGTGTCTCTGTAATCAAGAAATGTCCCTTTTCAATCAAGAATTTTTGCATGAATCAAAGAGACTATTGTTCTTGTATTAAGAACTTCTTTGCATATTCATTTTGGGTCAAGAGTGAAATACTTCGGACAGATAGATTTTTTTATTCTCTAAAGTAATTTTTTAAAACTTATGAAAAGATAGTTAATGCTTTGGGCAAAGAAACGTCGTTCTTGGCCCTATTGAAAAGCGCCAATCTTTTGGGTCAAAGTCATATTCATTTCGACTGAGAGATCCTTTTTTTCAGTGTACTTAAAGGTATATGTTTCTTCTAGCAAATTATCTATAAAACATCGTAAAAAGCGCAAAGTATATTCACCTTTTAAAATATTTACAGCCACTCAAAAAATTGATGAGTTATAAAATTTTATATAGGCGATACTTGAAGTTTCTTTATTTCCAAGCCGTAAAAAATCTACCTAATAAAATGGGGTATTAATAATTTTCAAGAATCTTAATTGTTACTTCAGCGGAATATTAAAAATGTATTAAAACTAAAAGAATTTCGGACTTCCATTATCTTTATTTATTTTGCTTACACAACGTTTCGGTCAGGAGTATCACTGACCGTTATCAAGTGTGACCTAAACTACATCCTAAAACTACTGAGCTTATACAGGGTGAGTTTCCTACGATGTTCTCTATGGGTATCTCGGAAACTACTGGAGATAGAGAGTCGGCTAAATGGGGAAAGAATTGCAGTTTTGTGGGGTCATAAATATTCGCCTTTCAGATTTTTAAAAAAGGTCATGGCTTACTAGATACTTCGAAAAAAACAAATTTCGGCTATTTTAGAAATTGTCCCTAATTCCATTATAATCTATTTTAGACAAAAAGTTTTCAGATAAAAGTTGTAGATAATCACATCCTTAATGAGATTGTGTCCTCCGCTTTTTTCTAAAGCCTGTCATTTTTGACATATGATACAAACATATGTTTTTTTAAATGGAAACCATAGTTGGCTATGACTTCATAAAAAGCGCCATTTTTTAAGCTTTTTAGCGATATAAGCTGTAATATGTTTTTTTTGAAAAATTACTGAGTTATAGCCAATTCATATCATTTTTAAACAATTTCACTTAGTTAGCCATGGAAATAAGTTCAATCACCGTTGCTCTCAGAAATATGAAGCTGTCACATCCAAACTTTGTAAATTAAAATAAACAAAAATTGTAAATATGAATGTTTCAAATGAAGAAAAGCGTGTAGATACTCGCGCATCAATAGAGTGGTTCCAACCGGTTCCAACATGACTTTCATTATGACCCCCCCCCCCATAATGAAGGAAATGTTAAAAATTATTTATATCTTAATTGTGCAAACTCAGTGATAAAAAGAGATGGACCAATTGCATGGGCCTCCTCGATCACCTGACCTATTCATTTTAGATTTTTTATGCGGTATGGTTAACAACAAGGTTTACAAAAGAACTTATGAATTAAGAGAGGCACTCGGAGAGGCGGCACAAGAGAAGTTTAATTAAGTCGACCCTTCTGTGAGAATAGATAGTAATTCATTATAAATCATAACAGCATAAGAATACCATGCAATCTAAGAGAAATTAGTCAAGAAAGATAACAATTGGCTATAACTAAATTTAACTTTTCTAACATGTTTTGAAAACCGTTCTCTAAAAAACGCAACATTAACCGGTCAACGTATTCTCGAAAATATATGGTCAAGAAAAGTTGAACCAATAATCCTACACGCTTTTCTTCATTTGAAAAATTCATATTTACAATTTTTGTTTATTTTAATTTACAAAGTTTGTATGTGACAGCTTCACATTTCTGAGAGCAACGACGATTGAACCACTGTCTCCATGGCTAACTAAGTGAAATTGTTTAAAAATTATTAGAATTGACTTTAACTCAGTAATTTTTAGAAAAAAAAAACATATTATAGCTTATATCGCTGACAAGCTTAAAAAATGGCGCTTTTTATGAAGTCATGGCCAACTATGGTTTCCATTTAAAAAAACATATGTTTGTGTCATATGTCAAAAATGACAGGCTTTAGAAAAAAGCCGAGGACACGATCTCATTAAGGATGTGATTATCTACAACTTTTATCTAGAAACTTTTTGTCTAAAATAGATCATAATGGAATTAAGGACAATTTTTGAAATAGCCGAAATTTGTTTTTTTCGAAATATCTAGTAAGCCATGAACTTTTTCCAAAATCTGAAAGGCGCATATTTATGACCCCATAAAATTGCAATTATTTACCCATTTAACCGACTCTCTATCTCCAGTAGTTTCCAAGATACCCATAGAGAACAGGAAACTCACCCTATATACAGGAAACTCACCCTGTAGGAAACTCACCCTGTATACTAGAGTCGATCATTCACCCGTGAATTAGTTGGGTGCAATCAAGCATGAGATTCTCCACTGAGAACCTCATGCTTGATTGCACAAATACTGAAAGAACACCTGCATTGGAGCGTTTTTTGAGTGGTTGCCATATTGTTGAAATTTCCATACTTGGATTGCTAAAGATTTTATTATTGTTAGTAATAAATATATACGACCTCTTTAAATTTGCGCTTTTTCCAATGGGGTTCTTTGTGGACAACCCGGGGTTCCGACTATTTTATGTTGAGGTGCTTGGACCACACATGATCTGCAGTGGCCGACTTCATTGTTTCACCGTTGTGCATACAGTATTTGTGCGTCAAAAATTCAATCTAATCTCTTTAATATATCGATAACTATCGGTAGTTATTGATATGTCGAGAAACCACCCATTCCTAGTTACAGTAGATCTTCTTTACACACACCAGAATAGTATCTATCGACTCCTCCGAAGCGATTTCCTTCCAAAAACCGAAAAGTGACGCAAGGCATTCTTCAGCCGGAGCTGTTCTATTTTTCCCGCCCGTAAAACCGCATCTGGTGAACGTCCAATCGTAAAATATCTTACGGAAAATGGCGGACCCGTCACAAACTATTATTGCCCGTGCAGACATAATATCTTGCAGTCGACACGTTCGAAATTATGCGGGCCCGTCTTGCTGAAAGATGCTGCACATTTTCAGCGTGGACCGCTGAAAGGTGTTGGGAAATTGGAAAATATGGATAAGGAACGGGGTTTTTCCTTTGAGGAAATTACGTCGTGTGAAAGTTGACGACGATATAATGTGTGTTAATGTAAATATACCTTTAGACAGGTACAGGGTTGGCTAAATTGGACGCTTTTAAAGGAAAACACCCTTTTCTATAGTTATATGAAAACTAATATCGGTCTCTCTCAATTTTTATCAAAAACATGATGGTGAAAACCGCACATCGATATCAGTTACAGGGTGCTAATCAAAAACGTGCATCTTAAACAAATCGCTGTAACTTTTTGGCCATGGAAAATTTTGTATTTTTATGAAGACATTTCCAAAGCACCTTTTACGTAGAATTTAATGGTGTAAGTATAATTTTCTTAAAATTAATAATAATTTAAGAATTATCAACAGAAAATTTGATTTTTTATATGGGACACCCTGTATATTTTTAATTTGTTGAAAATAATTTTAAAGTACCTTTCCAAAAATATAGAATACTTGATATTTTGCTCGGTTCCTCTGCGAGATATAAAGTTTATAAAAATTCGCCCAGTTTGAAGTATAGGCTTTGAACGACGCCGGCTGTAATGCAAAACAATTCTAGCTGTGAACAGCAATTAAAACGAAAATAATATTTGTAATGACAGATGCAAAATTTTATAAGAATTTAAAGTCTATTTAACATCACACATTTAAACTATATCGAATAACAATAAAAATAAATAGCAAACCAAGACATGAGATTTTGCTACAGTTGTTCGACATAAAAAAAATTGAAAATTTCTTGAGGAATTTATTAACTTATTAAGGGTGAAAGATACCCTCGCATAACCGCTAAGTACTTCCAATTATTGTCTAAATTATACAGGCAATTTAAAAATAAAAACCTTTATTCTTTCGCAAAGATAAAAATCCATAGGCACTAAGTTCGGCGGCCTCGACGGCCAACGGCTGAGATCTTGTTTAGCTATTCAATTATTCTCGAAATTGGCTGCAAAATTTTGCTGGTAACTTCAGCGTTCTGAGGCGGTGCCTCGTCTTGCTGGAAAAATATGTTTTCGAGATCCATTAACGGCAGATCATCAATAAGGGGTTCAAAGCCTACTAGTTAAAGTGGCGAACTTTTAAAAATTCTGTATTTCTAAGGGGACTACAACAAAATATCAAGTGTGCTATAGTTTTGGAAAGGTAATTTTATGTTCTTTTCAGTTAATTAAAAATATACAAGGTGTCCCAAAAAAATCATTTTTTTTGTTGATCTTTACTAATATATAAAATCCTTAAGTGACTGACATACTGATTAATCACGATCCTGCTCAAACCACTCAACGTAAGAAGCTCAATTTTGGCATACGGGTTGATTCTAGGGTGTAGAGGTTCGATAAGAAGGGATTTTTCGAAATTCCAGTTCCAAGAGGGTGAAACCAACCCTCAAATATTTCAATATTTTTTATTTAAAAAACGGTCAAGTTTCCGAAAAAACGCTTAAACACGTATATTTTATTTTGTTTTTTTACATATTTTGAGATTTTTTAAAAATGTATAAGGGTTGTTTCGAAAAATCTGGTTACTGATTAATCACGATCCTGCCCTTGACGTAAAAAGCTGATTATTGGAAAACAAATTGACTTTAGGGTGTAGAGGTTCGATAAGAAGGGATTTTTTGAAACTCGAATTCTAAGGGGGTGAAACTATCCCTCAAATATTAAAATATTTTTTTATTTGAAAACCGGTGAGGTTTTCGGAAAAACTCTTAAGTACCTATATTTTATTTTGTTGTTTTACATATTTTCAGATTTTTTATAAATTTATACAGGGTGTTTCATAAAATATGATCATTGAGTAATCACGATTCTGTTTAAACTGCTTGCCGTTTAAAGCTGATTTTTGGCAAAGGTATTGACTGTGGGGTGTAGAGGTTCGATAAAGAGGGGTTTCCCGAATCTCAAATTCCAAGAGGGTGAAAACGCCCCTCAAATATTACAATATTTGTTATTTAAAAAACGATTAGTCTTTCGGGAAAACGCTTTGACAAGCATAATTTATTTGTTTTTTTTTTACATATTTTGAATTTTTTAAAAAAATCATACGGGGTGTGCCAAAAAGTTGGGTAATTTCTTAACCACGCTTCTGCTTAAACTGCTTGACGTAAAAAGCTTATTTTTGGCAAACGGATTTTTCGAAAGTCAAATTCCAACGAGATGAAACTACCCCTCAAATATTGCCAGGTTATATAATAATATCGCCATATTGTTTTTTCTCATGCTGACATAAATGTGAGAAAATTTTATCCAGTTTGTATGTTAATGGAAATTCTTGCTTTGCTTTATCATCACCATCACAAATGATTAATTCGACGCGAACGAAATCGCTGGTACACGCTAGTAAACTATATTATTCCGCACTACACATTAAGTTTTTTTCAACACAATCCATTCAAAGATTTCATTAGCATTCTAAACGATTCACACGAAGAGCAGCCTATAATCGTTTAAACTAGACCGTAATCATCAAGGCAAACAAAAACTCGAAGAAGAAGAAGTATAAGAAACGAGAAAAAACAAACATTAAATTAGTTCTCACTGAAAACAAACGCTCTTCCTGGTGATAAACGATGCTCGGAACGTCTGGGTTTCAATCAGAGTCGAATATTTTGCTTTCAGCCAATAGGTCGAATCGATTACCATACGAAGACCTTTTCTTTCTCGCTTGTTTGTATTTTTTTCTATGCATTCGTCTCTGTCTTTTGCGTTTAACATTTGAGTCGATGAGATGCTCAGAACGACAAAAAATTTTACAAAATAATCATAATGAATCCTGAGTTTTTCACATTGTATTTTTACATTGTGAATGATATACAGGGTGGTTCGAAGCAGCATATTCTGCAGATAAAAATAAGTAAAAAAGTTCGTATAAATGTATTTCCTAAAATGCTTAGTTTCGGAGATACAGGGTTAAGAACTTTCATTCTTATTTCAATTTTTTCCAAATAATTAACGAAGTAACGTCAATATTTGGTTGAAAATTCCACACCTGTAATTTTTAACCAATCAAAACGTGTTTTTTTGACAAATCACCATGGCAACGGATAAATTTTAGTGAAAATTTTTTCTTTGTGGGCACCCAACAGCGAATTATACTAGATATTTTTTGACGTTTATAATGACAGAATATCTTTTTGAGAGTCTGGTTTTTATTTGTTTACATGATAATTTTGATACATTTTAATTACAAAGCTGAGATGTTTTCTATATTCTTTGGACACCTCCTTTTTTCTTAATGGCGAAAATATAGAACCTGGAATGGACTGAATTAAATGTCTAGGTCTAATGAAATATATATAATATTTAGTCACTATTTTATTCACCTTTTTTCCATTTAGCACTTTGAATTTTGAGTAGTTTAGGCTGTGGAGATCCATAAAACTTTGATAACACTATCCTTGTAGTCTTCATAGTTGTTTTTTCGCATGTTGGACCCATAGTCTTCAAGAATAAGCGCCAGTTCTTCCACAGGTATATTCGCTCTGTCGAAATGCGAACTGCTTCAATACGCTTGACTTCGATTTCCTAGTATTCACGGTTGTCAACTGCTTAATCTCCTGGCGAATATTTTCTTTGCTTTCTTGACCGAAGCGAAACATTTTTTTTAAGTCGTGCCGCTTGACAGCTTCAAAACTGAAATAGTTTTTAGGTTTGGGCTGGGTTTGGGTGTCACTTAGTTGCCATAGTAACTAAATAATCCAGTCGACCAAAAATCGAACAATACATTTTAATTATTTGATTTTCAAACACAATTTGGTGTGGAATTTTCTTACCGAATACCACACGAGGTCAAATTAAATCTGGAATTTTTTTCGAGCTCATGAATATTTTGAAAATTATCCCGAATCGAAGACGAGATAAATAAGAGACGAAATAATTTGACTTCTAGTGGTATTACTAGTGAAAATTGGTGGCTGGAAGTTTTTTGATATGAGAAATTTGATTTTGATGTCAATATGACACAGAGGGCGCCACCTACATATTTTTAACTGGTTTGAAGATTAATAACTTTTCGTCCGTACCTGTATAAAATTGCTGAGTAAAAAAATATACATTTACGAATTTTTCTACGTAAAAAAAATCCCTTGGTAAAAATCGCTACGAATAATGGTTCTGGAGATATTTGGAATCGAAATTATCAATACCTGTCATTATTGACATAAATTAAACATGTTGACTAAATAGTTATTAGACTGAAATCATAACTTTGAAATGTTTTTGTGCTAAAAGTTTAACAGAAACTGTTTTATCGTCATTTTTTGCAGAAAAATTTATGATTAGTTTAAAAAAATAAAAATTTCCCAAATTTATTATTTCAGGGAAATAACTATCTACTCAACGTGTTTATTTTTTGTCAATAATGACTTGAATATTGACTATTTTCATTCTAAGTATCTTGAGAACGGTTGCTCGTAGCGACATTATTTACGTAAAAAGTCACGGAAATGTATATTTTTTCACTTCATAGTTTTATACAGGTACGGAAAAAAAGTTATTACTCTTCAAAACTGTTAGAATACATGTAGGTGGCGCCCCCTACAAATAGGAGTCATATTGACATCAAAATCAAATTTCTCATGTTAAAGAACTCCTAGACACTAATTTTTATCCAAATATTGACGTTACTTCAGAAATTATTTGGAAAAAAATCGAAATAAAAATGAAACTTCTACACCCTGTATCTCCAAAACTAAGCATTTTAGGATATACATTTATAAGAACTTTTTTATTTATATTTATCTGCAGAATACGTTGCCGGAGTTTCCGGAATTCAGTTCGGACCACCCTGTATATTGTGAATGACCCTAAACTTTTAAGTAGGGGAGAATGCCCAACAGTGAGACAGGTCCAACAGTGAGACATTTAATCCCCTTCATTTAAAACGCGTCGAATCCAATTCCCCTTTCGAGAGTAAAACACTACCTATATACCAACTATTTTGTATTAAATATGGAACCTGCAGTGTTTGGAGATATATGTCAACTGCACCCAATAAAATTTCTGAAGCGAAAAATAATTTTTAACACGTGCGTTTTCTTCAGTCGGTAAGGCCAACACTTGGCTAAAAATAAATTACAAAATGACCGACTGGTATCAATGTCCGGCAGTGAGACAAAATATATTGCCCAACAGTGAGACAGTGTCCGACAGACAGTGCACCCGTTAAGACTGGGACATAGGTACCTTTTGGGCACTCGTTGGCACTGTTGAACATGTCTATCATGTTATTGATTGTATTATATTTTTATTAATATTTAAAAAAAACATTATAGGCAAATGCAATACAAGAAAAATACTTAGCTAAGTTAAATATGAACCAAAGCCAAGATAATTCAAAGTGAAGAGAATGAAGAAACAAGTGTTTATTGATTCCGATAGCTCTGGAGAAAACCCAATTTTAGATACATCTTCTGCAGATGAAGGTTTTGTCACAATCTACCCTGACGGACATACGTCCAATGTTAAATATTAACATTTTAGCGTTGTTATTTTATGTCAGATTAACACATATAATATTTGGTTTATGAATTTGGTATATAACGGAGTTTTTCTTTATTTTAAGTCGAAGTTTTATTTCGTTAGTTCATTAGTTAATTATATTTTTAGCACTTGTGTTTATATTTTAAGTTCTTTGTTTAAGACAACTCTACTTTGTTTTATGCCAAACGCAAATAAATACTCTTAACTGTTTTTAAGTAATTAATAAATAGTTATTTGTTTAAAACTTCCTCTGTCTTACTGTTAGACCTTAGGGCCCAACAATGAGACAAATGCAATAATAACAATATTGTTAAATTTAAAAAATGTTTTGGTCTCAATGAGAGTAGTTAATTAAACATGTTTAGGAGAGAGTGGTTGCCTTTAAAGTATACTAAAATAGTTTATTTTTATGAAAAAATAAAGTACTTTTTACGGTCTTAAAAAATGTGTCTCACTGTTGGGCATTCTCCCCAAAAAAAAGTATAATTGAAACTACTAATTTATTCCACTACATAATTTCAAAAATCAGAAAATTATCCTTTTCATAATACAAAATTATTCACCTTTAATAACTCTTATTTGCATTTAATATTCCACAAAAAAAATGCAAAAGTATTGGCTCAAATCGTCGGTAGGTAATAGATCATCCACTGATTATAAAGAACTTATTTCTCCAGTTCTTGTTACTCTGAGATGGGACCAACCTCCAACCTCGACTCGCCGAGCAAAAACAATTACAAGTCCCGCGTCTGCGTTGTTTTATTTTGACGGCCCCCCGAATATAAAAAATGCTCTACATCCATTAAAGCCGTGTAGTTAACTTTTAACAGGTAATAACTCATAGGGATGGCGAGGTCGAACGTTAAACGTTCTAAGAAGCACACGGTTCACGATTTTAGACGAGAGGACTTTTTAGTCGTTAATTTTACAGCAATATTTATATATTTATTTATTTTTTCGAAGAATATACATTCTAATAAATAACAGCAACACTGGAAATGGTAGAAGAATATATACAGGGTCGAACTGTATTCCAGAAACTTCAGGAGCATATTCTGCAGATAAAAATAAGTAAAAATGTTCGTATAAATGTATGTCCTAAAATGCTTAGTTACGGAGATACAGGGTGTAGAAGTTTTATTTTTATTACGATTTATTCCAAATAATTTCTGAAGTAACGTCAATATTTGGATGAAAATTGGTGTCTGGAAGTTTTTTGACAAGAAAATTTGATTTTGATGTCAATATGACTCCTACTTACTTTTTAACTGGTTTGAAGAGTATTAACTTTTCGGTCATACCTGTATAAAACTACTAAATGAAAAACGACGTTTCTTACGTAAAAAAGGTCTTTGTAAAAATTGCTGAGTAATGGTTCTCGAGATATTTGGAACCGAAGTTATCAATACCTGTCATCATTGACATAACTTAAACATGTTGACTAAATAGTTATTAGACTGAAATTATAAATTGAAGCGTGGTATTCCCAAAGGGTCCAAGTGTCAAAATTCTACTTGCGAGAAAATTAAGAATAAAAAATCGGTAAAAAAACTTTTAAGTTAAACGGTTTTATCTTATGTGCACTGAAAACTAGAAAATAATAATAACAATTAGGTATTTTGAACTTCTAGTTCAGAAATATTTTAGTACTAGGCAGAATATAGCTTTTAGGCATATTAGACTAAAATAAAAACGTGGGGCCCATTAACTATTGCTGTAATACTTTCTTCTATACTAAGTGTGTATTGCATCGACTTACTATAATCGTAACTGGAGATTTTGACAATCAATAACCAGCCGTGGCGGCTTCACCAGCGAACGCCGAGCTCATGATCTACCAAAGTATAAAGATATGCTTTGCCATAGGTAGGATTTCAGAGGGGCCCCACGTTTTTATTTTAGTCTAATATGCCTAAAAGCTATTCTGCCTAGTACTAAAATATTTCTGAACTAGAAGTTCAAAATACCTAATTATTATTATTTTCTAGTTTTCAGTGCACATAAGATAAAACCGTTTAACTTAAAAGTTTTTTACCGATTTTCTATTTTCTAGTTTTTAGTATTTAACGGAAATGCCTACCGAATATTCCTCATTCTATTTAATTCATTTAGTGCATCATTATTACATGGTTTTTTACCTGATAATTTATTACAATCTAATTCCTCAATACATAGCCCTTCCAGAGACTTGACTCGAGTTAGAGCCACGTATGCTTGCCCTTCCTCAAACAATTTTGAGCCCAAATACACTACTGCATGGTCGACTGTGCTGCCCTGCATTTTATGGACGGTGGATGCCCATGACAAAATTAAGGGTAGCATCCTTCTTTCAGCCGTACCATAATTGAATTTTGCTGGAAACTGTATGGCTTTCGGGTGTATAACGTGTATGCCGTTCTGCCAAAGTCAATCCAAACTGATGGTACATCTGTTTCGTACATTTGGGTTCGACGGAACTGAGGCCAAACAATTTCTGTAATGTGGCCTATAGCACCATTTACCAATCCTTTTGTAACGTCAATGTTGGACCGCAACATTACTTTTGCTCCTACAAATATTTCAAGTACTGATGGTAAGCCTCCAGTCTTATTTATATCTGTTGGTATTATATTTGCTAAATTTAAATTATCTGTATTTCGTGTGGTGTCAATTAGTTGGTCCTGTGCTTTAATGGTATAAATTCGAGATCCCTTATTCCGGAACAGATTTAAAACAGCAGCGTTGTGATTGTTTACTTCCTGATTAGGGTATACCCTTAACGCTTTGTCTGTTGCAAACTCATCACTTGGGTTTTGAAGTTCTCACTAGTAATGGACATTTTAACGGTCGACCCCCCAGAGGTTCAGTAGAGGGGCAAGGCTATAATATACAACAAGAGGCGCCCAATCTTGAGGGGAAAACTCTTGCGACATTACATTTTTAGCCACCCTAATGCCATACAGTTCTCAGCGCGTTTTAACCTATTACCTTAATTTGGGTGGTAAAGCTACCGCTAACTACGTAGGTACATCTAATCACCTATTTTTTTTTTATCTGTCCTTCTAACGTCACACAATCTTGGACACAACTGTTCTGGACACGACTACTCATGCCCTCACCTAATACGCCATTTTGTAACGACGTCCATCTTGGATTTTAAATTTTGTCATAATCACAATATTCTACTAATGTAGCCCTTTCATTTGATACCCATATTGAGGGGGTTGTGGAAAAATATGAAATTCGCCATTTTGTACCGGCGGCCATCTTAGATTTACAATGTTATTGATATTACTATATTGTATTGTCATCGGAACTAAAGGTGTGTACCAAATTTCAGATCAATCTGACAACAGGAAGGTACTTAAATTTCAATTTCTAGTTTTGACCCAAACAAATAAATAATAAATACGATGTACTTAAACAGCCGTTAAACGGTAGCCTACTAAAATGGCGTTAATAGATATTGTGACGTCGTTCATGTCGGAGGAAAGTAATGCCTAACCTTAAGCATTTTGCAAGAGGACCGGTGGGTCAGTGGCTGAGGCTATCGCTTCGTAAGCGAATGGTCCGTGGTTCAAATCTCACGCCGACCAAGATTATATTTTTTTTTGCTTATAGCGTGATCTTATTGCATTGGTTTCACTCTTTTTGGTTAGATTGGTTTAGTTATTTGGTGGGTTGGTTAGCGTGGTTATTTGGAGGGTGTTAATTCATTGGTTAGTTAGTTATTTGGTGGGTTATTTGGTTGGTTATTTAGTTGGTTATTTGATCTATGAATCTATAATCAGCTGTTACCATTTTTATCAATACAAATCATTAATAGTTATTAGTTTTTTTTATACAAGACGATAAAATACCATTTTATCGTCTTGTATAAAAAATAACTTCTCGACTGAAAAGATTAATTCACGAGCGATGAAATAGCTAGTGAATTAATTTCGGGAGACGATAATGCAATTTTATCGTCGCGTATAAAAAAATATTTTTTTCCATAGCGAGTTACGTTTTAAAAAATATTCAGAAATTATTATTTCAAGGAATTTATTACGAGTAGAAAAAATATTGTGCTGGGTTGGCGTTGGTTTCTATGTAATTTGACAAATAAATAAAGCTGTCTCTTTAGTTGTCAATTTTGAGTCAATATTTTTTCATTTTTTTTTCTTTCGTGTCGATTGCTGATTGAATTGGAGCCAGAAATGGCTCAAAACGAAATAAGTAAATTACCAACAGATATTCAGGCTGAGGCGACAAACGCCATATCCAAACTACTTCCATTTAAATCCCGAATAACTTATGAAAAGGATAACAAAAATTTTCAAAAATGGAAGCAATTAAGAAACGTGCGAGAAGAAATAAAGTTTTTAACCTATCCTCGCTGTTAACGTATCATTTAATCCACCATTGAGGTTAAAGTACTATTTTATCTACTATTTTTGATATATATAAGACAATTTTAACAGTTGCTATGGAAAACACATTATCTTACTTGCTTTTTGTATTAATGCACTAACGAAAAATAAAAAAGTATATAGAAGCTTGAAAACATCTCAAATCTTAATCTCCCTCGACTATTAGCTTTCAATTTAAACTCGTCACGTCTCTAATCCGAAGAAAAAACGAGCAGAAACAGCAGGAAAAAACATTTCCTCCCCTTCCTCCTCGTCGTTCGCGTCCATGTCGATTTTTTCCAATTACCGCCCAACGGAAAGTTAACAATTCGTCTCACGCCATGAGCCCCAGCGTTTACTCTAACGTCATTACGACGACTTGCGTTCCGGCAGCGACGCTATTTGTTTTAAGAAACAATGGGAGCGGCAGCCGTTCTAATTGTTTTCGATGCGTAATTCTCATTTCGTTACTATAGCGGGGGATTTTAGAGACGTGGAGTTTTTGCTGAGACATAAGAATGAAAGTTCTCGAAAGAACCGTATTATTGGTGTTTGGATGGAAGTGATAGACAATGATGAATTATGAACTAAAGTATCTTTTTGGACTGATATTGCTCTCCATTTTTAATTTTGATGTATGAAACAAAACTGTCGAGAATGTAACAGAGTTTACGTACCTGGGAAGTATTTTAACAGCAAACGGTGGCGCAGATGCGAATATTGTCAGCAGGAGCAGGAAGGCGCAGCGAGCCTTTTTGGCCAACTAAAGTCAATTTGGACTTCCCGTCAACTCTCCATACAAACAAAATTAAGAATATTCAATTCAAACGTCATACCAGTTTTATTAAGGTGGGTATACGCAAACCACTCGTGAACCGCTCGTTATTGTTTTTGACCAACCAAAAACATGAGGTCATTTTTGCGAAGTGACGCGACGGACGATGCGAGTACGCGTTTAATTATGTCTTCGCGAGAAGAGAATTATGCTCTGTTGGTGATGAGTGGTGCATTTTTAATGATGGCTAGTTTAGACAAGAAAAGGAAACAGCGACGTTGCATTGGTGGCACACTAACCTGTACAAAAAACGTATTAGTATGCTAATAACGAAATAATTTTCTTCTTACCTTGGTCTGCATTTTTTTGAGTTCGACACCTATTTCCCTCCAAGCGTCATCCTTTATTTTTTTATAATGTTCTTTATGTTTTGGATCCCATAATAATTTTTTTTTCTATAGAGATCAGTTAAATCTAAAATGATTTCCTCGGACCACTCCATATTTAAATAAACCTCTATACCTCTTCCAACCGGTAAACAAAAACTAAAAACAGTGCGTCTGGATTGTCTGGAGGTTCGATACAAACAAACGAACAACACGAGCCCGTCCACCGAGAGCCACGAATCCCTTTGTGTTCGCCAAAAAAACCGACAGGAGGCGGATCGCCGCGCCGCGAACGGTTTGCGAGCCGTTCGTTCGTTGCTCAAAACAACGTACATACTTGCGAATTATAGGTTCACAAGCGGTTCGCGAACCGGTCGGCTGGAATGTGTATAGCCACCTTTATATGGCTGCGAGACATGGAGAGTGAAAAAAATATCTATCAACCGTCCACAGGTGTTTATCAATCGCTGCTTGAGAAAAATACTAAAAATCTTTTGGCCAGATACTATACGCAATACCGACCTGCTTCATTTTACAAACCAAAAAGAAGTAGGTACTGAAATTCGCAATAGAAAATCGGGTTGGATAGGTTACACTTTGCAGAAACCTGATGGTAATATAGCGAGAACAGCGTTGGAGTGGAATCCCCAAGGCAAAAGAAAGCAAGGACGACCCGCTCAAATATGGAGACGTTCCATACTGGATGAGCTTGAACAAGTAGGGTCAATATGGAAGGAAGCAAAAAGCCTTTGCTCCGCGTAAGGAATATAGGATCCTATATATTTCTTTCCATTTTAAAAATTTACACACTGTTTTAGTCAGATATACCAATGATCGTTGCCACGTGTCAACTAATCTAAATCCAAGATTAGATTAGATTTTTAGAGGTGGCTATACAGGGTGTCCGATGAATAAGTGCAAGTATTTTAACTGGTTATGTTAGGATAGTTCGACTCCAGAAACACACCCATGAGGTGTTTTTTTTTACGAAAAATAAATGTTGAAATTTGTATATTTTTCTTGACATTTTCCGAAAAATATTGAAAAACTTGTTCAGTTTTCGGAAATTTGTTTATAGTACTTCGGCAAAATGCATCGTTGCCACCTCTTACGTTATCCACACTCTGTATGTTTATAACTTATAAGTTCACATTTTTAAATTTTTACAAAAAAATGTAAATAATGAACATTTTACCCACATTATAGATCAGCTGATGGCATTTTTAGGCCAATTCCCATTTATTAGAGATTTTACACAAAATAGTAAAATGTTGCCGGCGGCTCTCAAAATGTTGCCATTATTTATTTTTTTTTATACGCCGTGTGTTAATGTGAAAAATAAATCTTATTTTTACGAGAGGAACATCCCCACGAGAAATGGCACATGTTTTTTGAAACACCCTGTATTATTATTATATTATATTACAACCTAACCGAATCAAATATTAGTGAGTCAGTACAAGCAAGGGGGGCTGTAAGAGTGTAAGTTAATTTTTGACAACGATGTTACTCTGTGTGTGCTTTTTTAAATAATATCTTACCGTATTTTAAGAGTCTACCCGAACAGTACAGGTTTATACCTGTACTGTTCGGGTCGCTCTTAAGGTGCGTATTCATTATCCGAACGAACGAACGAACGAAAGTGCGGTATATTTAGACGGGGACCGAACGCATGCGGCCGTTCGTTCGGTCGTGCGCTCGACCATCCGCTTCGAGTCGGTACATCAAAGGCGTTCGCCTGCGTGCGCTTTCAGATTTAAGGTGCGTATTCATTATCCGAACGAACGAACGAACGAACGAATGAAAGTGCGGTATATTTAGACGGGGACCGAACGCATGCGGCCGTTCGTTCGTTCGTGCGCTCGACCATCCGCTTCGAGCCGGTACATCAAAGGCGTTCGCCTGCGTGCGCTTTCAGATTTAAGGTGCGTATTCATTATCCGAACGAACGAACGAATGAAAGTGCGGTATATTTAGACGGGGACCGAACGCATGCGGCCGTTCGTTCGTTCGTGCGCTCGACCATCCGCTTCGAGTCGGTACATCAAAGGCGTTTAGACGTCATGGTACAAAGAATACAAGGTATGATCGATAGCGGCTCCAATTTCGTTCAGTTGCCGCATACCACCTGTGACGTCACTAGGAAAATAATGAATAAATAAAAATAAAAAGAAAGTTGACAGGAGATCTGCATTTTTGAGGTTATGGTTAAGAATTGTTTATTTTAAGACTTTTTAGTTCGTTTAATTTAATAATCACTAAAACCAGCAGTTCCAAAATATATTTAAAAATAATAATTATCTATTAACATGGATTTGGACGATAACAGGTAAAAATACTAAATTTATTTCTATATTCGGTATAAAATTGTTTATTAGGTTTTTAGTTTGCGATGTTTATGGTAAATAATTTTCATTTTTATTGCCTCTGAATTCACATGAGGACAGAGATGAGGATATCTATGGAAAAGTAACCACAAGAGGAATTGTTACATCGTTTAAAAAAATGTTGGGAAGTTTATTGTTTCCCATCGAAAAGTAGAAAATGCCAATGCAGATGAACGTATTGTAATTGTGATAGAAGTAATTCCAAGGGTGAAGTTTATTATAATTAGTGGAAGTAATACCAAGGGTGAAGTTTATTATAATTAGTGACCTGTGCTTCTTTTTATATGTAGATGTTTCTGGTTTTGAGAATAAATCGGTTGAACCACACCCAAAATTTAAAGGAAGTATTTGCATACCCAGAATATGCCCATCAAGGGTTATATAGCTCAAATTTCCTTTAATGGTAGGCAATTATTCAATGCAAATTAACTTTTAAGCGACTGAAATATTAAATAGTTTACAATATGGTATATCACTAAAATATATTTACTTTTAGGTACAATTAGGGCCCGATACATTTCAAAAGTAGAATATTATTTTATATTAAATGAGGTATTGTTCTAACAATCAATTTATATTAATAACGGAGATTAAAAAATAACAGAATAAATAGTTCTTTTTTTATACTACAAAAATAAACTATAGAATACAACAGTATTTAAAAAAAAATAAAAAGTGATGTTCCGGCCGAGATTCGAACTCCGGTCTCTCGCTTCCTAGCCCGACTCCTTATGCACTGCTCCATAGTAACTTGCTTAGCGATAATTCAATGACGGTATATAAACAAAAAAAAAACAGGTTTATAACAATATCTTGACGATTTGAACTGGCGCGCGAATGAAGAAATGCGTGCGGTCTTCTCGTGCGGTTCTATCGTGCGGTCCCCGTCCATACCACTAGCGAACATTCGTTCGTTCGTTCGTTCGTGCGGATAATGAATACGCACCTTTAGAAATACCGTTCCACCAACTAAACATCCCAGCTCAAAAAATTACCACACGCATACTCTAAATATCAAAAGACTAAAAAAAAACAGATATCAACCAAATCAAAACGAAAAATTCATGAAGAAAAAAACTTGGAAGATTGACAAGTGACAAGACAGACACTATCAATACGAATCTAGATCAAGAGCGGCAATATCGTTTTAATAACTTGCATAACATACAGAAAACCGACCTGTAACTGGTCGGGAGATTTTTTTTTATTTCTGTTTGCCTTTGTCGGTTGTTTCGGCTGTCCGTCTTTTTTCGGACGCATTTCATGTGTCCCGAAGAAATAGAAAAGGTGTCCGAAGGTCTATTGTCCACTGCGAGGACCGGCGAGAATCGGAATGGAGAATATGGCTTAAAATTTGACGGTCGATGCGCTCGAGGAGTCGAGAGAAATAAGAAGGCAAGAATGGGACGAGTACTAACTGGACTTGACATTTTGACTATCAGTTTTGTAAGTAGACATGTTAGTTATTCTATTCCAGATAATTATATGTTAACCTTAAGCATAGACATTGTAAATAAATATATCGATAAACAAAGTGGAAGTAATTAACTTTCTAGTTTCAGTTCAACCTCTACTTCGTTCCAAACTCTTTTATTGTATTTAAGTCTCTGATATGATACTTCTTGGTTGTTAGACCCCACATTATCTTCTTTTATAAATTAAACTTGTTAATATTTGAATATACATGTTATTAAACTAACAAATGAGGAAATTCTATTCGTACGAATACAAATAAAATATTTTGGTTTGGTTTAGAACTTCTGCAGGTGCTTAACATTTTCCGTCTACTATTCGCCATAGAAAGTGGAGGAAAATATCTTTTTTATAGTCTTGAGGGCAGGGCCGTATCTAGACCAAAAGCTGCTAGGAAAAAAGCATAATAAAAAAGCTTTGGGCTACACTCAAATCTTAATTGAAAATAAAATTTTAAAAAAGTAACAGGTAAAAATTATTAATCTTAAAGGATAAACTGGTCTTTTCCCTGGAAAACCGATTGACTACCTCTTCGATATCGATATTTATTTCTCTATGTCCGCTTAATAGAGCAAGTCCTGTCAATCGCTCTTGACCTGTAGAGTTACGTAGGAAGTCCTTCAATCGTCTTATGCCGCAACCGCACATGCGGCATTTAGCAAACTCCTAGCGCTCGTAAACTACCGAACGCTCGTGATAGGACTTCGCCTTTCCATCCACACATGCGGGCTCTGATAGCAACAACATAGAAATAAGCGCTCGTTCTCGTAGCCGATCGAGTCGCCGAACTCCGACTTCCTCATCCACACACATAGGAAATCGGCGAAGCCCCGATTGGAGATCGCCGAATACCGAATGCCGCTTAAAAAAGACCTTTCTGGTGTAGCTGTTGACGCTGGTAGAGTTGCTAGGATCATTAATAAAATGTATATATTTGGAAATATACACTGGTTACAGTCCGATTATCATTTCGATGGCGTTTTTAGGTCGGTCGACTGCAGGTAGCTGCTTCCACACGCTGCCGTCACAAGTCTAGTTGTGCCGCTAAAGTGTCATAGCCACGAATTCTTTGTCTAATAGCAGAACAATAACAAACGTTAATCACGTTAATGACCAGCAAAACTCACAACATTCAAAATCTTGTCCTTGTCTTTTGCTGTTTTAAACACTTGAATGTTGAAAGTCGAAAATCGAAAATAACATTTGCTTTCAAAGTGGAAAACTGAGGTTAGGGTGTATAATGTATATTCATCAATGACTAAAAAATACAAGGACAAATAGCACCCGAGACCAAACTGTGACCATTCTTCCAAACAGTGCCGTGGCACATATTTTACTTAACATTGCCGCTTGAAGGGATATTTATATTTTTGAAATTATATGTTTTCACTACGCCTATGGTGTATCGGGTGGTATCATACTAATTAATTACGAAAAAAACGTATTAAAATGTTAACAAAAGGTACATAACTAGTATCGACGTACAGTACATATCAAGTACATATAATATCAGAAAAATAATTATCGAATTCAATAAAAAAACGCTAAAAAGGTGTAGGGGACTGTTTATTTCCCTATAAAACGTAACTTCTGGCTCTTTCTTGTCATTGCGCCTTTTACACTTGAAAGCTTGAACAAATTACCATTGTAATAAAGTTTATACAAAGTTCACTACACACAACCAACTATTAAAAATCGCTAAAATTGTCGCTGATGACCAGCTGATGATTCATTCGTTATGTCTAAAAAGTTGGCGTCTAAGGTCACAAATTCTGCTGCAGCCCGTATATGGGCGTTCATGTCCTTGTATTCTTTAGTCATTGATATTCATCCATCTTCTTCTTCTTCTTTTTTGTTTCGTTCTTACTTACTTAATGATCATTACTTTTTAAAAATTTTCGGCCATAATTTCGGGGGGGGTGAACCCCCAAAACACCACCCCAGATACGGCCCTGCTTGAGGGGAATAAAAACATCTTGTGATGTATGTAGACCAAGTTACGATCCTAGCTTTACAAGTTCATCAGCCCTATGATTAAGTTCATCAAGCAAGGATTAGGTTAGCAATAGAAGAGCTTATTCAGGTAAGCTCATCAATATATGCTCAGACAGTCAGGCGGCACTTGGGGCGCTTATGAACCCAAAGGTATCGTCAAGACTCGTCTGGGAATGCCTGGGTGAACTGGGAGCTCTGGCACGAAGGAACAGAATTAAATTATTCTGGGTGCCGGGCCACAGCGGCATCCAAGGCAACGAAAAAGCCGATGAGCTAGCTAGGCAGGGATCATCGGCACCCTATCTTGGTCCAGAGCCAGTACTGGGAATACCCAAATGTATGGCCCTTAGTGCATTAAAACTCTGGATCAGGGAAAAGCACAATGTCCATTGGAGAAACAGACAGGGGCACAGGCACAGCAAGGCTTTTATCCAAGGACCTAGCTCTAAAACCGCAAAAGAACTGCTAATGCTTAGCAGGAATAAAGTGCGGATTACAACAGGCCTCTTGACAGGACACATGGCTGTCAAGTGTTACCTGAACAAGCTCAACCTGTAGCAAGGAAGTCTTTGCTGCATAGTCGAACGCTTATGTTGCTACTTTTTCGGACTACTTTTTTATTGAATAAGCTCTATTAATGTCAAGCGATACAAAACAACCAGGACAAGTTTGTCGTCGTCCGCATTAGACAAAGCCCATCAATCTTGCTCGGGCTTCGAAGATGGCGATTTTATCGAGTTATCGAAACACAAAAGAGAGAAATCTCAATCTTAATAGCTTGTCGGTACACGGCGGGTACAGGTGGAGGACGTCTAACAGGCCATCTATCATTTGATTCGGGACACAAGGTGCCGCGCACCGTACGAATTTGTAATCGAGCGATACGGCAACACGGCGCTCAAACGTTTTTTCAGGGTAATTGTTCGTGAAATACTTTGCGCCCGCGGTGATCGATCGTTGACAAGCTATTTTTTACCGTCACGCGTCGCACACCGATGTTAATAACAACATTATCATTAAATTGTTATTGATTGTGTGCGATTGGTGTAATTGATGGAAACAAATGACAGGCACAGAAAGTGTTACATCATTATTAGTAATATTTTTGTTACTGTAAAGTGGTATTATTAGAGAGTTCTTGTGTTTTTTTATCAATTTGAATAATCTCTGAAGTTGAAACAAAAATTCAGAAGGAATCTCCAGGTACTATGTACCGGGTGGCCAACTAAGAATGGACGCCGGCTGTATCTCAGAAACTACTTATCGTATAACTTTGGGAAAAAAGTCTAATAAGTAAATCGATCAAGAGAAATCGCTGGAAATTATTTTCAAGTTCAAAAAATGTCCGCTAGGGGGCGCTTCTTTGATAGCCAATCAGAAAACAGGGTTTTTCTCAAAAATATGCAGGTGAACAGTTATTTTAAATATTACTATTAGAATCATCGAGAAATTTGTAATTTTTTTTGATAGAGTGTATTTTGCTCTATCTCGTAAAATAAAGTGGTGGGGGAAGGTTAGACTTGCTTTTATTAAAATAACTCTGGTTAGGGTTATCCGATTTAAACAAACTAGGGCTTGTTTAAAAGAGCTTTTCTTCCTTAATAATTGCCAGTATAAGTTGTGTTTCCATTTTTTTTCGTGGTAGCTAGAGGGCGCTATTTCACATCATAACAGATATTGCGCTTTTCAATAAAAAAAATAATATTTCTCTTTACACCGTTAAATGGAGCACAAAATTTCCAAAATATCAGCGTAAACCGCAACGTTCTACCTTCTCTCTAACCGGAGATATTAAGAGAACAAATTATGTTAGACTGCCGCTTAGCATTATATGGTCTAAAAATTATAGTAGTAGGCTAGGAAACAAAAAGAGGTAAGTTGGTTAGGTCAAAATATCAAAAAGTTGAAGTTCTGTTTTCATGCATCCGAATTCCGGGCATTTTCTTAAAAAAATTACGTCATAAACGTGTTTATGTAACATTATCGTCAATCTACATAATTTTTACGAATTTCCTGGTTAATTAACGTAGGTAATTCTCAGACTAAAATGTCCGAAACTCGGACAATCAATATATTTCCAATGTGTAAAGCCTCAAATGTATAAAATTTTTAAATAAAAAAATATTTTAATTTCCAAGTGGACGTTTTAGCAGAATTATTTTCAAATAATGAACCCCTTTCAGCAAAACATACAATGGTACTTACCTTTTACTATTCCATATATTTAATAGACAGGACCATTTTCCGCTTTTGCTTGTTAACGTCAAATCATTCATTCACTTAAATATCATTAACGCCACTCGAAAGTATAGATTCTTCATCATTGTACCCATCAAAGGATTCATTGTTAAATCGAAGAAAAAGAACCCATTCAAATACTGATCGTCCTAATTTTTGCCAGTACAACGAACAAGTCGATAGTTACAACAATCATAGTTCCGTTGGAATCATTGTGTTGATGATGATTGACATGAAAAACAGCCGAAATTTCGGTAGATATTTTAGTCGGAAAGACTTTTCTAGGTCACACTCTGTCTCAGCTCTATGAATATATACACTGTCCTGAAAGAGATATA
The DNA here is from genome assembly GCF_002938485.1 of Sitophilus oryzae. NCBI lineage: Eukaryota > Metazoa > Arthropoda > Insecta > Coleoptera > Curculionidae > Sitophilus > Sitophilus oryzae. The sequence goes on from NW_022146254.1 coordinate 10,446,838, forward strand.
TGAAAATATACAGGGTGAGTCAATCTTTCAAAAAACCTTTTTACTAGATTTCCTGTTTTAAATTTTAACTCCATCGCTTTTTCTAGCAATAGATATAGATTTTGTTGTTTAATGTTACAGTAAAAGCCAGATGTCAGTGACATTTTTTGCTAATGCTATGCCAGTAAAAGTCCAATAACTAAGTAATTTTAAAATATACCTTTAATAGTGAATGGTAGCATGTGGTGGACTTTAGTAGTATCAGCATTCAAATTTGGCTTATTTTTTAACTACTTTATAGCAGTTACCGGTAACGTACTGTGGTATAGCAACCCATGTTAACATGTCACATTATTACACTGTCAAAAAGTCTACTGTTGTATCAAAAGTACTGTTGTCATAAAAGTCATAAGTTGTGTCTCAAAAAGTCATACTGAGCCAAAAACATCGGCACGAATGTACAGTAAACGATTGCATTTTTATTTAATTTTAAACTAGAAATTATTCACAGAATAAATGGAATCTATTAAACACATACACATGCTATATAATATTGTTACGGATTCCGTGGGTCCACTAATTTAAACTCACGATAAAATACTTAACGAATTTATTTTTCTCACTCTGTACAGAAAATTTATACTGATTATAAAACACAATTTATGCAACTACTATTACTCTAACGGTTCTGGCACCTTCGCCAATTAATTCACAATTTAAAACGGGGTATTATCAAACTTCAAACTGGTCCAACTGCCAAGCGCGGGCTTTATATACTCTCTGGCGAGTGGTTCTGGAACGTTCTAAAGAATTCTGTAATATTCTTTTACTTTCTGGCGAATTCGCCAGGTTCCTCAATGCACGTTGCGGTTATGTAGGCAACCAGTAATACAGTTTAGCGCCACATACACCTTGACAATATCTTTGTCAGATCAAATAAATAAGGAAAAACTTTAGAACAGAATATTACAACAGAGAAACAAAATATATGCTTTAGTTAACATTAGTTAAATAATGAAAAAAAAACATTTACTTTACATTTAATAACATTCTTGGTCACAATAACCAAAATTTACAAAGCAAAATAACATCAGGGTCTCGAATGGTGGTCTAAAAGCTATTATTTTAACACCTATCTTCTCTATTCGTGGTCTGATTTCCCTCTCCCTAGTTTACGAATAACATTTTAAAAATCAATAATTTTATTTATGTATACAGAGTTTCTCAAAAATGAATATTGTGAATTTAAAGAAATATGTTTATTTTTAAATAGGCGGTTCATCTCCGGTGCTATCTGGAAATTACGATCAGAGCCTACTGATATAGCAACTGACCGAAAATTTGTCGAAAGCCATTCAATTTTAAAATCAAGACATTCAGAAGAATCCAATGCGTATTAAAATTATCTAAAAAAAACTAAAGTATCACGAAAAAAATGGTTGAAACCAAAGCAATCAAAGCTCATTCGTGCAACTTCGTGTCAATTGATAGTTATTTACCGCGTAGCGGTTAGACGATGGACTTTTTGAGACTAAATATAAATCTAAACTTATCTTATAATTTTCAGGTTAGTGGATCATAATAGAAATAAGTGAGGCTCACTCATTATTAATTATTGAAAGAAGTATATTTACATAGTAATATTATTTTAACAAAACGACTAAAGAACCAGAGCTTGAAATCGCTTTAAAAATACCTAATTTCCATATTATCTTATAATGAATCCCACTATTCAAAACCTCGAATCACAAAAGAATCTCTGTAAATATCCAATAAATCTTATCATGTACAGTCGTCAGCCGTCGCCCAGAACCATCCCAAACCTCATTGAGCTGAGTTTGTAATAGATCCAGACGATTAGACTGGGACTAAAACTAATAAAATCCTATTTAATAGAGTCTCGGGCGTACACTCGTAACGAAGATGGGTTATCTTCGGGCAGAGATCTGTTATCATTTTTGGGCACAGCTGAAGACCAACCTGTCTCAGAGAAAGAAGGAATGTTAAAGACTTTATAAAAGTTGGAGAGGATGGGAAGTAGTCCCAGAGAAATCAGTAAATATAGAAGGGCCTTATATATAAATAACATTGTTTTTCAGCAAAATACTGCATGTGCTGTAGCTCTGTTGGCAAGAATATAACGACCGAGGAAGATCAAAGGTTTTACTTGATTTAATTAGGAACAATTTTCGGATTGTCATGGAGTTTTTAACAGGACATTTCCTCCTCAATGAACAGCTCAGTAGATTGAAGCTAGAAAACAACGGAGAATGCAGATTCTGTGGGGAAAATGGAGAAACACCAGAATACCTCAACACTGAGTGCGCCAAGACGACAACCATTTGTGACATAAACTTTGGTATGACTGATATCGGAGATGGAGAACTAACCAAACCGTCTCAGATACTGGCTTTTGTCAAAGTCCAGAGACTGTATGATGAGTTATGAGGTAACTCAAGAAAGGGAGGCACAATAGATTTCTAATGTCGCGGTGATTGGCTTTCCCCCTCCGATACAATACAATCTATAATGTAGATGTCAATAGATAAAATTCTATAAATCCTTTAATTTTGATAAAAAAAAGAGAGACGATCTATGCTTACTTATTTTTCTGAGACAGTGCTGCTTCAGGTTTAATTGAATAGTTTTGTTGTTTGGAGTTAGCGTTAAAGTCTATGTTAATTGGTAGGTACTAAAGCTTGTTTATATATTTTTTAGAGTTTTATTGTTCTTTTAGCACTACTGTAAACTGGAATATAAAACGGAAAACGTAAATTGTGTGATTACAGTTTGATCTGTTAAGTGGTTTAATCTTGATTGATCTTTTTTATGTAGGTTTTAAAAGAGAAACGGTATTTAGCAACTCAGAAATTGAGCTTTAAAATAAGACATTTTATACTAAATAAAACACAAAAAAAACTCAGTTATTTCTCAATGTAAATCTTGTATCTTGCGATATTTGAAAATAATTTTAAATAAGTATTACCCTAAATTTGTTATTCGTGGAATAAATTAGTGGTTTCAATTAGCGTAGAAGTTTGTTCCTTCTTGATAAATGTCTAATTTCAATGTAAGCATTCACAACGTCAAAATTAGTGGTAGACATTTTCAATTAGTAGAAAAAGTTATCAAACTTTTAACTTTTCCACTAATTATACTCCAAATAATTCTTCATTCAATATACAGAGAGGAGTAAGACAGGGATGTGTGCTGTCTCCTTCGTTATTTAATGTCTATTCTGAGGCGATTTTTCGGGAAGCTTTCTCTTCAACAGATTGCGGTATTAAAGTCAACGGCAAGTCATTAACAACATTAGATTTGCCGATGACACAGTTCTTATTGCCGACTCTGATACTGGTCTCCAGAGTTTAGTGGAACGACTTGAAGGCTCATGTAAGAAATACGGGATGAAGATCAATTCTTCTAAAACCAAAATCATGGTATTTGGAAAGAACCAAAATGTACCAATTCCTATTAAAATAGAGGGCAATACCTTAGAACAGGTCTACAAGTTCAAATATTTGGGGTCCTGGATAGTTAATACCTTGAACAACGACGTGGAAATAAAAACCAGAATAGAACAAGCGAGAAATGCATTTATAAAAATGAAGAAGGTCTTCCAGAACCCCAGATTGGACCTTGAGTTGAGAACTAGGCTCGTTAAGTGTTATGTTTGGTCAATGCTTTTATACGAAGTTCAAGAGATGAATCGCCTCGAATCGTTCGAAACATGGATATATCGAAGAATGCTTAAAATTCCATGGACAGCCCATATCGCAAATACCGAAGTCTACAACAGAACAGGCAGAGAAAGAGAACTGCTCAATATAATAAAAATAAGAAAAACATCATACTTAGGGCATATATTGAGAAATGAAAAATTGATAGTTAAGGGTGAAATTGAAGAAAAGAGAGGTCTCGGCAGGAAGAAACTATCTTGGTTGAGAAACATCAGAAACTGGACTCACCTAACTTTTGAAGAACTTATAAGGAAAGCCGAGAATGATGTGATCGCCAACCTCCACGAAAGAGACGGCACTTAAAGAAGAAGAAGAATACTTCAAAATTTGCGAGAAATGTCATTTTGGCCTTTGATTATCATCCGTCAAGAGAAAATGTGGTTAGAAATCAAAATTTGATTGTTTTATAGCTGTTGCTAGGATATTCTATTCATTTTAATTGTGGTTTTTAAACATTGTGAATGATCGCAAACTAAAAAGTATAAAGTGTAATTGAAACCACTAAATTATTCCACTAATTGCAAAATTTTGAATGAACCTTTAGATTTTTACTAAAATTACACTGCATCTAAAACTATTTACACGTAAAATCCTACAATATAAATTATCTAAAAAGGATTATGAGTAATTTTTTATACGTACTATACAAAACGTTTCTTGAAATCTTTTTTTTATATTCTTTACAGTAAACATTAAAAAAAACATACTTCACAAAAGAAAATTCCTAATTAAAATTTTCTTTTATTTCCTTTCATAAATGCTCAATGCCTTTGCTATCAAAAACAAACAAAAACCGGCTTACTCTTTTTAATTTCGAACCTACTTAAGAAAAAATATCTCGCAAAAGGGTGAAAAAAAATGTTTTTCGACAACTTTTTCTTTGAATTTCACTTTTACCCTCTACACTTTTCATCCTCTCAACTTTTTCTGGTTTTAAACGTCGTTTTGATAATGTTCGAAAGTTAAGACATCATTTTTCTTCTTGAATATCCCTTTTTTTCTTGTTTTTGATAATTTTAACAGCATTAACCCAAATATCTCTTCTCGTTTTTGCAGAAAATTCTCATTAATTGTAAGAGACTCTTCGCTCTTGATCTACTTAATTTTTTCCATTCATTTTTTTCTTTTTTCAAAAAGTAACAAGTTAAAAAACCTTTCCACTAGTGAAATATAAAAAAGTGAGTTTCCATTTGAAAAAAAACTGATTTATGATAAATGTCTAATTTCTGGATTCCATGACAACTACGGCCAATATAATATTTAGTGATGAGCCAAACCGTGATTTTCTGTTCACAGGCTTACCTGTGACAGCGACTTTGTATTATCTGTGACTCTTAACTGTGACTGCGACTTTATGATTATGAATCCGAAAGCACAATCACGGCTAAAATATAAGATACGATACGAATGATTCGATTCTGTTGTTGTTGTTATACTAATTTTTATTTGTCCTTTATCCAAGGCCGCTGAAATAGAAAACACTAAACAGTGGGTAAAAGGTTTATTAAAAAATAAAAATAAAACATTTTTTTTATTTAAAGAAACCAACGGAAAAAGAATAAAATATGCAATATGCTCATAACCATAACGAACGAAACTTAACAACACGAGATAAGTAATACATTAAACAACAAATATTTTCCTTTGTATTAAAATAAACGAAATATATAAAAAATGAAGTTTCTAAAAAAAATAAACAATATAAAGGTAAAACTTTATGCTTGGCTTTAAAAAAACCTGCTAAACTAAAAAGGAACCAAACCGATTCGTAGTGATAAAAAATAGTAATAAAATATAAAATACATAAAAAATTAAATCACTTCTAACAGTCACTGTCTTTAGATCACTTTGTCAGATATCCATCCTATGAGACGTACGTCGTGACTCGTGACTGTGCCGGTGCCATTGGCAGCTGCGTTCGCGACGCGCGTCGTCCCGGTCTGTGAAGTATGTTCTCGTTACCAGAGAAATCACAATTAACTGTAATCGTCACGCTTTAGCAAGTCACCGTTTATTTTCAAATCAGTCACAGGTCGTGACTGTGATTATAAAATATCAGTGACAAAGTCACAGTTACCGATATTTCACTCATCACTAATAATATTATGACATTCAAAAATTTAAATTTTTAAAATAGATAGCCACAGAAGTTATGTGGCTTGAAGATGATTTACGTCACTGTGGCTGTGGTAATCAATAAATTTGACGTTTAGGCTATACAATTTTTTTTGATAGGCTCAATTTTATAACAAGGTTCTCTTCTGTATATTAAATAAAAGTAGCAATCAAAATTTTATCTTTTTATAATATGTAGTACATTAATAAACTCAAACACTTCTTAAAATTTTTCAAATATTACATGACTTATTACACAGAAATTTGTATAAATATAACAGGAAAATACTAATTTTTATGTAGAAAAATTTGAATAACATCACAACCTTTAATAAGTATAGGCTATGTCGTTTTTTTTTTAATAAATATTTAGTAAATTTTATGCTAAACACTACTTACTAAACCTAACCACATTTCAACATAGAGTGGAATTCAGAGTAATATTAATAATAAATAAAGTGGTTTCGAAATGTATTTAAGAAATGCCCCTGTGCAATTTAAAAACCTCGTAAAACACCTTAAAAGCCGTCGTTATATAGCTTTCAAATAAAAAGACGACCTGGAAAAAGTCGGTAAGTATTTAAGCATTTCCCTCACGTGTTAGCAACGAGCGTATGTGCTTACGCGGGGCAAAGAAATAACCTTAAGGCCACAATTGAATTATTGAAGACCTTCCTGTTTAATAACAGTGAGCTGTAGACTCATTAGAGGGAGCTAGCGACGCCATTTGCCAAGGTCCACAGACACGTCTAATTGGCAGGTAGCGGAAGAAATTGGCATGGCATAGGGAGAGGTTTATTGTAATTTACGTCAATATGAAGGGGGAGAAATAAGGCTTTTTTTCTTTTAATATACTCACCCTCTGATGGCTGTAACTGTCGAGGGAGGGTAACAAGGTTTTAAATAAATATTTCTTAATGGAATTTTCACTTACTTGAATGGGACAGATTTACGAATTATTTATTTGGAATACTGTTTGGCGGTATGTTTGGTTACAGAATATGGTACACATATTATGCAATCTCCAAATATATTGTCTCTTAAAGGTTGTCGCCCACTAGAACGCGGTGCGGCGCGGCGCTGGGAAGAGATTTTTTTCCGGCTGCGAAGGGACTGCGCCCACTATAGCGCGCTTTTGAAACGCGGCAACGCTATTTAGTTATAGTCGAAGTGTTTTTTACTTACTGTAGTTTAGTTTTTAAAGCAATGAGTTCAAGTACGGACGAAAGCGTATTTTTTGTGCTCTTCTAACAGAGGAAGAGGAAGGGGGTGAGGAAAAGTTTGGACTCATACGATTAACAAAAAAAGAAAGAAGTTTAGAGAATTTTACCATCTTTTTCCAGATTTAATAAAAGACAAAATCATTTTTTTCAGTATTACAAAATATAAAGGAAACATTTTACGCACTCCTCAATTGAGGGTTTTAGAAGAAAAAACACCGCGTATATCTACTCATCATATTTTTTCAGAAGAGACAAATTACTAATATTTTTGATAATTCTTATTGATTCTGATGTGTATATTAGTTATGTGGTCAAAAAAACCCTGATCTTTTTGATATATTTAGGTAATTAGAATTTAAAAATTGGAGATTGTCACTTTTGTTAAAAAGTGGAGATTGCCAGTTTTGCCTCTACACCCCTCAATTATATTAAATCTTTGATAGAAAGGCATTTCGTCCATCTGTCTCTAGTGAGGGAAGACTAAAAAAAATATCATATTCCTTTATGAAAATCGATTTGCCTAATTTACCTTTAAAAATACAATTCTGCCATTGACACATATTACTAGTTCCTAGTCAAAAAGCCAACTGAAAAGACTCGAATGCAAAATTATTTCCCTTGTGAGTACGCACACTGCAACGCGCCGAAACGCGGGAGACGGAAAAAAGTTGCTAGAGAAGTCTTCCAACTTCTTGACGGAAATCCCGCGGCGCGCTTCTGCGCTGCGCGCTCTAATGTGCGTTGGTCCATTTAAATATATGGCAAGCAGACAAAAGAAATTTCCACATGGCGCCGCGCCGCGTCGCGCCGCAGTCTAGTGGGCGACAACCTTAATTCTGTTTGTTGAAATGAAACGCGTTGGGAGTAAAAATTCAAAGCCGTGACGCAGGAGCTAGCGTCAGGAAAAGTGGTAACGGCAGTGTTGCCACAGCTACTCCATTCGGGGTAGATCTACCTCTTTGTAAAACAATTTAACCCCGCTATCTCGTGATAATCTACCCTGGTGAAAAATAAGCTTGTGGCCACACTTGTTGGGTCACGATCTGTGCCATACGCGGCTAAGTAAATCACTATAATGCACATGATACTGTACCAATAACATTTATTTTTAACACTCTTTTTGCAACGATTTTCATACAAGATTTTTTGTGAAAGTGGATAATTTGAGATATTCATGCTATTATTATTATTTATTTTTAAACATTTCTTAAAATGTTCTGGTAATCGGTTTCTAAGGCATTGTTTAAAGACAATGTTCTGTCAGGTTCAAACATCGCCGTATTTCCTACAAAGTTTTGTGAAAATGAGTGATAATGACGAGTTTTTGGATATTCAAAGCTGCTGAAACTGCGCTATCCACGTTAGTGCCCGAGAGGTCGAAAAACGAGACCACCTACAACAACTTTGCAACCTGGGCCAAAGAAAAACATGTTGAGAATTTGACAGAAAAGATATTGCTAGCCTATTTCCTGAAGTTATCCACTACCTTAAAGCCGTCAACTCTGTGGAGTAAATATTCGATGCTCCGCAACATGATTTACCTGAACAGAAACGTAGATATTAGCAAATTCACAAACCTTATTGCATTTTTAAAAAGAAAAGCTTCCTGATATCAGGCAAACAAATCAAACGTATTTACAAAACTGGAAATATAACGCTTTATGAAAGAAGCCGATGACAAAGAATTCCTGTTAGCTAAAGTTGTCTTAATCGTTGGAATATTTGGAGCATGTAGGAGGGCAGAAATCACGTTTTTGACCGTAGATGCCATTAAAGATTGTCAAACATTTATTAGTGTGAAGATTCCGAATACAAAAACTCATTTTCCAAGACTGTTTACGATTACTGAGGGACCAATAGATGGTATCAATTTCTTACATGTATTACGTAAGTACGCAAAACTTTGACCACTCAATATGACACATCAGCGATATTGTGGGTATGCCAAAAAAGATAGCGGAATTTCTTGGACTCTCCAACGCCATTGAATACACTGTTCATTGTTTCCGGCGCAACTCTGCAACAATGCTGGCAGATTCAGGAGCGGACATAACAGTTTTAAAGCGACATGGAGGTTGGCGATCAAGCTCGATTGCTGAAGATTACATTGAAAATTCAATTGAAGAGAAAACTGAAATAGCAAAAAGAATCATCAGACAGAAAGATACGCCAAATAAGAAATCAAAAGTAGTTCACGTAGAAGCAGAAGCTACCAGCATTGCCAATACAAGAAATTTACTTATTCCGACTCCTACAACTTGCATTTCTCTTAGAGACGAAAAGTTGGATGCCTCTTGTATTCACTTTAATAATTTAAGTAATTGTACCTTTAAGATTTATAATAAATAAATATTTTCATTGTTTCTAACTATTATTTTTTACTTTTAGGCACTAATGCCTAAGCAAGTGTCACTTTTAGATACTAGTGCCTGAAAGAATGTCATTTTCAAAATCAATTTCTCTCAATTTCGAAACGCTTTCACAAAAAAGATTATTTATCTGTTAAAAATCAAACATTATCCATACAAAATAAACACAAACGAATTAAGTATCCCAGTACTTCCTATTAACTTTGGAAATACTCTACCATAATTTGACATCTTTCGTATCTCATATTATTTACTTGGAAACCTGTAAAAAATTTTAAAATATTTTGAAATCTGACACTTTACACTTAATAGAATTTTGTGACTCAGATAAGCTTTATTTATATATTTATGAATATATAAACCCAAACCAAACTGTCACCCCCTCTAATCGCCTCAGATTATACCATTTTCACCCTCCTAGCAATCATCATCACCATCGACAGGGCTGATTGATTCCTCCGGGGTTGTACATGTCGTTTTTTCGCCTAAAGACGACTCTGCAAGGGTGGAAAGGGATCGACGCGACGTCCCGATCCATCAAACGCGATTACTAAACGCTACCCTTCAGCGATCGTGTGCCCGATATGTGTATCGGGATTACCGGCTAATATCGCCCTGGCTCTAATGTATTTTTTACGCCCCCTGGCGACGGCGTCTTGCGTTCGAGCGATTAACGGACACGACGCGAGACCTACGATGGATCTTAGAGGCATTAAAGGGGGGTTTATTATGTCGATACAGTGGTTATAATGTGTGATGCCAGGTTTAGTGATGATATAGATACCTTAAAGAAAGTTGTGGACATAATACAGAAGTTTTGTTTAGGCAACATCATAGAAAATAACAAAGTTAATTATTTAGAAGTAATGTGAAGGTTAACTTTGGAGGAGTATCAGAAAATATTCTGTAGTTTGAGAAAATAATAGACATCATCAATTACATTCCCTCCAACCATACAAAATCACTTACCAAAAGTCATCGAAATGTTCGAGCACAGATACAAAGAACTTTTGATATGCATTATTACTACAAACATGTGTCCAACTTGAAAAAGAACTTAGGTATTACTGGACGTCTTATTGGGATTACTAAATACAGGTGCGTCTCAATTGTGGCTCACCCCTATAACTTTTTAATTTTTTCAGTTAAAAAAACGAGATTTGGTATGTCAGTAAATGACAAATTAGGATTGATTGACGTATTCAATTGTTTTCGGTCACTTCCCATTTCACCAAAAATGACTACCACTTTTCATTTTTAAATGGCACCTTCGGTATATTTTTACTTTATTCGATAGAAAATAACACTTTGAATATATGTCAACTTTTGTCAACTTTTTACATTTTCGCATATGGTTTATTTGAAATTATAACGTGCGGTTCACAACGAAAATTTGACTCAAAATACCAAGTAGGTATGTGGTATGAAATTATTCGTAAATTTTTTTTTTTTCCAAATATGCTAATGAACCACCCTCGTACCATTTGAAATAATTGAAATATTATTAAAAATACGATTTGGGCATCTTTTAACCGGCCAGGACAAGACACTGAAACATTAGGCGATCAAATCTATTTTTCCAATGTTCCATGATCAAATATTAGTGTTTTTAATATAGCCATGGCACTCTAGATTGAAATTTAAAATACGATTTTTTAATTATGCGAAAATGTCAAAAGTTGAGATATGATATGTCATTCTATTCAGAATGTCACTTGTGTCATGTCACTCTGTCAATGTAAAAAAATACCGAGGGTGCCATTTAAAAATCAAAAGCTGTACTCATTTCCGGTAAACCAGGAAGTGACCGAAAACAATTAAATACGTCAGTTAATCCTAATTTGTTTACATACCTGTTTACATACCAAATCATATAAATCTTACCAAATCTCGTTTTTTTATCTAAAAAAATAAAAAAATTATCGGGGTGAGCCACTTTTGAGACGCATCCGGTATACCACAAGCCGCCACAAAGTGTTTTACCAATTCAATTATAAACCTGAAATTGAAGGGGTACGATTTAGGAGCCGATACGGTATAAGCGACTTTCCCATATTATTCATCCCAATTCGAAAATTGTCAGTTAAAGGTGTCCCCACACGTCCAATTAGCACAGCGTATGTGCCGGTCTAATTAACCGTCCGGCGTGCCGACCCATCTGTCCGGTCTGTCGCACTAAATTGGCAAGGTCGGCGGAAATGCGACCAGACAGGAAACGGAGGGACGGAAGAAATTGAAAGAAAGTGCAGTAAATGTGACAGATGGGCCGGGATAAATAAAATTAGTAGACGAGTGGGGGTGGCACTGGTGAATAGAGTGAATAAAATGTTAGAAGTAATCTATAAGAAATTCAATCATCAGTCAATTGATGGGTATAGATATAAATCTAAACAAAATTATTGTTTTTTTTATATATTTTAATATAGATGTGCAGTAAATACGTCTATTACATTGTGCGGTTTCATTTCTAGAAAAAGGGTTGCTTTTTTGTCACTGGAAAAAGAATCTAGAAAATACAATATTATTACAGGTGGAAACACTCTATACACATATAAATAAATCACTAGGGTAAAAGTATCCTGCGTCTCTAAGCTTGTCTCCCAAAGACATCATCGTCCTCTAGTTGTCGAGCTTTCATGGATTCTCTTATTCCGTCGTTTCTTTCAGGATCTTCGTGGTCTTCCCCTTAAAGGACTCCTTTTGGTCATCGATTATCTGGCATTCTCAGGAGGTGCTCAAACCATTTCGGCGATCTTCTCTCTATTCTATCAACAACCGTGTTCTGAGCATCCATTCTTCTTCTTGATATACATACGCTTCGCCTGAGGTGGTCCATTTCGGTGGCAAGAAGTTCTTCTGAAAATAATAAAAGTATTTATTTTTAATCACCACTGAGTTAGATCCAAACGAAAACCAGAATATCTGTGGCTTTTTACTAGTAAAACAGACGTGTCTAACCCACAAAAAATACTTAACGTTTCAGGAGGTATATCTCCTATCATCCTCAAAAGCAAAAACAACTAAAAGAAAAAAAAATAATTGTACATGGTAAAACAAATTTAATAAATTTTGGAAATTATTATTCAAACACTGCTTTGATGCTTTCTAAACATATCCTGGTAAAAAACTTAATTTTCAAAAATTAAGTGACATTTTAATAACTCCAGAGAACTTAAATTAGCATAGTCATTAATTCTAAACACGTGACTAAAAATTAAACTTTAGTTTTACTGGTACAGGGCATCATTTATCATTTTATTAACCAGCGTAGCATAGAAAACATTTTCGTTTATATACATACAACATTTCCATCCAATACATATGCACGACTCATCTACAGAATCAAACAAGAGAAAACCAATTAATAACAAACTAAATAGAGTAGAGGGATCAAATTTTGACCTACGTCCCCAAAACATTAACAAGTAGTCCTTTTAAAAGTAAAGTTAGATATAATAATGAATATGAAAAACTTCTGAAGGGGTGCAATTTCTGAGAGATTTGGATGCACTTGTAGCAATTTTATGTATTATTTTTGAACTTAAAATGTAATTTTTGCGCAGCCATACCATTATTTTATCGCAACCATACCATTATTTTGACCATTAAACAGTCTCTTCTGTTTTGGTCACATCATGGACGACTGAGGATCCCTTCCTAACAAATACAGGAGTTAGGCAGGTATGTGTCTTAGCGCCTCTCTTATTCAACATATTCATGGTAGCGCCCTCCATTATAGTGGACACCAAACTGCAGGAAAGTTGCCAAGTTGCTCTAGATGCCAAAAACGTTACAGCAATTACAAGAAATGCTAACACATATACCTGGGCATACGAGGCTTTGGGTCTTATGCTGAACATCGATAAAACTAAAATCATGTGCACTCCCCCGGAAGATCACAACAATGCTATAAAAATCGGAGAAGAACTATTGGAATATGTAGCGGAATTCAATTACTTGGGCAGTTTGATTTCAGAAAAAGCCAATATTGACTCTGAAATTCTGCACAGGATTAGCAGCGCCTCAAGAGCATTTTGAAAATTACAAGAGAGGGTTTTCTACAACCATGACTTGAGTATAAAAATGAAACTTGCAGTGTACCGAGCAATAATAATCCTCACCATGTTATATGGAAGCGAAACCTGGGTGCCGTACCGCCGACACACTAACACATTAAACAAGTTGCAACAGAGACATCTTAGACAACTGTTAAGAATCAAATGATAACACCATGTCTCAAACGTATCGGTCCTTGAAAAATCTAGCTGCGAGAGCGCTGAAGTCATGCGATTGCTAAATCCCTCTTAAAATGGGCTGATCATATATTATGCAGGATGCAAGAAAACCGCCTACCGAAATATCTCCTTTACGGTGAGCTTACAGACGGTAAGAGAACTCTGGGTGGGCAACTCAAAAGGTACAAAGGTATTTTCCATGAAAACTTAAAAGGGATTAGCATGCAGAATCTCAGTTACCCACGACAACTGAAAAGTAAAGATGCAACAAAATAATGAGATTTTTGAATGTCTAGTGTGCGGAAGAGAGATAACATCACGTATCGGGCATTTCAGTCACAGAAAAGGTCATGAAAGAAGACGCCTTGCGTAACCATCTTCAGATGCGTGTCAAATACTCGTCAGCGAGTAATGGCAGTTAGTAAGTAAGTCTGGCCTGGTCAATTTTTCCACTAATCTAGAGATTTGATGTGTAAATTTTTGAGCCAAAAAATCAAAATAACAGCCGTTATGTTTTATTTGGCAGCGACGCAGACTTTTATAGACGCGGCTCCGAACTATCTAATGAAGAGAAATTGCCGTAATAAAACTACAAGTATAGAAGATTTACTTGGAAAACTTGCCGCTGCCTTTGGGAATAACCGGCGTTCCGACTTCTGTTTGAATGATTTATTACGGCGGAGAACTTTCATATTCGTTTTGTTTCATTAACCGCGCTGAAATAATCTCAGAAATATTTCTTCGAATTTTAATGTGCTGTAATTGTTCCTTCAAATTCTTCAAATCGAGGGAAATGTCTATACTAATATATATAAAATCTTTAAGTGACTCACTCACTGATTAATCACGATCCTGCTCTAACCACTCAACGTAAGAAGCTCAATTTTGGCATACAGGTTGATTCTAGGGTGTAGAGGTACGATAAGAAGGGATTTTTCGAAATTCCAGTTCCAAGGGGGTGAAACCACCCCTCAAATATTACAGTATTTTTTATTTAAAAAACGGTCAAGTTTCCGAAAAAACGCTTAAACACGTATATTTTATTTTGTTTTTTTACATATTAGATTTTTTAAAAATGTATACAGGGTGTTTTGAAAAATCTGGTCATTGATTAATCACGATCCTACTTAAAGTGCTAGACGTAAAATGCTGATTTCTGGAAAACGGATTAACTTTATGGTGTAGAGCTTCGATAAGAAAGGATTTTTCGAAACTCAAATTCTAAGGGGGTGAAACCACCCCTCAAATATTAGAATATTTTTTATTTAAAAACCGGTGAGTTTTTCGGAAAAACTCTTAAACACGTATATTTTATTTTGTTGTTTTACATATCATAAGATTTTTTAAAAATGTATACAGGGTGTTTCATAAAATATAACCATTGAGTAATCACGATTCTGGTTAAACTGCTTGACGTTTAAGCTGATTTTTGGCAAACGGATTGACTGTGGGGTGTAGAGGTTCGATAAGGAGGGGTTTCTCGAATCTCAAATTCTAAGAGGATGAAAATGCCCCTCAAATATTACAATATTTGTTATTTAAAAAAAGGTAAGTCTTTCGGGAAAGCGCTTGGACACGCATAATTTATTTTGTTTTATTACATATTTTGAAATTTTTTAAAAAATCATACAGGGTGTTCCAAAAAGTTGGGTAATTGATTAACATTAAATTCTGCTTAAACTGCTTGACGTAAAAAGCTTATTTTTGGCAAACAGATTTTTCGAAAGTCAAATTCCAACGAGATGAAACTACCCCTCAAATATTATCAAGCTATATAATACTATCGCCATATTGTTTTTTCTTATGCTGATATAAATGTGAGAAAATTTTATCCAGTTTGTATGTTAATGGAAATTCTTGCTTTGCATTATCATCACCATTACAAATGATTAATTCAACGCGAACAAAGTCGCGGGTACACTCTAGTTTTCTTTATATGTTAATTCAAACATTCAAAGACCCAAGCTGAAAGTAAGTCTCATATAATTATTGAAAGACTTAAGTAGTAATAAATCAAAAATTTTACTAAAAACTAGGACATTAATACTCTACAAGCTATTTCATGCAAAGCCTACTTATGGCGATATTTTAATTCTTTTGTTTTATCGTGGTACTTACTCTCTGTTGCACACAAAGACCCCAGTGCTGACGTGACAGAATATATAAGACGTGGCCGCATTCATTCACCCATGATTTAATGCTGAAATAATGCTCGTTAGTGCAATTAAAACGGATATTAACGTTAAAAGGAAGATCGCTGTAAAACAAGTTGATAAACAAGCAGTTTTCGCACTGCTTAATGGCACCGGCCACGATAATGTTTATCTAGATTTTATTGCCCGGCAGAAAACAATAGTTTCTTTCATTTCTAATTACGCGCCGCTTGGATTTTATTGGTTTCGACTCGTATGTGCTAAGTGATTTTTTTTTGTTTCTTGCCTGTATTTCGATCTTTAACAGTTTGTTGATTGTGTTTAAGAGTTTTAAAAATATTTAATACAGTTTTAAACAAATATTTATAATCAAAATATTTTTATTGAAGTGAAACTACTTAATGCGCGATAGGAGTGAAAATTCAAGGCCGTGACATACCACGACCTTGACACGACATGTCCTTGACCATGCTTTGACGCACGAGCTAGCGAGAAAAAAATGTGGAAAAGAAACATTTGATTTAAAGCTAAGAAACGCATTTTTATAAACTTGATACCGGAGCTGGGTACCAATATCCTCTGGTTGTGTGCTGGGAAGTAAAATTGCATGCATATTTTCATCGATAGCTTCTGAATAACGATCTAGGTAAAGCATTTAGCTCATTTTCTAGCTCAGAATTAGAATTAGTAGAGTAAAGCAACTCGCATTTTCATGGAGGACATCGTCATATTTATTTCAAACCAATAATCGACGAGAATATTCCTATAATTTAACAAAGTTACTGTAAACCACTATAAATACCAATTGTTAGTTAGGTTTAATTTTCTTTTCAAGCTGGGCAAGCTGGGCAAGGAAAACTAAAATACGGAGATCAAACGCAGGATCCATTTGGCATGGGTAGCATTTGGAAATATGAGCGATATTTTCAAGGATAAAAAGGTGCCCATGAACCTAAAGAAAAAGGCTTACCACAGCTGCATTCTACCTGTGCTTACGTATGGCTTAGAGACTATGGCAATTACTCGAAAAACAGCAGAACAACTACGAGTAGCACAAAGAGCCATGGAAAGAATCATGTTGGGAGTCACCATTAGGGAAAAAATACGGAATACCCACATACGTCAAAAAACAAAATTAATAGATGTCGTTAAAAAGAGTGGCAAGTCTGAAGTGGCAATGGATAGGACATGTGGCAAGACAGGATCCAGACCGATGGCCCCAAAAAGTAATCCTATGGAGACCTAGGGGAACAACAAGAAGTGTGGGCCGACCAAAAAAGAGATGGGTCGATGACGTCAGGGCAGTGGCGGGAAGACAATGGATAAGATTGGCTAGAGATCGCGAAGCATGGAAAAACCTAGAAGAGGCCTATATCCAACACTGGATGGAACCAGGCTGAGAAAGAGAAAGAGAATTTGTTTTTCTTTTCTTAAATAAATTTAAGCGTTAACATTATTAGGCATTTACATAAAAGTGTGTATTTTGGGCGGTATTCGACAAAATTTGCAGGCTACTGATGAAACGAAAAATGTACAGATTACAGAAATAAATTGAAAATAACATTTATATTAAAACGGCATTATACAGGGTGTCCCAGAAATAAGTGCAAGTATTATAACTGGTAGTATAGTTCAATCCCAGAAACACGCCTATGAGTTTTTTTCGCGAAAAAAAAGTGAAAATTCGAAATTTTTTAAAACATTTTTTGGATTTTTTTTTAGTTTTTAGTTAAAAAACATAATTTCTTGATAATATTGCAACATAGGTATTAAATTAAATTTACAAAAAAAAATCCAGAAAAGATCCACCATAACCAAACTCAACATTTTAGCAAAAAATCATTTTTTTGGAAATTTTCAAAGTAAAATAACTCCGTTATTTTGGACTTATTTGAAAAAATGAGAAAATATGTTTCTTTTATCAAAATCTACCACCCCTTAAAATACTAGCACTTATTTCTTGGACACCCTGTGTGTCACTTTTCCAAACATGTCCTTAAAATCCCCTAAAACTAAAAGCATGTGCACTTTCCCGAAAGATCACAACAGTACTATAAAAATCGGAGAAGAACTATTGGAATATATAGCGTAATTCACAAAAAAGAAAATCCAGAAAAGATGCGCCAAACCAAACTCAACATTTTAGCAAAAAATCTTTTTTTTTTGAAATTTTCAAAGTAAAATAACTCCGTTATTTTGGACTTACATATTTGAAAAACGATAAAGAGAAAATATGTTTCTTTTATCAAGATCTACCACCCCTTAAAATACTTGCACTTATTTCTGGGACACCCTGTATGTCACATTTCCAAACATGTCCTTAAAATCCCCTAAAACTAAAATCATGTGCACTTCACCGAAAAATCACAATAATACCATAAAAATGGGAGAAGATCTATTAGAATATGTAGCGGAATTCAATTATCTCGGCAGTTTCATTTCGGAAAAGGCCAATATCGACTCGAGAAATTCAGCACAGGATTAGCAGCGCCTCAAGAGCATTCTGGAAATTATAAGACAGGATTTTCTACAATCATGACTTGAGCAGTGTACCGAGCTACATAAAAACTTGCAGTTTATCGAGCAATAATAATCCACACCATGTTATATGAAAGCGAAACCTGGGTTCCGTACCGCCGACATATGAACGCATTCAACAAGTTGCAACAGAGACAACTTAGACAACTCTTAAGAATCAAATGGTTCCCCCATGTCTCAAACGTACCGGTCCTTGAAAACACTAGCTGCGAAAGCGTTGAAGTCAAGATTACTAAATCCCACCTAATAAAAAAAGTAAAAAGGCAACAAGGCATATGAGATTTTTGAATGTCCGGAGTGCGGAAGAGAGATAACAACGCGTATCGGGCTTTTCAGACACACAACAGCCCATGAAAGAAAAGACCTTGCGTAACCATCTGATGCGTGTCAAATACTCGTCAGCGAGTAATGGCTGACTATTAGTAGTAGAATAGATACTAATATATAAACTATTAAAAAAGCCTTTCAGTATTTTAGGGGTTTGCTTATTCCATTTTAAAAATACTAAATTCTGCCCGGGCGAGGAAAATAGCAGATTGACGGCAAAAACTCTCTTTAACAAGCGCTCCAGCGGTTATTAGCTAAAGAATCTACATTCTCTCGAAAATATAACTCATTTTTAATTACGCCAACACCATCTTGTTCGACGGCACAGTTAAAAATATCGTAAACTTTACCAAGTTCGCTTGCTTTTGTTTGTGTCCCACTCGTTTATAATTATTTGTTGTCCTTGTGAAAAACAGACTGCACAATAACAATAGTTTTGATTGACTGTATTAAATATTAGTAATTAGTATTATAGTAAAATAATAACTAATAACAAAAAAAAAACTATTTCACATTGCAGGCTCATTGGGACTCTCATTAAAGAAAACTTGATTTACTTAATAATTTAGTTTCAATTTACAAAGAGTAAAGCAGATATTGGCATTATAAATATGGACGATTTAAGAAAAAATAAACAGGATTTATACAAGATGTTAAAAAGTTTTAACATCCTGTATATTTAAAAATATGTATTTCTTATTCTGACAAAAAAACTTTTTTCAAATCGCTCCCTGAAATTTGGCTATGTATTATTCGAACACCCTGTACATACACACCAACAAATGACTTTCAGGGAAAAGCAAAGCAACATAGATAAAGCAAACTGCAGGTCGCACAACGCTCAATGGAACGAAATATGCTGGAAATAACCAAGAAAAGCCATAAAAGAATAGGGTGGATATACGAAAAAGACCCAGGTAATAGATGTCATCCACAGAATCAAATCCCTCAAGTGGCAATGGGCAGGAGACCTGGCAAGAAGGACGGACAACAGATGGACCACAAAAATTACAACATAAACCCACGTGGAATTAAGAGACTTAGAAGAAGACCGCACCTGAGATGGGACCGTGATATTAGGAAATTAGCTGGGATAACTTGGGCTTGCATAGCCAACAATAGACAATAATGGGCGTAACTACAAAGAGAGTACCTAAATATGTGAAGAAGGCTACACCATAATAATTGAAAATGGTTGAATAAACTGAAAATGATGATGAGACAAATGTTTTGCACTTGTTATATGAGGTCCTAAATACTAATTACTCCAAATATTATGGAAGGAAAAATCCAAGGAGGACGTAGTCGGAGCAGAAGAAGAACATCCTGACTGAAGAACCTCAAAGAATGGTGGTGGTATGGCATCGAATTGATTATTTAGAGCAGTCGCAAATAAAATAAAACTAGCCATGATGATAGCCAACCTCCGTTAGGAGACGGTCGATTAATTTACACTTAATGCAACATCTTCTATGGCACGAGAGAGCCAAGGAACAATCATGTTCATACAAAACCGACTAGTAGACGAACTACAATTGGATGAGATTCTGGGAATGGTCTCGGATCTCACACCACCAATCCAACTCTTGACGCGCACCTACAACGTCCTGTTTCCGAATAGGGACGAATGGGATAAGCCGAGAAACGGCTTATTACTTGCGGAAATGTGTTGGTACACGGACGTATCCAAAAACGATAAAGGATCTGGCGCAGAAATTTCCTGCAGTAGTCCAAAGACTGAGATCTACCACAGTCTTGGAAAACACACCACAATTTTCCAAGCTGAGCTATATGCGATTGAAACCTGTGTGCAACTGCTGGTAGAACAGCAATACACCGGGAAAACAATAAGCATATTTTCGGATAGTCAAGTCGCGTTGAAAGCACTTGAGGCAACGAAAAGCATGTCCAGGACGATTCTTCATTGTAAGAAACTACTCAATATATTAGGAGATGGAAACAAAGTGTCGCTAATATGGATACCGGGACATGTCGGCCTAGAGGGAAATGAACGTGCTGATTCCCTCGCCAAAACTGGTGCAGGCTCGCCATTCGTGGGCCCATAACCGACACTTAGCGTACCAAAAAATCTCGCAAGAGACATTCTGTGAATGGGTTAGAGGTGCGACGTTTCTTGCGACTGGTACGACAGTCCCAGAATGAAACATGCCAAGATAAAGGCTGGTAGGAACGGAGAGCGTACGCTTACTCCAGTATACACGGGCCACTGCCGGCTGAAATCACACCTACAAAGGATGGGACTGGTGGAAGACGCCGAATGGAAGATGACGAAACAATGAAGCACGTTATGTGTACCTGCCCCGCTGGGGGCAGTATCAGGTTTGAGGTGTTTGCGAACCCACGCTAGACCTATCAGACCTAGAAGACATATCATCCTCGGACATAACGGCCTATGTTAAAAGGCTGGGTCTTGAGGATGAAGTTTAATGCTCTTTTTCTATTAAAGAGCTTGTAGAACCTGAGCCACAATAGGCCCTCGCGGCCGCAGTGGAGGGTCCCACCTGGGACACACTCTTAGTAAAATACAATACAACATCTTCTAATTTTAACTATTGTTTCGAATATATATTTAAATAAACTTCTCCTAAGTCTGTAGATGTTGTAGATGTGTAAGTCACAAAATAAAGACCACACTTTTATATATTTGTGTCTACCACCCTCTCAAATCTACTGATAGTAGATTGTATGGGAAGGGGAAAGTTAGTCACCGCGATCTTAGAGATCTATTGTGCCCCCTTTCCTGAGTTATAACTCATCATACAGTCTCAGAGCTTTGACAAAAGCCAGTATCTGAGACGGTTTTACAGAGGTTATCTTTCCATCTCCAATATTAGTCGTGCCAAAGTTTGTGGCAAATATGGATGTCTTCTTGGCGCACTCAGTGATCAAATGTTCTGGTTTTTCCCCATTTTTCTCACAGAACCTGCCGTTGTTTCTTACCTACAACGTACTTAGGTGTTTATTGAGGAGACAGTATCCTGTTGAATACCCCGTGACAATCCGAAGATTGTACTTACTTAAATCACGAAAAACATTTAATTTTTCTCGGTCGTAAGTCTCGATAAATTCTATTGATATCTTTAGAGCTAATCTGATGAAAACTGATAAAAAGAATGATTTTAATGTTTTTTAAAAGAATATAGAAATAAAAACCTTCCACTTCTTATTTTGCATCTCGCGCTTTTTGTATAGACAATTATCTCCCCACGCCACGTACAGCGCGCGAAATAACGAGTTAAAAAGGGGGAAACATTCCCCCCTCGTTCTCCCAACCCTTCGCCCTGTCTGTCAATTGGGTATTCAGCTCGTTTCAAGGCAACAACTACACCCAAACACTTTTTTCCCGCGAAAATTCTCTACTATTTCCTTTCGGGTCGACTGACGTGACCGGTATACTGATAGAGCCAGAGAGTTTTTGAAGTGACATTTATGCCACCAATCAGTCTGAATCCCGTGAATAGAATTTTATTTCTTCTTGAATTAATATGAGTTTATATCGTTTTTGTTACGCTAACCATAAATAGAGTTATAACTCCCTTAGGACATTATTAACGTCAATTAAGATGTCATAATTCCCTCTACCTTTCATAGGTAACAACCATGAAATACAATAGAGATTTTGAGTAACAATATAAAATAAAAATGGATATTCCTCTAATTAATATTGCTCAATAACATGTAGATATTTGGACTATAAAAATTTTAAATAAAATTTTATATTATTTTATTTTATTACTGCCCAGGATATAAAAAGCACATATTTATTTTATGCTAGTCTATCAATTACGTTACAATAATATTCTTGTTCCAATATGAATACCCTAAAATATTTTTTTTTTCTGGAAAATCAATGTTGAGATTATTGTTTCTTTATATTGGACGAATTCTAATATACAGGGTGGTCCGAACTATATTCCGGAAACTTCGGCAGCATATTCTGCAGATAAGATAAGATTTCGATTTTTTTAAATAATTTCTGAAGTAACGTCAATATTTCGATGAAAATTGGTGTCTGGGAGTTTTTTGACATGAGAAATTTGATTTTGATGTCAATATGACTCCTACTGGTAAAGGGCGCCACCTAGATATTTTTTAACTGGTTTGAAGAGTAATAACTTTAACGTGAAAAAGGTCTCTTGGTAAAAATCGCTACGAGTAATGGTTTTCGAGATTTTTGGAATCGAATTCATCAATACCTGTCATCATTGACACAAATTGAACGTGTTGACTAAATAGTTATTAGACTGAAATCATAAATTTGAAATGTTTTTGTGCCAAAAGTTTAACAGAAACACAACACAGTGCAACAATGTGGAATACAGGACTTACTGAGATGAGGTAGACAAAAAAAAGACACATAGGGTTTGCATACGCAAAACGCATACTCCAAAAAGATGGACAGACAGTTCGAAAAAAGAAGAAGAAGAAGAAGAAGAAGAAGAAGAAGAAGAAGAAGAAGAAGAAGAAGAAGAAGAAGAAGAAGAAGAAGAAGATGATGATGAAAAAAAAGAAGAAGAAGAAGAAGAAGAAGAAGAAATTCGAAATTCCATTGTCTTTATTTATTTTGATTAACACAACGTTTTGGTCAGAAGGATCACTGACCGTTGAGTCCTTATAAAATTAAATAATTGATAATGTTAACTATCAACATCGGTTTGATCTTACCCGACTCAGTAATAACGTTATACGATATTTTAGACGATAACACGACATTCTGCCAAGCCAACTACAAGTAGCCTCTTTATTAACATATCCCCGATATTATTTCGCGAAAAATGTTCCAGAACAAGTTTCTTAACTACCACTATGACCGGTGCACATCCGCGAGAACCTGAACCCGATGAAAATTAAAATAAAATAAGAGCAGCAAGAGCGCGAAAGAGAAGAGACGTTAGCGTCTTCGAACATGCCATTAATTACGGAAGCATCTATCTGTCTCCGTTTACAAGTGTGTGAGTGCGCAGGGTTGGGTAAAAGACGCACACTCTTTGTAATGGCCTAGGGCTCAAACGCATTGACGACCAGGTCGCAGCGACCAGCATTTGATTCAATGTAATTACTTGTCGCAGCAGCGTTTCCTAATAACATTGAATCAAATGCTGGTCGCTGCGACCTGGTGGTCAGTGCGTTTGAGCCCCTATCTACACTTTGCCCAATATGCTGATGTAAGTATTGACCAGAGAATTGGTAATCTGGAATAGAACACTCTATATATTAATTGATTTTCGGAATCTATTAAGAAAATAAAGGTGAGTTTTATCCAAGAAGCATGTATCTAAAATGTAAGTATTTTGACATATTTCACAGTTTGTGAAAATGAAGAGTAATTTTTAAATTTCAATAACAGCTACCTAAATTTTAGTTGACCTTGTATAGCCTGATATTTAATTACAATAACCACTGTATGTTAAACCAAATTAAAATTTGACCCGAGAAATTATACAGGGTGAGACAAAATTAATATTAAACATTGGTCACTTTTAAAAGCAAGTTACTCCTTTATTTTAAATTGAACACCCAGTATATTATTCGGGCGTTCAATGGAGAATTCATATATCCTTAAAGTACTATTAAGATTGTATACCCATCAGACAAAGATTTTTCTAAATATTTTCATTTCTATGATTTTGTGTCAGTAGCGACAGTAGATCATTATTATTTGATAAAATCTAGGTGGCTGTGATATACCTCTTGTTAATTTAACAAAAATTAAAAGATTTAAAGTAAACTACTCAAAAGTAATAAAAAATACACGTTTAAAACATATTTTAATTATTACAGAATTAAAAGTGGATATAAACGTAAAATGTGACAAAAATTTGCTTTGCAAAAATGAAATCAAATGCTTAAAATGTTTTCTTTCGTGTTCACTGTATAAAATGATCAAAAAATCTTTTTATTTTAAAAGGCGTAATGTAGATAAAAGGTTTGTTCTCACAGCGTGTTCCCAACATGTTTGTGACAGCGAATCCCCTACTCTTCTTTTTTGATCTAATAATACCACTAATTTTAACTCCTACGTAATACCGAATAAAGAAGGAAACGAACAGAGAATTAACCAAAGACATCTTTTAATGTTTTTAGTTTTGTTCTTTTTAATGTTTTAATTTTGATTCTTGTTTTAATTTTGATTCTTGGGCCCGACGCGTTCCTCCATCAGCTCTTCTAGGTCTGTGTCTGTATCCGAAAATTCGGACGCCTTAGATTCTTCGGAAGATTCAAAATCGCTCATTTCTTTTCTTTATTTTTTGAAGAAAAAACACTAAACAAAAACAACCATATGTTTTCAATATATTTTCTGTTTGTTTTTCAAAAAAGTTCAAAATAACCGCGTTGTTTTACTTTGAAAATTTTATAATAATATACTTTGTATAAATTTTGAAAATTACTGTTCTTTTTGCTTTTTCCTTTCAGCCCCCTTTCCCACCCCTAAAAATATTTGGACTTATTTGAGACTCACCTTGTATAGCTCACCTTATACATTTATGTTGGTGATAAAAAGTCTGCTACAATATACATCGTTTCGTATTACTTACAAGTTGTTTTCAAGGAACGTAAACCGCGCGAAAAAATGGCATTCCGTAAATTAAAATTGTAGCAAATTGAATTATCTCTCTATTAAAACATTAACAAACCCATCCTTGATGACAGCATCCTCTGTCTCTATACATGTCTCTATGTATTAGAGTATGACTAACCCCGGAGACCAGTCTCAGTCTCTCTCTCTCTCACACTCTCTCAATTTTTATAATTAAACCTTAACTGAACACGACCGCTCTGTTAAACACAGCGATGATAAGAGGTCGTGTGTACCAAAGTCTTTTGCCGTAGTTTATGCGGCTCCGGCCGCGTTTGTGTGTACTGGTCAGTTCATTTTCAGATGGCAGATTAACGAGAATTTAGTTTTTTTCTCTCTCTGTTTCTGGCTTGTAAAAGACACTGCCTTGGGAAAGCAAATGTTTTTATTAACGTATATTATAATTTAGGTTATGTAACGCCTCATTTAGAACTTCGTAATTAAGGGAATAAATTAGTGGTTTCAATTATTGTACTTTATACTTAAGAGTTTACACTGAACGGAGTAAATTTTGTTCAATGATATGCTATCGTTCGCCCAACGCTTGTATTGTTTATACCACTATACTATACTTGGGGGTGCTTCTTGGATGAAGTGGGAGAATCACATGTTTGCTGGTATTGTGTACTGGCAGGACACCTTCTAAAAATATATTTTACTAATTCTTTTTGATGTTTGTTTTGTGTTATTTTGATGATTGAAACGGAAAATACTAATCTTTTGGACGGAAAAATCAATGGACTCTTTCTTAGAATCGTGGGATACTTACTAGAGAATACAAAAATATATACAAGAAGATCTACTTACTATATTGGAGAGTTCGGAAAATTCACCTGGAGGTAAACTAATTTAAATATACACATGAATACTTACATAATATTTAGTTAATTATTTTTAGTATTTAAATAAGGAAATTTTTTTCTCTCGTTATTTTAGACAGTAAATTAGCATTGCAAATTGCTGTTTTGTCAACACTTGCACCACTCGGAGGTCGAACATCAGTGGGAAAACACACTGAAAAAAGAAAAAAATTGAACTAGCAATTGTAGTAGTCGAAACAGTGATATTTTTTATGGTTGTTTAGTGCCTAGGTGGCCTTGGACAAACTTTAGTTTAATAAGAAGGAAGAAGAAAATATAAGGTCATTTATTATTATATCAAATGTAACACTTCAAACAATAAAAATGAATGAAATGAAATCTATACTAATATATAAAATCCGAGGGGTGTCTCACTATTGGAATTACCTGTACATTTTCTTGGCAGTCGCTGGCAGTCATTGGCAGTCTTATGGCAGTCACCTATAATAATTACATGGCAGTCATAGGCAGTCTTTTTCACAGTCATTGGCAGTCGCTTAGCAGTGGAAGGATATTTTGGCAGTACGTGTACATTTTTTACCCGAGTGAGACACCCCTCGATAAAATCCTTAAGTGACTGACATACTGATTAATCACGATCCTGCTCAAACCACTCAACGTAAGAAGCTCAATTTTGGCATAAAGGTTGATTCTAGGGTGTAGAGGTTCGATAAGAAGGGATTTTTCGAAATTCCAGTTCCAAGAGGGTGAAACCACCCCTCAAATATTTCAATATTTTTTATTTAAAAAACGGTCAAGTTTCCGAAAAAACGCTTAAACACGTATATTTTATTTTGTTTTTTACATATTTTAAGATTTTTTAAAAATGTATACAGGGTGTTTCGAAAAATCTGGTCATTGATTAATCACGATCCTGCTTAAAGCGCTTGACGTAAAAAGCTGATTTTTGGAAAACAGATTGACTTTAGGGTGTAGAGGTTCGATAAGAAGGGATTTTTCGAAACTCGAATTCTAAGGGGGCGAAACTATCCCTCAAATATTAAAATATTTCATATTTAAAAACCGGTGAGTTTTTCGGAAAAACTCTTAAACACGTATATTTTATTTTGTTGTTTTACATATTTTAAGATTTTTAAAAATTTATACAGGGTGTTTCATAAAATATGACCATTGAGTAATCACGATTCTGCTTAAACTGCTTGACGTTTAAAGCTGATTTTTGGCAAACGGATTGACTGTGGGGTGTAGAGGTTCGACAAGGAGAGGTTTCTCGAATCTCAAATTCCAAGAGGGTGAAAACGCCCCTCAAATATTACAATATTTGTTATTTAAAAAACGGTTAGTCTTTCGGGAAAACGCTTGGACAAGCATAATTTATTTGGTTTTTTTTACATATTTTGAAATTTTGTAAAAAATCATACCGGGTGTTCCAAAAAGTTGGGTAATTTCTTAACCACGATTCTGCTTAAACTGCTTGACGTAAAAAGCTTATTTTTAGCAAACGGATTTTTCGAAAGTCAAATTCCAACGAGATGAAACTACCTCTCAAATATTACCAAGTTATATAATAATATCGCCATATTGTTTTTTCTCATGCTGACATAAATGTGAAAAAATTTTATCCAGTTTGTATGTTAATGGAAATTCTTGCTTTTTTTATCATCACCATGATTAATTCGACGCGAACGAAGTCGCTGGTACACGCTAGTATAGTGATATATTAAATTAAACATGAAAGTAAAATCCCTTCAAGAACAATAAAAGCTTAATTTCAAGACCTAGTCAAATTGCTTCAAATAAGGTTAAGTTCATTCAATGTCACATAATATTTGCAACAAAAATACACTCCTATTGAAATCCAATTAATGTTATCGTTAAATGATGTATTGGAGAAATTAATTAATTTTTATAACTGAGACAATGACAGTGTAAATTCCGAAAGCAATATCATTATACAAGCGTCGATTCAAACACTAATATAGTCGAGGAATGGGGAAAGTAATGTAATCGTTGACGTCATGATATTATCTTTGTAGATATGGTAGTGTTTTCTTTAAATGTAATCCTTTTTTTATATATAACATAAAAATTGCAAATTTTTATAAAAAAAAACCTTTATATCAGAAAACCCTTCTATAGCGTTTTCCATGTTTGTAATTTCCCTATAGAAAATTTCCCGAAATTGGATCAACGTAATAAAGATAAAGAAGCTAACGACAAAGATTGAATTTCCACCAGATTCCGCTCATTTGACGACTTCATTCCCCCCGACTGAGATAAAGGAAAACGTACACGTGTAGATCGCGGAAAATACGGGCGTAAAATGGGAAAACTTGCCGATTTCCATAGAAATTCCGATTATTATTATTCCGACGTGCGAGGAGCCGTTCGGAAAGACGGAAAGTTTTAATGTATTCGACCGACTTTGCCGGGAAAGATTCGTGAGCGCGCGCGTGTGTGTGTATAAGGAAAACGATTTCCCAGAAAGAAAAACTTTTCCCGTTGATATCTACGCGCGCGTACAACGAAGCGGAATGAAAGAAAGCTGGAAAGGCGGACTGATTGAAAATTATTTCGTTTGAATAACATTAAGAATGTGTATACACGAAGAAAAACTATTATTTTCGATGATAGGAGATATACAGGGTGAGTCTTAAATAAGTGCAAATATTTTCGGGACTGGTAGATCTCGATCAAAAAAACATATCTTTACCGTTTTTCAAAGACTTCTAAAAACGAAAGAAGATAACCGATAATCGAAAACTTGAATTTTTGCTTATATTTTGAGCTACTTCCTCTTCCTCTTCCTCTTCCTCTTCCTCTTCCTCTTCCTCTTCCTCTTCCTCTTCCTCTTCCTCTTCCTCTTCCTCTTCCTCTTCCTCTTCCTCTTCCTCTTCCTCTTCCTCTTCCTCTTCCTCTTCCTCTTCCTCTTCCTCTTCCTCTTCCTCTTCCTCTTCCTCTTCCTCTTCCTCTTCCTCTTCCTCTTCCTCTTCCTCTTCCTCTTCCTCTTCCTCTTCCTCTTCCTCTTCCTCTTCCTCTTCCTCTTCCTCTTCCTTCACTCCTTCCTCTTCCTCTTCCTCTTCCTCTTCCTCTTCCTCTTCCTCTTCCTCTTCCTCTTCCTCTTCCTCTTCCTCTTCCTCTTCCTCTTCCTCTTCCTCTTCCTCTTCCTCTTCCTCTTCCTCTTCCTCTTCCTCTTCCTCTTCCTCTTCCTCTTCCTCTTCCTCTTCCTCTTCCTCTTCCTCTTCCTCTTCCTCTTCCTCTTCCTCTTCCTCTTCCTCTTCCTCTTCCTCTTCCTCTTCCTCTTCCTCTTCCTCTTCCTCTTCCTCTTCCTCTTCCTCTTCCTCTTCCTCTTCCTCTTCCTCTTCCTCTTCCTCTTCCTCTTCCTCTTCCTCTTCCTTCTTCTCTTCCTCTTCCTCTTCCTCTTCCTTCCTCTTCCTCTTCTTCCTCTTCCTCTTCCTCTTCCTCTTCCTCTTCCTCTTCCTCTTCCTCTTCCTCTTCCTCTTCCTCTTCCTCTTCCTCTTCCTCTTCCTCTTCCTCTTCCTCTTCCTCTTCCTCTTCCTCTTCCTCTTCCTCTTCCTCTTCCTCTTCCTCTCAATAAAATGACTTAAATTAATATAATTACCCCCAAGTCAAGACAACCAGAATTCAATTTAATGATGAGACTAAAGCGATATAAAATAGAATGGTTAATTTTCAGAACAATTACAAACACAAAAATATATCTTTTCTTATAAAATTTAACTGATATTGTAGTGCATAAAAACGGGTAAAATTTATACTCGACCCACTCTACAGCTCATCTGAAGAATACAAAAGTCGAAAAATAAAGAGAAATAATAAAAACGGCAACGGCCACCAAATTACGGAACAGCGGTCTCGTTAGGAAAACAGCACGGTCCCGCTCGAGGCTATCGATATACTTTTCCGCTTTTCTTGTCCAACGCTCACGTTTTCCCGAGGTTTTCCCCAAATAAAAATAGTGGCGGCGGAGGGAAAAAACGACCGTTCTAGATTCTCTACATAATTCATTCGCCACCTCCGGATCCCCGGAGTTTTCCTTCCGGTTACATTTCCACCTCCTTTCCGGCGACTCAAGATTTTCCCCGTTTATAACCCGCCTTCTGTTTTTTCTCCGGTGTTTTCGTTTTGCGATTATTAGAGCGTGTAATTGTTATGTTTTGCAAAATAGTTCTATTATTACGGGGTTTTAGAGAATTTTTTATATTTTCTCTAAAACACAAAATTACTATACTACAACCGATTCTCGAAATAACTCCAAGAAATCACAGCACCCCTGTATACTGAAAACCAGCACACACAAAATATTTTTTAAGTTTTCTCTTTGAACATGATATCATCGAGCAAACAGCATATACAGGGTGTTTCGAAAAACATGTGCCACCTCTCGTGGGGAGATTCCTCCTAAGATTTATTTTTCATATCAACATAGGCTCGATTCTGCTTTGTTTCGTAGCTACGGGCTGTTAAAGTCAAATATTTTTTCGATTTATTATAATTTTCTTCCAAGTACATGAGCGTTTCGAATAAAATTTTGAGGGTAAAAGTTACCTATTTTAAACGTTATCTATTGGTCCCTTAGTAGGAAATCGTAAACATTCTTGGAAAATGAGTTTTTGTATTCGGAATCTTCACACTAATAAATGCATGACTGACAATCTTTAATGGCATCTACGGCCAAAAACGTGATTTCTTCCCTCCTATACATGCTCCAAATACTCAAACGATTAAGAGAACTTTAGCTAACAGGAAGTCTTTGTCATTGTCGGCTTCTTTCATAAAGCGTTCTATTTCCAGTTTTGTAAATACTTTTGATTTCTTTGCCTGATATACGGAAGCTTTTCGTTTTAAAAATGCAATAAGGTTTGTGAATTTGCTAATATCTACGTTTCTGTTCAGGTAAATCATGGTGCGGAGCATCAAATATTTACTCCACAGAGTTGACGGCTTTAAGGTAGTGGATGACTTCAGGAAATAGACTAGCAATACCTTTTCTGTGAAATTCTCAACATGTATTTCTTTGATCCAAGTTTCAAAGTTGTTGTAGGTGGTCTCGTATTTTTTTGACTTCTCGGGCACTAACGTGGATAGCGGAGTTTCAGCAGCTTGTTGAATATCCAAAGACTAGTCATTATCACTCATTTTTTCACAAAACTTTGTAGGAAATACGGCGACGCTTGAATCTGACAGAACTTTGTCATTAAACAATGCCTTAGAAACCGATTACCAGAACATTTTAAAAAATTTCTAAAAATAAATAATAATAATAGCATGAAAATTATCCGCTTTCACAAAAAAATCTTGTATGAAATTCGTTGCGAAAAGAGTGTTTTAAGCACTCGACGCATTTTGCGTGCCGTGCTTAAAACACATTCATTTCGCAACTTGTTACATAAATAGCTATTCTATATTCTTTCCTTCCCACGTCCTGTCACTATTCGTCCGACACGTGTCCGACTTAACCCGAACGAGATCGATACTACCCGATCGAGACTTTTTTCCACCAACTTTCGCGCTCGCACGTTTTCCATTCATGAGGGGGTGTCATTTTAGGTTTTCCCCGTCTGGGGAAAAAAAGAAGAAAAATGTTTGTGGCGTTGCGACCGGAATTGATGAGGCTTTTCTAGGCCCTTCTATATTGGTGCGGATGAGACTTGGAAAGGTTCTTTTTTTATCGTTAGGAGTGCGGCACTTTATTAGAAGCGGCGAAATATTTAAAAAACAGCTAGTTTTTAAGGAAAATTCGCCTATGACGTACCAGCACCTAGGTCGTACTTTCTCAATATCTGGTTCATAATTGTTAGTGATGGGATAACTCGAGCGAAAAGTTGCTCGAGTACTTGAAACATGGAATGCAAGCGGTCCTAGAATAAAATAAATTGAAATCCGATTTTAATGTGACATACTCGTTACAAAGCCGAGCGAATTTTCTACATACATTGCAGGTAGCAAGTTTATACGATGTTATCCGTACACTCATAAAAAAGATAGACTTGAACTAAAGTCGTCATCGTTCTTGAATAAAAAATTTAGTGACAAGAGAATTTATTTTAGCGTAAAAGAAAATATTTTGCCTAAAGAAAAACTCTCTTAACTCAAGAAAACTGGTTCTCTTGAAAAATTCGAAAATTTCTCTTGAATCTATTTTCATTCAACCAAGTGCATGTTACTTTGTTTTAAGATAATAAGAAAAATACGCTAGGAAGTACTTTATTCAAGAAACATAGCCATTTTTTCAATAGCTAAATACTCTTTTGATGAAAAATAATAACGGCACGCAAATACGATGACGAAAGACGATATATACAATCAGTCGGCAGTCCGATCAGTCGTACATTATAGTACGCACGGGTTTTGTTGCTTGGAATTTTCCACTTGGAATTTTGCATAATTTGCTTTCTAAACGCATATCGTATAACAAATTAGTGATCGTTATTAACATGCATTTGTCATTTTTTATGGACAAATTTTAGGATATATGGGTTCTTTAAAGGAGTTTCTGAAAAAATGGAAATTAGAGCATTTATTTGCTATATTTGAAGGTAAGAGACATTTACCTAATGCACCGGTTTAGATAATGCATGTGTGACTATAGATAGAATAAGAATATAGGTATCGATTTTTTTATGCAAATAATTACAAAAATTTTAGAATTTCAAGTCGTCGTATTAAAAAATTCAAAATGTGACCAAAGCTTATAATTTTAATAATTTATTCGCTTTACTTTGATTAATCGTGATGTAACATTTCTTTGTAATTTGTAGAGTGATGAACCACCCCAAAAACACCAAGGAGTGAAGAAGCAGAAAATAACTGCTATCGAGGAAAATAATATCACTTTACTTACTACAGACCAGGAAAACCTAAATTTATCAGAAAATAATATACCTCGTAATATGCCTGTATATGATGTATAGACTTCTCTTAGATCAAAATAAATTTTAGTCGAGTCAATAGTATTGGCTATTGGTTTGGTGTGAAGAAAAGTGTCTCTTTAATCAAGAAATGTCCCTTTTCAATCAAGAATTTTTGTATGAATCAAAGAGACTATTGTTCTTGTAGCAAGAACTTCTTTGCATATTCATTTTGGGTCAAGAGTGAAATACTTTGGACTGATAGATTCTTCTAGTCTCTAAAGTAATTTTTTAAAGCTTATGAAAAGATAGTTAATGCTTTGGGCAAAGAAACGTCGTTCTTGGCCCTATTGAAAAGCGCCAATCTTTTGGGTCAGAGTCATATTCATTTCGACTGAGAGATCCTTTTTTTCAGTGTATCTTTCCGTATCTGAGTGAAAAAAAATTACCACCAACATCGACAATACTTCAAAGTAAACTAAATCAATCGATTACTCGTCGCTCGTCGCTTGCTACTTGCCATTCATCACCGAAAGAATATGTGCTCTACGCACGCAACTTACTGCTTGGTGTTACGAGTTGCAAGTACAAGCGACGCACGGGCGAAAAACCGTATTTTTAATACGAGCGAAATTTTGCTTGAGCGATTGCTCGATTATTGCAATCGCTTGGAACTCGAGCACGGGATTATTGAAATTAATCGGTTTTTCCCATCACTATTAATTGTATTGGTGAGACAACTTGTATATTTACTAAACCCAGTTAGAGTCCAGTAGCACGTAAAATAGTTTTAAAGTACGCACATGGACTTCTAGAAAAAATATGTATCCGTATCATAGGTTGTTTGTATCTGTGCTTTAATATTTTCTTGATAAGTTAAGTGATTTTGTATACCTTGAGGGGAATCTAATTTGATGACTTTATTATCAAACTAGAGAATATTGCCTTGCATTCCACACGTTTTAACATTACCTTACTTCTAATAAGACCGCTAAATAATTTATCTTATTTTTAATGATGTTGCCTAAACAGTACCTCTGTTGGGTACTCAGTTTTTACCAGTACGATTTAGAAAAGTAGCAGGTTCAATGGAGAAGTTTTACGGTAGAGCTTTATGTACAGACAAATGGATGTTTTAGGTATAGGTTTGGTGCATTTTGGTGCTGCCATCGTCGGAAAATATCGTAAACAACTAGTTATACAAATACACGGGTTTAAATAGCGAGTATACATGTCATAGATTTTGATACGATTGGTATCGGAGATGGATAACTAACCTCTATAAGACCGTCAGAGATACTGGCTTTTGTCAAAGCCCTGAGACTGTATGATGAATTATAACACAAGAAGTAATAGTCTTTTTTATCTAATATAACAACCTTATTTCCCTTATCAGCTTTTAGGTAGAAACAATCTTTGTTACGCAAACTTTTGACAATATTGTGCTCCTTGTTAGATTTTAATGATTTTCTTGAAACGATATTTTTTAATAACTGATTTCTACAAGCCTCTCTTGTAAATACTTTAGAAGCCTCGCGCAAGTCCAGTGTAAACGCGCGTCCAGTGTAAAAGTAAAAGTATTTTGGTGTATTGTGGTGATTTAGTGTTTTATTTTGCTGTGTAACACCAAAGGTTCCAACCCTCAACTGTAATAACAAGAAAGGGGGTACAATAGATATATAAGGTCGCGATGATTAACTTTTCCCCTCTCTACAATCGAGAGACTGTTCACGATTGATCAGCTTTTATCTCACGTCATTTTCCATAAAATTCCACGCCCATAAAAACAAGAAAATACCTTCCGAAGCGGCCGAAAAAAGAATTCAAAACGGCGCGAGAGAAAAGGACGGACGGCCGTAGGATTCCTTCTCGAAAATTAGACCTTATTAAGACGAAGGGCGCAAAAAATGGAGAGCAACGGCGACCAAGCCGGCGCGTTTAACCAGCTGTTAAAATCGGCACGGCCGCGGCCGCCGCTCTTCTTTTGTTCGGGCCCGGCGCGTTCTTTTGTTTTCGCGCTCGTTTTATGGGGCGACGGTCACGGCCTTCTCGATGCGAAATTCATTCCATGCTCGTTTTTTTCTCGCTTCGTTCCTTCTCCTCCGGTCGGTGGTAATTAGACGATATGATTGGGGGGATGGTCAGAATTTTTTAACCCGTATCATACACTTTTACATATTTTTTTTTGTTTTCATAAATTCAATAGAGAATGATAATTGCTACATTAGAAACTATTGAGATGAACCGCGTATTTAAAAATAGACATATTTTTTTTTAAATTCAAAACATTTAGTTTTAAGACACTCTGTATACATAAATAAAACATTTATTTGATCAAAAATGATACAAAAACGCAATCTTTAATTTTTTTAGAGTTTTCTTTTCTTTTTAAATGCTAATACTCCAATCCTCACACCAACTTCCTGAAAACGGAAACATATCTGTATCCACATTTCCTCCTTATACCTTTGTCCTCTCTCTCCCTATCTCTCCAACCTCTCCCGCACATTCCACCGACTTAGACAAATATATTTTTTCCTCCCGCAGTGAAATACGTCTATTGAGTTTTTCCTCCAAGTTCATAATTCATCCCGCTGTCGTGATAAATGTTCCGGGGGTTCACCTGTCCCTGCGTCGCGTGTGCAAAAATGGGGCAAACGGAGCGATTGTGGGGGAGTTCAGAGCAATAAAAAGATTTATTTTAAGTTATTTACTTAAGAAAAATGGAGAAGATATTTCTATATTACTTAGCAACGAGTACTTTTTATTTTATTCTGTTAATAGGTTAGGTTGCTGGGGATTTGAATCCTTGGGCCCATTGCAATACCCCTGTATTATTGTACCAAAGCTCATTCTTCTTTCATTCTTTATTTGCGTTAAAGCACTTCGAGCTCTTTGCAAAATTCCCGATATCGCTGATGTTGTCTTCTGCTGCTTCCCCTAGTCCTTCCAAAAAACGTGCCCTAAGGATTTAAAGCGTCGGTTTTCCAGTGCCGCCAGTGGCACAGCATGGTGGTGCTCTATGGGTTTTTCTTCCTCTCCGCATTCTCTGCAATAGCCGTCGTTCAGTCAGGACAGTGCGTCTCAGCAGTCCCTCTCAGTTTTCGATCTCACTGATTGTATGGTGATTCTTCTTAAAGCGCCCAAGCTGTCAGAGTATATCACGATATCTCCTATTGGTCATATAAGCGATTTTTCCCGTATGCAACTGGCCGCTTTCTTTATAGCGTAAACCTCTGCTTGTAGAACATTAGAGTCATCAGATAGCCTTAAAGATCGTCGGATGTCTAGTCCTCTGATAAGGTACCTATCCTGAGCCTCCCGAAGTCATTTGTATAGACTGCTATCTCTTAAGTATTCATTACTAGGTTGCTTTTCCATTCTTTGCTTGTTTAGGATGCAAATCTTCAAAATCGTGTTTGGTGAGCATATAGTCCGTTTTCTGGTCTAGCAGATGTGGACTCGCGTTCCTCATCATTTTGCCTATCATTGGCAATATCCTCGAGTGACCGTAGTTAGAAGTCTGGTTCCACAGATTGGATTCTCTTAACCCTAGCGGCCAGATCCTTCACGAGTCAGTCGATTGATGGCATGTTCATAATTGGTTCTAGAGTAGCTGGCGCTGTGTTGTTTCTTACTACAGTTAGGAAGCAAAAAACAGTAAGTGTAAGTCGACAAAATAAAACACTAATAAGCTGTACTGCGTGTGTATTCAACGCAATATTAAAAAAAATATGATTTTAGATTTGCGTTTAAGTTGCGAAATATGTATAATATAATATTTTCTTTTTTTTTTTCAAAAAATAATATACACATTATGCGTTTTAACACTCTGAGCAATAGGAAATAAAATAAAATGGAGACAGCTCTTCCGATTTTTTGCATTTATATCTACCTCCCCACTCCATTTTTTCCGAAGGTTGAATTGGAAAAAGATAGGGCCTGTTTTATTTGGATATCGTTCCTGTTATGAGGTTTCTTAGCTTGGGGTAAGGAAAAAAAGGAGGAGTAGAACGGTTGATAAACGGAAATGGAGAGATCTTTTTTATTGGTTTGTGGTGGATGAAGGAGACAAATATAGTAATTTGAATGACTGTATATATCGAATTTTGAAAATAAAAATTGGTATTTAGTGGCTTTAACTTTTGACATATTCTATTCAGAGTGTCATTAGTTAAAGAGAATAATGCATAATGCATTCACCAACTGACAGAATCATATCAATTCTCTCTGATGTAGGATAAATTTGCATTTTCGACAAATTTCTGAGAATTTTTTTTGTTTTAACTGACACAAAATGATAACTAGTTGTTAAAGTTGGACTAATTAGACAGCTATATTGAAGTAACGTCGGACATATTATCACAGCCACCCAGATTTTATAAAATAATAAAAATCTACTCAGATCAAATCATGTAAATGAAAATATCTATAAAAATCTTTGTTTGGGGGTAGACAACCTAATAGTATTTTGAAGAGACATGAATTCTCCATTGAATATCGGAATAATATACTGAGTGTTCCATTTAAAATAAAAGAGTAACATGTTTTTAAAGGTGACCAATATTCAATATTAATTTTGTCACACCCTGTATAACTTTTTGGATCAAGTTTTAATTTGATTTAAAGTACAATAGTTAATTTAACTACATATTAGGCTATACCGGGTAAATTCCAATTTAGGTAGCTTTTATTATAATTTAGAAATTGTTCTTTATTTCTAGAAAATGTTAAATATGTCAAAAACCTTACATTTTAGTCATATACTTCTTTTATAAAACTCACCTTTATTTTTCCAATCATCAAATAATTCATATTCCATTCAATTAATATATAGGGTGTTCCATTACAAAAAACACAACTTTGATATGTAACTTTTTTTAGGGATACCCTGTAGAACTTTCTATATTTTTAAAAAGTTATCTGAATTAACCTACATATGCTCACAAAGTTTCATTTAATAAAAACTGCCGTTCTCATTGGAGTCTCCTCGGCGTATGAGAGGCGCCACCTTCTATATAAAACAGAATTATACCTTTCTTACTTAGTCTTATTATTCAAAGTGCTTAATAAATCTCTATTAATCAAATTGTTTTTGCAAAAGTACCTAGATTATTAATAAAGATGCTACCACTGAGTCTCTAAGGTCTCTAAAAACCATAATACTGGCTTAGACTTCCTTATAAGCGCGTTCCAAACTTCCTTTACGGGATTTTTATATTGTTTTCCGGTAATCCGTTCATTTTCTGCGAATTCCATCAAACTTAAACCGCTAATTACAGGGAGTAAAGCCGGTAAGTATACAGACAACGTCTAGATTAAAAGTTCCGGGCGAAAATTGAACGAAGCTCTTCTCAAAAGGAGGACCACTTCCCGGCTCAGAGTTTTAGGTCGTTACAAATTTCGGAAAGTTTAGTACACTCTAAAGGGTCGTTCTCTTGGAATAGTCAATGAAACGAGATAGAATAACAAAAAATTATGAATTAATAAAATTATTTAAGAATTCTTGCCACTTAACTGCTGATATAGAAATTTAATTCCACGCTGTGTTTGTCATAATGTGGATCACAAGGCATAGCGTGGAATTAAATTTCTATATCAGCAGTTAAGTGGCAAGAATTCTGATATAATTTTATTATATACCTATACTGCAAGAAATTTATTTTCCAAATGGAAAACAAATTTCTTGCAATCCATAATTTTAAAATTAAAATTATGGATTTATATGGAAGCGAAATCTGGGTGCCGCACAGTGATCTGGCTGGGTCAGAAAGCGGTCAAAAGTAATTTTGGTCTTAATAAAGAGATTTTAAGAATACGAAAAAATACGATTTTTTCTATTATTGAATTTCAAAAAAAAATCCGTTTTTTCCAAAAAATTCAGCTTTTTTGATTACATCTTGGTGAACATCCTAAAGCGCAACTTTACCCCAATTTAATCATGTTCGTATCTATTACGATTACCGAGATACCAATGCTCGTACCTCGAATTTGTAACACTCTGTATATTCAACTTAAGATATAAGTTAAAATGATTCGAGGTGAAAATATAATTTTCACCAGCAAATCCCGTAAAAAATGCTTGGTTCCTTAATAACGCATCGGACAACATTCGTTATACAGAGTTTATATCTGTTGTCCTCATGGGCGGGTCATGGCGGGTAAATATATAATTTAGATTTACTTAGTAAGCCTTGGGGTATGATGTGAGTATTGATATGTATGATTGGGGTATGTATACGGTGAGAGGAAACCTGGTGGATAACTCAAAAGACAGAAGGATATTTTCCATGAAAAGTTAAAGGGGATAAGAACAATAGAACACAATGGAGAAGAATTGTAAACTCAGTTAACAACGACAAGTGAGAGTGCGGAACAGAGATAACATCACGTATCGGGCTTTTCAGTCACAGAAAAGCTCATGAAAGAAAACGCCCTTCGTAACCATCTTCTGAGGCGTGTCAAGTACTCGTCAGCGAGTAATGGTAGTAGTAACAATAACAAAAAACAGATACAGTATTTTTTTTATAAAAATAATGTTCACAAATGAAAGACACTTATCAGTTTGGATTTAATATAATAATTTTCTATTAATTTAACACATTTTATTTATTACTCCTTTAGAGACTACTTTAATATGCAATTTTCTGCAAATTTAACAGAATTTTTGTCGAATCCCTCCTAAGTTACAAGCAGATCTTTTTTCTCTCTCTCTCTCTAATTCTAACAAAGACTTCTATTACATAGGTCTCAGCAGAGAGAGACACGAAACAAAAAGCCAGGCCTCTTCTAATCCCGCTCAAAAGACTTTTTAATTAGTTTTTCCTAAAAAGTTTATGAGGAGTTTCCTAGTTTTTCTTTTTGTTTCCCCGCTTCTTTTTTAATTGTGGCGGCTTTTCGTCGAGACCAAGAACAGCAGCATTGTTATTTTCCTAGGTCGTAGCTCATAAATCTTTTGTAGACGTAGCTTTAAACTCCAACACTGATACCAACATAATATGACCCAAGGAGCATTTTTGGACACATTTTAGGTAATGTTTCTAATAAGCGTGTCTGTTTCTTAACACAAAATCGAAACGGTTCGGTTGCCACAAATATGAAACATTTTCGAAACCAACATATTTTATATGGCTTTATTACGTGTGTTTCCAATGTGGTGGGACTAGCCGTTTACTGAAATGTTTCGATGCGGAATCAAAACTTTTAGAGAAAATATTTCGAAAGATTTTCTTTCTACAATTTGTGTCAGAGATGTTCCCGTTTTTAGCAGCCAATCTTTCTAAATATGAAGACATAAAATACCAAACTAAAATAGTCTATGTCTGTGTGTGGATTTCAAAATAAAAACAACTATCAACAATGTCGACCTCCGCCATAATTTTTTTGTCTAAAAATTTTGCTTTTAGGTTTTAAGCCAAACAAAAAATGTCTTGCAAAAGCAAATTCATCGTTTACTTTAATAATGTACTTTCATATTTTTAATGCCCCTTCTATATATCATTATTTGTTGCTACAAAATATTTTTATTTGAAATATAGATTTTTATTTTTATTTCTATATCATGGTTCTGAAAATAAAAATATATAAATTAATGTAAGTAGAACGCGTTCTTACGAGTTTAAAAGCTCAACAGTCGATAAAAACATATATTTTTTATGAAATCACCAGCCATCATGACGGAATTTTAGTTCATTATTTTATAAAATTTACATGGAGTCGGACACAATTTATCTACATTAAATCATTTGTGTCCAAAAAGAGAGAAACTCTTGTTTCGAAAATGAAACGACAATAAATGGAAACCTTGTTAAAAAAACTAGTCACCTGTCAACAACGCCAATCAAAACTTCTGGTCAAAATAATTAAAACATTTTTATTTACTTATTATAACACAATTAAAACATAAAAACATGTATTCCATTGTGGATAAAAGAGAAAAAAACGTTCGCTGGTAACATTTTACTTCGGTCTCTTGTTGGGTATGGGTAGTGGCTGTTATTTTATTTATTCCTAAAACAAATCATGTCTGTAATGTGTATAGTAAATTATTATAAAATCGCATAAGAAGAATATCTGTATTTGTAGTCACGATTTATGTATTTCCTCCTGCTTTTTTAATTATAGTACTATAAAAACTTAAAGAATGCTTAAATGTAAAAACTGCAGAACAACATCCAAACAATAAAGTAAGGTTATGTTCCTATATTTAACAGAATATCAAATAAATTATGGAAATTTTTCAGGCCCAAAACGGGTACAAAATCTGTAAAAATGTGAGCCACGTCTATTTTCTTAAAAGTTTCGAAAAATTTGTGACACAAGATCTTTAATTGTTATAGCTTATGTAGCGAAACCATATTTTGGTAAAATGTTTCGAAAAAAAAAACGATTATGTAGTGAAACGAAATATATGTATCAAAAATGTGACGAAACTGTTTCGCAATGTTTTTTAGCAGAGATTTTGTTTCGATTTTGCGTCTAAAAATGCTACTTGGGAAAGTTGATATTTGGATGAAAATTGGTGCCTGGGAGATTTTTGACATGAGAAATTCAATTTTGATGTCAATATGGCTCCTATTTGTAAGGGGCGTCGCCTACATATATTTTAACTGCGAGAGTAATAACTTTTCGTCCGTACCTGTATAAAACTAATAAGTACACAAATATAGATTTCCGTTATTTTTTACGTAAAATATATCTCTATGTAAAAATCTATAATAAGTCTAGTGTAGTAGGATCTTCGATGTTTTTATGATCTAGGGTTATATTACACGAAACGTTTTGCACCAATGAGTACGGCTGGAGATTTTTATGCGCTAAATTTTATTTTATAGTCGAGGTCCGGTAGCAATTGTTTTCGTAGCTATTATGAGGGGAAATAATTGTGCTAATATTATCCTACTTGAAAATGAAGTAGTGATAAAGCATTTATTTTTAATGTTTCTTGAAATTTAAGTTCTGAAGTTTTTATTCTGTGGGTATAGAAATTATATTTTATTATTTAATTATCTCCCTATATCTAATATAGTTGTCATTTTTTTTTTTAATTTAAAATTGTAACTTTAATCAATTTAATCCTAATTTTTAATGAGTATTTTTTTATTGTAGGTAATCATTAATTACTAATTAACAAATTTTTAATCCTATCACGATTGTCAAAATAATTTAATATACTTAAAAACAATAGTCACGCATTCATACTTAAAGCGATGGAATAACAAATCAAATAAATTTTTTCGGAACGTTTGTGACGAACACCTGCATCCATCACGTATCAGGAAACATCAAAATCGAATTTATTATCAATGAACAGGAACCGCATGGTAATACAATATTAAAATTAATAAAAAATATGTATTCTTCTCAGTAATTTATTATGTTGTATTAGGGCTCAAACGCACTTACGACCAGGTCGCAGCGACCAGCATTTATATTAGTTGCATGCGTTTCCTAATAACATTAAATCAAATTCTGGTCGCTGCGACCGTTTGACCCCTAAAGTGTTCAATTAATTTATAAAATCGGTACTTAAAATTGAAGGGTCTAGGGGAAAAACATGATAAGCGCCATTTTACTAATTTTACAGGAGACCACTTGACGGCTGGTGGTTATCAGGTTCTTTCCGTGTATTCTAGATTTTTTAAAAATGTCTACTTAAATGTGCACCTATGTGGCGGATTCATCTCTCCAAAAAAAATCTATATGGATATTTCGCCACTGCAAGAAAATCTGCAAAATAAAATAGTTATTTTTTTAAACACTGCTGCGTTAATCCAACGGAGATTAATTGTCAGCAGTGGTCTACCAATAAAAAAATTTGCCTAACGGACAAAAAAATGCTTAAAGTTTTGGAAAGCTTATCTCTTTCCATCAATGGAAGCAAAAAAAATACAAAGAACAATAAAAAAACTATTTAAAATATTTAAATGCAACTATTCGAGAACACTTTAGTTTTTTTTTAAACAGATACGTCTAAAAAAACCGTTGACGTTCTGTTAAAATGACATTATATCAAGTTAAACTTCAAAATTAACAATTACTACCTGATAACAATTACTTAATAAGGTAAAAGCAAAAAGCTTCAAGCTTTCTGTATGATTATTTTTAATTTTTACATGTGTTATGTTTATTTATGGTATGTTCTTTAAAATCAAAGAAGCGATTGCCATAGATTACTATATATCATCTACAGATGCATGAGCAATACATTTATTTTTATTAGATTGTATTAAAAAAGCCTCTTTTATTTTTCTTTAAGAGGCTGTCGAAAGATCATTATAGTTTTGACGTTAAAATCTATTCTGTGCCCCGTGTCCCATGATTGCTGACAAATCTTAAAGGTGCGTATTCATTATCCCAACGAACGAACGAACGAATGAAAGTGCGGTATATTTAGACGGGGACCGAACGCATGCGGCCGTTCGTTCGCTCGACCATCCCTTTGGAGTCGGTACATCAAAAGCGTTCGCCAACAAATGCCTCCGGTCTTCTCGTGCGGTTCTATCGTACGGTCCCCGTCCATACCACTAGCGAACATTCGTTCGTTCGTTCGTTCGTTCGTGCGGATAATGAATACGCACCTTTAAATCCGAACGAACGAACGAATGAAAGTGCGGTATATTTAGACGGGGACCGAACGCATGCGGCCGTTCGTTCGTTCGCTCGACCATCCGTTTCGAGTCGGTACATCAAAAGCGTTAATTCTCGAAACGGATGGTCGAGCGAACGAACGGCCGCACAGTGCTTCGAACATATGGCTCTAGAGGACAAAAATCCAAAACTTCTCTTTTATTGTAAGCAATTTATTCAAACTAGGTTTATTTGACACAAATGATGAGTACTCTCATTGTACTAAATGATGATGTTCTTAGTCCCACGTTTATGAAAAAAAATCTTATAAATAGTAATAATGTTGGAGCTGTGTTCCATCTAAGCAAATAATAAGTTATAGTATGAAAACGGTGCAAGTATTAAATAAATTCCTGTGATAAAAAAGAATTGAAATAACATTAGAACATGATTCCTACAATATAAGCCTAATATAAGATAAAAATGTTTTTCTTTAATGAAAAAGAAACATTAATGTTATATTTAATTAAAAAAAAACTTAAGATACTATAAATTTACTTTAGGACAACAAAATGCATAGATCGTAACTACTCTGATTCAGGAGAATTACTGCTGACAGAATCTTCCAAATTTATAGTATCCAAATCACAGGTAGATGAAGTATCCTCACATATAATATATTTCTGTACATCATTTTCTAATATGTTACTTTTTCGCGTTGTTACTGTTCATTTTGTCGGTATGAGGGGTTCGGATGTTAATAGTTACATCTTTAATATACCTTCTCCATATATTATTTTTTCCTTTTCTTGGGTATAACATTTTATAATAAATTGAAAGATGGACATTTTTTTTATGCGACGTTTCGCTCCAACATAGTGGACTTTTTCAGGCACAAGTGGTGTCTCATTTGACTGGAAGGTTCATCAATATCTAATAAGAACATATTTTTTGAAATACAAATAATTTTGAGTTCTTATCCTTATGATCAAGCCAAGTATTAACCAGATCGGCATTGCTTATCAATTTTACTCCATCTGAAAAGTATTATAAA
The DNA here is from genome assembly GCF_002938485.1 of Sitophilus oryzae. NCBI lineage: Eukaryota > Metazoa > Arthropoda > Insecta > Coleoptera > Curculionidae > Sitophilus > Sitophilus oryzae. The sequence continues at coordinate 10,491,431 of NW_022146254.1, forward strand.
ATAAAGTTCGTCGCAAGCAGACGCAGGTGAACTATACAAAAAATAAAAGTGTATGAATATGGCAACAAAAATATTCAATAAATACGATATGTTTTATATGTTTTTTAAATGCCTTTTGAAGTTTGAACACGTAAAATTTTTATACTCATTTAAGAATCATCTTAAAAAATAAATAAAAACTAAACAATCACGAACTTGTTTAGAAATAAATTTAAAGTACATACCTTGTTTAACAATATCCATAGTGGCTTTCAATTAAGTACGTACCCGTTTAACTCCATAATATACAGAACTACTATGAATGTTATTTTTTTCACTGATGAGATAATGATCGCAAAATTTATTTTTAGTGAAAATATTTGCTAACAAAAACGCTGTTTATGAAAAATAATATACAGGATGGATGAACATTGCTATAAGTATAAAATTATATATTCAGATATTAGTAAATTTTAACTTATTTTTTGATTTTTGTCCATGGGACCAAGCACTGTGGGCCGCATGCGTTCGGTCCCCGTCTAAATATACCGCACTTTCATTCGTTCATTCGTGCGAATACGCACCTTAAAGGTGCGTATTCATTATCGGAACAAATGAACGAACGAATTCTGCTTAAACTGCTTGACGTTTAAAGCTGATTTTTGGCAAACGGATTGACTGTGGGGTGTAGAGGTTCGATAAGGAGGGGTTTCTCGAATCTCAAATTCCAAGAGGGTGAAAACGCCCCTCAAATATTACAATATTTGTTATTTACAAAACGGTTAGTCTTTCGGGAAGACGCTTGGACAAACATAATTTATTTGGTTTTTTTACATATTTTGAAATTTTTTAAAAAATCATACAGGGTGTTCCAAAAAGTTGGGTAATTTCTTAACCACGATTCTGCTTAAACTGCTTCACGTAAAAAGTCTATTTTTGGTAAACGGATTTTTCGAAAATCAAATTCCAACGAGATGAAACTACCCCTTTCTCATGCTGACATAAATGTGAGAAAATTTTGTCCAGTTTGTATGTTAATGAAAATTCTTGCTTTGCTTTATCATCACCATTACAAATGGTTAATTCGACGCGAACGAAGTCGCTGACACACGCTAGTATTTTATAATTTCTGAAGATTCAGACTTTGACAAGAGAAAATAATTTCTGTTCTTGTTTGCGGTTGTTCTTAGCAACCGCTATAGCAGCGCCCTACAATGAATGCGCTCCAAAACAATTATAAGTTTTGGCGGCAAGCCGAGCATATCTATGAATTCAACTTTGAATTAGAATGGCAGACCTCAATCACTGTCATAAATCTACAGTTTAACAAACTACATACATTTTTATACATTCTATGTTTAATCATCATAAATACGGAGTCAAGTTATAATGAACAAGTTAACTTGCTCGAATAGAGCCGAACACGGGGCAAACTTTTTGCAGTTTTAATATGAATCCGCATCAAAACTTATAAATAAAATCGTACATTCGCTGTGTTGTTTCCCCGGTTCAACTTTTATTGCAAATTAGAGTCTACTTTTCAGGACGCTGGTGCCTGGGCCGGGGCAAACTTTATAACTTTCCTTCGCCGATTTATATAATTTATGTCGGATTGTTGTTTTGTCGTTGCCCGTTTCGCGCCGAGCCCGTTTTTCATTTTCCGCCTCGCGAGCAATTTGTGTGTCTCGTCTTATATATTTCGCGAGACGTCGCAGGGGATTGCCTAAATTTATTAATGGCCGTCATCTTTTTTAAGTCCTCTATCTGTGGTTAGGAGATATAGTCTGTACATACAGCGTACCAGGGAATATAAAGACGATGACAGAAATTGAAGACCAGAGACAAATACAGACCAAACCATTCTTTTCAGTAAAATGTTTCTCTTTTATATAAAGTAGTTTAAAGTTTTATACAGGGTGTCTCAAAAAACATGTGTCATCTCTCGTGAGGAGATTCCTGACGTAAAAATAAGATTTATTTCTCATATCAACATAGGTCCGATTCTGCTTCGTTTCGTAGCTACAGTGTGTTAAAATCTTAATATTTTTTTTCGATTTTTTATATTTTTCTTCGAAGTACTTTTAGGGATTTGAATGAAATTTTGAGGGTAAAAGTTACTATAAGTATATATTATATATTTTAACGTTAAAAAAGTGTCGATAAACTTATCAGGGATGTGCATATGGGTTATCTCTTGGATTATTTTCAAAAAAAAGGATGTACGCCACTGACCTATTTTTCTCTCGTTAGCGAAATAATGTAAGCAATTTAATGCCGATTAAAAGTAGTCTCTTGATATTTTGTCGATTTCGGCCTCTTTGATGGGGTAAACAGAATTTTAATAATTTGCCTTGATCCAAATCTAACAGCAACCTTTAAAAAAATGTAATATTATTAACTTGCGAAAGTTTTAAATAAGTACTCCATCGATTCCTCATCAAAAAATATGAAAAAAAGTTCCTATATACATAAAGTTACAGGATGTTAAAACTTTTTAAAATTAGTTTTTTTGTAATTATCTTAAATACGATTATTTTTTTATTTGAAATTGCTGTAGGTTGGGCTAATAGTAATAATAACTAATAGTAACAATATTTAATAATAAATTAGGTAAAATATATAATTTATTGGTTTTATTTTTATTTTAATTTTATTAATTGTGATTAATAGCCTACCTACCCTGTAGCTATGAAACAAAGCAGAATCGGATCTAAGTTGATATGAAAAGTAAATCTTATTTTTACGTGAGGAATATCCCCACGAAAAATAGCACATGTTTTGTGAAACACCCTGTGTATTGTCTTCTAGTGAACCGATTTTGATCTTTTAAGCAATTTGCAGCTAAATTATTTGACTTTTTAGTATCTGTTTCTAAATTAAAAATGAAAGAAAATGTTCATATTTTGGTAAAAGTTTGAAACACCCTGTGGAATATGTTAAGACAGAAAGGAATTTAATAATTATTTCATCATCTAGATGCATTCTTTCTTGATAGTTTGTTTTTTGATTCATCACAATATTTTTATTGGAGGTATTCGCTTTTGTAGACACATTTTTTCGTAATTTTTACATTAAATCTATGCCTTTGCTTTTAGGTGGTCCTAGTCAACAGCCCTTCTTACTAAGAGATGGGTACTTTCATTTTTAATTTAGAGAGAGATAGTAAAAAGTCAAATAATTTAGCTGCAAATTGCTTAAAAGATCATAAAAATCGGTTCACTAGAACTTTAAAATACATTAAAATTTTAAGATGCCATTTAAGAAAACGTAACTTTTTAATATACTTTGTTCATATTTTCAAAAATATTTTCTTTTGTAGAAAAACACCTACCCCACTGTATTCTACGTAAAAAGTTCTACAATAGTTTTCACCTTCTCGATACCTTTAACAATAGCGGTGGGACGCCCCCTGTATCTCCGCAATTCTATTCTCCTATTCTAATTGCAAAATTTTCGAAAAAATCTTGTGGCTCAGAAACGAGAGGGCTATGAGAATTTTGTAAAAAGTGGTACAGGTTTGTGCAAACCGCATCCTCCTATCTTTACTAATAACGGAGATACCGTGCGATTTCAACTAAAATGGGACACCCTATACAGAGTTTAAATAAAATTTTGCAGTTTAATTTTTTAATTATATTTTAACTATAGTTCTAATAAAACAATATTAATTTAAAAAAAAATGTGAATTATTTCTATATATGTTTCATTTAGTCTATTTAATATAAAAAGAGACGTCGAAAAGTTTGAGGTATGAGAGGAACAAAAAAAATCACCTGGAGGTCTTCTTTTCAGCGGGTCACCCATTTACATAATCGGGATATTACAATGCGTAGCTACAAGGTGTATCATAAAAATTACTGTAGATGTGAGCTAACAAATAAAAAAAAATATGATTATTTATATTTTTTGTTGATTTTGAAAAGAATCAGATTGGTAGGTATTGATACAAATACAAGCCAATATTTTGATTGTAGAGTGTCATTTTTACTCCTATAAATTAAGAAAATTTATACATGTGTTTGTGGATAAAATGCTCCCGAAAACACTTATTTAATAAATAACTAATATATCTTTAATAGATAAACAATATTCGTTCTTAACCGGGCAACCCCAGCTATGTCGAAACACCTGTTCCCATTAGAACACCGAAGTTAAGCGACGTAAGACGATACTAGTGGATGGATGGTTCGAAACTCTGTATCGTGCTGTTGTCCAAAAAAAGGCAAAAAGTTTAAAATATATTGACACACACTGCTCATTCACACCGGTTCGAGGCCGGATGAGATCGGATATCACGTGAGTAAGAGTCGATTTAGACTCTTACCAAGTCGGTAGGCCATTGACCATGATATGGCCGAGGACCGCGGTTCGGATTCCGCGTAAACAAAGTAGGTCCCGTCCAGATTAGCCCTGGCAGCAAAAAGGAGACGTTAACTGAAATCTTTACTTTACTTTTCGTTCTCGACCAAAGTTCGTTCTTGACCATAGTTGTAGTAAAGCATGTAAACTCTCACAAATTAATTATCATATTGTTTGGTCGTTGATGTTTGTTTGGTGAAGGATTGTCACATATAGCAGTTATAGTAGTTACAAAACTGGCCTCTCCTGGCTTTTCGTGAACTTGAAAATACAAAAATTTGGGCCTAAAATTTTCTTAAAAGTATTAAAATTTAAAATAATCGATTTCAGTTTAAACCAAGTTAAAGTACTACTAATAAAATAAATCTCTTTGTTAATAAAGAAATAAACTAAATACGCCATAAGAATATTCCAATTATTTTTAACCCAAGCAAATCTTGCTCTTCCTAAAGAAATTGATAGCACCAAAAAACATCTTTTAACAGCTGTATTAAAAAACGGCATTCACCCTGTAGGCACCTGACGACAGCCCAAACCAAACAAGATGATTTTTCAACGGCATCGGCCGACCCAAACAAATTGGTTCTCCGCACACAGGTTCATATACATACGCATACTGCGATGCCCACCGAGATGAATAATTATTCCGATATTTTATTCACTCCCTTGTCGGCTTTGGCCCGCTCTCAATCGAATATAAACGATCTTATTTACGAAAACAAATATTCTTCCCTTCCTTTCCCCTGGTCGGGGACGTCAAGTAGTGGAGACCGGGCCTATGTGAGACGGGCAATGTTACCAACACCTCGTCACTTCGTGAAAATTGTCGTCTATAAGAATTTGTACCAAAAATTCTTTAATTTCTATTTTAAATAATGTCTATTAACACCATCAAACGTTTGACATTACCCTGAATCATCAAAAATAGATTTCTTAACTTCAAGACGAGACTACTACTACTACTACTGCCATTATTCGCTGACGAGTATTCGACACGCATCAGAAAAGCTTTTCTGTGACTGAAAAGCCCCATACGTGATGTTATCTCTCTTCCGCACTCCGGGCATTCAAAAATCTCGTTGCTTTATTGCCTCCTTACTTTTTGGTTGTCTCTATTAACTGAATTTAGAATTTTAGAATTTAGAATGAGTGGGAGGGGGGTTAATCACTGCGACCTTACAGATCCATTGTGTCCCCCTTTCTTGAGTCATAACTCATCATACAGTCCCAGGGCTTTGACAAAAGCCAGTATCTGGGATGGTTTTATAGAGGGTAGCTCTCCATCTCCAATATCAGTCGTACCAAAATTCATGGCACGAATGGTTGTCGTCTCGGTGCACTCAGTGACGAGGTGTACTGGTGTTTCCCCATCTTCCCCACAGAATCTGCATTCGCCGTTTCTTCTTAGTTTCAATCTACTGAGGTGTTCATTGAGGAGACAGTGTCCTGTTAAAAACCCCGTGACAATCCGAAGATTGTTCTTACTTAAACCCAGGAAGATCTGTGATTTTTCTTGATCATAAGCCCTCAGAAACTTCTTCGAGTGTCTTAGACCGTTGCAAGATTTCCATTCCAGGTTGCGGATGGAATCTTCCAAGTTCTTGAGTTCCGCCTTGAGTTGGTTACCACTTGGAAAGCAGAACGGTTCTGGTCCAGTTAGTGGAGTGTTCGCTCCTTTCCTAGCTAGATTATTTGTTTTTCATTGCCTTCTATCCCTTGGTGAGCAGGCACCCAGAGTAGGAGGACTTTGTTTTCTTTGCCTAATTTATTCAGCTTCTCTATGCATTCTTTGACCAATTTCGAATTGATTGATACTGAGTTGATCGCTTTTAACGCTGCTTGACTATCAGACAAGATGGCTATTTCTTGTTTCGGATAGTTCCTATCTAAGATAAGTTGTACGCATCTTTCGATAGCGTAGATTTCTGCCTGTAGGATACTAAGGTAAGTGCCCATTGGTTCGGAGTATTTAGCTCTCGGCCTAAACACTCCGATCCCTGTTCCCGTATTGGTTTTGGAAGCATCAGTATACCAAGTTATGGTATGGTCTTTTAACTGCTGGGCAAGCGTTTCGCTCTTCCAATCCTTTTTAATGCTCAATACTACATTGAGATGTTTCTCAAAGTTGTACGTTCTTGGCATATCGGCCACTGGGAGTTGCAGGAGTGGTATTTCCTTTATGAGGGTGTTCCAAGCCGCTGATCTGACAATTCTCCCAATACTAATTCCGTTAGTGACCATTCAAATCATTGTCGCATTGGCATATCTACCAATGACAATGTGCAGTGGTGTTAGATCTAGAATGACCTCCATTGCTGCTGTTGGACAGGTTCTCATGGCTCCTGTGATGCAAACGCATGCTAGTTTCTGGACTATGCATAGGTTTAGCCTTGCCGTCCGTTGCTCTAGTTTTGTGTACCAGGCAACTGCTCCGTAAGTAATCATGGGTCTTACTATCATGGTATACATCCAGCGCAAAATGTTAGGGGAGCAGCCCCATCTATTTCCGGCCAGTCTTCTGCATATCATGAGAGCCTTTATGGCTTTGCTGGTAGTGTTCTTAATATGCCTGTTCCACAGGAGTTTACTGTCCAGGGTTATTCCCAGGTATTTAACTTTCTGTGTTGGCAGTATTTCCTTTCCATCTAGTTGGATTCTTTTCAAGTTTTTCAGACTTCGCTTTCTGGTGAATGGCACTATCGCGGTTTTGTCTGAGTTGATACTCAGCCCGACAGTTCTACACCATCTCTCAGTGATATGGAGTCCTCTTTGGATAATATCACACAAGGTGCCTTCATGTTTCCCCCGAGCGATCATGACTATGTCATCTGCATACCCAATGCAGTATATTCCCGCTAGAGTTAATTCGTCTAGTAGTTCATCCACCACCAAGCTCCACAGCAAAGGGGAGGTTACTCCACCTTGTGGACTGAGTATTAACTCTGACTCTAACTGAGTATTAACTGAGTTTACAATCCCTCTCCATTGCGTTGTATTGTGTCCTGCTTTTTCCCACTGATTGTGCATGCATTTTTTGCGATTGTGCGTGCATTGTGCACGAGTTTCCCCTTTAAGTTTTCGTGCAAAATATCCTTGTATACCTTTTGAGTTATCCACCCTGTTACTTTTTATTGTCTACAAGCTCACCGTAAAGAAGAGATTTTGGTAGGTTTTCTTGCATCCCGCATATGTGACCAGGCCATCTTAAACGGGATTTAGTAATCATGACTTCAATGCTCACGCACCTAGCTTTTTAAAGGACCGATACGTTTGACACATGGTGGAACCATTTGCTTCTTAAGAGTTGTGCAAGTTGTCTTTTTTTAGAATGCTTTTTCTAAATCCTGTGCTGAATTTCAGAGCCTATATTAAAAAGACTGAACTAGAATCTAATAAATGTATTATTTTAGTTAAAAAACATCTTCAATTGTGAACTGTTGACTTATGACATTACGATTCATTGCATCAAGAGGCAACGTTACTCCTATTTGACCGTTATTATATATCTAAAGATTTATAAGATGTATTCTCACTTCTATTATGAATTCTATTAAGTTGGCAACACTGTAGACAGGTCCGTTTAAGAAGCATATAAGGACCAATGATAAATCACCTTCGAAATTATTTTTCCTTAATTACCCCGGGGTTCATAATTAGCATTATAATAATTTACCGGGTTTTCTGTTAATTGGTTTTTGGACAGGACTAATGTTTGTTTAAATATGCGTGTGGATTTTTCTTTTGTTCGAGGTTATGCCCCGGTCTGATGGACAGGTTCATGATATGTTTTACATAAAGACAGGTGATTTTTTTGTAGAATTATATGAAGAAAGTGAGGAAGATTTATAAATTACGACTTTTTAATTATTTAATTATTTTCCTGACAATCGATATTTTAAAAGAAATAGAGTATTTTTAGTTATATTAGTATCAATATATCTGAAAAACCAGCTATAATATAGAACTAATTAACTTAAATCATTATTTGAATTTTTGATTTCAAAGTTTCTTACACAGAATGTACTATATTAATCTACTAGCGTGTACCAGCGACTTCGTTCGCGTCGAATTAATCATTTGTAATGGTAATGATAAAGCAAAGCAAGAATTTCCATTAACATACAAACTGGATAAAATTTTCTCACATTTATGTCAGCATGAGAAAAAAGAATATGGCGATATTATTATATAACTTGGTAATATTTGACGGGTAGTTTCATCTCGTTGGAATTTGACTTTCGAAAAATCCGTTTGCCAAAAATAAGCTTTTTTCGTCAAGCAGTTTATGCAGAATCGTGGTTAGAAATTAACAAACTTTTTGGAACACCCCGAGGAACACAATTTTCAAAACATGTAAAAAAACCAAATAAATTATGCTGGTCCAAGCGTTTTCCCGAAAGACTAACCGTTTTTTAAATAATAAATATTGTAATATTTGAGGAGCGTTTTCACCCTCTTAGAATTTGAGATTCAAGAAACCCCTCCTAATCGAGCCTCTACACCCCACAGTCAATCCGTTTGCCAAAAATCAGCTTTAAACGTCAAGCAGTTTAAGCAGAATCGTGATTACTCAATGTCATATTTTATGAAACACCCTGTATAAATTTATAAAAAATCCTAAAATATGTAAAACAACAAAATAAAATATAAGTGTTTAAGAGTTTTTCCGAAAAACTCACCGGTTTTTTAATAAAAAATATTTTAATATTTGAGGGATAGTTTCACCCCCTTAGAATTCGAATTTCGAAAAATCCCTTCTTATCGAACCTCTACACCCTAAAGTCAATCTGTTTTCCAAAAATCAACTTTTTACGTCAAGCGCTTTAAGCAGAATCGTGATTACTCAATGTCATATTTTATGAAACACCCTGTATAAATTTATAAAAAATCCTAAAATATGTAAAACAACAAAATAAAATATACGTGTTTAAGAGTTTTTCCGAAAAACTCACCGGTTTTTAAATAAAAAATATTTTAATATTTGAGGGATAGTTTCACCCCCTTAGAATTCGAATTTCGAAAAATCCCTTCTTATCGAACCTCTACACCCTAAAGTCAATCTGTTTTCCAAAAATCAACTTTTTACGTCAAGCGCTTTAAGCAGGATCGTGATTAATCAATGACCAGATTTTTCGAAACACCCTGTATACATTTTTAAAAAATCTTAAAATATGTAAAAAAACAAAATAAAATATACAATACGTGTTTAAGCGTTTTTTCGGAAACTTGGCCGGTTTCCCAATAAAAAATATTGTAATATTTGAGGGGTGGTTTCACCCTCTTGGAACTGGAATTTCGAAAAATCCCTTCTTATCGAACCTCTACACCCTAGAATCAACCTGTATGCCAAAATTGAGCTTCTTACGTTGAGTGGTTTGAGCAGGATCGTGATTAATCAGTATGTCAGTCACTTAAGGATTTTATACAGGTTGTTAATTTGTTTATTACTCGTGGCAGGAGCTTTATGGTTGAAATATGGCAACCTCGGCCCGCTCGTCGATAGACGACGCGACGCGACGGACGGGACGAGTCGGCAGAAAACCCTATAAGTGCATGCGTTCTCAATAGGCAGTGTTGCCATTCTGTTCCCCTATAAGTAATTGTCGAGTTAACAACCTGTATATTAGTATAGATTTTGAACGGTAAAGCGATAGTAATGGCCATTTATGTCCATTAAGTGCTGTTAAGAAGGTGAGTTCTGTTGATGTAAATAATAACTGTTTATATATTTATAATTAATTTATTTTTGTTTCTTAAAATATTTGGATTAAAAGAAAATATATAAAAGTGGGCAACGCTGTGCCGGTCAAGCTTAATCACTGACTAAAAGTTTATTTTGTATAAACTGTATAAGGTACCATTACACCTGTAATGGTCAGCATAGTTGCCTTCCAGTGTAAAATAAAAGTGTTTTGGTGTATTGTGGTGATTTAGTGTTTTTATTTTGCTGTGTAACACCAAAGGTTCCAACCCTCAACTGTAATAAGGTATAGTATTTTAACACCCCATACAAATGTTACAAAAAATACTCGTCATCAATTAAAAATATAGTTTCGATATCCCTATTCCTAAAACGATTTCACCTAAAGATTTTTCCGTTAAATAAACAATTTTCATTGCTTGATATGTCTTGTTAGCATCGCGTGTAAAAGCGGCGTGCGTGAGCTAGGGCTAGCGTGCACACTCGCACGTTAGATTGATTCAAATTAAAACAAAATATAATTTTCTAACAACAACCATACAACTATTTTATCTGTTTTCCTCTTCTTCGTTTATTTCCTGTCTGGGGAATTATATATTCAAAATTACATGCACGAAGGTATTGTATTGAATTATTAATAAAGTGCAAAATGGTCTTATAAACAGCATTTATTATAAAATAATGTGGCAAGTTCATTTCTTGAAAAAATCCTCAGTATTTTGCTATTGGAACAACAATCTAAAAAAATAGTTATTTATGCAACTAATTGTGTTATAACTTCACAGCCACACCATTTTATAGAAATTATTAAGCTTTATTCATAAATTACTAATTCAATTATTTATTTAAATTAACATTAACTTTAAATGAAAATTAATTTCTTTTTTGTAGATTCAGAAATTGTAAAACCTTGTATGCCTCCAGATGCTGTCCTTCCACTGTTTGAAATAGGCTCTGTCATTACAACGGCTCGTTCTGGAACACTTACAGCACCTTGAATCTTTTTCGCGTTCTCTATTTTATTGTTGATGGACTCTTCGATATATCCTTCCGCAACCGTTGCAACATCATATACTCCACGAGACTTTTCTGGCAGTATTTGTGCTGTAGCCGCCTCTGCACACAAAAAAGAATATTCTTATTTTGAACATTTAATACTCAAATAGAATAAATATTAACTTTGTATATACGCAAAGAAATATATATTTATACTAATTATTTAGAATGATAAATTTAATGCTGCAATATTCTCCTAATGAATGATTTATTTTATAAAACAGGAATAAAAATTTTAGATTTAAATATTTAGTATTACTATATCTAAAACACAAACGATTGTTGTTTTAAGATATCAAATCATTTAAAGCGAAAATAAACTAATTCTACAATAAAAATTGCATTTACTCTGTTTGAAATGCCTCGAATTTAAAGTTATATAATGGGTTTCTTGGTTAAAGTATATTCAATCTGCATTTGAGTAACTTATTTCTCAAAATGAATATTAGTAAAAGCCTTGTATATGATATAAACAAGGGTAAAAGTTTGTTTTAAGATACGAACGAATTGAAGCGACAAAAGTTTTTACTTAGTCTGAATAAATATATTTTTAAATTTGAGACTTTTCAATTTTCCGAACAATTTTCTTTTTGTTTCATTTGAGTAAAATAAAATTCTTAAAGTAAGGCAAAAATATCTCTGTTAAAAGTTTATTTTTAGTATGTACAGCATAAACATTGGTTAGGTTTGGTCATTTTTCAAGGTATTGCGACACTGAGGATGACATGTCACATGATGTGGATCGAACTTCCCAGGTTCGAGTTCAATATTCCATTACTTTATTCCATGGCTCGGTATTATGTTGCAGCTATGCAATTTCTTCTTTAAATGTATCTAAAAATGATTGCTTTCTGTTAATTTCAACTAAATTTTACTATTTTAATGCTATACCTTCTAAATTATCTTTTTTTTTGTTTCGGGACAATACCAAAAGTCTTCGTCATCTGGCCTTTTTCTTTGTTTTGGGGTATCACCAGATCTAAATAAAATATTTCTGCAGTGATTCACTAGTTTGCCCTTAGCTATGGCTGTCTTGACTGTCTATGGCTGTCTTATGAAATGGACTACATGCTCTTTTCACAGGGGGACAGTAATACACTCCCATTAGCTTTGTGGGAAAAGGAGCACTATTTTAGCAGCCAAAGAATTGTACTCATCTTGTTGAAGTCGACTAAAAAATTATTATTTTTAGTTTTTGCTTATGTAAATACAAAAGCGAGTTCAGCTGAGTAAAAAGAGTATTAATTTTTTTTAGTATTTTAATAAAGCACGCTTTTAGATGTTTCAAAAAACTTTTAATAAGAGTAACTTTAACTCTACATATATGTTTCGGCTTGTTAGGCCTTTTTCAAGAGTTTTTTAAGAACTAATCGTCTAACTACACTGTAACTATATATTTATTTGCTATGGATTTTAGGTTCAAGAGTTCAATGTAGTTAGAAATAAAAAATCTGTTAAAAACGAAATAATTGTTAACGACCAACAAGGATTTCGTTTTTAACAGATTTTTTATTACCCTATTGTAAACTCTCTGAACCCACCCCCATAGCAAATATATATATAGTTACAGTGTAGTTAGACGATTAGTTCTTAAAATATGCTTAGTTGAAAAGGCCTAACAAGCCGAAACATATATGTAGAGTTAAAGTTACTCTTATTAAAAGTTTTTTGAAACATCTAAAAGCGTGCTTTATTATAATACTAATATTTCAACGATGTTTCACAAGGAACCAACCACAGCTTCAGTACAATTTATTAATTTTTTTTATTTATTATAGTATTTTACTTACTTTTTAACTACTAACTTTTTTTCCATAATTAATAACTAATCGCACCACGGCACCAAACGCAACAGCAACACCCATGCAACACCCCTACCTCGTCCCATCAAGCAACTGTTCAACTCAAAACTCAACTATAAAATACCGATTACCGGCCGCCTGAAGCAGGTTTAGAAAACAAGTGATGGGAAGGGGTGATATGAAATTTGCTAATTCTCAAGACAAAATTAATAAAAAAAATAATTCTAATCCTAGTAAATATGTTTATTTTTTAATTGGTTTGTGCAGCAAAATATATTTAAACAGAAACATAGTAGTTTCAAAATGTCTATAAAATATTTTTATTTTAAGAAAAACTCTGTTTTAATTCCTTGGTTATTTTTATTTGAATAATATTGTTATCTTATACTAAACAATTAAAGCAAAGATTTGTTTTAAATGAAATATATAAGATTCTTAAAATAATATTTTATTTTTCTTGATCGAAACCTAATAAAGTTCATTGAAATATAGACTGGTATTTTAAATAGAAAATGTAACTTATTTTGGAAGCAGTATATTTAAAACTTTAATTAATACTATCAGAGTTTCTAAACATAAATATTATTTTAAATTAAGAAAATATAATGAAAAATTATTATTTTGCTTTTAAGCAAATGCATATATTTAAACAAAACATATATACTTGAAAAAAGTATCCGTTTATTTAAATTTAGTAAAAAAATTTGAGAAAATATGTTTACATCAATGAAGTATTTCTTTTTTTGTGTGTGCCTGGTTAATAATTTCTAGCGGAAGTTCTTCCTGAATCATTTTTCTTTAAAATCTGACTTGCTGGTTGATAATTCCCTATTTTATCGTTAAAAAATCGCGATTTATCTAAATGACATCTTAATGTCAGTGCTATTTATTAATTACAAAAAAACAAAACGCACATCTATATTGCATAGTAACATAAACGCACCCTGATAATCTATTAATTCGCAACAATGAAAGTAGAACTTGTAGATCCTTTTAAATCAATTATTCTTTAGAGATTGGACATGAAACAGTTCTACTGTTGGATCAAATTTTGTATGGCACTCGCGTGTTACAACATATACAAGTCACTTGACAAAATTAGCTAAACATTTCCCAGCGTAACTTATATACAGGGTGGCCCATCGAAAACGTTCCGCAGGGCATATAACGGCCAGGATATTTTTTTTTCAAAAAATCCAAAAGCACGTCAATTTTGTTTGTGAGGGGGACAAGTTTTGCCCCAAAAATGATTGCAAAATCTTCAACCCTCTAAGCGGGGGTGTCATCCCCCAACTTTTTTCAAATAGGAAGGGGGGTCAAGTGGTACCGCAATGAAAAGGGCTTTTTATTCTCTATACTTTCCCGCTTCGTTTTTGAAAATCGGTCGAGTCATTGAGAAAATACGAATGATTGAAATTTGAAAAGTTTATTCAAACATTTATCAGAGTAAATGATAGGGATAAATTCCTTTGACCAATTTGCTGTTTTTTCTTTTTATTTCTAGATGTTTACGCATTTTTTCACTTGTCACAAGGTTGAACGATCAGGTGCGGCAGTTGCTAGATAGCTGTTCTGTGACTTGTGCGTTGAAGTTCTTCTCAATATCGTTAAACTGACCCAAAGTAGAATTTCCAAAAATACCAGCCCACCCGTTCAATTTCTGAGTGTTTTGTGTGTGCACCTCGTGAAAACCCCCTCAGCCCAGTACCGACAGTTATGCCGATTAACTACACCGTTCAAAAAGAAAGTACACTCATCCGAAAAACACACATTAAATAGGAAATTATTATCATTCGCCACTCGTTCACTCACAGTTTCACAAAATTGCAAGCGACGATCAATTCGTCTTCGTTGAGTTCTTGTACCAACTGAATTTTGTACGGGTGGAACTTGTGTTTTTTTAATATCCTTTGGACACTGGTACCATTCACGCCGGCTAATTTTGCATTGGCTAATTTTCTTGTAATCAGCGTACTATCCATGGCAACTTGGCCCAATACGATAACTTCATTTACTACAGGGTTTTCCCTCTGCCTCTTTTTATTCATAACGGAACCAGTTTCGCGAAATTTTGCTACTAACTCGCGAACAATTTTGCCATAAAGGTGTTTTTCAGGATGGCATTCATTGGATATCTGCGGAACCCGATTGCTACATTCATTATTTTTAAAATAAAGTTCGATTATTTCCACTTTTTCTGCAAGTGAGTACCTCATAATTGTTAAAAAGTTTAACGATATTGAGAAGAACTTCAACGCACAAGTCACAGAACAGCTATCTAGCAACTGCCGCACCTGATCGTTCAACCTTGTGACAAGTGAAAAAATGCGTAAACATCTAGGAATAATAAGAAAAAACAGCAAATTGGTCGAAGGAATTTATCCTTATCATTTACTCTGATAAATGTTTAAATAAACTTTTCAAATTTCAATTCTTCATATTTTCTCAATGACTCGACCGATTTTCAAAAACGAAGCGGAAAAGTATAGAGAATAAAAAGCCCTTTTTATTGCGGTACCACTTGACCCCCCTTCCCATTTGAAAAAAGTTGGGGGATGACACGCCCGCTTAGAGGGTTGAAGATTTTGCAATCATTTTTGGGGCAAAAGTTGTCCCCCTCACAAACAAAATTGACGTGTTTTTGAAATTTCTGAAAAAAAAATTACTCTGGCCGTTATGCCTTGCGGAACGTTTTCGATGGGCCACCCTGTATATAAGATAACACACTAGTACCATAAATAACTATTTGGACACTGATAATAATATCGTTGTCGTTATACTAAAAAATTATATATACTAAAATTTATTATTCAACATTATAAAATAAAATTTCAGCCGCATTAACTCACAAATAATTATTATTATAATGCAAATTTGTAATTAGACGGCTTTTTCCAGAATCCAATAAATATTTTGCTATTAATTAACTTCAATTTAGCTTCGTCGCAACGCAGGTGGAAAATTGGAAAATTTGATACCGCTTAACGTAGCCAATTTTCCATTATGCCACTCTGTGTGATTTCTTTGTGTTTTATTTTGAATAATTATAATTATCCTTATTTAAATGAAAATTTGATATACCTAATGCTATTATTTATACTTTGATTAAAGTGTACACTTTAAATACCGTAAGGTCGAAAAAAAAACAGCGTCAAAGACGGGTGGGGAATGACAATCGATGATAATTTTGACGAGGCTTGTCAAAAAGTAACACTAATTAGCTATAGACAGATTAAAAAAAATAGGGTGCCATTTAAACATCAAAGGTTGTAGTCATTTCCGAGGAAATTGGACTTGATCCATTTTAATTCTGACCACTCAATTGACCAAACAAAATAAAACAAAATAAAACAAAATGTTTTGACTGTGATGAAATAGAATTTTCTACATATGCGTTAACCCCCATCTATCATCAACGTTTAGTTTACAGAGATAGTCGTGCATTTTGCATACACGCATATAGAAAAAAAAGCGCACACAACACACACCGAACATTTCATCAATTAGCTAGAGAGCGAATTGGTCAATTTTAAATGCGCGCAGATAGCTAATTGACCGTTTAATTTAGATATGGAAATGGCCGGTCGTAAATCCAACATCGCAATGGAACATCGAACAATGGAGACAGCGCGTTCGAATCGTTCCCAATTTTTTCCCGACCGACGGAAAATTGTTATTGTTTTCGATTCTATCCATAAATATGGGCGCGTGTTTGCGTGTACGTACAGGGTGGACTACTTTTATACTTTAAACAATGTTGTAAAGTAATGTAACAATAATAGGTGTAAAATAAACACACCAATTGGCAGCTACCCCAGTATGCTTCAGGCAGAAATTTACGCTATCGAAAGATGCGTACAATTTATCTTAGATAGGAACTATCGGAAACAGGAAATATCCAACCTATCCGATAGACAAGCACCACTAAACACGATCAACTCAGTAACCATCAATTCGAAGTTGGTCAAGCTCAACAAATTAGGCAAAGAAAATAAAGTCCTCCTACTCTGGGTGCCTGCTCGCCAAGGGATAGAAGGCAATGAAAAAGCAAATTATCTAGCTAGAAACTCAACTCCAACTGAAGAATGTGGAAGACTCCATCCCTAACCTGGAATGGGTGTCTTCCAACGGTCTAAAACACTCGAAAAAGTTCCTCAGAACTTACGACCGAGAAAAATCAAAGGTTTTCCTTGATTTAAGTAAAAACAATCTTCGGATTGTCACGGTGTTTCTAGCAGGACACTGTCTCCTTAACAAACACCGAAGATGAGAAACAACGGCGAATGCAGATTGTGTGGGGAAAATGGGGAAACACCAAAACACCTTATCACTGAGTGCGCCGAGACGACGACCGTTCGTGCAACGAACTTTGGTACGGCTGTGTCGAGGATGGAGAGCTGGCCTCTGTGGAGCCGTCTCAGAAACTGGCTTTTGTTAAAGCCCTGAGACTGTATGATGAGTTATAACTCGTTAGAACTCAAGAAAGGGGAACACACAATAGATCTGTAAGGTCGCGGTGATTAACTCCCCTCCTAAACATTCTACATTCTACAAAACAATTAACAACGTTATACGGTTCCTACGACCATAAGGTTTATTCCTATTTGTAGTACCAGATTAGGATTATGTTTTTTATTTAGTAGGATTAAGACATATTATGGATTATATATATATATTTTTTTAAATACTTTAATATCATCAGTTTTTGGCTTGAGAACTGATCTTGACTATCTGAATTCCTTGCGATTAGAATTTGCTTCTTTTTGACAGTTCTCTGCCTATACATTGATATAGTGCAGAAACATGTCTAAAATGTCCCGAGAAGGAATTAATTTCTATGCTGTTAATAATTCCATCTGCTACAAAGTTCCTAATATAGTTTTCAGTTTCAGGATTTTGCAAACTGGGCTTTTTGAGTAGGTTTAGAAGTTGATTACTAGAAGTTGATTGATCTGGTTGTCACCATTAGAACCCATTATTACTGTCATCACTAAGGGGAGAAGAATTATTGTCTTCTTGATATATTATCAATATTGCTCCATCCCGAAAATACACTATCGGAACTGTGGCTTTTCTTAATTGTCTCAGTGCTCCTTTCCATCTTGGTCAGAAAAATTAATTGTTTTCTCATTAATCAACGTTTATTTAAAGCCAGGACTTCGTATTGAACAGTTTTCATACTTTTTGACGGTGCAATCCAAATATCTAAAACTTTACACTAAGTACGTCTTGTTTTATATATATATATATATATATATATATATATATATATATATATATATATATATATATATATATATATATATATATATATATATATATATAAAGAAGAAAGAATTTATTGGGCAAGTCCACAGAAAGATTAGTCATAAGACATGACTAAAACATGACTACCCGTAGACACTCAGTGTTTCTGCCTTCCGGCTTCATCAATACGGGAGGAATCAGCAACGATAAACTAGCGATCCTGAAAAAAGAAAAAGGAGAAGAAAACGAGGCACAAAGGCGCCATTTGCAGCCTGGTTAGGCAGTAGCTTACAATTTGAAGCGTTACTACCGAAAAACCGCTGCGGAGGCGTTCCAACACACCTCGCCGCTATCACCTTGGCCCAGAGAAAACAATAAACAAAGGATGTTATCGTGGAGACTATAATAAAAAGAAGAAAGAATTTATTGGGCAAGTCCACAGAAAGATTAGTCATGAGACATGACTAAAACATAACTACCCGTAGACACTTACATCAAGGAATCTCTAAAGCTAATAAGAAGAACATATATAATACGGTAGTGAAAAGTATAATAACTTACGGAAGCGAAGTATGGCAGTTGAAAAGCAGAACAGAGAACATGCTATTAGCGACCGAAATGGATTACTGGAGGAGATCTGCTGGAAAATCGAAAAGAGAACAAATAACCAACAACAGAGTAAGGGAGATTATGGGAGCAGAACACACAATTGTGGACGACATAAGAAAAAAACAACTCATATGGTTTGGTCATGTGCAACGAATGCCCGATCACAGAATACCAAAACAAATCTTACTGTGGATACCTCGAGGCAGAAATAAAAGAGGAAGGCCGCGACGAAGCTGGAGGGAGGGTGTGGATAAAGAACTAGAAAATAGAGAAATACCTGATGATCTCTGGCTAAATAGACAAGAGAGGAGGTTAGGTGTCGGAAAATGTCGTAGAACGTTCTGAACCGACTTATATATACGTCCTGTTTTTCCTTGGACTTGATGATAATAATTCGACTGTCCCTGAATTATTGCAAACGACGCTGTCTTCAGAGATGATAGAGCAATTTCATAATAGGAAGGTACAACCTAAAAACATCAGTGAAGAGTTAATTGTAACATGCTTTGGGATTGGTGACGAAGAAAATTTCAACCAGTTAAAGGCTAGATAACACGAAGGAAAAGAAAAAATGTCTTGTCAATTCAATGAATTATGAGCGATGAAATCGCTAGTGAATTAATTTCGGGAGACGATAATGCAATTTTATCGTCGTGTATATAACAATATTCTTTTCCATAGCGAGTTACGTTTTAAAAAATATTCAGAAATTATTATTTCAAGGAATTTATTACGAGTAGAAAAAATATTGTGCTTCGTTGGCGTTGGTTTCTATGTAATTTGACAAATAAATAAAGCTGTCTCTTTAGTTGTCAGTTTTGAGTCAATATTTTTTAATTCTCATTCGTGTCGATGGCTCAAAACGAAATAAGTAAATTACCAACAGATATTCAGGCTGAGGCGACAAACGCCATATCCAAACTACTTCCATTTAAATCCCGAATAACTTATGAAAAGGAATACAAAAATTTTCAAAAATGGAAGCAATTAAAAAACCTGCCAGAAGAAATAAAGTTTTTAACCTATCCTCGCTGTTAAAGTATCATTTAATCTACCCCTGCGGTTAAAGTACTATTTTATCTACTATTTTTGATAGATATAAGGCAATTTTAACAGTTGCTATGGAAAAAACTATTTTTAAGGAATCTAAATCTCAAGTTTTAAAAGTTTTTAGTTTTTTAGAAAAGGTTTTCAAATGGAATTTGGACCACCCCGTACAGATATAGAGATACAAATACATGCGCCGCCATACGCAGCCGGTATTGTTTAAATATATACATATATATCGAAAACTGATAGGCAAATTAGGATTATTATAATTTCCCGTATATGTGCAGCGTTGGTCGGGGTCAGCAGTGTTGTCGGTACGGATTCGAGATCGTAAAACGGAATGAATGAAACAAAACGTCACATTTGCATATATGGTGCATTGTTTTTGGGTTAGTTGTAAAAAGTAACGACGCTGAAGTGGGATAGAGATATTTTGGATTTGTAAATAAATAGAATAGGATTGTTGATGCTGACTGATTTCAAACAGTACTTACTTGTAAATGGTATATTTTATCAGGGTAATATTTTGATGAAACAGCTTAATATTCACTTATACGCGACTTTGTCATTTTCATATTATATAGGAAAGTTTTATGTCACTCAATACGAGAACAAATCAACGAGTTGTCGAGTTAATCTCAAAAAACTCATTATACGAAATACAAACCCCAAATCATAGACAGAATACACATAATGATAACAATATACAATATATACAACTTACAATTCCATACATACGAGGCGTTTCGGAAAAAATAAGAAGGAAAACAACATAACATGCGAACATCCTTCAAGACACAAAATACACTTAGATCCGTTTTGACACAAACTAACCCAATAAAAAAATGTAATATACAAAATGCAAGCGATAGCCTCTAAAGAAAATGAAAGAGGCTTTTTTAAAACAATCTAATAAAAATAAATGAATTGCTCATGTAACTGTAGAGGTTAGTAATGTATGCCAATCGCTTCTTCGATTTTAAAGAACATAACATAAATAAATATAAGTCAAAATAAAAAATAATCCTACAGAAAGTTTGAAGCTTTTTGGTTTTACCTTATTAAGTAATTATTGTTATCAGGTAGTAATTAATTGTTAATTTTGAAGTTTAACTTGATATAATGTCATTTTAACAGAACGTCAACGGTTTTTATAGACGTATCTGTTAGAAAAAAAAACTAAAGTGTTCTCGAATATTTGTATTTAGATATTTATATAGTATTTTCCTTGTTTTTTGTGTTTTTTTTGCTTCCGACGTGGGAAGAGATATACTTCCTGAAACGTTAAGCATATTTTTGTCCGTTAGGCAAATTTTTTGATTAGTAAACCACTGCCGACAATTAGTCTCCGTTGGATTACCGCCAGCAGTGTTTACAAAAAATAACTATTTTATTTTGTAGATTTTCTTACAGTGGGCGGAAACGTGTGTTTCATTATACGCGGTTTCTATTAACGCGGTGTTTTCAAGGAACGTAACATCCGCGTAAAAGAAGGTACCCCTATATTCGGAAATGTATCTTATATAGACAAAAAATTATATCAGGAAGATACCACCGACATATCTGGTGATTAGAGATCGATATGCATAATATTCCTCGATAATATTTATTCAAGCTCACCAAACCAATCTGCGATAAAGAGCACAGCATCTCTTGACTTCCCGATTTAAAGCGATAGATACGACATCGAAACCTCTGCCTTCGATATATTTTTGACACCCGATCACGACACGCCGTTCTCCGATAGAATCTAGATTAAAGTTTCATACCGAAACGACATCGGTATCGGTAGTAGTATCGACGTTTTGGGTCCCGTATCGCCATGATGATCATGCTGACGACGCCGATCAGATAGAAACGTTTCTGATGTTGTTTTGTGACATGAGAATTAGAATATAAAAAAAACAAAATGGCGTTTTTTTAGTTAGGTTCGTAGTCGGAGAATTTAAGCTTGCTGGTCATTTAATGTTATCTGCGTGAGCAATTTGAAGATTTTGTTGATATAACAGGTCCTTGCATTATATTTAGAATGCTAACATTGTGTTTAATTTATTGTTCATAAATTACAATTTAATTTCTTTATTTATTGTTAAGCCATTTTATTTTTTTTAACAATTTTATAATTAAACAATTGTAATCATCATCATCATCATTTTCAGCATATTCAACCATTTCCAATTATGATGTAGACTCCCTCACATATTTAGATAGTCTCTTTGGAGATGGGTTAAGGCGCTGCTAATTTTCTAATATTATGGTCCCATCTCAGGTTTGGTCTTCTTCTACATCTCTTTATTCTTCCTAGGTCCATGCTGTAATTTTTGTGGTCCATTTGTTGTCTGTCCTTCTTGCCAGGTGTCCTGCCCATTGCCATTTGAGGAATTTTATTGTGTGGATGACATCGATTATCTGGGTCTTTCATCGTATCCACTTTATCTTTGTAACGTTTTAATAAAACGATACTATTGGCAACCCAACGTACAGCCTATCGGATTAGTTCTTGCTAATTTCGGACACTCATTTGATCGTACTTGCCATTGTCGGCGCAGAACTAGAGCATCTTCTTGACTATCGGAAGTCACCATTTTTGATTCAGATTTAGTGGCTTAGACATCGACCAACTTATCTGAAGTCATCCGAAAAAGTTTCAACTTTTTAATTCTATTAACCTTTGGAATGTCGTTCTAATGGTTCCTGGCATTTGGGGAAGGAATCAATTTTTAGTTTTCGTGGGTATTTTTGTGTTAAGTTTGATCTTCATCACATTTTTATTCTTTTGGTTCAACCTTATCTCTTTACAGATTTTCTAAACATGATTTTGGTTGTCCTGTCATGAATTTAATTTTTGAGTAAACCCTCAGCATCGTGAGGTAAGTTCTAAAATTGCTAAAATGCATTTTGTGCATAAGTTGTGTCGTTTCCAGGGTTTTGCAGGTCCAGTTACATGGCGAGTTATATGTCGTGATTGGTAGTTTGAGGTACGAGAGCCTGTATCTTTGATCCATGTTTGATTTCCACATGGCTGGTGGTATTGTAAGGGGCTGTTCGAGGCTGTGGTAGATTGGGGATAAGCTCCTACACCTAACGTCCACATACCATCCAGAAGGACGAGCCAAAGCCTAGAATTGAACCGGATAATCAGGCCAGATTTCATACATTTTTTTATTAACTCATTTCAAATCTATTTACTTACTGTTGATAAATTGCATAATTAATTATGTAATTATTAGATATTTTTGAATTTCATTATTAAAATATATTTTTCTTAATTTTAAATATACAATTTTTTTATATATATATTAATATCTTGTCAAGTATTTTGTGATGGTGTCATTTGACATATTTATTTAATTAACTTTTGATTGATTTACGGAATTATGTGCGCATACAACAAGGTTCATGAACTGCGTTAGTTTGAGGTAGGTACCTACTTGTTTAAAATTTTATTTTGCGTAATTTAATATTAATACGTCAATGATTTTTAATCAACAAAACAAGTAATACTATTTTTTATCATACATTATTTATTTTTAATTTTGATTCCTTATTATTCTTAAGTATTAATTCAATTTATAAACCTAACTTCACCCATCAATTACTGCCCTTGTCTAATATTTTTTTTAATTAGAAATAAATTTAATTTGGGGTAAACAGATCTATTATTATTTCTGAGGGCACTCACCAAGTCGGTAGGCCATTGACAATGATATGACCGAAGACCGCGGTTCGGATCCTGCGTAAACAATGTAAGCCCCGTCCAGATTATACGTTAACTTAAAATACTTTCACTTTACAGGGTTAGCTAGTAAAGGACAAAAGAAAATAATTACCACACACCTTCCTATTTCATTAGAAATTATATTAGTTTTACTGATCCTCTTAGGTTATATTATCTCCATGCCGAAATACGGTGGCAAAGGATTTTAGAGCCTATTAAATTGCGCCATGTTTACAACCTGATGTAATTTAATTAAGGATATGTAGGTGCCTGCATTGTGTAAGTTAGTTAATTAGAAGGTTGTAGGCGTTAAGTACTCTGAGGTAAGGACTCCTCTGCCGTTTCTGGATATGAATATGAATAGAGTATATATCACAAAAGAAAGTAATTAAAATAATGGTTGGGGTGAAATATCACACAGGTGTTTTATGGTGCCTGTATAATGACTAAAATAATTAATATTTCATAAAAAATCCTGAAACAGTAATCTAATAGTATATTGTTTTATTAGGTGTAAAAATGACACTTTTTGAGGCGACGCTGTACGTTTGACAGGCAAGGCACAAAAACTCATTTTTACTCCGAATAGAACATGCTATTTTTTTTCAAACGCCACAAATAAGTTTTTAAACAATTTCAAACGTTCCAAATAATATAAAAATATTTAATACCTTATGTAATTATATATCGTCACCGTATGTAATTATATATCGAGAAACTATGGTTACGGTCCGATGAATTTGACACCGTCAGTTATTTAATATAATCTATAAAATGAATAACTTTGAATTTTGACCGTTATTTTTTACCAACATGGCAAATATAAAATCCCTCTATCAAAAAAGTTACTGGTATTCTTTAAATTGAGTGCCTGAACGAATCAGATAGATAACTCTTTTTACTTTCGTGAAACAGAAAAAGAAAATAATAAAACAAGTGACAGTTCTTACTCTTCTTGCAAAAATCAACACGAAATGTCATAAATGTCAAAAGTAAAATGTCATCATTTTTTGACATTTCTAATTATCAGACCAATGCCGTCTCTAATAGAACAGCCTCGGAGCCAGATTTATGACGTCACGCTAGTTAGATACTACAGTTTAATAAATATGTTGTAGAATACATGGAAAACATAATTATTCCTCGTATTTTTGGTTATACTAAAACGTTTTTTTTAAACCAAAGAAAATAATGAAAAACCAAATGAAAACAGCGTTTTTATAATAATAATCAGCGTTTTTCCCGAACTTAAATCCCAAGAAAATCAAAACTTTTATAATAATTTTACATATAAAATGACAACGATCTTTATTTCATAGCCATCGCTGACGCCTTTTTTTCTATGATATTGTATTATTTGCAAATATAATTTTTAATACTTGCAAAATATACATATAAATTTTGGGAATGCAATTAATAATACATCATTATTAGTAGATATTGAATGTTTTTTGTTAAATTAAATCGATTTTTAAACCCCAAAATTTAAAATATATTTTACATTTTACCCATTATCTTATGTACCTATTCATTATTTGTATATTGTAAAACATTTCCTGCATTTGTATGGTTCATAGTTTATTTGCCAAAGTATTTATTACTATAAATAGGTATATAATATATTGTATTTATTAACTGTATATTATGTATATTTCATGTAAACTATGTATATCATTTTTAAAATACAAACCAAAAATACGAAGAATAATTATGTTTTACATGTATTCTACAACATATTTATTAATCTGTAGTATCTAACTAGTGTGACGTCATAAATCTCGCTCCGAGGCTGTTCTATTAGAGACGGCATTGCGTCAGCATGGCTGCAAGTTGCTAACCTAATAAAATTAACACTAGAAAAGCCCGCGGGAACTGTCAAATTCAAAGTTATTCGTTTCACAGACTATAATAATATATTTATTATAAATTTTAAAGGTACAATTATTTAAATTATTAAGGTGAATACAAGAGGCATCCAACTTTTCGTCTCTAAGAGAAATGCAAGTTGTAGAAGTCTGAATAAGTAAATTTCTTGTATTGGCAATGCTGGTAGCTTCTGCTTCTACGTGAACTCTTTTTAATGTCTTATTTGGCGTATCTTTCTGTCCCATGATTCTTTTTGCTATTTCGGTTTCCTGTTCAATTGAATTTTCAATGTAACCTTCACCAACCGAGCTTGATCGCCAACCTCCATGTCGCTTTAAAACTGTTATGTCCGCTCCTAAATCTGCCAGCATTGTTGCAGAGCTGCGTAGGAAACAATGACCAGTGAATTCAATGGCGTTGGAGAGTCCAAGAATTTCCGCTATCTTTTTTGGCATACCTCCAATTGTTTTGATTCCAAATGGCAGGGTACAGCATTGATTTTTCGATACGTCAAGAAATATCGCTGATGTGTCACATTGAGTGGTCGAAGTTTTGTGTACTTACGAAATACATGTAATTTTTTATTTTTTTTATCTACAATAAAACTTACCTATATGTTTTTAACATACCCAATTACACGTCTTGTTATATTTCGTATTTTATAAAAATTATACAGATCATACTGTAAATAGTTCTGACTGACAAAGAGACTCATTAGCAAGCAAGTTCAATGAACTATTCATCTGGACGAACTAGAACAAGGAACTAGAATTTCCACCTCTACTCTGCTCTGCTGAATTTCTCCACCATTTTAGATATTTGTTGGACATCTATTTGAGGATATTTGAGAATTTATATTAATATATCTACTGTTTACACCACACAATAATAAACAACAATTACAAATTAATATAGAAATATATATCGTCATGTATTTCAATCATACATACCTACATATTATACGATCGCGATATTTAAAAGCATCCATTCAAAATGTGGCAATATCACGGTGGGCCGTGCACAGGGTGGACAGGGGTCAATATTTTATAAATAACGATAATAAATGTGACGCGAATGTTTGGCGGCATGGACGCTATGTAATAAATTATTTAATTTATTTAATATGGCGGTGTTAGCCGACATGTTCGAACAAACACCGCGTTTAATTCGGAAAAATTGGTATTGGGGGAGGTCGAAATATGGCGATATATTTGGTAGGCATTCGTTTCTATTGAGAATAACGTTCATCTAACTCAAAACAATTCTAGAGATAACTTAGAACACACAAAATATTTATACACGCAAAAAAACTTTGTCATAATATTTCTTTTCTAAACGCAGCAACACACGTACAGTTTTTTCTTAAGGTTTTGACGGCGCAGTTCAAGCTTTAATGTATTTGTTGAAGTGTATGATAACGACCTTTAAGAATCCATTTCACTAGTTTGAAAAAGTAGCAAAATAAACTTTCGGCGTTTAACGTTTTATGTACAACTGGCTAGGTATTTTTACACAAATGAAGAAGGAAATTAAAGATAAAGGATTATACTATATCCGTATTGTAGCACACTTTTAGACATCTTCTTTATTTTTAAGATTTTGATGGTCAAACATCAACAAAATATTTCTTTTTTTAGTTTCTAGTTTCGACTAAATTTTCTCGAAAATAAAGACATAATTTAATATTCCGTTACAATATGGAGATAGATTGAAGTTTTGTGATTACAGAGATATATAATTATGTATAATAACAAATTGCTCGCTATTTTATAGCAAAAAAAAGCCTTGCAAACCTTAATCAAGCCTTAATCAAAGCAAGTGTGTTTGGAATTTTAGGTATGACTTAACACGACAGAATCGGGCCAAGCCTTAGGCAGATTTCTGAAATATAATATATATTTATTTATAATAAATAGCAGGTATTCGAGAATTTTATTCCCATCATCAGGACAGTTTGACTGAGTCAACTAGCAAAAACAACATCCTCTGCACAAGAAGGCTCTAAATCTAATACTAGCATCATATGACATTGGAATGACAACGACATTAACAACAACGACCTACCACCAACGTGGTACTTTATTAAACAGTCACTGTTTGATCGAACTCGAAACAACAATGTAGAAATTAGTCTTAGTAGATTTTAAAAATTTGTTTTTGTTAAAAAAAAGTAATGTTGTTGGATATGTATTCTAATATTTTATAAAGTAAATGTCCTTGTATTCCAATGTCACATGATGCTAGTTTTAAGGCCTTTTTGTGCAGAGGATGTTGTTTTTGCTAATTGACTCAATCAAACTGTCCTGATGATGGGAATCAAATTCTCGAAAGCTTGACAAATTTGAAAAAGTAGTTTTATTAGCCTGTGTGGTGATTATTGACTGCATCCTCACTTAAATTTTGAGTTTTTTTAATTTATAACATATATTTTTTTAAAAACCAAATAAAGATAATGAAAAACCTAATGA
This sequence comes from Sitophilus oryzae, assembly GCF_002938485.1. Classification (NCBI taxonomy): domain Eukaryota; kingdom Metazoa; phylum Arthropoda; class Insecta; order Coleoptera; family Curculionidae; genus Sitophilus; species Sitophilus oryzae. Next base: position 10,519,286 of record NW_022146254.1, read on the forward strand.
AAACTTAGTCAACGTTTTTCCCGAACCTAAATCCCAAGAAAGTCTAAAAAAAAATTAGAATATATATTTCCTTTGGCCACACACCCGCTTTACCCGACCCCTGAGAGCCATCCGAACAACTATAGCGTAATAGACGCTTAAGTTGTTTTTAACAAGGCATTGTCTCACTGTCTCCTCAATGAACAGCTCAGTAGATTGAAGCTAAGAAACAACGGCGAATGCAGATTCTGGAAAATAGGAAAACACTAGAACACCTCATCACTGAGTGTGCCGAGATGATAACCATACATGTTATAATCTTTGGTACGACTGATATCGGAGATGGAGAACAAACCTCTGTAAAATCATCACAGGCACTTGCTTTTGCCAAAGTCCTGTGTCTGTATGATGAGTTATAACTCTAGAACGCGAAACACAATAGATCTATAAGGTCGCGGTGATTAACTTCTTCTCTCCTATAAAATATAATCTAAAATCTAGTCTGGACTATTGTCATGCATAATATCAGTCTGTGTGTGGGTGATCCTCATTTAAACAAAATCCTCTCGGTCTCAACTACCTAGTTTTGCCCTGAGAAAAAACTATACGTGTGTGTCTACCTTAGAACTTGTCCCTTGTTATTTTTCATCGAATCCCTTCTAAGCGCCATCTCCTTTTGACGTTTCGTGACAACAAGAAAAAGTAATTTTATACTTTATATCCCGCCGCTAACTTTATTACCTTGAAGTTGTAAAGGGGAATCTGGCGCCGCCAACTTGTAACTTCTTCAATAAAAGTTTCGTGTTTCTTGACGGGTAGACGCCGAAAATATTATCATATTAGGAAAAAAAGTTCGCCGGGTTGATGTTCCGCTTCTTGATGTTCGTAAGAGCAGAGAAGTATAATATGGAGAAAGCAGACAACAAAAAATAATAGGTTAGAGGATTAATATAACTAAGATAGATTTGACAAAGATTTGTGTACAGGGTTAGGATGCTGTATGCAATAAAATATTTTGAAAATTAACCATATCAACCAATAGTACCATTATCAACTTTATTATTTTAAATGCACTTGCATTTTTTATTTGATGTTCCAAATATTATAAAATTATAGGTTTTAAAAGAGGATGATATACGGGGTGCATCTCAAACGTGGCCCACCCCTATAACTTTTATATTTTTTCAGATAAAAAAACGAGATTTGATTTGTTAGTATATGGCATAATAGTTTATGTCATATACTGATTGATAAGATTGATTGACGTATTCAGTTGTTTTCAGTCACTTCCTGTTTCAGCGGAAATTACTACAACTTTTGATTTTTAAGTGGCACACTGGGTATTTTTTACTTTATTTAATAGAAAATGACAGTCTGAATAAAATGACATATCATATGTCAACTTTTGATATTCTCGTTTTAAAAAATCGTATTTTAAATTTCAATCTAGAGTACAATGGCTGTATTAAAAACACTAATTTTTAATCTATGAGCCTTTGGAAAATAGATTTGATCATCTAATGTTTGTCGTGTCTTGTCATGACCGTTTAAAAGATGTCCAAATCGTATTTTTAATCATATTTCAATTTCTTCAAATGGAACAAGGGAGGCTCATTACCATATTTGGAAAAAGCGGTACGAGTAATTTGGTACCACACATTTACTAATAATTTGTAGTAATAAATAGTCGTTTAGTTTATGACCATGGCACTCTAAATTTAAATTTATTTTTTTTTATAATAAATTAATTATGTCAAAAGTTGACATATATGATATGTCATTCTAATCAGAGTGTCATTTTCTATCGAATAGAGGGTGCCATTTAAAAATCAAAAGTTGTAATAATTCCGTTGAAACAGGAAATCACCGAAAAAAATTGAATACGTCAGTAAATCCTGATTTATGTCGTATACTAACATAAAAAATCTCGCTTATTTATAAAGAAAAAAAGTTATAGGGGTGAGCCACTTTTGAGACGCACCCGGTATAAGTTAAATAATTTAGTTACACATGTCTTAAAAAGTTCACTACATTCCACTACATATTGCTTAAAAAATCATCAAAATCGGCCCACTAGAACAAAATATATTAAACTTTGAAAGACATGAAAATTTTAAGATGTCCATTTTTCCTGTCGATCAGTGTAAATTAAATAGATACATAGATATACAAAAAAAAATTGTATTATATGAAGCGAATGTTTTTACAACAAACAAAATGAAGCATAAAATATCTTCCACTATTTTTGTCCGCCTATATTCCCCAATTAATTCCTCATACCCATTTTTTCCTCTCCTTCCCATTATAGAAAAGAATTTAAGCGTAACGAAAATCGAGGCGAGAAAAAGTCAATTTCTCACACATCATAAACTGTTCCGATGTCCAACGAGCCGCGACGAATAATATTATTTCGTAACGATTCCGATATCATCCAGTCACTTCGCAGGCCGTAGTTTTGTTGCTGGCGGGGTGCCATCTCACACAATCCGAGTGCGAACGCGCTTGGAGTTTTACGGTCCATCGCACGTCTTAAATACTTTTTGAAATTTCTTATAATGGCACTGCGGAGGGACTATCTAGAACTAGAGTTTGTTTTGTAATTGGTATAGAAAAGCTTACATGTTTAATTCTATTATTGAATACCAGTAGACATTAGACCATATTTAAAAAAAAATGGTATAATGACATATATTAATGGTGGGATCCTGGAATCTACATAAACATAATCCCAAACTGCAGTAAAAGTCGCCTATTCCTATATAAAATTCACTATAAATTACGTTACTGCAGCAAAATCCGTCTTATCCACTTATATTTGCTTTTTATTGCCATTATTGTTACAAATCCCGCATTTTTTTCATAAGCTTTTTACACAAGTATAATATTACTACTGACATCTTGTCAAATCCTTACTTAATTTTAATAAAATAGTATATTTAATAGGTGAAGTATAAGTTACGATGCAAATACCGTATAGTCGAAAAAAAAACTGCGTCCACTGGCTAGGAAATGATGATCGATAACATTTCCCATAAATATTAACATATAAAATATAGCGTTCTTCATTTCATTGCCAATATGCATCATATTGCAACAAAACCCGCCTTATCCGAATTATATTATATATTTTTTTTTGTTTAAATAAATAAATAAATGCCTTTATTGTCAAAAAATTTTTCAATTTGTAGACGCAATGGGCACATTTTTTGGAAATTAACTCTTCAAACATTTACTAAAACAGTTTTTGCTTATCTCGAAACAACGTTTGTGGGATAAGACGGGGTTTGACGCCTTACATAGACACTAGATTACATTTTAGTTTGGTTTCGACTTTGACTTTTACAGATAAGAAACTAAAAGATTTTAGGATCTGCGTCTTCCTGTTCCTGTTCCTGCTCCTGTTCATGTTCCTGTTCCTGTTCCTGTTCCTGTTCCTGTTCCTGTTCCTGTTCCTGTTCCTGTTCCTGTTCCTGTTCCTGTTCCTGTTCCTGTTCCTGTTCCTGTTCCTGTTCCTGTTCCTGTTCCTGTTCCTGTTCCTGTTCCCGCTCCTGTTCCTGCTCCTGTTCCTGTTCCTGCTCCTGTTCCTGTTCCTGTTCCTGTTCCTGCTCCTGCTCCTGTTCCTCCTCCTGTTCCTGCTCCTGTTCCTGTTCCTGTTCCTGTTCCTGTTCCTGCTCCTGCTCCTGTTCCTGCTCCTGTTCCTGTTCCTGTTCCTGTTTCGTTCCTTCTATGTTATCCTGAACATCCATCGTTCCAGAGTATTGTATTCTTATTTTTATTTACTTTCTTGGACTATATCAATATTACCACTTCCTAAAAATCTCATTTCAGATATCAACGAACAAAGGATAAAAAAGTTTGTTTTATATACTTACTATCGGAAAATAAACTTGGGAAAATTTTCTCGATAAACATAAAACGCGTAAACGGGGCGTGCCGTCCGACTTGGCATAGACCCTTCGGAAAAATTCTATTATAAAAAACTTTTCCGGGATAAAGGAGGAAAAGATGTAGAGGGTAAACGTACTCGACGATACGTTAAACTGCCCTTAAACAAGACAGTTTTCCATTGTAAAGGATCCCCGGGAAAAGAATTTTGAATGCGTAAACAGTTTTATGCGGGGCTTTCTTTATCAGTTTGATATACGATATATCTAGATATTTTTGAAGAAAAAATAATCTATATACTTTATAGATAATTATCTGAAGAAATATCATCTGTCAGCTGGTTTAGTAGTTTCTTTATTGCGTTGTCTTTAGAAAAGTTGCCACGACTTGCATATTCTATTTGAATAAATTCATTCCATGATCAGGGAAGGAAATAATTTTCCACCTGGAAATAATTTACTATTATAAGTACATAATATATTATTATACAGAGTTATCTGAAAATTTTATTCGAGTAATTTCAGGGATGATTTTATCTAGAAAACATGAAAATTTCTGTATGGGCGGCTATTGATAATATTATGATTGGTGTATAAATAAATAAACGCTTGATTTAATTCTTATGTTTATAAATGTTCTTATGATTAGAACCGATGTTATATAAACCTGCCTTTAAATTTACTAAAAGATAGAATTCATGAATTTTGCATTCATCGTTTTATGTTGCATTAGTCTTAAAATTAATAATTATAATAATTATCGAAATAAAATTGGAAATTACTTACCCACAAAATCTTTCACGATTTCTTCGAGGTCCCACTCAATCAATAATCTTGTTTTTCTTCCATTATTACCTAATTACACATTTGACACAGTAAAATCAAAATCTATAATATACTTTTTAATATAGACTGGTTGTTTCTATATATTGTAATATATAGACTTTGGTAAAACAATCGAATTTCTTCAATATATTAATTAAACGTTTAAGACGATGCGAACGCTGTTAGATGAAAATAAATGACGCAGTGCCTAAAATCTTGACGAAAGGGCTGAAAGAAGTTACGATCTGTTTTAATTATATTTTTTGTTAAGCGTAAAAATAAATAGTCTCCATTATTCCGTATCACTATCTGGAGTAGCTAAGAACCTTGTCTAATTCAAACATTAATTTGTTAATATAACAAATTATTTTTTCGGACACATAAGTTATGTTTTTAGATTGCTAGCGTACTTTAAAACTTATTTAAGTTAAATAATTTCACAAACGCTCGTCTACAAGTTTTTTGATTGTTTTAAACAAGATAATGTCTTACTTTAATAAAACATTGTATTGAAACACAAACGATATAAAATAAATTTGAGCCAAATAAAAAAGTTTTCTGTCAGGTCTACACAAAAAGACAATAGTACAAAACAACACTTGTTTCAAAAGTTATTAGGTCCTATTTCGTTAAACTACACTATTAAAATTAATAAGCATAAACAAACGATTTATGTGTTTTTAATAATTAGTAAGTTGTATAGTCTAATTCAAATAAAGTTTAATTTAGGCGAGAAAATATTGTGTTAGATGAAAAAATGATTCTTGTGCATAATGTATCTAGTAAATTTTACTACTGCTTTATCTGAATCCAAAAATATACACATATAATTCAGTAAATTACTCATCAGATAATAAATCTTATCTAATGACACCAAGTTATTTTTTTCTGTGCATGAAATTAACCAGATATGTTTGAAAGAAGACACGACTTTTTTGCTCACGTAAATTACCAAATCTAAAAATTGAACGAACGACACTTTTTTGTTGTTCTATCTGAACGATAGCGATATTCTATGTCACGTAGGTGAAAGCAAAGAAGATTAAAAGACGAATCCGAAACGTGACAGGATCGTATTTATAGATTTCTTTCTCTGTCTCCTCTTACCGATGTCGCCTTTGTATTACGTCTGTAATCTTTTTTAAGGTATTTCATTTCTCGGGATTTTTCTATCGATAAACAGAAAAAAAAGGAAAAAACACAAGGATAAGTGGAAAGGGCGTCTGGTAAATTGATTTGTCATTTTTATTGGCAAAGGGCTTTAAAGGCGTTATTTTCGTATAATGTAGGATTGGAAGTGATTGTTTCCGTAAATGGAAGTGATTGGTCAGCAAATAAAGATTGTAATAAAAATAGACATATGCTTTCTTTCAAATACTGAAAGAAAAATACGGAATATTTTTGAAAAAAGTTCTGGAAAAAAAGTCACCAATGAAATAAGACACTCTTTCTTGTGTTATAACTCATCATGCAGTCTCAGGGCTTTGACAAAGGCCAGTATCTGAGACGGGGTTTCAGAGATTAGTTCTCCATCCCCGATATCAGTCGAACCAAAAGTTTCACTCAGTGCTTTTAATTTCTACGGTCATGTTCATATAGGTCCATCAGATCTGTCACCGATTTACCTTCAGTCTTGTTTGAGTATCCCATTCAGTTATTATTTAATTTCATCTTCAACAATTGCGTCAATATTTTCAACCAATTCATCAAATTGATGATTAATTCCACATATTCTGATGTTTTAATTTGAGATAAATAGACCATCATGTATGACGACACCAGTATACTATAAGTAGAATATTTACAGATATTCATCAATTTCTTTTTACCCTAGGAAGATTCAAAATATACAGGGTCCGGCAATAGTGCGTGGGGTATCTGTAGCTCCTAGAATAAAAAACTTGACAATTTTATTTCGGGAAAATATTTTAACTTCTACAGGGTGGCTCAAAAAGTGTGAGTGGATCGTGATCATTTTTTTTAAATGTACACATGAACTCTCCAGAAATCAAAACTATAATAGGTATTTACTTTAGATGGTCTATCCATACTTTAATATAAATATCGTAATCTTAAATCATACAAGGTGTTGGTATAAACAATATCTAAGTATCAGAACAAAGCACTGTTCATTAAAATGTTGTATCCTATGTTATAGGGCTTGTTTCTCTCTACAATTTCCTGTTTCACAATGTACCGTTTGTGTCGGGGAACGGTTTATATTTTCATAGTTATCGATTTTCGAAAGAAATCAGTACATGTATATTATTTCATATATTTTTCATTTTATTGATTTTATGGAAAGCACTGTTCATTAAAATGTTGTATCCTATGTTATAGGGCTTGTTTCTCTCTACAATTTCCTGTCTCACAATGTACCGTTTGTGTCCGGGAAGGGTTCATAGTTTCATAGTTGTCGATTTTCGAAAGAAATCAGTACATGTATATTATTTCGTATATTTTTCATTTTATTGATTTTATGGAAAGCACTGTTCATTAAAATGTTGTATCCTATGTTGTAGGGCTTGTTTCTCTCTACAATTTCCTGTCTCACAATGTACCGTCTGTGTCGGGGAAGAAATCATAGTTTCATAGTTGTCGATTTTCGAAAGAAATCAGTACATGTATATTATTTCGTACATTCTTCATTTTATTGATTTTATGCAAAGCATTGTTCATTAAAATGTTGTATCCTATGTTATAGGGCTTCTTTCTCCCTACAATTTCCTGTCCTGTCAAGTGATACTATATTTGGTATTTACTTTAGATGGTCTGAACTTACTTTGTTATAAATATGGTTATCGTAAATCATACAGGATGTTAAAAATTCTACGCCAAACTTTCTAAAGAATAAAATAATTTTTCTTTGTTTCTTTTTAAATAGAACACCCTGTATTTTTTTAGATGGAGGGTTAAAAAATGAACATTTTTTGTATTTAGAGAATATAAATTTTTTTAATGGTTTGGCAGATACACGTAGTATTATTTCATATGGCTCTTGGTAAAATACTAGAGAAAAATCAACGGGTGACTTTAATAAAAATTTACTGTGGAAAATGACATATAAAATATAAAACCGCGAATATCTGCGAAACCATTAAACATTTTGAGATACTCTAATACAAAAGATGTTCATTTTTTAATTCTCCATCTATTGAAAAAATAATATACAGGGTGTTCCATTTAAAAAAACGAACTAGGTATATGATCTAAAGTAAATACCAAATATAGTAATATAGTTTTGATTTTAGTACAGTTCTTGTATTTTTAATAATTTTTATAAAAAAGGCTGAAAGATATATAATTTTTACTTATTAATATCTCTGAAATTATCAAAATATGTTTACTCGTATCTTAGGATTTTGTAAAGCGAACTAAAAGGAACCCAAAATGCAATAATGTACTTACAGAGTAATCTATTTAAAAAAAATCATCCATATCTACTGACACTTTTTTTTTCTGAAAACTTACAAAATGAATACATCCTAATACATAATCTAGGTTTGCATTTAAACAAAATTCCCAATTTTTTTTTATTCTAGGAGCTACAGATGCCTCTATTTTAAATGAATTGTCTCCTATATTAATAATAGTCCTAAATTCGATGTAATATTTTTCCCAATTCTGTATATTCTAATTTACGATACAGAAAATGAATTTATTTTATTTTTGGCGTACTATCGATAAGCGACTACAACCTCAAGAACGTATTATTCAAAACCCTATCAATAAATTACAAGTTAATTAATCTATAAAATCCCTATTACCTTCCACTACATCTCCGTATCTTAACTATAATTAACACTGCCTTGAATTTAACGATCTTCACCGGTAAAACAACCACAACTTTTGCAATAAAATCTCCATCTCCAAGCCGAGCTTTCTTTTCCAATGTACCTTTCCTTATCTTATTTGACGTTTTTTCTCGAATATTCGATAAAGAAATTGACAGGAAGAGGCTGAATTGTACTAAAAATAGTACGATGGCTTTTAACAGTTGTACTAATGAATACAGACGAGGCAGAATAAGGAAAATAGATAAACTAAGCTTTGCAGATTGAAGTTATTGAGGAAATAGAGATTAAAGAATTGTATAAAAATGGTGCTAAATGTACGCGTTTTGTTGGCGGCTGTTGATTATATTCAGAACATGAAATAAATTAATGATTATTTTATTACTATGTAGGTAGCCGTTGAAAATAAATGTATAAATTTGTATTGAAGTTTTATTAGTATTCCGGTTGTTTTACGATTGACAAAGGTTAAAACTGATTTTTTGAATTCATTTATGGATCAATAAAATTGAGATAGATATTTTTATTGATTTAGGTACAGGTTTGATTAGGAAGTTTTACGAAATTTTGAATAGATAGGATGTACTATAAATAATAGCTTCACCATCTTCAGTAAATTTTGGAACTTTTTTGTTAGAACCATTTTCCTCTATCTGCTAAAATAAAGTGGTGGGGAAAGGTTAGATCTGTTTTCATGTAAATGTTAATAACTCCGGACTGAATGAACCGGAATCCAACAAACGAGAGCTCGTTTAAAAAAAACGTTTCTTACTCTATGTTATATAAACAATAATAATAAGCTTTTGAACGTAGACGCTAGGAGGAGCTATCTTACAATTTAGCAATTATTACTAGCGATGGGAACTATCGAATGAATTAGACTATCGAATGGTTACTGAATGAATGATTTCAACTATCGAATGGTTTTATTCGAATAAAATCATTCATTCATTTGTATACTAAAGCATATGTGACAACTTCGCCGTGCGACTAAATGGTTATCGTTGAGCCACGACTATCGAATGCTTTTGATAAATGAAATTTAGTATTCGTTTGATTTTTGTATGCGTCAGTGCATTATTAGTTCTTCCAAATTTTTATAACTTCGCCTTATAAATACTGTGCTATTTTTGCGTTTATTAAAATATTTAAAATACCAAAATAGTAGTTTTTTTTAATTGACGATTGTGTGCGTGTGCCGGTGGTCAAAATTTTTCCGAAAATTTGTGTGATTTTCCGTAGTCCGATCTTTCAATTATTTAATTTTATATGGTATATGGTCTATTTTTTAATGGGAAATTTTGAGAAGTAGCAATTTTCAAGAGATATGAGATGAACTTACAATTAATTTTAAAAATACATATTTGTATTTTAGATGTTTTAATAATATGAATTAATTGAACTTAATAATCATATTTAAGTAATGTAGTTAAGTAAATCGTTATCGAACTCGAACTATGGTGTGAGAAAATTAAATTGTTAAAAGTTTTACAAGTGCCATTTAAAAAAAAAAGTTAACGATGTTCGTATTTTGTTGAGGTTGTTTATGCTAATTCTCTTACATGTAGTTTTTTGCAGAAGAAATATTTTATTTATTTTTTAAAGTAAATGCCAGTAAAAGTAAATATTATTTTTAAATAGCAATTTAAAGTACCTAATATAAATAATTTTGATTTCCAATTTTTTATTTTTATTTTCCTTCCATTACATTGCATGCTTAGAAAATTAATAAATGTTTATGTTTCATGATTTTAAAATTTGTTGTTAATATCACAAATTAGTTCTGTAATTATTATTATTTAATAAACCAACGTTGCCAAAAAATTTAGAGACTATTATTTTTAAATAGTATCTAATATAAATAATTTTGACTTTTAATTTGTTGTTTACATTTTGCTAATACTTACAAAAAAATATATTAAATGATTTTAAATTTTGTTCTTAATAGGTACAACAATTTTATTTATTACTGTTATTATTATTTTTTTAAATAAACCAGTCTTTGCTTAAAAATATTAAAAATCATTTTCCTACATCCAAAATAAAAAGTATTATTTCAGCGTAACAACAGAATATTAATAAAAAAATGAAAAATATATAGACATACAATCTAATATATTCAAAAGAGACATACAATAAAACAATATTCTTTGCTAATACCAATATATGGCAACAGCGCCCTTCATAATGTATTTTTCTGTGTAAATACTAGCACCTAAATAAAAAAAAATAATGTGTCCTTATCTTTACTCCGCAAAAAATCAAAGATGCCGGCTTCTTTCATAGCATTGCCACCGACCGCTGTCCGGTTTCTCGGAAAGAAACATACGTCGCCAGGCGACAACTAAAATCCAGTTAATATTTTATTATAATCGATCCTGACGAATAAATGAATTTTATAAATGAATGAATTTTATAAATGAATGGTTTTTGCTGCCGAATTACTAGAATACAATATTTCAAGGCAGATGACGCATCTATTCGATAATTTTTATTCGAATAGTTTTCAACGAATGTTTTCTTACTAGCTATCGAATTATTCGAATGAATTGCAACTATCGAATGTTTCGATAGTATTCATTCGATAGTTCCCACTACTAATTATTACGCGGTTTTTCAAAAAAATTAAATACGATAGTGTATGTAATTTCAGCTGATAGTAAAGAGTAATAAAAGTCAGCAAAAACCGCCTCTTGATATCCTTTTTCATACCAAAGTTATTAGCAAAATTATAAAAAATACGAAAAAATAAACCCTTAATTACGTTATTTTTCTAATATGGTATCACTAGCCATAATTACACTAAGCACGGTATCATTATCATAATACATTTTAATCGGGAAAATTTAATAGACGATAGAACTTAGCAAAAATAAAACAAAAAGTTCATATCAACTTGTTAGATTTAGAGCTTCCTTTTCGAGATACAGGGTGTTAAAGTTACTTAAAAAAGAATAAAAATTAAGATATTTGAAAAACTATTTACTCGATTTTGATATAACTTGACCCGTTTATGATACTTACTATGGGACTTAATTTGATGTAATTAGATTTAAGTTTAATGGCCAGGAATGGTGGGGCATCACTGTTAAATTATTTTAAAGAAAAAAATAGGCACGCCACTGTTTTTTTAGAAGTTTAATATTATTTTTGGATTTAGTAATTAAAAATATAATTTTTTTGTCTCCTGACTTTTTTGTCTATCTTGCTTACTTCTTGCGAAAAAAATTAAATTCTAATTGGTAATTAATATTATAATTGGTATTCTAATGGTACCCTGTATCTCGACAAGGAAGCTTTAAATCTTACGAGTTGAACTTTTTGTTTTATTTTTGCAAGTTTTATCGTCTATTAAATTTTCCCGATTAAAATCTGAGACACTATAGAGCAAGAAACGCTCTTTAAAACAAGCACTCGTTTGTTGAATTCCTTTTATCCAATTCGGAGTAATTAATATTTAAATAAAAACTGATCTAACCTTCCCCCACCACTTTATTTTAGCAGATAGGGGAAAATGGTTCTAACAAAAAATATTCAAAATTTACGGGAGATTATTAATCTATTATTTATAGTATACCACTACCACTTACTTAGGCAAAATTGTGTAAAAACTCAATTTCCTTATTTTTTTATAGCAGTTGCACCCTCTAGCGGCCATTCTATCGACCTTGAAAATAATTTCCAGCAATTTCTCATGACCTCTTTAGTTATAAATAATTTTTCCGCAGGCCCTACGGCTAATACTTTCTGAGATACAGCCGAGAGCTCTTCTTAGTGAGATACCCTGTATAATACTCGATGTCATTCTTATTTAAATACGTGATATATTACGCCTAAAATATATAAATCCCTATAAAAGAACGAAAAGCATCAGCAAGAGATAGTGAAAGACGCACACCGACAAATTCACGGCATCCCAACAATAAATTAGTATTTCGGAGGAAGATATTTATTGGTTCTTAAGCGGCTTACGCAGACAAATTATAAAGCTTAACTTTAGGCCTGCCGGTTTGTCTTGCTGTCCCTGCTACTGGTCAGCAAGACGATCTTCTAAGGAACCGATCTCTAACAGAGTGGAGATTAAGATCTAAGTTAAGGCTTGACCGTCTTCTCCTTGATGGCTTGAATAGCTTGTTAACTTTATTAGAAAGATTTACACCGCAGCTTGTGTTGTTGATTTATCATTTCATTCTGAAGTAAAGCTACTTATAATTTTGATACTTTTGTCTCAGGATTTTTTTAAAAGTTAATATCTGAGACGGTTATATATAGGTCAGTTTTCCATCTCGAATATCAGTCACACCAAAGTCTATGGCACGAGTGGCTGTCGTCTCGGCGCACTTAGTGATGAGGTGTTCTGGTGTTTCCCCATTTTCCCCACAGAATTTGCATTCACCGTTGATTCTTAGCTTTAATCAACTGAGGTGTTCAATGAGAACACAGTGAAAATCCCGTGAATGCTTTGAAGCTGCAATCCGAAGAATGCTTTACTTAAATAAAGGAAAATTAGTATTTTAATAAAACACGCTTTTAGATGTATCAAAATATTCATAGAAACCCGAAGTGTTTCTGTTTCAGCAGCGAAATCAAACTTAGAATCGTCTTTTTCCTGTTAATTTGATGCCTATAATTAACTAAACCACCACCGTTCTCTTTTCCTCCATCCTCAATCTCTTCCGTCTTCTCAACCAATAAGAGGATCCCCGAAGAAGACGATCCCGGGGAATGTTTAAATTATTTGCGACGTTGTTTGTGTTTCCTTTGCATTTAATTTACCAAAGTCAACACGGCCGAGTCGCCGATTCCGTTGCGTTGCCAGTTGGAACAACAATCGGCGGGCCCGCGGGCTACAACGACTCCCTCGCTGATTTATTCGCTGCGGGGTATTTAATACACGCCGCCGCCATGTTGTTCGACGTGTAAACGACGTCTTACATTTTATAATTGTCGATATTTACATTGCGGGGCCTTGGGATTACCTCAGAGTAACGAAAGACTTAAGCATTTTTCGTTATCTTAAAGACTTGATTGGTTAAATGTAGATGTAAGTTGTATAGGAAGTGAGAAATTAATCAACGCGACCTTATAGATCTATTGTGTTCCCCCTTTTTTAAAATGATCTATTGTGTTCCCCCTTTTTCCCCCTGAGTTAAAACTCATCATACAGTATCAGGGCTTTGCCAAAAGCCAGTATTTGAGATTCCAGTTGCAAATGTTAGTTTTCCGACTCCCGTCGTATCAAAGATTACGGCACGAATGGTTGTCGTCTCAGAGCACTCAATAATGATGTGTTCCGATGTTTCCTCATTTTCCCTACAGAATCTGCATTCGCCGTTGTTTCTTAGGTTCAGTCTACTGAGGTGTTCAGTGAGGAGACAGTGTCCTGTTAAAAAAACTGTCAATCCAAGTCCTGAAAAATTCCTTCCAGGTTTCAGATGGAGTCTTCCAGGTTCTTGAGTCCTGCTTTAAGTAGGTTTCCACTTGGAAAGCAGAACGGTTCTGGTCTAGTAACTTTTTTTTTGGTGAGGAGTGGTAAAAAAAATGATAAGCGAGTGCACGTCTCCGTGTTTCCTACTCGTCCAGTCTTCAACGTTGTGGATTAACTTTCTAGTCCACCTTCCCTACTCCTCTTGCCATTTTTGATAGGTTTGTCGTTTTTGTCGTTTTTTCACCTCATCGGTAATCTCTGCCTTAACATACAACTCTCGCTTTTCCTCAGCTACTAAATGCAGCGGGATCAGCCCAGCTATAACCAACACGGCATCTGTTGTTATCGTACGATACGCTGAACAGATTAGGGCTATTTTTCTCTGTGTGGAAAACAACTATCTATCTGAAATCTTCTGATCCGTTGGAATTTCATATTCTCGGCCCATACAGGAGCGCCGGCACCGTATAGATTATATTTTGCATTGATACCGCAAGAACTTTGGTTGGAACTCCACTTAGTCCAGTTAATGGAGTGTTCGGTGATTTTCTAGATAGATCGTTGTTCTTGCTTTGATATATTGTTTTTCATTACCTTCGATCCCTTGCTGGGCTAACACCCCGAGTAGGAGAACTTAATTTTCTTTGCTTATTTTGTTCAGTTTCTCTAGGCATTCTTTAACCAACTTCGAATTGATGCTTACTGAGTTTAGGTTAATTCTCACTATACCTTCCGTTTCCATTCCATATAGATTCCATATCCGTTCCGTATTTTTTATTGTATTGACGCTGTACCTAAGCTTCCGTTCCATATCAGTTCCATACTTTTTATTGTACAATTTATATCATTACGAAAGTTTTATTTTAAAAATTTGTATCTCTTGAAAAAGATTTAGATTTAATTCAGAGAGGAAATAATAAATAAATATCAACAAAATTTTAACAGAGCTAGTACAAATGTAAGAAGTTGGCAACGCTGTTTCAGGTACGCTTCAGTCCATCCGCCAAAAAATGTATGGAAGTAAAGGATATGTGTATAGTGTGCATTGTCCTATTCATTTACATGATATAATATTCTATGTAAACGGAAAGGAAACGGAATGAAGCTGACATGGAAGGTATAGTCAGAATCAACCTATTATCGCTCTTGAATATCGGATAAGATGTCGATAAATGTTATATTTCGATAGCATAGATTTCGGAAAGTACTTAGTTTTCGGCCCAAATACACCCTTAATGATGTCCAGAGCCTCCCAGAATACCGAATGCCTAACGAATTTTTATTTTAGTGGCTCGCAAATACTTAGAACTCTTCAAAATATGAAAAGTATATACTCTCTAAAGAAACTTTACTAAGGATTAAAAAGGGCATTGCCCTCAAGCTCCGCAACTGAACCCGATTTTGTCACATCGATTTATCGCAGACATTCTGGCAAATATATTTTAAATAAATAGTTCCTAAGACTCATTTGCCGAACGGCGCGGCGTCTTCGCTTGCACAGTCGTCAGGCGACACTGCAGAATGGCGATATTTCCAAATGACTATTTGAGAACGAAAGAAGAATAGACGTCATTTATATCCAGCTAAGGCTAGGCCCTATTTCAAATTGCAGAAGAAAAAAAAATCAATTCCCAGTTTAGCATTTCCTCAAAGAAAGAAACGAACTTTATATTAAATTTATTTAAAACTATATTCATCTACATTTTGGTAGCTATAGTAAGATATCTGTAGCAATTTCAAGTTCAACGATAAGAAACAATTGAACAAAATTTTCGACTTGGTTTAAATCTGAACTAAAGAACAAAAGTAAGTAGTAAAAGAAAAAAAAAAGAAAAAAAAGAAAAAAAGAAAAGAAGAAAAGAAGAAAAGAAGAAAAGAAGAAAAGAAGAAAAGAAGAAAAGAAGAAAAGAAGAAAAGAAGAAAAGAAGAAAGGAAGAAAAGAAGAAAAGAAGAAAAAGTAAAAAGGAAAAGGAAAAGGAAAAGGAAAAGGAAAAGGAAAAGGAAAAGGAAAAGGAAAAGGAAAAGGAAAAGGAAAAGGAAAAGGAAAAGGAAAAGGAAAAGGAAAAGGAAAAGGAAAAGGAAAAGGAAAAGGAAAAGGAAAAGGAAAAGGAAAAGGAAAAGGAAAAGGAAAAGGAAAAGGAAAAGGAAAAGGAAAAGGAAAAGGAAAAGGAAAAGGAAAAGGAAAAGGAAAAGGAAAAGGAAAAGGAAAAGAAAAAGAAAAGAAAAAGAAAAAGAAAAAGAAAAAGAAAAAGAAAAAGAAAAAGAAAAAGAAAAAGAAAAAGAAAAAGAAAAAGAAAAAGAAAAAGAAAAAGAAACAGGAAAAGAAAAAGGAAAAGAAAAATAAAAAGGACCTCATTTTTGTACCTAATAATGAAAATATTCAAAATATTTCCATTCTTCACTTTACCTCTATTATTTATATTCAGGTATGCTTCTCACGTCCGAACCACACAAGAGACGACCGTTATTAAATATTTAAATTCTATTTGTCCGGCTATGTAATTTAACAAATTAATATTTACTGTACACAACACATATTTTAATGAGCAGAAAATTTAATAGCAATGTAAAATGCAAATTAATTTAGTCGCTTTTAATATTTGAACCCTCGTAATTAGGGTTTAATTCCATCAAATTGTGTTTTATTTGTGCGGACGTGTTGAAAATTTAAAGCTGCCAACTAAAAGAAAATCTATCAGTTTTTTACTTGACTGATGACAATGATGTCAAGTATGGAAACTTGCTTGAAATTGCTATAAAAGATTTGTACGATAAATAAACAAAATTGTTTACTTAAAAAAAACGAAGAAAAATTATTTTATATTTTACATCTTTAGCTTAGAATTTTGAACATCCTGTATGATTTACGATTACCATTTTTATAGCAAAGTATGTAGCAACCATCTAAAGTAAATAACTAGTACAGTTTTGATTTCAGGGCAGCTCCTGTATTTTTAATAATTTTTTTAAAGTTGAAAGGCTGAAAAAAATATATTTTTTATTTATTTATTAATTATATCTCTGAAAATATCTTAATATATTTACTCATATCTTAGGATTATGAAAAGTGATCTGAAAGGAAGCCAAAAATGCCATATTAAATAAAAATATTTTCCTGAAATACATCCTAGTACATACTTTAGTTTCGCACTTACAAAAAAAAATCCCAAGTTTTTTATTCTAGGAGCTACAGATACCCGACGCACTATTGCCGGACCCTGTATATTTTTAATATTATGTCGTGGTTTATGAGAATGAAATTTCGAAGATGGATGGGAATACCCCACCAGAAAAAAAAACGCAATTCAAATTCTCCGGTATAAAAATATTAATTATTATGGAGATTAGGGTAATTGTTAATTTTGAATATTAATATAAAAAGCGCGATCTTCTGCCGGCCACCTGTCTCTGACAATGATGGAGTGATAATGTTGAAAAGAATTTTTTATTGTTCATCTGCATAATATTTGAAAAATTTAATCATAACTCCCGGTTCCTTTACTTCCATATCTCTCGCTCTCTGTCTCTTTTTTTCTCTTTGTCTCTTTTAATTGAAACTTTATATCAAAATCTAGTCAAATATTGCTAATATCTATTAGGTATTCAACAATTCTTGGAGTAAGCCCGCTTCTGAACTTTGCTGTTGTAATAGCGTTACAATATGCCGCGTGTGTGACATTCTCGCCCGAAATCAGTTCAAATTCTAGTATGTTCGAAATAGTTTGAGCCTAACTTTCTGCAGGCATGAGACGGTTAATTTGGAAGTCTATTAACTCAGCAGCGAAGATATTTCGAAACAATACAGATTGCTTCTTATCCACTACTATTAAAACTTTATCTTAAATATGAATGAAATTGAACTAATTCTTCTTTTTCTGATTCATTATTAGAAGATTCTATAGGGTCCGGCATCTGTAGCTCCAAAAATAAAAAGCTAGGAATTTTGTTTAAGTACAAACCTAAAGTATGTACTAGGATGTAATTCAGGAAAGTAATTTAACCTCAAGAGGGTTGCTTAAAAAAGTATGAGTGGATAGGGATGATTTTTTTAAATGGAACACCCTGTATTGAAATTTTATCTTCCTTTTTGATTACTTTTCATAATCCTAAAATATTTTTAAATATGTTTCAGAGATATTAGTAAATAAATAATAAAAATATTTTTTCAGCCTTATAAAAAAAATATTAAAAATACTTTAGATCGTCTGTACTTACTTTGCTATAAATATTGTAATCTTAAGTCATACAGGGTGTTCAAAATTCTACTCCAAACATAAAAATTCTTTCTAAAACATAAAAAAATAATTTTTCTTCCTTATTTTTTAAATGCAATACCCTGTATAATATTTTTTAGTAGATGGGGAATTGAAAAATGAACCTTTTTTTGTATTTAGAGTATTTCAAAATTTTTAACTGGTTTGCAGATAGTGGCGGTGTTATTTCATATGGCTCTTTCAAGGGTAAAATACGAGAGAATAATCATTGGGGGGTTTTGATAAAAATGTTTACTGTGGAAAATGCCATATGAAATATAAAACCGCAAATATCTGCACATTTTAAAATACTCTACAACCTACACAATGTTTATTTTTTAATTCTCCATCTAATAAAAAAATATACAGAGTGTGGTATTAAAAAAAACAAAGAAAATATATTTTATATTTTAGAAGGTTTGGCTTAGAATTTGAACACCCTCTATGATTTAATATTACGATATTTATAACAAAGTAAGTAAATGCCAAACATAGTTTTGATTTCAGAACCGTGTTTGTATTTTTAATTTTTAATATTTTTTTTAAAAAGGGTGAAAAATATATATTTTTTATTTATTCATTAATCTCTCTGAAAGAAGCTCTGTTGCAAAGAAGTATTTTTCCAACAAAAAGATACTAATAATACTTTGTACAGGGTTCTATTTCCCCAAAAAAAACACACGTGTCAATCGCCACCCCGCCACCCTGATAAATAGGGTAGTCCCGGACTCGATAAAATTACAACCCGGAACATAAAAACGACATGGAATGGCGAAAATATTTTAATGGCATTAATAAAATGGGACAAACTGGAGTAATGGCGGAGGCATGTTCGGAAAACGGTTATTTATGTTGATAGATTACATACCGGTTTTTTGTTAGTTTTAGGAGAATACATAGGCGCCCTTCTTTATAGGTAAATAAAAACTAACAGTTTTTTTTATTGATTTACTTTTTCAATTGCTAATTTATTTTTTTTAATTATAAATTTATTATTTTTTTAAGTAGAGGGTGAAGGGTGTTTCTGCGCCAAGGGGAGCAGGCGGAGCAAAGAGCCGAAAATGACGTAAATCAGGTAAGAACGGTTAAAATACGCTAATAAACAAGAATAAACGGGTTTGAACCGCTTTAAACCGCTTTTTATAGGTTAAAACAACAGACCTGTTCATTTTTTGTTCAAAAATTTTTATTTCTATTTTAAAGCGGTTGTTTTGTTGTTTAAACCTGTTTATTCTTGTTTATTATTTACTATATAAAAAAATAATACACAGGGTGCATTTAAAAAAAGGAAAAAAAAATATTTTATACAGGTTGTTCACCGCATACGAGACGGAGTATTGTACCTAAACGATAAGATTTTTACAAATTGTAAGCTTTAGGTTCGTTGAAAATCTATTAGAGATACAATTTAAAAATAATTTTACAAGATACAGAGTTTCCCAAATAATTAAAAAACTTTATAGTTGTATTTTTTTAAATGGAACACGTTGTATTTTTCTATTTTCAGATTCTGAGATTGAAATAAAGGTAAATTTGATTAAGGTTTATCACACTTAAACGTTACTGTTTTTGAAATATTTTCTATTTTGTGACATTACAGTAAAAAATTTAAGGGTTCATTTCTCAAAGGGTATTAAAATTTTTAATTCTAACGTTAATGCCGTTTAAAGCTAGTAATTATTTAATATAAATTTTTACACACTCTCTATAAGATAGTATAATTTTTATAATTGCAACACAATAATTGATCAATAAATAATCTTCAGTAAATATTTAGTATTATAAATTTTGATACCCTCGGAGAAACGAAGCCTTAAAATTTTTACTGCAATTTCATAAAATTGAAAATATTTCAAAAACGGTAAGGTTTAAGTGTGATAAACCTTAATCAAATTTACCTTTATTTCAATCGTAGAACCAAAAAGTAGAATAATATACAGGATGTTCGATTTAAAAAAATACAACTGTAATATTTTTTACTTATTTGGGACACTCTGTATCTTGTAAAAATATTTTTAAATTTTAGCTCTAATAGTCCTTCAACGAACCCAAAACTTACAATTTGTAAAAACCTAGTCGTTTAGCTTCAATACTCCGTGTTGTATGTGGTGAACAACCCTGTATTTTGGAAAGTTTGGCGTAGAATTTTGAACACCCTGTATGATTTAAGATTACGATATTTATAGCAAAGTAAGTACTAACTATCTAAAGTAAAAGCCTAATATAGTTTTGATTTCGGGACAGTTCTTGTATTTTTAATTTTTTTTTTAAAAGGCTGAACAAAATATTTTTATTATTTATTTACTAATCTCTCTGAAACTATCAAAACCTATTTAAAAATATCTTAGGATTATGTAAAGTAATCAGACAGGAAGCCAAAAATGCAATAATATACAGGGTGTTCCGTTTAAAAAAAGCATCACAATCCACTCACGTCAAGTTCCTAAGAGTTGCACAAATAAATATCCTTTTTAAAATATTATTATAATCAACCCTGTATATTGTCAGACCATTTTAAATAACAGTTCATTATAACTCGCGAAAAAAATCATTTTTAAGTACTTTAAATGCAATGTTAGATAAATAAAGACACGTGTGTTTCGTCACCGTAGTCACAAAGGCACTGAATTTTAAAATATCTTTTCTTCTTTTTTTTTTGCTTGTGTAGTTTAAATTACTGATCACCAATTTCGTCGAGTTACTCTCCGTGAAATCTGGCAGGTATTCCGTGGGTAATTACAGTCATTAACACGTATGAAAAGACACCACCGACCAAGGCAAGAAAGAAACAGGACGAAAACGAAACAAGAAATGAGGCATTTTCGAACGAGTGCATCGACAGAGAGGAAAGGAGGAATAAAAATAAAAGATGTCTGCGTCTGGAACGTGACGAAAAGGCTACCAAACCGATTTGGACACGTATAATAAACCGATAAAGCAGAACGTGGTTGGTGTTTTTTTGTTTTGAGTCGATAGAGAATGGGATATTTTGGCTATAGAGCCTTGTAAAATTACGTCTTCGATATACGAATTCGTATATTGTTGGAGTCAGATGCCGAATTTTTGCCAATGTCCAAAATAAATAGACGTATGGCGATTTGTCCATACTAAACTTGCCAGGGGGTTAATCTTTTTTTGGTATAATATAACAACAAAAGATTAACACCCTCCGCATAGAAGTTGAAACCAATGCAATCAAAACTCTTCCGCGTAACTTTGTGGATATAGGTAGGTATATTTAATTATAATCGCCATATGTCTAATTTTCAGCATCTGCCTCCAACATATACACTCAGATGCAAAAAACAAGAAACGGAGAGTGTGTAAGTGTTCTATTATTGTTATTTTTAGCCCTATTTTCATGAATTTTTTAGCAAACTGTATATAATTATATCAACTTTAATTCGTAAACTGAGTTTTTTATAAACTTCAGTATTTGACTTATTATACAGGTTTAAACGAGGGGTTGTTTTTTTACCTCAACTTTAACACCCTGTGCAACAATTTCGTGTGTAAATTTTCCTAAAATATAATTTTATGGTCAGAACCATGTCTCCTGAGCATTTTATTTTTTGGATCACGTCAATACACGCCTTGGTTAATTTATAATGAACTTGCCACCAACCAATTTGTAATTTTTTTAATTATCATTTCTTTTTGAAGTAATTTTTCAAAATGACAAGGCGGCTTTGGTCATTATTGTGAACTATATACTACTATGAACTATGAACTGCCCATTGCGTTCGACGTTTTGGAAATCCTTGGTAGGAAGTTTAGAGGTCGCGAAGCTGTATCAGCTTCATTAAATGAATTTCGCTTGTTTCTTAAAGAAGAATGGAAAAGCATAACGCAATATGATATAATAAATCATATTGCGTTATGCTTGCATATTATGCAGCCTCAATAACAGTATGAACGGACGTATACAGGCAGTTGTAGCAGCCAAGGGAGGCAATACAAAGTATTAGGGTATTTTTACAACTTTTGTTCTGATTGTATATTTGAGTATTACAGATGTATTCATTAATATCGTTAGTTCTGTTATCGTTATGAATGTTTATTGAAACCAAGACTGTATCGTTAGTCTTTAACGTTTTTTTTTAATTTAGTATAGAGTATCCAATGCAGCGTAATGCGACGTTAAGACAATGGTCACCAAAACAATCTCGTCATATTAAAAAATTATATCAAAAACTAATTATAGGTAATTGAAAAAATTGCAAATTGATCATGATCAGTTCATTTCGCTCCTAAAAATTAACCAAAGCATGTATTGGCATGAATCAAAAAACAAAATGCTCAAAATTTACACACGAAATTATTGCACAGGGTGTTTTAAAGTTAAGGTAAAAAAACAACCCACCGGTTAAAAGTTTATAAAAAAAAACTGCAACCTAATTTACGACTTAAATAACTTAATAACTGATATAATACAGTTTGCTAAAAAATTCATGAAAATAGGGCTAAAAATCCGACCAAAAATTTCTCCGTTGTGTTTTTTTGCATTTGAGTGTAGTTATTTTCTTAAAAAAAAGATAAAATAATAAAGAGAATGCGCTTATAAAAAATTATTATTTATTTCACATTTCTCCCTTTCTTTCACGTATAACAATATTCAAATTAACTCACCATCTAAGTAATGTATCAAGCTGGTTCCTACATCAAACGATGTGGTTCTTTCGACGACCATCCTGCATTTCAATGACTTAATTTTCCATATGCACGTCCCAAAGCTCACCGTTTCCTGCGTTCGTTCTGTTCAAGTACCATCGTGCGGTAGGCTGTCACAATCAAAGCGGCAAGTTAATATTCAATTTTAATAGACGCCTATAGAGGGCGTCAATGGATTGTTAATAAACGAACTAATGATGTGTGCCGCGGTAGCAGGAAGTACTACCTTTATTGGATACACTACCAGCAAATTAATGAGCTTCATTTGATGGAGATTAGAAAGAGAAATATTTTTTATGAAGTTATTTATTTTATAAACGATAAAAGGACGAATTTTATTTGCATAAATAGTTTTGATGAAAAGCACTGTTCATTAAAATGTTGTATCCTATGTTATAGGGCTTGTTTCTCTCTACAATTTCCTGTTTCACAATGTACCGTTTGTGTCCGGGAAGGGTTCATAGTTTCATAGTTGTCGATTTTCGAAAGAAATTAGTACATGTATATTATTTCGTATATTTTTCATTTTATTGATTTTATGGAAAGCACTGTTCATTAAAATGTTGTATCCTATGTTATAGGGCTTGTTTCTCTCTACAATTTCCTGTTTTACAATGTACCGTTTGTGTCCGGGAAGGGTTCATAGTTTCATAGTTGTCGATTTTCGAAAGAAATCAGTACATGTATATGATTTCGTATATTTTTCATTTTATTGATTTTATGGAAAGAAAGCACTGTTCATTAAAATGTTGTATCCTATGTTATAGGGCTTGTTTCTCTCTACAATTTCCTGTTTCACAATGTACCGTTTGTGTCCGGGAAGGGTTCATAGTTTCATAGTTGTCGATTTTCGAAAGAAATTAGTACATGTATATTATTTCGTATATTTTTCATTTTATTGATTTTATGGAAAACACTGTTCATTAAAATGTTGTATCCTATGTTATAGGGCTTGTTTCTTGTTTCTCTCTACAATTTCCTGTTTCACAATGTACCGTTTGTGTCCAGGAAGGGTTCATAATTTCATAGTTGTCGATTTTCGAAAGAAATCAGTACATGTATATTATTTCGTATATTATTCATTAGTGAGTTTTGTTGATGTAAATAATAACTGTTTATATATTTATAATTAGTTTATTTTTGTTTTCTAAAATATTTTGATTAAAAGAAAATATATAAAAGTGGGCAACGCTGTGCCGGTCAAGCTTAATCACGTGACTAAAAGTTTATTTGGTACGAACTGTAGGTATATACATACGTGTGTTAGTCTTTGTTTTATAAAATAACAATACATATTCATATAAATAATTTAACCTATATTATTTCGAATTTCTATAATCATTTCAAAAGTTTTATTATATACTATTTGAAAACTGTTTTCAATTAACTTTTTGTTTTTAAAATATTTGCCGTTACATTGAAAAGTCTTTTGTTAAATTAAAATACACGCAACGCCCCCTGGCGTCGTTCCTACGTTTCGTTTGTTGTTTTATTGACAAGCGACCTGGTAAATTTGTAAAGTTTAGTTTTATTAGTTTAAAAGTTGGAGTTAACTTGTACGGCAACGTAGTTAAGCTAGGCATTACGTATAGAAAGAACACGCAAACATGACTGGAGGGCATTAAGCATTTATAAGCGAAGGTAAACAAACGCAAAAAGGCACTATGTCGTTTACTATTTATTTAAATTGCAGTTTTCGGTAAGAGTATTTACAAAAGACTACCGTATGTTCTTTAGTGGATGTATAGGGTGGGTCAAATTCGACGCTTTTAAATGGAAACACCCTTTTCTATAGGAGATAGACGAAAACTAATATCGCTGTCTGGAGCTCAATTTTCATCAAAAACATGATGGTGAAAACCGCACATCAATATCTGTTACCGTTTCGGAGTTACGGGGTGTTTTTCAAAAATGTGCATTATTAACAAATCGCTGTAACTTTTTTACTATGGAAAATTTTGTATTTTTATGAAAACATTTCCAAAGCACCTTTTTCCGTAGAATTTAATTGTTTAAGTATATATTTTTTTAAATTAATAATTTAAGAGTTATCAACAAAAAATTGATTTTTTATTTGGGACACCCTCTATATTTTTAATTAACTGAAAAGAATTTAAAATTACCTTTCCAAAAATATAGCACACTTGATATTTTGTTATAATCCCCTTCGAAATACAGAATTTTTAAAAGTTCGCCACTTTTAACTAGTAGGCTTTGGACCCCTTATTGATGATATGCCCTTAATGGAATTCGAAAACATATTTTTCCAGCAAGACGACGCACCGTCTCTGAACGCTGAAGTTATCAGCAAATTTTTGCAGCCAATTTCAAGAATAATTGAATAGCTAACAAAGATCCCAGCCGTTGGCCGTCGAGGCCGCCTGACTTAGTGCCCAGTGCCCATGGATCTAATCCTATGAATATATTTGCGAAGAATAAAGGTTCCTTTCTTCCGTATAATCTAGACAAGAATTAGAAATACTTAGCAGTTATGAAAAGGTATCTTTCACCCACACTGAGTTAATGAATTCCGCGAGAAATGTTCAAAAACTGCCCCGTCTGTCCACAACAGAAGACGGTCGATATGTCGAACATCTGTAGCAAAATCTCATGTCTTGGTTTGCTATTTATTTTTATTGTTATTAGATATAGTTTAAATGTGTTGATGTTGGTTAAATATATTTTAAATTGTTATAAAATTCTGCATCTCTCATAGCAAATATTATTTTTGTTTTAATTGATGCTCACAGCTAGAATTTTTTTGCATTACAGCGGATGCCGTTCAAAGCCTACTTATTTAAAGCGGGCGAATTTTTATATACCCTATATCTCGAAGAGGAATCGAGCAAAAGATCAAGTGTGTTATATTTTTGGAAAGGTAATTTTAAATTCTTTTCAGTTTATTACAAATATAGAGGGTGTCCCAAATAAAAAATCAGTTTTTCTGTTGATAACTCTTAAATTATTAATTTTAAAAAAATTATACTTAAACCATTAAATTCTACGTAAAAAGGTGCTTTAGAAATGTTTCCATAAAAATACAAAATTTTTCATAGCAAAGAAGTTACAGCGATTTGTTAAAAATGCATATTTTTGAAAAGCACCCCGTAACTCCGAAACGGTAACAGATATCGATATGCGGTTTTCACCATCATGTTTTTGACAAAAATTGAGCTCCAGACACCGATATTAGTTTTTGTCTATCTCCTATAGAAAAGGGTGTTTCCATTTAAAAGCGTCCAATTTGACCCACCCTGTACAGTATTGAACCTTTAACTAGTTCTGAGCTCGGGGTTGGCAGATAAAGACCGTGCTCTGCATTCCTAAGTGGGTAGTTATGAGATGGCCTTTCGGGAATAGCAGAATGAATAAAGAAAGAAGAGTCAGTATTTTGAAATTTTTAAAGAAATTCTGGCAGTGAGTTCTACTCTTGAGTCCCAATAAATATCAGACTGTTCTCTTTTGAAGTCTGAAAATACAATCAAATTTTAAAAAATAATAATATATAATGATAAAAAAATAATTAAAAAATTCATATTACAAATTGTTTGTTCTCACATAATATTGAACCAGTTCACAAAACAAACATGCATTAACTCTGGAAAAAAAGAACATGCAGATATATATCACAGTTTACAGTTACAAACAGTTAAATACCGCAATCATTAAAAACTCATTTGCGCCTTTTCACTTTAACCTTCCCGTTTCCCTTTACTCTCCAGTCCCCTGCTCTGCACCAGCCAACTTTGTTAAAAATCGTTCGCAAGTAAATCACTTTTTTAATAACTATTTGCTCCGTTCGGTCGAATTATGGACATTTTGCACAACGCTAAACGTTGTTGCTGCGGGCGGTTTTTTTTAAATTAATAATTTTCGAATTGCGGCGTTATAAAAATTATAGAGAATAGAGAAATGTTATTTAAAAAAACGAGAATAAATGCTTTATAAAAAACATAGACAGCACCAGCGGCGAAGCTTCCATTGGTGTGGGTGAAGCGTCTCATTCGTTCAAAATATTGTAATACAATACACTTCAAAATCCTGTACAAAATATTCATTCATATTCAAGTCATTCTCCTTAACTTGAATTAACATGCAGAATATCATGATTTAAGTCAAAAATATAGACTTAAGTCATAAAAACGACTTAAATAACGTTATATTGATTTTAAGTCTTTACAAAAATGACTTGACTTGAAATAAAATGACTTAAGTATAAGACTTAAGACTTAAATCATTCGAAATTTATGTTGAATTTGATTTAAGACTTCAGATCATTTTGATTTTAGACTCAAGACTTAAGTCTTTTTAAAACTGACTTGACTGAGCTCTACAAGGTATTACTTTTAAATCTTTTTATATGATTTGGAACGTTTAAATAGCTTAAAAAATTATTTTTGACGTTTGAAAAAAAATAGCATGTTCTATTCGGAGTAAAAATGACGTTTTGTGCCTCGCCTGTAATGTCAAACGTACAACCTCACCACAAAAAGTATCATTTTACTCATAATAAAGATATACTATTTTCTTTGTAAAAAAAAAATAAAATTAGGTATAGTGGATAGTCCAAGCGAAAAAGTAAAAAAAAATGTTTAAATCTTCTTTTCAAAAATGCAGCCGTAAGAAAATTAATCTATTTTGAATTCGTTGCCGCAGTATTTTTATATTTTCTTTCCCCGGGACGGTTATATTGTGCTATTATATGGGGAAGAAAGAAAACTGGAACAAAACTGAAATAAAAGTGTCTAGGGAGTAGGGGAAGATGGAGCACTCTGGTCCAGGCGAGGTAAAATTTCAGACGGTTTGAAATATTTTCGTATTGGTTTTTTTTGGATATATTGGAGTAGGGGAAAGGTGAGATAATACAGGATTTCCAGTAAAATTGGGAAAATAAGGTTCACAATAAAGAAAAATTGAAAACAAAAACTGAAGAAATATATCCAATCCTCCTTTTTGATATGTTTATTTTTCAAACTTATTTTTATTTTTATTATTTTCAATTTTATTTTTAGCCGACCAAACCAACAGGTATGGTAGGTTATTAAGATCGGCAAAAAAAAAGTTTTTTTAATTTCACTCAAAATGAGTTATTTGGGTCATAAAGGACCTAAATACAAAATATTTTTATGGTGTCTGTCTGTCCGTCTGTCCGTCTGTCCGTCTGTCCGTCTGTCCGTCTGTCCGTCTGTCCGTCTGTCCGTCTGTCCGTCTGTCCGTCTGTCCGTCTGTCCGTCTGTCCGTCTGTCCGTCTGTCCGTCTGTCCGTCTGTCCGTCTGTCCGTCTGTCCGTCTGTCCGTCTGTCCGTCTGTCCGTCTGTCCGTCTGTCCGTCTGTCCGTCTGTCCGTCTGTCCGTCTGTCCGTCTGTCCGTCTGTCCGTCTGTCCGTCTGTCCGTCTGTCCGTCTGTCCGTCTGTCCGTCTGTCCGTCTGTCCGTCTGTCTGTCCGTCTGTAACATGATAACTCAGAAACCGCTAAACCGATTTTAACCAAATTTGGCACAAAAATACTGTGGCACCCGAGAATCTGGCTATTAGTTTTTGGTTGTGATGGGGAGTTGCTAAGGGGGTATGAGAGGGGGTTAAAAATTTTAAAAAATCGTATCTCCAAAATTACAGTAGCTAGCGAAACGCGGTTTTCAATTTAAGATTAGGAAGAATATTTTCAACAAAATTTGTAATAACATCAAAATCAGTCAAAGTTGCAGTTTTTGAGATATTTCGTGTTTCCGTAGTCCGTTTTTGAGAAAATCCGTTTGGAAAACTCCAAACTCCCATCGGACGCAACCGCAGGTGGCGGATAGGGGAAATAACCGCGGATCAAAATTGGAAGAATTCCTTTACTTTGAAACTAAAAGAAATGCCTACCAACTTTTTATTAACATATTTTAGTATGGGCGGCTATACGTGCCTCCCGGCGCTATTTTTTTTGGGATGCTCTTTAACGTATGATGTTTTTAGTATGGGAAATACCATTCTTCACGATGAAAAAGAAAATAAGAGAAAAAATATCAATCTAAATAAACTAATTTACTGTTAACTTCGATAATGGTAAAAGATACAAAGATTCTAATAACAAAAGTAAGTTCTCAGTAAACAAATATAGTATTTGTTACAAACTAATATACTTATACGAACTGATAAATAAAAATTAGATTATGCACAGCTCTGGATCGCTACTACCAAAAATCAACAGAAGAATTAAGTTAGTATGGAGTACGTATGGAAGAAACGTACTGGAAAAAACTATGGATGAATCCCATGAATATTCATGGGATCATTATATTACAAAATTAGCAGGGATAACCTGGACACGCATAGCCAACAATAGACAACAATAGGCTCAGCTACAAAGAGATTATCTAAATATGTGAAAGAGACTACACGATAATCGGAAGTGTTGGTGATGATAATATCTCCGATACCTTAGCTTTATACACTAAGGTTCTTCAATTTCTATTTCCGCTGACTTTTCTAATTTCTATTTCCATTTCGAACATGCATAAAATGATATAATTTTACCTAACGAACTACTTTAACCCCGCCTTCCCCTACAAGACGAAGATTTTTCCGCAGATCTCGAGATTAAAAGATTTTGCGAACTTTTTTAAAAACTTTTCCTATTGCTGGCGCAGCCGTGTAACGAATGTGTAGAAAATTAAGAAATATACCGGCCGCATTGTATAATAGAGTTATAAAAGTTATAAGTGGGAGCGAGAAAATGTCTGGAGTTGAGAAGGAAGCGCCGCGATGCGCCATCTGTGGGAATAGAATGAGGTGTTAGGGGAAGCGAGGGCAACGCAGGACACGGACGCGAGATGAATTCCAGAAATAAAATCAGGAAGAAAGATTGTTTTATTTCTGTTGTAAGTAAAAATGTACTTTTTCGTTTTGTATTTTTTTGTGTTTGTAATTAAATTAAATGTATAAATTAATAACTGTTTAAGACTTTTTATTAAATGTAATATACAGGGTGTTTCTGAATAAATATCCGATATTTCACAGGGTGATAATAACAACATAATCACCATACAAAACACCATATCAGATTTTAGTAATTTCGCAATGCGTTAGAGGGGTTTTTGTTTTTTAGGCAAGATCCTTTCATTTGACAAAAAAAAGCAATAGATATAATATGTTCTAAAATTATTGAGAATTCTGAAAATATTTTTATTATTTATGATAAACTCGTAGCGTACAATTTTTTTCTTCAAAAATATTCAGTCGGTAACCCGTACGAACGCCACTGGTAAAAATTTAAGAAAAATGCCCCTCAAATGCCCAAAATTTTGGCACCCTGCATCTCAAAAACGCAGCATTTTAGGACTTTTTAGCTTAGAAATTCTGTAAATATCACCCTGTGGAAATATCGGACACCTATTCAAAACCACCCTGTACAGAAAACCATTGTTATTTTTCATTTTTCTGGTTTTGCTGACCCTAGCCTCATGTGAAATGAGAGGTAAAAATAATTTTCACTTTCCCATAGGCACTTTTCCTCCTTACGAAATACCCATAGAGAACAAGGTAGAAAACTCGCCCTGTAGAAAATAATATAATTGACAAAACACAAAAATATCAACAGTTTTTAAATACAAATATTGATCACTTTTATCATCGATATAGAAAAGCTTAAACAATGGCGCTTTTTATGAAGTCATGGCCAACTGTGGTTTCCATTTAAAAAAAACATATATTTGGTTCTAGAAAAAATCAGAGAACACAAACTCATTACGAATGTGATTATCTACAACTTTTATTTGAAAACTTTTTGTGTAAAATATATTATAATGGAATAAGGGAGAATTTTTAAAATAGCCAAAATTTGTATTTTTCGAAATATCTAGTAAGCCATGAACTTTTTTCAAAAATCTGAAAGGCGCATATTTATGACCCCACAAAACTGCAATTCTTTCCACATTTAACCGACTCTCTATCTCCAGTAGTTTCCGAAATACCCATAGAGAACATCGTAGGAAACTCATCCTGTAGAAAATAATATAATTGACTAAAGACAAAAATATCAACAGTTTTTAAATACAAATAGTGACAGTGATAAAGCAGAATATAAAGTATAAATACAAGCAATAGTCTGACGCAAAATAACGCAGAAGAAAAATCAAGCTCGGAAACGAAAATTCATGAAAATCAACACTTATCTGGGTGGAAGAAAAAGTACTGAAATCGGGTCCGTTACAGTAGCCCCCCCCCGGTTCTCCAAACTCTTTAATATTTTAGCACTGTATTGCACCCACCTAGCACTACCTAGCACCCTATTTACAGAGCTAGCACCACAACCCCTAGCGAGTTACAGGACATTTTTACCGGGGGGGGCTAATGTAACGCTAGCCCCCCCCCGGTTGAATATTTCCCTTAAAACTTTAGCACTGTATTGCACCCACCTAGCACTACCTAGCACCCAATTTACAGAGCTAGCACCACAACCCCTAGCGAGTTACAGGACATTTTTACCGGGCTAATGTAACGCTAGCCCCCGGTTGAATTTTTCCCTTATAACTTTAGCACTCTATTGCACCCACCTAGCACTACCTAGCACCCAATTTACAGAGCTAGCACTACACTCCCAGAAGAGTTATAGCATATTTTCAGCTGGCGCACAGTGGGGCGGATGGAAATTCTAGTGGGACAAAACATCGGGTCCGTTACAGTAGCCCCCCCCCGGTTCTCCAAACTCTTTAATATTTTAGCACTGTATTGCACCCACCTAGCACTACCTAGCACCCTACTTACAGAGCTAGCACCACAACCCCTAGCGAGTTACAGGACATTTTTACCGGGAGGGGCTAATGTAACGCTAGCCCCTCCCCTCTTGAATATTTCCCTTAAAACTTTAGCACTGTATTGCACTCACCTAGCACTACCTAGCACCCAATTTATAGAGCTAGCACTACGCTCCCAGAAGAGTTATAGCATATTTTCACCTGGCGCACAGTGGGGCGGATGGCAATTCTAGTGGGACAAAACATCTGGTCCGTTACAGTAGCCGCCCCCGGTTCTCCAAACTCTTTAATATTTTAGCACTGTATTGCACCCACCTAGCACTACCTAGCACCATATTTACAGAGCTAGCACCACAACCCCTAGAGAGTTACAGGACATTTTTACCGGGAGGGGCTAATGTAACGCTAGCCCTCCTCCGGTTGAATATTTCCCTTAAAACTTTAGCACTGTATTGCACCCACCTAGCACTATCTAGCACCCTATTTACAGAGCTAGCACCACACCCCCAGAAGAGTTATAGGTGGTTATAGCCAATGCACCGTCTAAAAATTTTTAATTTGAATATTTTTAGACGGTGGCCATAGTTAAGTCTGTGGTTATAGCATATTTTCACCTTGCGCACAGTGTGGCGGACGGTAATTCTAGCGGGACAAAACCGTTTTGTTAGAAATAAGCCAAAAATGTGTACTGATGAATTAATTGTATGCATTCCAATAGATATAAAAATGCATCAATTATTTTTTGGTTATATATATTCTTTGTATGTATTTCGACACATTTTTATCAACTAAAGGTCGTTTTCTGCTCAGCAAGGCAGAAGTTATACGAAAACAAAATATTTACAAGTGCTTATACATTCTATTCCAAAACCAAATTATGTTATTTACTTTTATACTACACGTATATTATTCGTTAAAATATTTCGTGCTTTTGTTCTGCAGATATCAAACTTTCACTTTTTTTTATCAAATATCGATATATTGAATGATGGAGATCTTTTGAGTTACTAATAGTTACCAAAAAGTAGAAAGCAATTTTGATGCTAGAATATTTGTAGTTTCCATGCCCATATTTATTTGTACCGGGCGTTGCCAAATTGTTGAAAAAAAACATAATTTTTACGGGTCTCTCACCGATTCACCGGTTAGGTTAGGTTGAAGTCAGCTGCCAAGAAATTTTTGAAGCCCTCAAGAAAAAAAGGCGTTTTAAAATCAACATCTAAGACCAGTTTGACGTTTTGTGGGATGTCGTGATGCAATTTTTGGATCCCAACTTTCTTAGTGACAATAAAACGAAAGGTGTTGAAAAGACCCATTTGCAATCATTTTCCATTGTTTTATATCGAAAATAGAAAAAAAGTTGCTTTTCCTTAAACAATTTTCGCAAATAGAATAAATCCTGTCTAGAAGGCATTTTATTAGTGACAGGGAATTCAAGCTGAACTGGTGGACGCTTAAAAGTTTAATTTCAATCAGCTAGTATAAACACGAAACAAAGACTCGTTAAAGGGTTAATAGAAGACATTTCAAAAGAAGATTGGGTTTTGCAAGTACTGTGAGCTTTAGGTCTAGTGGGAGTAGGGATGCTGCTGTAATAATTGTTGAAAACTCTGAAACTTTATCGAAAGGCACTGAGTTCAAAAAATCAATGAATGACACCAATAGTCAGTTCGGCAATTTTCCTCAAGACAAAAACATCCACATGATGTTCTAGATAAATAAAACATGATGATATGCAAAAGCCTTTTTTAAATTTCTTATAACTTCTAATAAAATTAAATGATTTATTAGTTTTAATAAAAGTTTAAAATATTAATAATAATATAAATAATTGTCTTAGATTCTTACTATATATACTATATAAATTAAAATTAAACATCTATTTTATTTATTTTTTAATAAAATAGTATTTTTTAAAATAAAATATACAGGGTGTAACAAGATTAGAAAGTAATTACGAAATAACTGTTAAATAGAGTTTTTTGTAAGTGTTTCACCTGGTATCATAATTTTATTTATTTGGCAATAGTTTACAGTACGGTTTTTGTGTCATGTATATTATAACAGTTTTATGCCTATTAGTTTTACTATCTCGTATTACGAGATAATAAAGTCCCAAAGATCGCTGACGTTTTGTCCCACTAGAATTGCCATCCGCCCCACTGTGCGCCAGGTGAAAATATGCTATAACTCTTCTGGGAGTGTAGTGCTAGCTCTGTAAATTGGGTGCTAGGTAGTGCTAGGTGGGTGCAATAGAGTGCTAAAGTTTTAAGGGAAAAATTCAACCGGGGGGGGCTAGCGTTACATTAGCCCCCCCGGTAAAAATGTCCTGTAACTCACTAGGGGTTGTGGTGCTAGCTCTGTAAATTGGGTGCTAGGTAGTGCTAGGTGGGTGCAATACAGTGCTAAAATATTAAAGAGTTTGGACAACCGGGGGGGGGGCTACTGTAACGGACCCAAATATGCTATAACTCTTCTGGGAGTGTAGTGCTAGCTCTGTAAATTGGGTGCTAGGTAGTGCTAGGTGGGTGCAATACAGTGCTAAAATATTAAAGAGTTTGGACAACCGGGGGGGGCTACTGTAACGGACCCGATGTTTTGTCCCACTAGAATTGCCATCCGCCCCACTGTCCGCCAGGTGAAAATATGCTATAACTCTTCTGGGAGTGTAGTCCTAGCTCTGTAAATTGGGTGCTAGGTAGTGCTAGGTGGGTGCAATACAGTGCTAAAATATTAAAGAGTTTGGAGAACCGGGGGCTACTGTAACGGACCCAAATATGCTATAACTCTTCTGGGAGTGTAGTGCTAGCTCTGTAAATTGGGTGCTAGGTAGTGCTAGGTGGGTGCAATACAGTGCTAAAATATTAAAGAGTTTGGACAACCGGGGGCTACTGTAACGGACCCGATGTTTTGTCCCACTAGAATTGCCATCCGCCCCACTGTCCGCCAGGTGAAAATATGCTATAACTCTTCTGGGAGTGTAGTCCTAGCTCTGTAAATTGGGTGCTAGGTAGTGCTAGGTGGGTGCAATACAGTGCTAAAATATTAAAGAGTTTGGAGAACCGGGGGCTACTGTAACGGACCCAAATATGCTATAACTCTTCTGGGAGTGTAGTGCTAGCTCTGTAAATTGGGTGCTAGGTAGTGCTAGGTGGGTGCAATATAGTGCTAAAATATTAAAGAGTTTGGACAACCGGGGGGGGCTACTGTAACGGACCCAAATATGCTATAACTCTTCTGGGAGTGTAGTGCTAGCTCTGTAAATTGGGTGCTAGGTAGTGCTAGGTGGGTGCAATACAGTGCTAAAATATTAAAGAGTTTGGAGAACCGGGGGGGACTACTGTAACGGACCAGATGTTTTGTCCCACTAGAATTGCCATCCGCCCCACTGTGCGCCAGGTGAAAATATGCTATAACTCTTCTGGGAGCGTAGTGCTAGCTCTATAAATTGGGTGCTAGGTAGTGCTAGGTGAGTGCAATACAGTGCTAAAGTTTTAAGGGAAATATTCAAGAGGGGAGGGGCTAGCGTTACATTAGCCCCTCCCGGTAAAAATGTCCTGTAACTCGCTAGGGGTTGTGGTGCTAGCTCTGTAAGTAGGGTGCTAGGTAGTGCTAGGTGGGTGCAATACAGTGCTAAAATATTAAAGAGTTTGGAGAACCGGGGGGGGCTACTGTAACGGACCCGATGTTTTGTCCCACTAGATTTCCATCCGCCCCACTGTGCGCCAGCTGAAAATATGCTATAACTCTTCTGGGAGTGTAGTGCTAGCTCTGTAAATTGGGTGCTAGGTAGTGCTAGGTGGGTGCAATAGAGTGCTAAAGTTATAAGGGAAAAATTCAACCGGGGGGCTAGCGTTACATTAGCCCCCCGGTAAAAATGTCCTGTAACTCGCTAGGGGTTGTGGTGCTAGCTCTGTAAATTGGGTGCTAGGTAGTGCTAGGTGGGTGCAATACAGTGCTAAAGTTTTAAGGGAAATATTCAACCGGGGGGGCTAGCGTTACATTAGCCCCCCCCGGTAAAATGTCCTGTAACTCGCTAGGGGTTGTGGTGCTAGCTCTGTAAGTAGGGTGCTAGGTAGTGCTAGGTGGGTGCAATACAGTGCTAAAATATTAAAGAGTTTGGAGAACCGGGGGGGGCTACTGTAACGGACCCACTGAAATCTAGAAAATGATAAAACAATTAAGACAAAATCTAAATAAGGACCATAATATCAATAATAACAATGCACAAATGGGAAGAGTATTATAACTCAAGAGCAGATGAACCATTTTAATGATTTGTGTGGATTCAACTGCTGTACTGGCCTCGTGCAGACTATGACCTATCATTGACTTCATTTTATCCACCCAAGGTCTTAGAGATCTCACTCTAGAACATTTCCTGTTTACTTTTTTCTACACAATTAGTTTTTCTAGGCTACTGGTGTTCCTAGACATGCGACCAAAGTATCTTAAGTATGACTGATTTATAAACGTCCACAGTCTAGATTCGATATTCAGTTGTACAAGAATTAAAATATTTGTACGGTGAACTGTGTACGATATTCGCAGCATCCGTCTATACAACCACATTTCAAAAGCATCGATTTTACGTCGCATTTTCAACTTCCACGTCCAGGTCTTCGAGGTATAAGTGGCAATGGAAAAAATTAGGGCTCTTAGTAGTCTTACTTTGTTGCTAAGTGAAAGGAGCTGAATCTTTCCATTTTATTTATTAAGTTTGGTAATGTACATCGTGTCCTCCTTTGTTTGAAATCAGGAATAGGTGTCCTAAAATTTTCTAAAGAATGACAGAGAGGGAGAAAGGAACCTGGCCTGAGTCGTTTATCGCGTATTAACAGAGAGAAGTCTCCGCTATCATGGGAAGAGCGGCAGATGCCAAGCGGGATAATATGGAGTCGGGAATATTCGGCACTGCGACCTATATTTCCTAACGATCCTCTTATAGATATCTAAATTGGCTTAACGAGCTCTTTAAAAAGGCCATAAAATAATTAGATAATTTTCGTCTTCTATTAAATGTGGAATTTCTGGCGAATTATATAGGTCTGAATGAGTATGATGAGTATTCAGAGTCGGAAAATATATTGGAGTAAAGTTTTGAGTAATTTAATATGAGCAGATGTTTAAAATGAAATACTAAATGAGTCTACTTTTGAATCTTACTACGACTTTTTAAGAGTCTATTAGGGTAAAGCGTGTGAGTGGCCGAAGGAAATATATATATTTCAGAAATCTGCCTAAGGCTTAGCTCCTTATCCTGTTGTTTTAAGCCAAACTCAAAATTCACGTGCTTTGATTAAGGCTTGATTAAGGTTTGTAGAGCTTCAGCATTTGCCATAAAATAGCGAGTAATTTGTTACAAAACCATATAATTTATATATCACTGTAATCACAAAAATTCAATCTATTTCCGTATTCTAACGGAATTTTAAATTACGTCTTTATTTTCGAGAAAATTTAGTCCAAACATAAGGAATATTTTGTTGATGTTTGACCATCAAAATCTTAAAAATAAAGAAGTTGTCTAAAAATGTGCTACAATACCGATATAGCATAATCCTTTATCTTTAATTTCCTTCTTCATTTGTGTAAAAATACCTAGTCAATTTTACATAAAACGTAAAATGCCGAACGCTGTTTTTGCTACTTTTTCGAACTAGTAAAATGGACTAGTGACTTAAGATCTATGGTGGTCCTTTTCTGGTCCTTAACTTACATTCTCATAGTCCTATCCTTTTCAAAGAGTCCAGCAAACTTGGAGACAGAATCCTCATATAACTCTGTCAATAGCTTATCGTTGCCTAGTACCAAGAACAGCACATTTTCCAGGGTTCATTATATGTTATTTTTTTTAACTAGAATTTATCATAAGACTATAAGAGCCGCTAAGGACCTTTATTATAATAAGAGAATAGTCAATTCTGGTAATGTTGCTAAGGAAACATGGTCTATTGTGAATGAATTGAGAAACAAAGCTTCTTCGTCTAGCAATATCTCTACATCACCTGAGAACCTTAACGATTACTTTGTAAATGTAGCTAAAAACTTAACTAATACCATATGTCCTCCTCATGATCCACTTTCTTATCTCCTAATGACAATGTAAACTTACACAGTTTCTTTTTTCGCCCGTAGTTTTAGAAGAGCTTCGCAGTACAATTAATACCATCAAAAATAAATCCTCTTCTGGGACCGACGGGCTAACTTTAAAAATGTTTTCGAATCTGCCAGAAAGCACTCTGAATCACCTAACAACTTTAAAAAACATGTCATTCCAAAATTATATTTTTCCAAAATGTCTTAAGATGGCAATAATCATTCCTCTGCATAAAGGAGGAGACAAAGATGAAGCTTCTAACTATCGCCCAATTGCACTCCTTCCAACGCTATCTAAGATCATAGAAAGGTTGGTTAAAAGAAGGCTGGTATCTTTTCTGTTTAAGTACAAAATACTTACTGAATATCAATTTGGATTTCTAAGCAAAAAGTCCACAAATGACGCTATGTTTTCCCTTCTTAATAAAGTTTACTCCAGCCTAAACAACCATCATTCTACTGCAACAATTTTCTGTGATTTTTCTAAGGCGTTCGATTGTGTAAATCACAAGATCCTAATTAATAAACTGCAGCACTATGGGTTCAGGGAATCATCTCTCGAATGGTTTAAGTCGTATCTGAGCAACAGAAGTCAACTTGTGAGGGTGGATACCACGTTGTCTTCTAGCAAGCCAATAGAATGTGGAGTACCACAAGGCTCAGTACTAGGCCATATTTTGTTTCTCCTTTTTATTAACGACATTGCTAACATAAACATCAGTGGCAAAATATGTCTTTTTGCGGACGACACTAGCTTCACTTGGGGCAACAAGGACATCACGGCACTTCATAGGATTATATCAAATGACTTAATCACCATTAAATCTTGGTGCGATTCGAACCTCCTGAGTCTCAACATATCTAAAACTAAAGCTTTGTCGTATAAAAACTCGTTGCAGCCTTTTGTACTTAACAACACCACCATTGACGTCGTAAAATCTGTAAAATTCTTAGGGCTTGTTGTGGACAATTCTCTGAAATGGGATATACATATCGAAGCTATGTCGAAAAAATTGAGCTCTGCCTGTTTTGCATTAAGGTCTGTTTCTAAGGAGCTTAACTTGTCAGTGGCTAGAACTGTTTATTATGCACTTTTTGAGTCGCACCTCAGGTATGCCCTTCCATTCTGGGGTACGTGTTGTGCGACTCAATTTGACTGCATTTCCAAGCTCCAGAAGAGAGCTGTTCGATATTCACTGGGACTAAACAGCAGAACTCATTGCCGGGACTTTTTAAAGAATTAAAAAATATTGACTCTTCCTTCCTTATTTATATTTGAACCCGTTGCCTAATCCGTAAACATGTATCAGCTTCTCAAGAAAGGCCATCTCACGCTTATCCACTCAGGAACGCGGAGCAAGATCTTTATCTACCTACCCCACGCTCAGAGTTAGTTAAAAGTTCAATATTATACAACTCGAAAAAAATGCACAATCACCTGCCATTTGAAATCAAATCCATAACATCATTTTCTTCATTTCGCAAAGCATTGAACTCTTATTTACTAGACAAGGCTTTCTAGGCCGTAAATGAATTATATTTTGAAAATCAAATTTGATCTTCTAAACACTGGTCTAATGTTTGCTATTACTATATTTACTAATAATAATAATAATAATAATAAAAAAGGTTTATTGTTCCAAATCACATACAAAATACATAATATATAAATTATTTTAACAATTGGAACAAAAGGCACAGTCAGCTTCCTTCAAAGTCGAAGGTGCTGTTGAGGCCACGAAAAAAAAATATACAACAATATTACCAAACAAAAGGCAATAATAATATAATTTTGCACAAATCAATATCATACAAAACTAAAAAAAGACCGTACAAAAAAGTATTATTACGACACAAAAAGCAACAATCTTTAATAAACTTAGAACTTTCTACTTAAAATAGCACAAGAGGATTAAAAAAATTAAAAATTATATCAATTCATTCCGGGAGCAGTTGATTCTTAATTTTTCTTTTGAGAGACAGGACAGACCTCGAAAAATCAGTAATTGTGAACTTATTTATTGACGTAGCAATTTGGTAGGAAAATGACTTTTAAAGAATTCTTTTTATGAGCGGGTATGGTTAGAAGATGTTGTCTGCGGATATTTAGGTTATGCACATCTGTACGAAATTGTATTTTGTTGTAAAGATAAGGTGGGCATTTATGTTTCAGAATTTATATAAAAAACATACCGAGTGCAAAAGACGACGTTCGGACATGTTAAGCCAATTAAGTTCTCTAAGTTTATGTGACACTCTTTGTCTTCTTCTTATTCCGCAGATCAATCTTACGCAAGAGTTCTGGATTTTTGTACTCTGTTGTTATCTTTTGAGTCGAGAAATGGACCATATACATTATCTAGATAATTAAAATGAGATAGAACAAGCGTGTCACATAAGATTGTTTT
Organism: Sitophilus oryzae; assembly: GCF_002938485.1. NCBI lineage: Eukaryota > Metazoa > Arthropoda > Insecta > Coleoptera > Curculionidae > Sitophilus > Sitophilus oryzae. Next base: position 10,559,363 of record NW_022146254.1, read on the forward strand.
AGTTTTTGTGATAAAAAGTGCCGCTGTGAATATATTAGTTTTAATTTTGAAAAGCTCTGGCCAAGCAGAGGGTGATATGTCCGTTAAATTTTAGTTTATTATCCATGACTAGACCAAGGTTTTTGCAAGACTTCTGAAATAAGATAAGATTATCACCTAATCTAGGTCTAACATGCTCCATAATCATATCCCGGTAACTCTCCGCGCAGAACAATAGAGCAGTTGATTTACTTGGATTTAAATCAAGCATATGATCCGAGGATACTTTCAATATTCTATCCAAATCAGAGTTAAGTTTTCTATGTGCAGCATCAGCTTGATTCTGATTAAAAGATATATAGATTTGTGTGTCATCGGCATACAGGTGATACCCACTGTACTTAAGACTCCCTACAAAATTTGAGGTATATATACTAAATAAGAGAGGACCCAAAATGCTACCCTGTGGGACTCCAGATGAAACACTCAATATCTCTGAATAGTTATTCTCCCAAACAACTCGTTGACATCTATCTGTCAAAAATGATTTTATAAACGATGAAGCTTCTACTGTAAAACCTATGTATTTTTAAAATAAGTATTAAAAGTATGTGGTTAAGCACATCAAAGGCTTTACTATAATCGAGAAGTACTAGTACGGTAGCATTATTCTTATCCTGGGCTCTCACCACATCATCAACAACATCAGTCAAAGCACTGCCACAGCTATAACCAGCTCTGAACCCCGATTGTTTAATGGGCAAGATACTAGTAACTGAAAGATAGGATCGAATTTGGGTTTCCATTACTTTTTCTAATATTTTCGACAAAGTTGGTAATATTGAAATTGAACGTAAATGGCTGAATTCTGTGGGGTTACTTTTTTTGGTAATGGTGTCACATTAGCAAGTTTCCAAGACTTTGGGAAATAAGATCTCTGAATACAAGAATTAATTATATCAGTTATATAAGGCACTATATGAGGACAACAACAAAAAGATATCAAAGAGATATTTAGATCATCGGATCCAAAGGCTTTAGATCTAATAGCCAGAATAATATGAGATATTAAATCTTCTGACACAGTAGAAAAAGAAAAAGAATTTTGAGGAAGTAAACTGTTGTTATTATAATAGTCTAAGATATCCTTTTTAGGAATATTACATGTTTTTGTTGTTTGGGTAAAATATCCATTAATTTCATTGACATTTTGTAGGTAATGACATCGAAATGAATTTATTTAGAGGTCCATTGATATTTTACTATAAACTAGCTAAATATTTTTGAATATTATTTTTATTTTTTTGTTCTTTGACATTGTAAACATTTATAAATGTTTATTTTAACAATAAGACTGACAATATTATTTGTATAATGTTTTGTATTATCTTTTGTTTGTTTGTTTGTGTATCTTGTTTTTTTACTTTGTTTGTTAGTTTACCTTTGTCTACAAATTGAATTTTTTTTTGACAATAAAGGCATTTATTCTATAGTACAGTCAATCTGGCATCAAAAAAGCTCTTGCCAAATTACCTCCGCTCTCATACTTTGCCAGTCGTAAGTGGTCCATTGGAAAATCTTTTTTGATTTTGATATGTGTCGGGAATATGAGCCCTACACCTCTTCCTTCTTCCGTCTTTGGTAATTAAAACGGACAGAACGTCGTGGAAAGACTGGAAAACCGTCCTTTGGGATGGGCGCGGATTTTATGGAGTACTTAACCTCAGGGTCGGGACCTTAATAAGCGGGTATTTAGGATTTGGGACGAGCGGCGACGGGGTAGGATGTCTTAGGACGAATTGCGGGTGTTGAAGGTTATGAAAGAGACCCTATAGGGACGGCAGAGGTCTTTAAAACATTTAAGTGGGGATGAAAATATGGTTTGTGTAATAAAATTTGCATTTATGTTTTACATTTTTTCTGATTTTTTTTCTTTCTTTAAAAACGCTGCTTGAATGGCAATTCTAGCGAAAAATATGATACTTCTTGATTTTTTTAAACATCAATCTTGTAACAGTTTATAAAATAAACAGAACCTATAAAGGTACCTAACAGGTAACACATTCTATATTATTAAAATATTTTGTAGAATATACAGGTTGTCCAGGCTGAGATTGCATTAGATGTTTCTGGAGATCTAAAATATCTATATCGGAGTTTTTTGCATATTATTGTTTCACACAGTGCACGGTGGGGTATTAGCATGAAAAAGGTGATCGAAATTCGAAAAAGCAAATGTGTTTAAGATTTCCCAAAAAAAGATAAATGATAAGTTAAATCATATCTGCCATGAATGGCGTTGCTATGGGTGTGTTTAGTTGCATTCATTTGTTTCAACGAAACGTCAAAGTTGTTACTTCTCACAGATAAGAGGTAAATGGCTAAATTTTATGTTTAACATTATAAATTGTTGTTGTTCTTGTGCTCTTTTACGTTTATATTATTGTTTTGATTGAAAATGGCTCAGCAAGCTGCAGGTATGTATTCTACAAAAACGTATTATTTATTTTGATATTCTCTATACTAACGATTTTTTGCAACTAAAAGTTAGGCGTTCAGAAAATTTGATTAAATTTGTGACATTTTTATTATACTTAGAGATTTAGTTGCGCATTTCGAAGAATTCAGCATATTGTCTATATACGTTTTACTTAGTAAACATTGGACTTTCATACAGTAAAATAAAATACTGCGACTTTTTGCGACTTTGCTGATAAAATGAGAAAAACATTCTTGGTTTCCTCTAATTTGCCAATCAGTGATATACTAATGCGAGGTGTAAACCGCGATGGCATTGTTGTGTACAAAGCGATCGCATTAATGCCATTTTGGCATTAGTAGCGACTTTAGTGGTATGGGCATTGCTCGCGGATCAGTCGTAGCATTAGTAGTATTAGTTGCGATATTACTACTGGCATTAGTGGCATTGACCGTGGAAACACTGGAACAGTGATTTTTCTTTCTTTTTTTAGAATCGACGAATTATCCTTTATTTTGTTCATATTATTTCCTCTTTAATTGAAAATAGCAATAATTTATATAAGGTCTACATAAAAAAATTTCGATCAACCCCACTGTGCAGTGCCTCGATTCGAAATATTTTTAATATGGCGAAACTTCAAGTACCGGAAGTTGACAGAGACTTTCTTATTTTAAATGGAACTTCCGTTTTTCTTATACAGGGTGGTCCGAGTTGTATTCCGGAAACTTTGGCAGCATATTCTTCAGATAAAAATAAGAAAAAAGTTTGTATAAATGTATTCCTAAAATGCTTAGTTTCGGAGATACAGGGTGTAGAAGTTTGATTTATATTTCGATTTTTTCCAAATAATTTCTGAAGTAACGTCAATATTTTGATGAGAATTGGCGTCTGGGAGTTTTTTGACATGAGAAATTTGATTTAGGTGTCAATATGACTCCTAGTCCCTAGCCTCCTAGTCTAGAGGGCACCACCTACATATTTCTTAACTGGTTTGGAGAGTAATAACTTTTCGTGTGTACCTGTATAAATCTACGGAATAAAAAATATACATTTACCACGTTTTTTACGTAAAAAAGGTCTCTTGGTAAAAATCGCTACGAGCAACCGTTCAATACATGTCAGTCAATACATACAAAATAATCAATACATGTCATTATTGACAAAAAATAAACGTGTTGAGTAGATAGTTATTTCAGTGAAATTGTAAATTTGGGAACTTTTTATTTATATATTTTTCTTCGAAAAAATGATGATAAAACAGTTTCTGTTGAAATTTTGGGACAAAAACATTTCAAATTTATGATTTCGGTCTAATAACTATTTAGTCAACATGTTCAATTTATGTCAATGATGACAGGCATTGATAATTAATAATGCTTAATAAATATTTTTCTTTTATTTCAGATTTAGTTTCATCAAATATACTTTACGTTTCATTCTTCATCCTCAAAATAAAGCAAACCAAACCATTCCATTTTTACAGCTTATCCTCTTACACTCACTCTCCGTTTCCTTATTTTTCCCTTTCTTCAACTCTTAACTTCTCCACCGACAATACAGCGAAACCAGTCCAGACCCTCAAACCGTTTATTCTAGAAAATTAACTCCGCCACTCGAAATAAGAATAAAACCTGTTATATCTGGCACATAAATGTGTCATTTTTCACAGACCGCTTGCCACGGAAAATAGGGGTTAGGTTAGGGGAGCGTGAATGGGAGTTTTCGTACTTTGGGGGCACTCTAACCCCTCATCATTGTAGCGGGTACAATGAAGTCAGAGGCGTAACCACGGTTAGGGGAAGGATAAGTAAAGCTGAAAATTGTTTGTGGTTTATAGTGTATTATGTTAAGGTTACCGCACACATAGAGTTATTTCTCAAGTCAGATACCACGCGGATTTTGTTTAAATGTTGATGATCTATGTAACTATTGTGTCATCTTTTCTTGAGTAATAACTCATCATACAGTCTACAGTCTCAAGACTTTGACAAAAGCCAGTTTCTGAGACGGTTTTACAGAGGTTAGTTCTCCATCTCCAATATCAGTCGTACCAAAGTTTATGGGACGAATGGTTGTCGTCTCGGCGCACTCAGTGACAGTGTTCTGGTGTTTTCCCATTTTCCTCACAGGATCTGCCACCGTTGTTTCTTAGCTTCAATCTATGAAGGTGTTCATTGAAGAGCCAGTGTCCTTTGATGACCTATACATGGACTGAGATTATACATCATTTTGTGACTCGTGGTACTGGAATCTACCGACGATGTATATTATTTTTTAATAGATGAAGAATTGGGTAAAGAAAATAAGGTACTCCTAGCCTTATTTGCTTTGCCTAATTCTTTTCCTCCACCCAACGTTGCCAAACGTGTTAGTTTTTCCAGGAAACTGGAAATAAAATTCCGTGCCATGTTGTCAAATATACCAATTTTTCCCGTAACTCAAGGACGAAATTTCCCCCGCGACGTTGCCAAATATATCCGTTTTTCCCCAAGGCTCCGAAAAATAACCCACATCACCCGCCCGTTCTTCTTCTTTTTTTTTTAAATATTTTTTATATTATTTTTTAATAGATGGAGAGTTAAAAAATGAATATTTTTTATATTTAAAGTATTTCAAAATTTTTAATAGTTTCGCAGATAGAGGTAGTATTATTTCATATGAGTTTTTCAACGGTAAAATACGAGAGAAAAATAACTGGGTGGCTTTGATAAAAATTTACTGTAGAAAATGCGATATGAAATATAAAAACGCGAATATCTGCGAAACCGTTAAAAATTCTGAAAAACTTTAAATTCAAAAAATGTTTAATTTAAAAAAATTAAGAAAAATTATTTTATTTTTTAGAAAGTTTGGCGTAGAATTTTTAACATCCTGTATGATTTAAGATTACGATATTTATAGCAAAGTATGTACAGATCTTCTAAATTAAAGACCTATTATATTTTTGATTTCAGGACATTTCTTGTATTTTTAATATTTTTTAAAAAAAAAAAGACTGAAAAAATATGTTTTTATTTATTTATTAATTTGTCTGAAACTCTCAAATCTTAGGATTATGTAAAGTGATCAGAAAGGAAGCCAAAAATGCAATAATATTCAGGGTGTTTCTTTAAAAAAAAATCATCCCGATCCTTCACAATTTTTAGCCATCCTTTTTTATAAGTTTTTTATTCTATAAGATACAGATGCCCGACGCACCATTGCCGAACCTTGTATATTAAACCAATTTTGTTAGTAAAAATTAATCTTATATATATTATATATTATTACATAGATACACGAAATTTCGTAATTGGAATCTACCACATAGAGAGCCCTATTAACTATTCACTATACAATCGCACGCCAATGAGAACTAGGCTTGTAAAACATTATATCGACAATATTGTAGTTGTTCTGTGACACATGACGAGTGCTCGTGACATCTCTTCCGATGGCCAGTCACTTTGCTCTCCCTTGTACCTACACCCTCAGCCCTTATAATGGCCTGCAGCCACCTCCTGCAATTGACAGTCTGACGTATCCGGTTCTCATCAGCAGGAATGAGAAAGACAAAGAGAGTAACAGCGATTGGAAAGTGTATGTATGGAATTGGATAGAAATATCAATTGAATCATGAATAGAATAAAATGTCACGTAAATATTTTAGAAATAATGTACAGGGTGGGTCAAATTCGACGCTTTTAAATGGAAACACCCTTTTCTATAGGAGATAGATAAAAACTAATATCGGTGTCTGGAGCTCAATTTTTGTCAAAAACATGATGGTGAAAACCGCATATCGATATCTGTTACCGTTTCGGAGTTACGGGGTGTTTTTCAAAAATATGCATTTTCAACAAATTGGTGTAACTTTTTTGCTATGGAAAATTTTGTATTTTTATGAAAACATTTTCAAAGCACTTTTTTACGTAGAATTTAATGGTTTAAGTGTAATTTTTTTAAAATTAATAATTTAAGAATTATCAACAGAAAATTTAATTTTTTATATGGAACACCCTGTATATTTTTAATTTATTGAAAAGAATTTAAAATTACCTTTCCAAAAATATAACACACTTGATATTTTGCCCGATTCCTCTTCGAGATATAGAATATATAAAAATTCGCCCGCTTTAAATAAGTAGGCTTTGAACGGCACCGGCTGTAATGCAAAAAAATTCTAGCTGTGAGCATCAATTAAAACGAAAATAATATTTGCTATGAGAGATGCAGAATTTTATAACAATTTAAAATATATTTAACCAACATCAACACATTTAAACTATATCTAATAACAATAAAAATAAACAGCAAACAAAATAAACAGCGATATGAGATTTTGCTACAGGTGTTCGACATATCGACCGTCTTCTATTATGGACAGACGGTGTCAGACGGGGCAGTTTTTGAACATTTCTCGCGGAATTCATTACTCAGTGGGGGTAAAATATACTTTCTCATAACTGCTAAGTATTTCTAATTCTTGTCTAGATTATACGGAAGAATAAGGAACCTTTATTCTTCCGCAAATATATCCATAGGATTAGATCCATGGGCACTAAGTTAGGCGGCCTCGACGGCCAGCGGCTGGGATCTTGGTTAGCTATTCAATTATTCTTGAAATTGGCTGCAAAAATTTGCTGATAACTTCAGCGTTCAAAGGCGGTGCGTGGTCTTGCTGGAAAAATATGTTTTCGAGTTGCATTAAGGGCATATCATCAATAAGGGGTCCAAAGCCTACTAGTTAAAAGTGGCGAACTTTTAAAAATCTGTATTTTGAAGGGGATTATTAAAAAATATCAAGTGTGCTATATTTTTGGAAAGGTAATTTTAAATTCTTTTCAGTTAATTAAAAATATAGAGGGCGTCCCAAATAAAAAATAAATTTTTCTGTTGATAACTCTTAAAATATTAATTTTAAAAAAATTATACTTAAACGGTTAAATTCTATGTAAAAAGGTGCTTTGGAAATGTTTTCGTAGAAATACAAAATTTTCCATAGCAAAAAAGTTACAGCGATTTGTTCAAAATGCACATTTTTGAAAAACACCCCGTAACTCCGAAACGGTAACAGATATTGATGTGCGGTTTTCACCATCATGTTTTTGATGAAAATTGATCTTCAGACACCGATATTAGTTTTCGTCTATCTCCTATAGAAAAGGGTGTTTCCATTTAAAAGCGTCGAATTTGACCCACCCTGTACATCTATATACCTACTTAGTTTTCTTTTTTGTATAGACGTTATTAATATGGTAAGATTTTTAATGAATTTTATTTTAAACTGTATCGTTAAAGACACCATTACACATTTGATTTTATTCTTACTGTAATAAGTCCAGATAAAAATATTATCGGACTGAAATTCTAATATTTTAATTTTTACCAAGATTTCTATTCACCCAGTGAGAAAAACACGAATAAGTATTTTAAAACAATAGACGCTAAATACTTATGCAAAATGAAATAATAATAATTTAAATTATCCAAAAAGACGTAAATAAATTCTTGTTTTCAAGGAAAACAAAACAAAAACGAGAAGAATCTTCCACAAATTTGCGAATCTCAAAAACAAGATGGAGCCAAGCTAGGAAGCTCTGTGCGGTAGACAAAATGTGGTTTTATGAGGGGTATGAAAAATACGGTTCTAGTTCTCCCGATAGCGAGCAGCAAGTTAAAGGCCTCCATACACGGCATTCATGCTTTTGGAAAATTTAGTCTTTAGATTATAATAAATACTGAGTTAACATAGAATATTATGTGCCTACAGATAAATGATTTGAAATTTGAAAAAAAAGTAGATGAATTTACTAAAACCGTGAGTAGAAAATTTGATTTTCTACATAGACTTACTTTGTAAAAAGCAAAATTTCTTCAATGACAAAATGACATTACACGGAAATTTTGAAGTATAATTAGTGAAAAAAGTTAAATGTTTGTAAACTTTTAACTTTTTCCACTAAGAAAATTGCTAACACTAATTTCGAAGTTCCGAATACTTACATTAAAATTGAGGAACAATTCAAAAGGGTTTAATTTGTTCTTTAAAAACAAAGCTAGATATGAAAAATAGTCAAATAAAACTTCTATTTTTAGTTTTTTAATCTAAATAAGTGTCATTACAAACATTTATATATAGCTTTTATTTTAAGTTTTTAAAATTGTTGTTTTAAGTCAGTAGTAAATAAAACGAAACTTGTATTTACATTTTGTTCAATAATTGACGTTTCGACCAATTTTAATTCGGTCTTCTTCAGAATCTATAATATACGTATATAAATAATTTTCTACGTTTGTGGTAAGAAAAAATTATATATTAAACACATTGTTAGTGATAAAATTGTATTGTGTATTATAGATTCTGAAGAAAACCGAATTAAAATTGGTCGAAACGTCAATCATTAAATAAAATGTAAACACAAGTTTCGTTTTATTCACTACTGACTTAAAACCAAGATTTTGAAAACTTAAAATATAATAAAAAAGTCAAAGAAAATTGAAAAAAGAAAAAATATAAATAGTTTTTATAGTACCGTATTATCGAAAAGGAACGGCATCAGCGATGGCCATGAAATGAAGGTCGGTGTCATTTTATATGTAAATTTATATAGGAAATGTCATCAATCGTCATTTCCCATCCAACTGGACGCCGTTTTATTCTATCATACGGTAGATATATGTACAAATATTTTATTCAAACATAAATATTATTTTCTCTATTTGTACCTTGTACGGAGCGATCAACATCAACATAGTAACATAGGATGACTATTTATCAGCTGTTATTACTAACGTCAAAACAAACCAAAAATTAAATAATATGATAAGTTTTTTGACGATATTTAAATTCGATTTCCATAATAATGTGAGATAATCAAAACGAGATGAGAAATAAATGGGTTTAATCGGAAGGTTTTCTAATTCAGTTATTGAATAAGTGTAGTAAACAATATAGGTTACGTGCTTGTAAGAAATTTTTATAAAAAACCGCATATTAAGTATGATATGGTCTCGTACACTTTCGATTAATAATTCATCGGACATGTTTAATGTAAAACCGCTCGATGGCGCGAGTACTGCCGATAGCTCGAAGCGCACCGATCGCACCGATCTAATGCGGTGCGCGGGCTTACATTTACTTCAACGTAAACTGAAAATTACGTGCCGCTCGCTCGCGCCGATACCCCTTCAGTGCGCGCGGAGCTTAAGTCTGTCTAATGACAAGATGTCAAGATCCTTGACAGTGATAGATGTGTCGGTCATTTCAATTTCAAAGTAGTTTATTTTATTTTACAAAGAAACAAGTTGGTACAGCTGGAACGCATAGCAGGAAATTAATATATTTAAAATTTGACTGATAAGTGATTACTTCGAAATATTGTGAAAAAAACTGTATAAAACTGAAAAAATGTAATTAAGTTATTTTATTTAAAAAAAAGGTATGTGTTAATACAAAACAAACAAGAACAAAACACAACTTACCAAAAAAATATAAAAAGAACTGTTTCTTACTTTCAAACTTCAAGCATTTATTAATATATTTATCAATATAACTAATGTACAAATACAAATTTATAATATTCCACAGGAATAAATAAAACAACATATATAAAACAAACTATTTTAATATATATAATAACACCAAATTTTATACCTTAAAGGTTGATTAATTAACTGTAATCTTAATTTTTTTAAACCAGTACCTTTTAACATTATTTTTCTACAGTACTAAAATCCATTATTTACCTATCGTGTGATGTCGATATTTTACAGCTACTTTACAGCTACTCGTACACAAACTTTATTGGTGTATAAGACTTTCTGCATGGGCAGCGAGTATTAACTATATTCTGTGCTCTGGGTCTACAGTTAATTTTCCCTCGAGTTTTCCTCCACTTGACTTCAAAAGACACAAAACACACGTAATAACACGAATCAAAATGAATCATCTTCCAAAACGCAGATATTTGACATAAGTTGGCACAAAATTATAACCTATAATTTGGCAAGACTTTGACAAGCCTGAAAAATCTAAAGGCGAGTTCATACGCATCGGCGTCCGTTTGTCGTTCATCGTTCCGTCAAACCAATAAAATTGAAAAATGATCTGTCACTTTTCACAGATAAAACTACCAAAAGAACCAACGTCTGTGATTGCCTTTAAGAGACCCCACGCCAGAGATAGGAAACAAATTCCACTTTAGAGCTGCTTTGGTGAACTTTATTATAGAGCTAGCTGGCTCGCTGAGTAGAAGCGATCGTCTACAACAGCTCTATCGCCTTGCCAGTAAACATTTAGAGCCGAAGCCCCGGCGGTGTCTAGACTATAGAGGTTTTACTGCGTAATTGCGGATATAAGATGGGAGTCGAAACCCATTTTGGGGCAATCGTGAACTTTGTACGTTGTTACAGCGATTCTAAATAACTGTTTTCATTAGATGAGCTGTCTAGTTGTAAAAAAGAAGATAAATTAGTTTGATACCTTTATAAGTTTGAATTGCTTTCTAGAAAAAAAAACAGATTTTGCAGGAAAATTAATCTTCCAAAAAGTTTCTTTAACACTTTGGTCAGTTAATGACATTAAACTTTTTAAAGGTTGCTATGTGATTGGATTAAAGCTTTTCTAAAAACAATTAATATGGTACGGTCGCGTTCAGAGAATGCACAAGAAAGAATTCCAAAACAAGTATGTCGAATGTCGATGGATTCCAATTGGTAAATGAGAGAGAAGGCTCGTCGATGAGTAAAAATAAACTTTTTGAAGATCAATGGGAAAATAGTACGGTGGAAATTAGTTATAGGACAACTAGGTAGAACATAGGTAAGAGGTTTAAGAGTGTTGATCATTGGCTTTCCTACATTGCGAGAGAAAAAACGTTGTAAAATCAAAAAAAAAAATCCTAATGAATCAAATAAAATCAAACATATTTTGGCCTCATTAATAGTCATAATTGAATTAATAAGACATCTATTGATTTTATGCATATACTCGTACCTCGTACATATAAAACATACATGATCATTGAAAAATAAATATGCTACCTATTTAATTTAAAGAAATATATATTTATAAACAAAATAGGAGTAGCGGAAAAGGGGGCCAAAAAACCCTACATATATGCTTATTCTTTGCATTAAGTTTATCAGACTGAAGGGAACAGCCATTCTTCAGGCCGACTTTGCTGTAACCCTCGATCTGACCAACGAAAAACGAAAAGCAAAGAATAGCATTTGAGTACAAAACGTACTACTATGACGAGAGTGCTAGACGCTCTACGCCATCTAGCGGCAGCTGTGACAATCACAGATCGTACCGGCAAAATTAAAACCAGCGGCTTACTGGACAAACATGCTTGCTTCATCCACGTTACCTTAGATGGAGCTAAGAAGGCTTAGGTAGGGTATAGATAAATAACTCGTATTTTGTTTATTTATATATACCCTACCTAAGCCTTCTTAGCTCCATCTACGGTAACGTGGATGAAGCAAGCAAATATATATTTGTTTATTAATGTTTTCCTTGTTTTTCAAATACATTCCTTTTATTTCAAACCTTTCTCTTTATATTTTGATGTGCAGTGCTTAATGATTTATTAATATGTCGGGCTTATCCCGTCAATCCCGCTAAACACGATTTTTCGATGTCCACCTCGAATGACTTTCTATTGGAGAGTATTAATCACGTGGCAAAAGACTACCAGAAATGCATTTAAACTGTTAGGAATTCTTATAGAAACAAAATACTCTCGTGCTTAAAATAAATTTATTATAAGGTCGTCTTATTGGAATAAATAGACAAGCAACACTTTTCAAAAAAAAAATAAGGCAATGCCAGTTTATTTTGAACGTGGATAATTACTTTTTTTTCCATAGCAACTGTTAAAATTGCCATATATCTATCAAAAATAGTAGATAAAATAGTACTTTAACCGCAAGGGTAGATTAAATGATACTTTAGGAGCGAGGATAGGTTAAAAACTTTATTTCTTTTCGCACGTTTTTTAATTGCTTCCATTTTTGAAAATTTTTGTATTCCTTTTCATAGTTATTCGGGATTTAAATGGAAGTAGTTTGGATATGGAGTTTGTCCCCTCAGCCTGAATATCTGTTGGTAATTTACTTATTTCGTCTTGAGCCATTTCTGGCTCCAATTCAATCAGCAATCGACACGAAAGAAAATTAAAAAATATTGACTCAAAACTGACAACTAAAGAGACAGCTTTATTTATTTGTCAAATTACATAGAAACCAACGCCAAACCAGCACAATATCTTTTCTACTCATAATAAATTCCTCGAAATAATTCTGAATATTTTTTAAAATATAACTCGCTATGGAAAAAAATATTGTTTTATACACGACGATAAAATTGCATTATCGTCTCCCGAAATTAATTCACTTGCGATTTCATCGCTCGTGAATTAATCTTTTCGGTCCACGATAAAATACCATTTTATCGTCTTGTATAAAAAATAACTATAAAAGGACTAAATATTAGATATCCGATAAAGTAGTATTCACTTTATTTCGAATGCTTTAATTTTTATTATGTATATAAAACAATAGTATATTATCAGCAAACGTTTATGAAACAAATAACTAGGTAAATCGAATTCCATAGAATGAGTTAATTATTTTAATGTCATTTACTGTGCATTTTACAATGCATTTTTTCCAGAGTGTTTAGAAGACACTTTCAATGGATTTTTTTTTTGGAATAACCTACAACCCTGATATACTACCCTATATATTTTTCCTGAAAAACAACATCGTCTGACTTATCAAATATCTTGCAGACTCATTTAGGCCAAACGCACCCCTACAAAAATTACAAAAATAGAATCGAGTTCCAGACAAAACAGAACTAACTAATGAGTAGAACACCCTCGGGCGCGCTATTGTGCCACTGGTTTGTCTACTGACGAGGAAAAACCAGGCCAGCAAAGGGCGGAGGATTGCTGAGCTGTAAAATTCATTTAGAACGTATCGATGGAGAATATGATTGATTTTTTGCCGTGCGGTCTTAATTGTTGCGCCATCGCTGGTAGAAAAGCAGAAAAAGGGAAGCGTACGGTGGAAAATGTAGGTCAGTGTAGCGTTTATAGTAAATAACGAAAAAAAGTATGTAACTTCATGCACAGTACAAAAACACACAGAGAAAAAAAATTGATTAAAAAATTGTTTTTAAAAACAAGCTTTTATTTATATGCTCGAAAAAAAAGATAATGAATTTTAATTTTTAAGAGCGAAATTAACTTGCCACCAACAATATACAATTTTTTCAATTACCATTTCTTGTTGAAGTTATTTTTCAATATGACAATGCGGCTTTGTTGATTATTGTGAACTATATACTGCTATGAGCTGTCCATCATGTTTGACCTTTAGGAAATGCTTGGAAGGAGGTTTAGAGGTCGCGAAGCAGTACCAGCTTCATTAAATGAATGTTTGGTTCATAACCAAACCAAACCAAACATAAAGCAATATGATATATGCAGCCTCAATGACAATATGAACGGACAGGCAGTTATAGCAGCCAAGAGAATCAATACAAAATATTAGAATATTCTTTACATTTTTTTTTCTGTTTGTATACTTGAGTATTACAGATGTTTTCTTTAATATCATTAGTTCTGTTATTGTTATGAATGTCTATTAAAACCAGGACTGTATCGTTAGGCTTTAACGTTTTTTTTTTAAATTTAGTATAGAGTATCCAATGCAGCGTAATATGACGTAGTCTTCAAAACCATCTCGCCATATTAAAAAATTACATCAAAACTTAGACAAGAAAAGAGAGGGGACAGGTAAGACGGCAGCTGAAAGTGAGGCAAGTTGTCACCACGCGAAATTCTCCAATGGCGTAGCATCAGAAATTAGCTTGTACCTAGACGGTACAAAATATTTATTAAAACGTAAACTAATATATCGTTCATTTTTGAGTAATGCATATAAAATTTTGTATTTTATAGTCTCACCTTTATAATATTAGAATATCTAAATCGATAATGCAAAATTTATTTAACAGTCACAGTGGACTGATTATCAAGACAATTATTTATTTATTAACGTGTGTATAATGTATAATTAAATAAAAAATAATGTAATAACATATATTTTAAACGTGTATATACATATATATACTGTATGATCGAAAAAAACGGCGTCTTGTTTGTTTGGAAATGACAATTTCACAAATGAATATTAAAAATTACATTATTCATTGAATATTGAATCCGTAAGCAAGTGTGAAAAGAATTGGCTAGATTCATTATTATACCGTTTAATCGAAAAAAAACCACGTCCAGTTGGCTTGTAAATTACGATCGATGACATTCCCCATATAATTCTACATATAAAATTACATAAAAACTATACAAAACGACATCGAAAAAAGACCATCTGAGTGTATATACAATTTTTTTCGAATATTACTTTTAGATGAGCCTCAACGAAAATATATTTCAATTTTTTAGCATCTTTTTTTTTCGCTCTTTAACTTTCATTAAAGCAAAGTAGTCGCCTCTAAAACAGCAATTAAAAGACGCTACAGTTTAAATTTTAATTGCCTACTTTAATAACTCTGACATAAAGTGCTGGCCGGCGTAAAAAATATCAATTTTAGTTTCAAAGCTCTGAGTCATTAGGACGAAAGCGCAAGATGAAAAAAAAGTTGGTAAAAAGCCGGGATTTAGTCTAGACTAAGCCTTTGTTCATAATTTTGTTGGTAATGAAGGTTTTAGGGTCGTGATAAGAATACATAATTTTGAAATAAATAATATTTAAGATATTGTTACAAAGTTTTGAAAGCATTAAGCCGGGACCCCATTAGCCAACACCCGACGTGATGCCGCGCGATGCCACGCTATCCCACGTGTTGCGACGTGGGAATGTGTGTACACATTAGGTAACACGTGTTAACACGTGTTAACACGAATTTTTATTACGAAAATACTAGAAGTATCGATATACCCATACCGATATTAGATTATAATCATAATACCAGTACACCAATATATTCAGAATCGAATATCGATATTATTAAATCAATCTTTTTGCGATCAATCTTTTGTTGCCGATTTTTTCTGGATCTATCTTGTTATATCCAATGTTGAATCGATTCAAAATATCGATTTATTTTATTTTTGGGGCATCCCTACATCAACTACAAAAGTAGATAGCTGCGGGACTAGAGAGGCAAGCGGGGAACAACACGCCGTAACACACATCGGTGAGATCTGGGACCGACGAATCGACCATCACACGTGTCATAGCGTGTTATAGCGTCGGATGGCGTGGCGTGTTGCCTAGTGTGTACGCAGTACATGTAATTAAATGGAAAAACATACGCACTGATCAACATGATGTGGGGTAGCATGGCATCGCGTGGCGTAGCGTGTTGGCTAATGGGGTCCGGGCATTATAGTTATATACAGGGTGTTCCTTAATGACATGCTAATATTTAAGGGCGTGATTCTTGAACCTATCCTAGGAGAAAAACTTCATATGAATGTACAGGGTGGCGCCTCTCATACGCCGCGGAGGCTCCAAGGAGAACGACAGTTTGAATTGAAATGAAATTTTGTGAGCATATGTAGGTTAATTCAGAGCACTTTTTAAAAATATAGAGAGTTCTACAAGGTGTCCCCGGAAGGTGTGTTTTTTGTAATGGAACACCCTAGATTTTCGGATTCTGGTAGAAAAATAAAGGTGAGTTTTATAAGTATTTTTTTTTGACATATTTAACATTTTCTAGAAATAAAAAACAATTATTTTTAAATTACAATAAAAGCTACCTAAATTGGAATTTACCCGGTATAGCCTAATATGTAGTTAAATTACCTATTGTACTTTAAATCAAATTAAAACTTGATCCAAAAAGTTATACAGGGTGAGACAAAATTAATATTGAACACTGGTCACCTTTAAAAGCATGTTACTCTTTTATTTTAAATGGAACATCCAGTATATTATTCCGATATTCAATGGAGAATTCATGTCTCTTCAAAATACTATTAAAGTTGCCTACCCCTCAAACAAAGATTTTCCTAGATATTTTTATTTACATACTTTTATCTGAGTAGATCTATATTATTTGATAAAATCTAGGTGGCTGTGATATGTCTGACGTTACTTCAACATAGCTGTTTAATTAGCCCAACTTTAACAACTAACTATCATTTTGTGTCAGTTAAAACAAAAAAATTTCTCAGAAATTTGCCGAAAATGCAAGGATAAGTATCCTACATCAGAGAGAATTGATGATTCTATTAGTTGGTGAATGCAGTGTACATTTGCCAATTAATAGAATACTTAAATATGTACTCTTGATTTTATCAAGTCTGTTTTTTTTTATGGGGATATGTTAAAGACAGTGTTTACAAAACTCGACCGACTATTGTCGACAACATGAGAGAAATTATTGTAGCTGCTTTTCGAGGTAGAACTCCACATAAGCCTTTTAAAATGAAAAGATCCTTTTGAAAAAACAATCATTTTATGCAGTTAACGGAATTTTAAACGGATTTTATTAAATTTTAAACGGATTTTATGCAGTTTAAGGAAGCATTTTGAGCATTTGGTTTCATCTAGCTAATTTTTGTCACATAATTATAGGTTTATATCTAGTTCCACTTCTGTAATAATTAAAATATGTTTTAAACGTGAATCTTTTTATTACCATTGAATAATATATAATCTTCAATTTTTGTTAAATTAACAAAAATATCACACAGCCCCCTAGATTTTTTCAAATAATACAGATCTACTGACGCAAAATCATAAAAATTAAAATATCTAGGAAAATCTTTGTTTGAGGGGTAGGCAACCTTAATAATATTTTGTAGATATATAAAATCCTAATCTGATTGAACACCGGAAAAATATAGTGAGTGTCCTATTTAAAATAAATTAGCAATTTTTTTATAATTAATTTTATTTAGTATTTCCTCAATTTTCTTAAACACGCACTTTACATTTTCTATCATACACATTATTCTATATTCATAATAAACCATAAAACGTAAAAAAGGAGAAAAAAAATGTAACTGAGTTGACTGCGTATAGCGGCTTCGGCCGCGGCACGGCGCTGTGAAAACTGACCGACACTAACGGCAGATAAATCAAATCGCCGTCAATATGTTTACACCGTCGGTAAATGGCAGACTGGATGGGTCCAGGATGGAGTACGGTCCTGATTTATGGCCCTTTGTAAATTACGCTTTAAAATTGCAGCTAACCGGACCTGTCCACCGGACTCGTTCACCTCGGAGTAACAAAAAAATCAAAAATGGTGTGGGTTTTTCCCTAAAAATGTGTTTGATTTTTAAATTTTCTTCTTCTTTGTACGTTAAGACTAGGTCCTATGTTTTCTTCAAAGGTTCCCTAGGAACAGTTGGTATGATAATAAATATATGCATTTATTGTCAAAAAAGTTTACAATTTACAATGCCTTGTAGACAAAAATAAAGTAAACAAACAAAGTAAACAAACAAACAAACAAAATAGAATACAAAACATTATACAAATAACATTGGCAGTCTTATTATTTAAAATAAACATTTATAAACGCTTACAATGTCAAAGAATAAAAAAATAAAAATAATATTCAAAAATATTTAGTTAGTTTATAATAAATATCAATGACCTCTAAATAAATTTATTTCGATGTCATTAGTAAATATAGCAATAACAAACTTTAGACCAGTGTTTACAAGATCAAATTCGATTTTCAAAATATAATTCATTTACGGCGTAGAAAGCCTTGTCTAGTAAATAAGATTTCAATGCTTTGTGAAATGAAGAAAATGATGTTATGGATTTGATTTCAAATGGCAGGTGCATTTTTTTCGAGTTGAATAATATTCTCTGAGCGTGGGGTAGGTAGAAAAAGATCTTGCTCAGCGTTCCTGAGTGGATAAGTGTGAGATGGCCTTTCTTGAGAAGCTGATACATGCTTACGTATTAGGCAAACGAATTCAAATATAAATAAGGAAGGAAGAGTTAATATTTTTAATTTTTTTAAAAAGTCCTGGCAATGAGTTCTGCTATTTAGTCCAGTGATAAAGACCAGCTCTCATACCATCTTGTAGATGTTTACCCATAGCCAGGCTTCCGATAAACTACTACAGTATGTCCCCTCTTGTGTGTACAAAAGGAAAAACTTTTTAATATTGAAATTTTGCAAAAATGGATTTTTTCATAAAAAAATTTGCATATTCTAAAATGGTTAATCCCGTTCATACTTTTCCAAATTTTCAAACCGTTTTAGAAAAAAATTGAAATAACATAAAAATATTGTTGGAGTCCTAAAAACCAAAAGGCGTTTCTATGGTAATATAATTTCTATTTGATTCTTTGATAGATGGTTATTATTAATTTTGATTGACGTCATATTTTTTTTGCTAAAGTATCACATTTTCCGATAACTATTGTCACCCTTTCCGTAGCATTGATCCAAACTAACTAGATTTTGTGCTTCTTTAATATTATAAAACAGCAAAAAATATGACTAGTTAAAATTCTATCAATAACAAGAATGAAAACGCAATTATATTACCATAGAAACGCGTTTCGATTTTTAGGACTTTTAGGAAAAAAATCAACTAAATGTTCATTTTTTTTTAATTTTCTCTTATAAAACCGTATGGAAATTTGGAAAGGTATAAACGGAATTAACCATTTTGGACCAAGCAAATTTTTTTATAAAGAATGCATTTTTCTCAAAATGTCAATAATAAAAAGGTTTTCCTCTTGTAAAGACAATCCGGGGACATACTGTATATTAGGTTTTTAGTTTGTAATTTTTATTTTATTTTTTTTTACATAATATAGGGGTTATGATAACGCACATTTAAAAATATTTTTGTAAAAATACCGGGTGTATGATTCAAGCATATTTTCAAACAAAAGTTGTATATTTTTAAATGAAATCCTATATATTTATTAACTTAGTGGATTTACCATTAAATTTCCATTGTAAAAATACCAAAATATCATATAATATACCGAGTGGTTTTTGAAAAATAACCGTTTTTATAAACTAAATTTACTGCTCATTTAAACCCCTCCTTAATTCGAGGAATTTTAGAATTTTTTAACAAGAAGTGCAGTAAAATAGTATCTTCTTCAAAATTCAGTCTACCGAAATTAGCAATTTTGTTTGATATATACAGGGTGAGTCAAAACTAAATGTTGTATTTTTCTCCACTGTTTTAAATGGGACACCCGGTATTTTATATCACTATCAATTTTCTGCTTCTATTTTTCAACTGCTCCTTTGTTATTCTGTCCACATGGTTTCTCCACTCTCTTCTCCTGTTTCTTGCCCATTTTACTTTTAACTTTTAGCTTCTATATTAGTAGAAGACGTTTTTATTGTAAATCCTAAAAAATTTGCATTTTCTATGTTGAATGAGAGAATTTTTGTCGTACTCTGATAAAAATAGCGACAAACGAGAATCATCAGCGGTCTTGGTCGTGGTTTTAGACAAGAACCAAAACTAAGACCCAGCATGCAAGATTCTTTCGGTCTTGCATTTTTTCTCACATTTAAATATAGAAAATAACTAAAAAAATAAAATTTGAACGTGAAAAAGTTACTCATTTGTTCAAAATTATTTTTTTAATTTATTGAAATAGTGTTTTCCGATATTTTCGTAAAATTTTAGAGGAAGCAATTCTGATTTAGTATACAGGGTGATCCGAATTATGTATAATGTAGTCCTAAAATGTAATATGTATGTCCAAAAATGCTTGGTTTCGGAGATACAGGGTGTAGAAATATCACTTTTATTTCGATTTTTCCAAATAATTTCTAAGCTAAAGCTGATATTTGGATGAAAATTGGGGTCTGGGTGTTTTTTGACATGAGAAATTTGGGATTTCGATGTCAATATGATACCTACTTTTATGGAACGCCACCTAAATATATTTTAACTGCTTTGAAGAGCAATAACTTTTCGTCTGAACCTGTATTACACTACTGAGTGAAAAAATATACATTTTCATCGCTGTTTGGTTTGGTTTGGTTGAAAATAATCTAGGCTATTTCTTTTATCACTCTGAACATTTGACGCGCTCAGACAACACTGACGCAAAACAAACAAGAAAAAATGAAAATGGACGCGGATAAATCTTGTGACAAAATTGGACAAAGCTATTTTCTTCCTTTTATTTTTTTTTTTCTTCGCAATTATCTGGTTTTGCTTTTACGGCCTGTAATAAACTTTTGACAATCAAAATAGTCAATAGTCGTTACAGTTTTTTCGGTAAAATTTAAATTAGGATAAAATAAAAATGGCGTTTTCCTTTCATATAATATTAGTGTTTTCCTAGTTGTTTCTTAGCTTCAATCTACTGATTGAGGAAGTGTGTTCATTACAGGCAATGTCCCTATAAAATCTGTGACAATACGAAGATTGTTCTTACTTAAATCAAGGAAACATTTTTTCTGGTATGTCCTGAGAAATATTAACGCATAATACTGTAGGTAAATTCCCAAATTAAATATTTTGCATTAAAAATTAAAAATAACATAAATTTTATTCCGTTTTTAACATCAGAAGCCCACTCTCTACAAGATAACATGTAACAAATGGCATTTCCCTTTAAAATACCCTCTTTTTAAGGCATATTTCACCCCTATAACAGGGTCATATATGCAGATGACACCAAATTTATTGGGCTTCACCTGAAGTTTTATGTTTAAGCTTGAACGTTATTTTACGATTATTCAGTCTAGACTTTATAAAATATGCGTTATTAAAGATAATATTCGACATATCGAGTGACAACAAAATGGTTTTACAAGTAAAAAATATCATTTTATTCCATTTTCCTTAGATATATTTGAAATATGAGTTTTTTTATAGTTATTAATGATAAAAAATTCGATACGAAGATCATAATGTAACGTTAAGGCTTAGTTACACAAGTTTCATTAAAAAGTTCGTATCGAATGTGTATCATTCAAAATTTAATCTACGAAGCGACACGAGGGACGATCCAAAGAGATTTGATTTAATTTAAAATATCAGAGATATCCTCATAAAAATAAAAATTCAAAATTATCAGGTGCCCATATTAGTCGACGCCGTGGTAATCGTGCTTGTTGATTGTTTCCATTTTGACTTTGACAACTCAATTATTGATGTTCAATTTTGTGTTAAACGTTCAGTTTTAGCAAAAAGCAAAAAATAATATTAATATGGGTGATTCTGATTCTGAAAGTGTCCCTTCGGATATTGAAGGCATTGCGCAAAACGTTGTCGATTCCTTACTTCCCGAAAAATCAAGACAAACGTAAGAGCAAGCCTATGTAAAACTTGAAGATTGGTGTAAAGGGAAAGGAATCAAAAATAGTAGTGACGAAAAGGTTCTCCTGGCATATTTTGAACATCTTTCAAAACACAGGAAGGCTTCATCACTTTGGGTATATTATTCCATGCTACGTTCAGTTATAGCAGTGAAGAAAAATACAGCTATTAGTAAGTACGTCCATTTAATTGCATTTCTAAAAAGAAAATCGGAAGGACTTCGGTAAAAGAAATCGAGAATTTTAAGAAAAGAAGGCATACCTCGTTTTTTGTTGGAAGCCGATGATAAAACTTATTTCCTGACAAAAGTTTCATTGATAGTGGGACTTGCGGGAGCCTGCCGGCGTATCGAGTTGACAAATCTGCAGCTGCAAAATATTAAAGATGAAGGACAATGTATTCATGTCATTATTCCATTTACGAAAACAAAGATATCACGAGATTTTTTATAACGAAAGGGAATATTGAAGGAATAAATATGGTGGAAATGGTTCGAAGATATATAGCTATGCGGCCAAGCAACACAGAGCATACTCGATTTTTTGTGGGGTACAGAAATGGAAAATGTATTAACCAACCCATTGGCATTAGTACTTTAGGGAAAATGCCGTATAAAATAGCATTGCCTAAGTCTTCCAAATCCACAACAATACACTGGACATTGTTTCCGTAGATCGTCTGCGTCATTGCTTGCAGATTCAGGAGTGGATTTCTAAACTGTTAAAAGACATGGTGGTTGGCGCTCTAACACAGTGGCAGAGAGCTATATAAAAAATTCCAAACAAAATAAGAAAAAAGTGTCATGTAATATTTTGGGTAACATTTCTGGCAATTATGGGTCTTCAACAAGTTCAAGCACTGAAGAAATAAATTTACTTTCTAAAAATTCAACTCACCTGTCATCGTCTGGAATTAATTTAACCAATTGTACTG
Source organism: Sitophilus oryzae (assembly GCF_002938485.1). Classification (NCBI taxonomy): domain Eukaryota; kingdom Metazoa; phylum Arthropoda; class Insecta; order Coleoptera; family Curculionidae; genus Sitophilus; species Sitophilus oryzae. The sequence continues at coordinate 10,582,055 of NW_022146254.1, forward strand.
ATATTATAATTAATGTTTATAATAAATAAACGTATTTAGGTACCTTTTTTTGCTTGTTTCTTATTTTAAAATTTACGTGTTATTATGAATTCATAATAGCACTAGTACTATTATAAGAACATCGAAATTAGTTTTTTGACATGAGAAATTTGTTTTTGACGTCAATATGACTCTTTCTTGTAGGGGGCGCCACCTACATCTATTTTAACTGCTTTGAAGAGTAATCACTTTTCGTCCGCTCTGGTGTTACACTACTGAGTGAAAAAATATACATTTGTGCATTTCTTTACGTAAAAAAGGTAACAGTCTTTTTAGAAATTTCGCGATTTTTGAAGCGACGAAAAGTTTTTACTCATCAAAACAGCAAGAAAAACATGTAGGTAGCGCCCCCTACAAGTAGGAATCATGTTGAAATCAAAATCAAATTTTTCATGCCAAAAAACTCCCAGATATCAATATTCATCCAAATATTGACGTTACTTCAGAAATTATTTGGAAAAAAATCGAAATAAAAATGAAATTTCTACACCCTGTATCTCCGAAACTAAGCATTATAGGACATTCATTTTTACGAACTTTTTTACATATTTTTATATGCAGAATATGCTGCCAAGTTTTCGGAATACAGTTTGGATCACCCTGTATAATAAGAGATAGACTGTAGCGGCGCTGAAGGTAGGGTTAGTTTACAGCACCATCTCAAATTCTCTCAAATTCTCTCATATTTCCATTGCAATTGGTTGCTCCACAGAATTGAATAATTGTTTTCTTTACACTGTCTAATAATAACTGGAAAAAGAAGCTAATATCTCCTTATAGAACTAGATACTGAAAGAAATTTTCTTAAAAGAAAAAATTAACAGGTTTATATTAAAATATATGAATGGTAAAAAAAGAAAAGAATAAAGTGTGGGATGACAAATGCAAAGAAATTAATACGTATGTAGGCGGAAGAAGGAATACGGAAGTATGGAGATTTATAAAAACAACAACAACTGAAAAACAGGAGTCAGCCCCTATAGAAATAATAACCAACAAAGAATGGGTGAAATATTATTCCAAATTGTTGTCAGAGAACAGACTTGAGTATCAAGAACCGCCACAGCCAGAAATAAACATTGAAGGAGAGGAAATCTACGTGGATACCAACAAAATAAAGACTGCTATAATGTCTTTACAGAATGGAAGAGCATGTTGCCCAGAGGGAGTATATGCGGAACTCATAAAATCTGGAAGCGAAAAACTGTTTAGAATGTTAACAAATATAGTTAACCAGTGCTTAAATGGTCATCCAGTACCTGAACAGTGGAAAAAAGCATATATCTCCTCTATATATAAAAAGGGCTCAAGGAAGGATCCCAATAACTACAGGGGAATTTCGGTCACCAGCACTATGAGTCGCCTCTATGGAAGGATACTGAGGAACTTAATTGAAGAGGAATACTCCAGCTACGAAGAAGAAGAGCAGAATGGTTTCAGAAGCGGAAGATCATGTACAGATAATATCTTTGCATTGAAACAGATCATCGAGAAGAAATCTGCAATGAACCAGCAAGTTCATATAACATTCATCGATCTACAAAAAGCATATGATACAGTGCCAATAATAAAATTATGGGAAGTATTGCACGAATCAAGAATTAACGCAGCTCTGATAAAAGCTGTACAAAATCTTTACCATGGAGGAAAATCACAAATAAAAACGGTCAACGGTCTCTCAGAGGAAATTTCTATCACTAAAGGGCTCCGACAGGGTTGCTGTATATCCCCAACACTATTTAAAATTTATATTGCCAAGGCCTTACATCTATGGAAAAGAAAATGTAACGGAATGGGTATAGAACTAGGACCAGGCCATAATGGCAAACGATAAAGATGACATGGAATATATGGTGCGGAAAATAATTGAAGAATATGCTAAATGGGGTCTCACAGTAAATACAGAAAAAACAAAATACCTTCCAATTGGAGCTAATACAGAAAATCTTATTTTGGACAATAATATGGAAATTAGGGCATGTGAAGATTACAGGAACTTGGGATCGATATTTACAGGAGATGGAACGGACGATAGAGAAATAAACAACAGAGTAATACAGGCACGAAGAGTTATCCGATGCATAAATGGCATTCTATGGAGCACTGAAATTACAAAAAACAGGAAATATAATATATACGAGACACTAGTTAAAAGCATATTACTCTATGGATGTGAAACATGGCGACTCACTGAAAGGAATAAAAGGAGACAACAGAAATTAGAGACAACAGAAATGGACGCGATTAGAAGAGCAATGAAAATTTCACGGAGGGATAAGATCAGAAATGAAGACATTAGAAAACAGATGGGAATAGAGGGAACAATAGTAAATGATATAGAACAAAACAATTAATATGGTACGGCCACGTTCAGAGAATGCACAATGAAAGAATTCCAAAACAAGTCATTCATTGGATACCACCTGGTAAACGAAAGAGAGGACGTCCCAAGAAAACATGGATGGAAGGAATAAGAAGGTCGATGAGCGAGAAAAATCTGACCGAAGATCAATGGGAATTTATATATTTATATTTATATATATATATATATATATATATATATATATATATATATATATATATATATATATATATATATATATATATATATATATATATATATATATATATATATATATATATATATATATATATATATATATATATATATATATATATATATATATATATATATATATATATATTATATATATATATATGTATATATATTAAAATATATGTAGCATTTAATGGCTTCTATAAACGTAGTTATACAGTTTAGAGCTTCGCTCGCCCTCTGTGCATAGCAAATTTCACTGTAATCAGAGCTAAGTGCATTGTGTACGTTAATCAATAATATTATGCTGATTGATTGGATCATTAATATTTAATGATGTTAAGCTCCTAATAGTCATCGGAGGTAATAGATCGCATTAAAATGTATTTGTATTTACATAAGCTGGGTATTAGTATTATTATATCAATCTGCTATAATTGGTTGTTCGAACATCCTAATTAGATACCGTTGTTGTATCCAAACTACCAGATATATTGGGACTGGTATGTTGTAACCCGTGTAAAATATCGTGATTAATTTCAACCGAGATCAGCTTTATAAAGTTAGTAACTTTTTGCTAATAATATTTGATATAAAAACAGTGTGTACACTATGTGCGCATATTTGAAGCGATAGCGCATACTAACAGCTATTAAATTGAAGGAAAAATATATATCCTTCATATACAGAGTTGTTCACCACATACGACACGGAGTATTGTAGCTAAACGATTAGATTTTTACAAATTGTACGTTTTGGGTTCGTTGAAGGGCTATTAGAGCTACAATTTAAAAATATTTTTACAAGATACAGAGTGTCCCAAATAAGTAAAAAATATCAAAGTTGTATTTTTTTAAATAGAACACCCTGTATATTATTACATTTTTAGTTTCTACGATTAAAATAAAGGTAAATTTGATTAAGGTTTATTACACTTAAACCTTACCGTTTTTGAAGTATTTTCAATTTTGTAAAATGATGAATGATCAGTTATTGTGTTGGAATAATAAAAATATTACTACCTCATACAGAGTGTCAAAAAAAATTAAAATAATTTCTAGCTTTAAACGGCAATGACTGGTTTAATTTAAATAGAGCGCCCTGTATATTTTATAAGAATCAGATGCACAATTTAATTGTCCATCAAATTTTATTATACCACTTTTTACCTGTCCCTTCAAGTTTTCGTAAAAAATGCATTTTCTTGAAATTTAGAACTCATTTATCAATATACCCATGGAATATTGACATTTTAGATTGTTTTTAAAGCAACAAATGTACAAAATGTACAGGCTAGTAATATTATCGTTTTTAGCAAATCGATAATATTCGGATGTTTTATATGCAAAAAGAAAACTATTTAAATCTTTATAAAAGAGTATACCATTAATTAAATAATATACTATCATTATTTCCGCCCAAATACTAATTAATTACATAATTATTTGTGTTCGTTAATAAATTATTCTAAATAAATGTGGATTTGAATCAGAAATCAACATAATAATAAGTTATGAAAATAAACGTCTCTGTTGTTATAAATAAGCATTTGTCAAAAAATGAAGTGTCATTTTTAAGGTGTTAGTTTTTACCACACTGTCCAATACACATACAAAATTCAGTTTTTTAGTATTTGGAGCTATTATTATTATTAATCAACGCAAACAGTCCATTAATATAGTTTGAATACTGGAATCATATTAGTTGATCCTCTTTAACAAATATTTAAACAGTTCGAACTATATCGACAATATAAAAAATCTGTACTCTTTAAAAATTTGGTACATCTTTAAAAATTATCTAAAATATCAGTATTCCATGGGTATATTGATAAATGAGTTCTAAATTACAAGAAAATGCATTTTCTCCGGAAACTTTAAGAGATAGGTAAAAAAATGGTATAATACAATTTGATAGACAATTAAATTGTACATCTGATTCTCATAAAATATACAGGATGTTCCATTTAAATTAAACAAGTTATTGCCATTTAAAGCTAGTAATTATATAAAATAATTGTTTAGACACTCTCTATAAGGTAGTATAATTTTAATTATTGCAACACAATAACTGATCAATAAATAAACTTCAGTAAATATTTAGTATTAAAAAATAAAGCCTTAAAATTTTTACTGCAATTTTACAAAATTGAAAATATTTCAAAAACGGTAAGGTTTAAGTGTAATAAACCTTAATGAAATCTACCTTTATTTTAATAGTAGAAACTAAAAATGTAACATACAGGGTGTTCCATTTAAAAAAAATACAATTTTGATATTTTTTATTTATTTGGGACACTCTGTATCTTGTAAAAATAATCTAAAATTGTAGCTCTAATAGTCCTTCAACGAACCCAAATCAAAAATCTAATCGTTTAGCTACAATACTCCGTGTCGTATGTGGTGAACAACCCTGTATATTTTTTATGAATGCTCTTTAATAAACATCAAGAGAAATAGAGTTAATATAAAACCGTATACTATTCTAGGTTTATATTTTTTTTTTAATTTTTGTTAAACATTTCATAGAAATTAAGATAGCGACGCAACTTTATAGGCAAATGTTAGCGTTATTCGAAGCACCATCAAAGAAAGCAATATACGCTTAGTCCCAGAGATGTTGCAGCTTAGTTATTTTGCCATACAAGGGAAAAACTAAAGTAACCCACGCGTAATTGCATTTTTTTCTGTTAGAAAAATATGTTATCGATATATTAAAAGAAAGCCCCGTACTTGTTCGCTGACAGTATGACCCGTGGCCCGTGGCTAACGTCATGTTGGTAATGAATGACCTAACGTCAAATCAAGAATCGTGTTTTTTTTAATCCTGGATATTAAAGATTTATTGAAATCCTTGGAAACTGGGTATATGCATTACTATTTTTGATATGAAAAGTGCATTTTTGATTATTTACCTGAGCTAGGATATTAAAATATTGGTTCATATTATAACCGTTGGATTGTAGGACATAAATAAATAATAATAATAATAGCTCCTGTATATAGCGTTTAACGCCTTGTGAGTAGCAAGGTACAGCTTGCCATACTAGAGCCGTTCGGTATATAAGGAAGGTAACGTGGCTAGCACTACGCTTTACGCTTCAACCGCCTATCATTACCTCAGGATTGTGAATCCCAAGTACTCATTTAAGGCTGAATCGACCTAGGTACCCAAACTATTTTTATTTGAAATAAAAATAGTCGGCTGATGCAATGCCGGGTGTGGGATTCGAACCCACTACCTTGAGATTGGTAGACGAGAGCAGCCTATACCTCTACGCCACCGGGCACCGCACCACATAAATAAAAGTCATTTAATTCCCTTAAATAAAAATCCTAACCTGGTACTACAAATAATTAGTCTTACAGTATTCTACAACATCGGTTATAGAAATATCGTGTTAAAAAAATTAGAAGAATAAATAAACTTAAATATCCAAAGCTACCTAAGCCGAAGATATTATGATATCTCCAACGATCGTTTTGACCCAAAACGAACGTCACACCAAAGCACTCTCCTTCAAAAGCCACCACCATCAATAAAAACACTCAAAGAAAAAATCGAAGAATACGCTGACCGTTCCAATTGAAAAGCAGCTGCGTCTTGGGCAACACCTCCTGCCCGATTCCGAGAAACCATCGACCATCAAGTCTCTCTTTTCCCTGCACCATTGTGTTTGAAATATCTTCGCTATGTCATCCCCGATATTGCCGGGACATAAACCAAATAAAATTAGTTTTTAAGAATCGGACGCAGCGTGAAGTGCCCGGCCGCACAAAGCCCTTCACAAATTGCAGAGCGTTTAGGCGCGCAGCCTGTGCTCAAACGTCAATAGGCGCTTATCGAGTACCATTGTCCCACCGGTGAATAAGTCAAAGGGAAAGGTGTCCGTAATGTCGATCCGAATGGAATCTAATGGCGTTTTCGAAGGATGTGCGCGATGACTTTTGGTTTCGGGCCATTTGGCCGGGTATTGTTCGGGAATTGATGTGGGAATATGGGACAAATTCTTTGGCCGGCTTGCTGTTTTCGGTAGGTTTTAAAATTCGCGCTTCAGTGGGATTCTATAACGTTCATATTGCTTTAATAAACTTCCAAGATTTTGATTTACTCTATTCTTTGTTGTGTCGGTATTCATATACCCGTCAACCATCAAACCATTCAACTTCAATATGTTTATTTAGAAAATGTCTATGCATCTGTGTCTGTGTCCCATAAATGCTGACAAATCTTAGATTTGCAAAAATCGTCCTTTTGTAAATAATGTTTATGTTCTTTAATTCGAACATGTAAGGGTCTAGGTGTGAGTGTATCGTGATGATTTTTTTAAATGGAACACCCTGTATATTATTGCATTTTTGACTTCCTTTCAGCTGAAGAACAAGCAGGATTTAGAGCCGGAAGATCGACGGTGGACCACTTACTTACACTCACTCAAGTAATAAGTAAAAAGAGCAATATAAACCAAGAGCTACATCTTGTGTTCGTGGACCTGCAGAAGGCATACGACAGCGTTCCCCTTGTGAGACTTTGGGAAGCTATGGAAAAAACCAATATAAATGTAGAGCTAATAAAAGCAGTGAAATCATTATATAAACAAACAAAAACTAGAATAAAAGTCGGCAAAAAGTTAACAACAGGATTTAATGGAACCAAAGGTCTGAAACAAGGGTGCTGTATTTCACCAACACTGTTCAAGATATATCTCGAACAAGTTCTCAAAGGTTGGAAGCAAAAATGTAGAAATATGGGAATACCCATAGGGGATAACATGCTCTACACACTTTGCCTCGCGGACGATCAGGTGATCATAGCACAAGATTACGATGACATAAATTATATGACACGTAAGCTTATAGAAGAATATCAGAAATGGGGACTCGAGATCAATACTAACAAAACAGAATATATGTGTATCGGAGGAGAACAACAAGATCTAATACTAGAAGAAGGGAAGAAAATTAAGTGCTGCACAAAATACAAATATTTGGGTATGCAAATCACAAGTGATGGACTGTTGGATACAGCAATTAAAGAACGAAACCAACTTGGAAGGAATGCTATCACGGTATTGAATGGGATACTGTGGGACAGAAGCATAAACAACAAGAACAAAACTCTAATATACAATACCATCATAAGAGTATAACCACGTACAGCTGTGAAGTCTGGCCAATTAAGGAAACAACAAAACGAATGCTGGAAGGTACAGAGATGAATTTTTAGAAGAGAGCAGCAGGCAAATCAAGACTCGAACAAATAACTAATGAACGCATAAGAGAGCTTATGGAAGTTAAATATACAATAACGAACGAGATAAAGAACAGACAACTCATGTGGTACGGGAATGTCCAAAGAATGGCAGAATTAAGAATCCCAAAGCAAATTATAAACTGGAAACCTGCAGGAAGAAGAAAACCGGGTAGACCGAGAAGAAGTTGGCAGGAAGGGATTGACACGTTTATGGAGGAAAGATCTCTCGGAGACGGTGCATGGAGAGACAGACAGGCATGGAGAGATGGCACCGGAAGTCTAAAATATTTAAATAATTTTTCTTTGTTTTTTTAAAAAACGACAGGGTGTATATTATTTGTTCAATAGATGGAGAATTAAAAAATGAACATTTTTTGTATTTAGAGTATTTCAAAATTTTGAACGGTTTCGCAAATATTCGCGGTTTTATATTTGAAAATATGGCATTTTCCACATTAAATTTTCATCAAAGCCACCAATGATTTTTCTCTCTATATATCTATAGATGTATTTTATCATTGAAAGAGCCATATGAAATAATAGTGCGTGTATCTGCGAAACCATTAAATTTTTTTAAATACTTTAAATATAAAAAATGTTCATTTTCTTACTCTCCATTTAATAAAAAAATAATATACAAAAAATAATATAAAAGACATTAAAAAAAAACAAAGAAAAATTATTTTATATTTTAGAAAGTTTTGCGTAAAATTTTGAACACCCTGTATGATTTAAGATTACGATATTTATAGCAAAGTAAGTACAGTATATAGTTTTGATTTCAGGACAATTCTTTGAATCTGTAATAATTTTTTTAAGGAGGTTGAAAAAAACATACTTTTTATTTATTTATTAATATCTCTGAAAGTAATATACAGAGTGTTCCATTTAAAAAAAATCATCTCGATCAACTCACACTTTTTTGAGCCACCCTATACCCTATAAAAGTTAAAATATTTTCCTGAAATACATCCTCCTAGATACTTTAGATCTGCACTTTTCTGCACACAAAAAATCTTAAGTTTTTTACACTATAGGAGCTACTGATGTCCAACTAGGGTTCCCAACCGTCCCGGTTTGGCCGGGATTAACCAGGAATCAGAAAGTTTGTCCCGGCGAAAGTTTTGCCTTGGCCGGGACCTGGAAACTAAAAAAATGTGTACTACACACATAATATATTTTATTTCCTAATATTTAATGTCTTGTTCAGTTATTTAAAAACTTAAAAATAATTGTCCCGGAATCGCCGATGCTCAAGTTGGGAACCCTATGTCCAACGCACTATTGCCGAACCCTGTATTGAACTTTAAAAATGAACCATCAAAATTTTAATATCTCTATATTTACAATCCTTCATTATAGAACCAAATTTTACCCATCATCTGTACAGAACAGAGCACTAAAAGAACAAAAACTGAGAAATTACATTTTACCATTTCAGGTTAACAAAATTTTCATAAAGTCATTCAACCGAATATTTTAATATCTCTATATTAACATTTCAGTATGAACCGTCTATTCTAGAACCAAATTTTGCACAAATTCTGTACGAACTAAACCGTTGAAATTCTGATTTAATTTCTCCTCACGCGAACGCGAGAATTTGCAGTTGCAGACAAAACGCGAACCCGATAAATTGCACCGAATCTATTCTAACAAGACACGGAAATGAAAATCGCCAAAACCCTATCGATAAATTACCCGAAAAACACACATTTAAATTCAGCTTCTCGTAGATTTGCCCGGTGAATTACGGGCACGCTCTATCTCTTTTCATCGCGTTTGTCATTATGGTTTCTCTCTGTATATCTGTCTTTGTTGGTTTCGTCTGAATTGGCAGTTTTAAATGGACTTTTTATATATTTGTTTCACTCGTCTTTAATTGTAATTTCTCAAATCGTTTTATTTATTTCATAGATGACTGTCAAGTGCTATCTGCACAAGTTTAACCTGTATTCAGGAAGTCTTTTCTGCAGACTACACAATAAAGATTCTGAAACAGCGGAGCACATAATATGTCACTGCCAGACCCTGGATCGTAAGCATTTGAAAAAGCATCCTGTCAAGAACCCAGACAAGTTGGTGTAGGGTACATTATTTCACATTATTATTACTTCTATTTTTTTCTAGCCTTGCTTCAAATTACTATTAGAACTAGGACAGTTCGTTTAAATTCTGCCACGTAGAGAGATAAAAAAGAGCTCCATTATCTCACCAAATAGCCCTCTCCAATTAAAAACCGAGCGAGAATTCGCCGAATAAATGCATCGGTTTGCGCGGAGCCCGCACCAATTCACGTACTCGGACAATGGTCACCAATTTCGTCACCGCCGATCGATCGAAAATGAATGGGCTTCATTAGCCGGACCGGAATGACCGATTCTTTTTATCTCTTTCCGCTAGGATGCGACTGACAAATCACGGCGAAACGGCAGACGGTTCGGCGCGGGTGACTCGAATTCTGTTTCGTCCAGTCGGCGCTATTTTGATGAAGATTCGGTTGTCTGGTAAAAATACAGGTACTCTAATACTTATTAATTTTGCAATTATAAATATTATTATTTTACATATTCCACGGAGACGGCGGTTGAAGTTCTCCGGTTCTTAGTTCAACACTTTGCGAAGGGTGTAAGCCGTGCCGAGCAACGTGATCTTTTGGGCTTCTTGGATAGATGAGTTTCCTGGGATGCGGTTCAGATGTCGTTTTTCTCCTTTGAATATGGTTCCCAAGGCGCCCACAATACCCGGTATAGTACAAAACTTAAAAATATAAAACGTCCTGGCCGGTAAATCATTCAGTTAAGAGTAGTGACTGCCATACTTATAATGATTATGTATTGTTCTTGAAAAGTAGAATTATCTACGATTGATTTAATAATATTTTTATTTATTGTATTTCTTGTTTATCACTAAAAATGAACAAAAATTTGTTAAATGTTCATCATATGAATGTTCGATCTCTATCTGGTAAGGTGAATGACTTGAAACTCTATATTTTAAATCATAAATGCGATATCTTAGCAGTTACTGAAACGTGGCTTGATCGCAGAACTAAAACATCCAGTGTAAATATAGAAGGATATCGATTTCTGAGAAGGGACCGTGACTCGCGTGGTGGTGGTGTTGGCTTCTACATCAATAATAATTTAAAGTTTCATCTCATAGAGTCTAATTCACAAATTGAGCAGCTCTGGGTAAGTATTAAATACAAATCCTTTAGTATAGTATGTGGTGTTATATACAGACCACCTCTACACGATATAAAAAGTTTCTTCGATAACCTAGAAATAAGTTTTGCTAACGCCCTTATGGTTAGCGATGTGGTGTGTTGCTTGGGTGATTTCAACGTTGATTATATTAAAAAGGACACGACTAACTATAATATTTTGCATCAATTTATGACTGATTATAATTTAGAACAGTTGATTGACAGTTATACGAGAATTACTAGCACCACATCAACGTTAATCGATCTCATATTAACGACTTCCTTGGATGTGATTCTTGGCTCAGGAGTCAACTCTTGCGAAATATCCGATCACGATGCTATTTACGTAAAATTTCGAGTACCAAAGCAAAAGTCTATTTTCAGCTATTCTCGTAATCTTAAAGGTATTGATATGGACAACTTACTGAATGATTTAAAGTTACAACATCTTGATAGAGTCTATAATGTACCAAATATCGACGAGAAAGTTGACCTCGTAAATAGTGCATTAATCTCGGTGTTTGATATTCATGCACCGTGTAGGAAAATTAGGTTAAGCAAGCCTCCAGCTCCTTGGCTGTCACCTGATTTAAAGGAATTAATGTCCATCCGCGATAAAGTAAAAGCCAAATACAAACAAACAAAATCTCCTGATCTATGGCATGAATATAAAACACTGAGAAATCAAGTTACCCTAATAACTAGAAGACAAAAAAAGACATATTTTAATTTTCTGTCTAAGGAAAAAAATTCCAAAAAACTGTGGAAACAGTTAAAAAATATTAATATAGGAAAAACATCAGATACTATTACTGAAATTCCTAATAATCTAAATAACGCGGATCTTATTAATGAATATTTTGTTAAAAGCATTCCAATTATAGATCAGGATAACAAGGAATTGCTTGATTTTTTTGAGAATGGAGGTGTTCAGAATGTGTCTCTTGATGACCAATTTTGTTTCTCTACTATTGAAGAGGAAGATGTTTTAAACATACTAAATAAAATTAGTACCTGTGCTGCAGGCCACGATGGCATAAATATTATAATGGTAAAACTTTGTTTCCCTATCTTAAAGAATCCACTGATAAATATTGTAAATAGCTGTTTGATCGCGAACTATTTTCCCAAATCTTGGAAAAGTGCAGTTGTTAAGCCTGTTCCAAAGACGTCAGAGGTTAAGGACTTCAAGGACCTGCGTCCAATTAGTATTCTGCCGATTATGTCCAAGATATTAGAGCATGTTATGAACAGGCAAATGAAAGAATACGCAATGCGTGCGGAAATTCTGCCTGTTCATCAATCTGGATTTCGAGCCGGTCACAGTTGTACGACGGCACTCCTAAAGGTAACTGACGATTTACTCGGCGCGTTGGATAGAGGCGATGTGTCGGTCTTGGTGTTATTAGACTACAGCAAAGCATTTGACTGCCTGAATCCAGAAATTCTGATATCAATGCTTCACTACTATGGGTTTTCTCAGGGTGCTTTGGCTCTTATAAAAAGTTATTTTACTGACAGACATCAGACAGTTAAGGTTAATCATCAAATCTCCAAATCCGTACAGTTAACACGAGGTGTACCACAGGGTTCTATTGTGGGACCTTTGTTGTTCTGCCTTTATACATCGCGGTTATCGCATGTCATCAAACATTCCCAGATTCATACATATGCAGATGATACCCAAATTTACTATTCCTTTAGTAAAAATAATATTGAACTTTCTATTAATTCAATTAATACTGATCTCCAAAATTTATATGAGCAGTCCCAAAAATATAACTTGATTCTCAATCCTCTGAAAACTAAAGTTTTAGTTTTTTCAAGTAAAAATTGCTATAGCGAGATTTGCCAACTCGTCAAATTAAACATAAATGGTGTTGCCTTGGAAATTGTTGAGGAAGCGAGGAATCTGGGTTTGATTATTGATAGTAAATTTACCTACAATAAACATATATCAACGTGTATTCAAAAAGCTTATAGTGCTCTGAGACAACTCTATCCGCATAGAAGTTCTCTAACACCTAAAATTAAGGCTGACTTGTGCAATTCTTTGGTGTTGTCTCATTTCTCTCACTGTTCTCCAGTGTACAGCGAATCGTTGAGTGCCGCTGATTTATATAGAGTGCAGAAGGTGCAAAATTCATGCTTGAGATTTATTTTTGGCATTAAAAAATATGATCACGTCACATTCACATTACAGCGTTTACAGTGGTTAAATATGAAGAACAGATATATTTTTAATATGATAAATACTTTTCACAATATCATTACTAAAGAAATTCCTGTATACCTGTTCAATAAAATTCAGTTCCGAAAAGATGCCCATAGTGTCAATATTCGTCACCTGAGCAACATTTCCATTCCTTACCACAGGTTGACTTTATTTAAATCGTCATTTAGCTACTGCGTTTCTAAATACTATCCGGAGCTGCCCTTTAGTATAAGAGCCGCGAGGAATGTCCCTTTTAAGAGTCGTGTGCGCCTGTGGCTTTTTAAAAGACAAATTGTTTAACGTATTCAATGTAATTCAGTGAATTCAATTTTTTTCTTTCCTTTTGTATTTTTCTTGAATTATCATTTTATTTCGCGTAAGGGGTTAAATGGAAGAGCAGAATTGGGTTGTTCTCAATTCTGAATTTCGCTCCTTTCCGGGTCTGTTATTTGTTGTTGTATAACTAATAAGTTTGATTATCCTTGGCTGTACATATAGATTTCATTATTATTATTACTTATCTTCTGTCATACATAATTAAATTGTTCTATTTACTGACTTGGAAATAAAGACATTTTATTATTATTTATTTTTTATTATAAACTTAGCATTCCACATTATGCTGATTTTTATTTCTAGGTTCTTGTATTTCATTATCTTCTGGTTTTTTTTTAGTTGTACATTGGAATCGCCTAGCACTGATATATCTATGAGTTTTATTCTTTTTGTCATGTACCACGATGTCTGGTCTATTCGTATTTATTTGTCGATCTGTTATGATGGGCAAATCCCACATTATTGTTACTTCATTGTCTTTGTTTTTGATGTTTGTAATCGTTTCAGGAATATGCTCGTAGTATTTTGCACAAACTTCCGTTCCGAATGCTCTGCAGATGTTCCATTGTATATAGCCAGCTACTTTATTATGCCTATGAGTGTACTCAGTGGCGGCCAAGTTTGTACAGCCAGGGATGATATGACTAACATGTATCCACATTTTGTTTAAAGATCTTTTTTTGTCTATATCTTGTATTTAGGGCTTGATTTTGTGCAGCCATTATTAGGCTTTCGGTCTCTTCTTTCAATCCTGCATCATTTAACCATTGTAAGCTTGTAAGCTTTTATTGACGAAGTTCTTATCTAAATGTCTCATAAATTGTCCGTATAGTGGTTTTTCTTTTAATCTTTCTATTCTTCGCTTTTCTATTTCTTCTGTTATTTTCAGTTTCATGTTCCTGGATGTTTCTTCATTTGCGTCATATTTAATTCTGATTCTGTTTGTAATTGAGTATTTTGCTCTTGCTTCGTCGTGCTTCTTGATAATTCTCACTAATTCATCTTTTTCCTCTTTTATGTACTCACTCAATCTCATGATTGCAGTTTCAAATGCTTCCTCAAGTTCTAGCAAACCTCTTCCTCCATCTAGTCTTCTCATATAGAGATTCAACATTGTCTTTTGGGTGCTGAATTTTCCCTGAGGTAAGTTTCTTTCGGTCAAGCTTCAATTGGTGTCGGTCAAATTTCATTCGGTCAAATTTCTTTTGGTCATTCCACTAAACCAAAACTGTAAGTCATTACTGGAATTGCTTTTGTGTTTATAGCTTTTATTTTGTTTTTGGCACATAATTTTGTGCCAAGCACTTTTCAGATTCTCCTATAATATTCTTTCCTTAATTTATTCTTCATATTCTTGTTGTTGATTCAGTCTCCTTCTTATAGGCTAAAGTATTAGTAAGTTTCGTCTGGGTCCAAATTTCTTATTTCAATTTCTATTTTCGATTCTACTTTTATGTTCTTACTTTTTGTCAATTTTATTTTAATGAATGTAGAATTTTTTTTAGAAGAATTTAGAATAAGTAGGAGGGGGGTTAATCTCTGCGACCTTAGAGATCTATTGTGTCCCCCTTTCTTGAGTTATAACTCATCATACAGTCCCAGGACTTCCTACGGAGACCCGTGTCCCTCACAGTCGAGGAGTTACGACCCAGGCCGGGTAGACGAAACGGTAACTTGTGTCGCCTGTTGGGTTTAGAGGTAGGAGGTAGGCTCCCGACCCTTGGAGGAGGTGGTAGCTTGTATGCCACTTGCGGAGGATGGTCTCACGCAAGTGTCAGCCACCTCTCCTGTAGTTCTCTTTGGGTTTGGCCCCTTGGAACTTTCATTGTTACTGTTCCCAGTGTCTCTAGGGGGTTTCCCCACAGCTTCACCGGTGATGTTTTTATTACTATTATTATCAGATCTCATAGTGTTCCTATGAGTCGCTAGGGACAGTCGGTCCACTTCTACAGAGCCCCACATGTAGAAGTAAGGGGTAAAATACAATGGGATGCCCCCCAGTGCCCCAAGGTTGAGGCTGTCCGTAGCCCCGCCCGGTATCGTTATATGTCTTGGTGCAATTCCCTGGCCACGACACTACAGTCAGGGCAAGACGATGAGTGAGATGCTTCTTAGACCAAGCCAAGTGCTAGAGGGGATTCCCTCCAGCACCTGACCAAGAGCTTCCCCACCAACGACAAGGTCTTGCATCTCCTAGGGGAAGTTCATGAATGTAGCTGTAGCAGCACTTGTCTAAACCAAACTCCATACGATGTCTTGGCTGAATGTTTTGATTTTTTAAATTTTTATTATTATTATAAATGAGGCCCTGCTTCAAAGCAACAACAATGGAGGTCATTCTGGGCCTAACATCACAGTGAATTATCATCGGTAGATATGCCAATGTGACAATGATTAGAATGGTGATCGACCGAAACAAAACTGGGAGAATAATTGTCAGCTCATGAGCTGGGAACACCCTCAAAAGGAAAATTATAGATGATATACCAAGAATTTACAACTTTGAGAATCACCTCACTGTAGTAACGAGCAATAAAAATAATTGGGAGGGAGAAACGTTTGCTCTGCAGGTAAAAGACCATACCAATTACTACCATGCCAGGGCTGGCGTACCAGTGAAACTGGCACCAGCTACTAGACACCTCTAAATCAGCCTTAAACGCATTCAGGATTGAAATAAATCCCGAACAATTTTATCACTTCCGACTAACATATTCGGTTAAGAGAGGCAGGCAGAGAATCGAATAAATACTGAGAAACGTGAAATAGCGCTGTCCGTAAACAGATATACGCGCTAACGAAAAGCCACATCCGCAAAACCGGAACAGACGCCGTAAATCGACGCCGCGACGTCGATTTACTGCGGACCATCGGCTGGTTACTGGGCGTCTATTCGCTACAATCAATTAGATGAGTTCGAACTAAATCAGAAGAAAATTTACCACCAACAATTTTGAATACCAGAGTGATATCAAAATGAGAGAATTAAAAAACTTGCAAAGGCACAAAAAAAATTGTGTGCACTATGTACGCATACGTAAAGTAATAATAATGATAATAACTTTATTTCAAATTAGTTACACAAATTAACAAAATAAAATTACGTCACAAAGAAAAAAATATATCCAAAAAAATCATGTGGGTATTTCGCCACTGGAGGAAAATCTACAAAATGAAATAGTAATTTTAATTATTTACAACGGAGTCTAATTGTCAGCAGTAGCTTACTAATAAACAAATTTGCCTAACGGACAAAAAAATCTGTTTCTGTCTTCGGAAGCAAAAAAATACAAAGAAAAAACTATTTAAAATATCTAAATGCACTATTCGAGAACACTGTAGTTTTTTTTAAACAGATACGTCTACAAAAACCGTTGACGTTCTGTTAAAATGACATATCAAGTTAAACTTCAAAATTAACAATTACTACCTGATAACAATTACTTAATAAGATAAAACCAAAATGAATCAAACTTTCTGTATGACTGTTTTTAATTTTTACGTACGTTATGTTTATTTATGTTACGTTCTTTAAAATCAAAAAAGCGATTGTCATACATTACTAACATCTACAGATGCATGAGCAATAGATTTATTTTTACTAAAGTGTATTAAAAAAGCCTCTTTTATTTTTCTTTTAGAGGCTATCGCTTCTTTCATTATAATTTTTGCATTGTGAAAATCTATTCTGTGCCCTGTGTTCCATGAATGTTGACAAATCTTAGATTTGTGAAAGTCGCCCTTTCTTAAATAGTCTTTATGTTCTTTAATTCAGCAGTTTTCGAGCCCATCTTTTTTTTTTTTTTTTATAGATGGGAAACGCCTTTAGGGCCGGAGTGTGGGGATCTCCCTCATGCGAGAGGGTCCACCCATTAAAAACCCATCTGTGCTCTAAGCTCGCCAATCTCGGTACCGCCGAAGGCACTTCATCAAGATTAGAGACTTATCATACTTCTATGTTGGTCTTGTCTGTACCCAGATCTTGTCTTTTTCGTCCTTCGCCTTTTCCTTCATAATGTTCCTTAACATGCCGCAAATCGCTTCGGTATTTTCATTCGATGATGTTAGAAGGTTTCCGACGTTTACTCTAGAAATCTTCGTACCACACACTGTTTCTGCGTTTTCCCGTAAATCTTCGTGCGCGTGACACTCAAATAGTGTGTGGTTAGCCGAGTCTGACTCCTCGCAATACCAGTATTTAGGAGAGTCAGCGTTGCGGATCCTGTGCAGATACTCGCCAAATACTCCATGGCCAGTCATGGCTTGCGTGATGTAGTAGTCCGTGTTTGCTTGGTCGCATTTTATCCAATCTTTAATATTGGGTATGAAAGTCTTTGTCCATCCGCTACATGCTTCCCATCGTGTCTGTCATTGCTCTAGTACCATGTTTCTGGCCTCTTTCCGGAAGGAAGTTCCATTTTTATATATTTGATTTCTTTCCTGGATCAGTAGACTGACTGGAGGTATCTTAGCAAGACACAGTACCGCTACTGTTGGGCATGTGCAGTATGCCGATACAACCCTGAGAGAGTCGGAATGTAGAGCCCCATCTAAATTCCAAGTTTCAGCCCCTAGCTCGCATAGAGCCCGAGTTACGACGCTCCAATGTCGTTACCACCCTTCCTATCGCATCTCGTGTGTCACGACTTTAAATTTTTTACTCCCATCGCGGGTAAAAAAGTTTCAAAAAGGAAAATATAACGAATTATAATATACTAGTTGAAGCTTGGCGCATCCGCCAGGACATCAGGAAAAAAATACTTTTTATTTGTTTTTAATTAAATGAGAATCAAAAAATTCGGCGACGACAGTTCTTAGAAGAGCCAATTAGCTATCTTTTAGTAAAAAAAACAACTTTCTAGAGCAAGTCGTTATTTCAGTAGAGACGACACAGATAAACATTAGCATTTTATATATGTAGATATTATCCATTGATAATATCTACAAGTTATATTTTTTTATTTCTTTTTTAGTCACGAAATATCAAGGATTCTTTCAAGGAATATTCCAAATAAATTTTATATGTATACAGGGTGGTCCGAACTGTATTCCGGAAACTTTGGCAGCATATTCTGCAGATAAAAATAAGTAAAAAAGTTCGTTTCGGAGGTACAGGGTGTAGAAGTTTCCCTTGTATTTCGTTTTTTTCCAAATAATTTCTGAAGTAACGTCAATATTTGGATGAAAATTAGTGTCTGGGAGTTTTTTGACATGAGAAATCGATTTTTATGTCAATATGTCTTCTACTCGTAGAGGGCGCCACCTACATATTTTTTAACTGTTTTGAAGAGTAATAACTTTTTGTCCGTACCTGTATAAAGCTACTGAGTAAAAAAATATACATTTGCGACGTTTTTTACGTGAAAGAGGCCTCTTAGTAAAATTAGCTAAGAGTAATGGTTCTCGAGATATTTGGAATCGAATTTATCAATGCCTGTCATCATTGACATAAATTTAAACATGTTGACTAACTAGTTATTAGACTGAAATTATAAATTTAAAATGATTTTATGCCACAGAAACTGTTTTATCATAATTAAAAAATATCATTTCAGTCAAACTATCTACTCAACATGTTTATTTTTTGTCAATAATGATACGTATTGACTATTTTCGTTCTAAATATCTTTATAACGGTTGCTCGTAGCGATTTTTACTAAAAGACATTTATTACGTAAAAATCATGGAAATGTATATTTTTTTCACTTCAGTTTTATACAGGTACGGATGAAAAGTTATTACTCTTCAAAACAGTTAAATCACATGTAGGTGGCGCCCTCTACAAGTAGGAATGACATCAAAATCAAATTTCTCATGTCAAAAAACTCCCAAACACCAATTTTCATTCAAATATTGACGGAACTTCATAAATTATTTGGAAAAAATCGAAATAAAAATAAAACTTCTACACCCTGTATCTCCGAAACTAAGCATTTTAGAACATACATTTATACGAACTTTTTTTACTTATTTTATCTGCAGGATGAGCTGCAGAAGTTTCCGAAATACAGTTCGGACCACCCTGTGTATTTAGTCTAATATTACGAAATATTTCTTAAAGAAATAACTTGGCAGTGAGTGTGAAAATTATTAAAATTTCCCGATCGATTCTGGCATTTACTCCACTCCACTAAGCCGTACCGTAGAGCTATAAAATTTTAATAAACTGCGAGAAGCAGGAGCGCTATAAAAACATCGCTCTACAGTTTATCCTAGCTGCCGCTTAGAGTGTGTCAGATGTTGCTCGTATTAACGCAGATCGAAACAAATTTCTAATTTCGTTCCGTCACTTTGTTCCAGCATCTGGCTCAATTCATACAATTACAATCTGCGGAAACCGTTGCAATTTGGCGATCGTGTAAGCAGACTGCCAAAGAAAATAAACCGTGGGAATGAATGACTGGTGTAAATAATTGTGTAAGCAAGTAAAAGAGTTTCTTAATTTTAGTGTTACGTTTTTTAGGATTCATTTAAGTCAGATCTGTTTATAAATCTGTCTATAAAATATGTTTTTACGGTATTGGGTACTTTAGTCAGTGATCTTTCTCTCAACACCTGTATGAGATGTGCTTCTAAATCTGTACTCCAGACTCCAGAAGAAAAACTATGTTAAGTCACAAAACATGGTTTTGAGAAAAACGAATATAAAGTTCTTTTTTGAAGTTATTTCCTAATTACTCGTTTATATTTAGACAACAAACTAAAAATGTAATATACAAAATATCATGTGAGTGTGATAAATTTTATATTGGTAAAACATATACAGGGTTGTTCACCACATACGACACGGAGTATTGTAGCTAAACGATTAGATTTTTACAAATTGTAAGTTTTGGGTTCGTTGAAGGACTATTAGAGCTACAATTGAAAAATAATTTTACAAGATACAGAGTGTCCCAAATAGATAAAAAATATCAAAGTTGTATTTTTTAAAATGGAACACCCTGTATATTATTAAAATAAAGGTAAATTTGATTAAAGTTTATTACACTTAAACCTTACAGTTTTTGAAATATTTTCAATTTTATGAAATTGCAGTAAAAATTTTAAGGCTTCATTTTTCCAAGGGTATCAAAGTTTTTAATACTAAATGTTTACTGAAGATTATTTATTGGTCAGATATTGTGCTGCAATAATAAAAATTATACTACCTTATAGAGAGTGTTTAAAAATTTATATTAAATAATTATTAGCTTTAAACGGCAATAACTTGTTTAATTTAAATAGAACACCTTGTATATTTTATATCAGTCAGATGCACAATTTAATTGTCTATCAAATTGTATCATACCATTTATCTTCAAGTTTTCGTAGAAAATCTATTTAATTATAATAATTTAGACCTCATTTATCGCTATACCCATGGATTATGGACATTTTATTTTTTTTAAAGCAGCATATGTACAGGTGGTAAAAAGAATAATATTGCAAGCCCATTTTTTGACAAAAAAAAACTATTTAAATCTTTGTAATAGAGTATACCAATTAAATATACCACCATTACTTCAGCCCAAAAACTAGTTAATTACATTGGTACTTATTAATAAGTTACTCTAAATAGATGTGGATTTGACTCACAAATTAACCTAATAATAAGTTATGAAAATGAACGTCTCTGTTGTTATAAATAAGCATTAGTCAAAAAATGAAATAAAATTTATAATGTGTTACTTTTTACCACACTGTCTAATACAAATAGATAATTCAGTTTTTTAGTATTTGGGATAATTATTATTAATCAACGTAAACAGTCAATTAATGTAGTTTGAATACTGGTATCATATTATTTTGTCCTCATTAACAAAAACTATTTAAACATTTTTTTATTTTTTAATGAAATAAGCAAACTATATCGACAATATTAGTATCTGTACTCTTTGAAAATTTGTTACATTTTCTAAAATGTCAATATTCCATGGGTATAGCGATAAAAAATGAGGTCTAAATTATAAGAAAATACATTTTCTAAGAAAACTTGAAGAGATAGGTAAAAAATGGTATAATACAATTTGATAGACAATTAAATTGTGCATCTGATTCTCGTAAAATATACAGGGTATTCCATTTAAATTAAACAAGTTATTGCCATTTAAAGCTAATAATTACTTAAAATACAGTTTTGGACACTCTGTATAAGGTAGTGTAATTTTTATTATTGCAACACCAATATCTGACCAATAAATAATATTCAGTAAATATTTAGTATTAAAAACTTTGATACCCTAGGAGAAATAAAGCCTTAAAATTTTTACTGCAATTTCATAAAATTGAAAATATTTCAAACAAGGTAACGTTTAAATGTGATAAACCTTAATCAAATTTACCTTTATTTCAATCGTAGAATCTAAAACAATGTCACAACTGTAATATTTTTTACTTATTTGGGACACTCTGTATCTTGTAAAAATATTTTCAAATTGTAGCTCTAATAGTCCTTCAACAAACCCAAAAGTTACTTAATTGGCTTGGAAATGACGATTATTGACATATACATTAATATTTTACATATGAAATAATAGCGATATTCATTTCCAAGCCAACTCTGACGCCGTTTTTTGTCTAATCATATGATAATATTAAATTGTTTAATGATAGAAAATCCCTATTATTAACGTACTGTACCCAAAATCCGTAAATCTATGGATTAATCAGTACTTTTGGCAACCCCTCATTCTGTCGACTAAAAGCAGATCCGCTGCGTTGTAAACGACTATCAGTGCGCAGTGGCGTAGAGCTATACTAAATCTCGGACAGACTGACGGTAACGCCAGCTACATCTTAGACAGGTTTTGTGCACCTTCATTTAACGCTTAAATCAAGGAAAATCTTTGATTTTTCTCGGTTGTAAGTCCTGACAAATTTCTTCGAGTGTCTTGCGTATGTAGAAATGCCTTAATATAATAAACAAAAAAGAAACATTGTAATATTCACTCCCAAACCAAAATCTTTCGCTTTCATCCACGTTCATACTCACAAACAGACAAACCTATTAAGCCTGAACGTGTGAAAACGGCCTTATCGCTGTTCAGAACCATTCCGAAATCAATAGGTGCCGGTTCTGGCCACTTGACTGGCTTTTAACACTTGCCCGGCGTTGTTATGTGTGCCCGGTTGATTTGTCGGATGGCTCTCCGCCTATTTAGGACGCCTGTATGCGTTTCTGTATTTCGTATAGGCTAATATTTACCCATGCGTTAAGGAATGACGGAAAGTAACTGTCTGACAGAAATAGAAACAGTTACAGCGGGATAACAGTGTTAATTGGAGCGTTTTGTGTTATGAGGAATATCCAAACATTTATCTAGAGTATGTGTAATCTACTAGGAATATCGCCTGGAATATCGTCAATTAGATAATACGCTTAAAAATCAAACTTATATTAATTTAATAATTTTTGTCTTATGATTAAGATTTTTGCAACATTTTTTTACATAAATTATACAGTGTAACAGGGTGGGTCAAATTCGACGCTTTTAAATGGAAACACCCTTTTCTATAGGAGATGATTGTGGCAGACTATATAGAAGACGAAAACTAACATCGGTGTCTGGAGCTCAATTGTCATCAAAAACATGATGGTGAAAACCGCACATCAATATCTGTTACCGTTTCGGAGTTAGGGGGTGTTTTTTAAAAATGTGCATTTTTAACAAATCGCTTTTTACGTAGAATTTAATGGTTTAAGTATAATTATTTTAAAATTAATAATTTAAGAGATATCAAGAGAAAAAATGATTTTTTATTTGGGACACCCTCTATATTTTTAATTAACTGAAAAGAATTTAAAATTACCTTTCCAAAAATATAGCACACTTGATATTTTGTTATAATCCCTTTCGAAATAAAGAATTTTTAAAAGTTCGCCACTTTTAACTAGTAGGCTTTGGACCCCTTATTGATGATATGCCCTTAATGGAACTCGAAAACATATTTTTCCAGCAACACGACGCACCGCCTCTGAACGCTGAAGTTATCAGCAAATTTTTCCACCCAATTTCAAGAATAATTGGATAGCTAACCAAGATCCCAGCCGTTGGCCGTCGAGGCCGCCTGACTTAGTGCCAATGGATCGAATCCTATGGATATATTTGCGGAAGAATAACGATTCCTTATTCTTCCGTATAATCTAGACAATAATAAAAAATACTTAGTTATGAGAGGATATCTTTCACCTCCACTGAGTTAATGAATTCCGCGAGAAATGTTCAAAAACTGCCCCGTTTGTCCATAACAGAAGACGGTCGATATGTCGAATACCTGTAGCAAAATCTTATGTCTTGGTTTTACTACTTTAATTAATGAGTCATTCCAAAAAGGAGTTTTTCCAAACTGCCTTAAGACAGCAATAATTATTCCTCTGCATAAAGGAGGAGATAAAGATCAAGCTTCGAACTATCGCCTAATTGCTCTCCTGCCCACATTATCTAAGATCATTGAAAGATTGGTTAAAAAAAACTTCTATCTTTTCTCCTTAAATATAAAGTACTTTCTACCCATCAATTTGGTTGTGACTAAGTAACAGTTGCACAAATGATGCTATGTTCGACCTTTTTAATAATGTATACTCTAGCCTGAATAACCATCACTCTACAGCTACAATTTTCTGTGATTTCTCTAAGGCTTTCGACTGTGTAAATCATAATATTTTAATTAACAAATTGCAAAACTATGGATTCAGGGGAGTGCCGCTCGAATGGCTTAAGTCGTATCTTGGCAACAGAAGGCAGCTTGTGAGGATTGATACGTCTATGTCTTCTTGTAAGCCTATAGAATGTGGTGTCCCTCGGGGTTCAGTACTTGGCCCTATTTTATTTCTGGTGTTTATCAACGACATTGCAAATCTAGACATTAGCGGTAAAATCTGCCTCTTTGCGGACGATACTAGTTTCACTTGGAGCGGCCCAGATGTTACGGCACTATATGATACTATATCCAGTGACTTACGCACCATTAAATCTTGGTGCGATTCTAATCTCCTATGCCTCAACCTTTCAAAAACTAAAGTTTTGTCATATAAAAGTACTATACAACCTTTTGTACTTAATAACACTACTATTGACGTCGTGGACTCTGTGAGATTCTTAGGACTTGTTGTGAACAACTCTTTAAAATGGGACTTGCACATCGAAGCTTTATCAAAGAAACTAAGCTCTGCCTGTTTTGCGCTAAGATCAGTGTCTAAGGAACTTAACTCATCAACCTCTAGAATGGTCTATTATGCCCTTTTTGAGTCGCATCTTCGTTATGCCCTTCCATTCTGGGGTACTTGCTGCGCGACAAAATTTGATCGTATTTTCAAACTTCAAAAGAGAGCAGTTCGATACTTATTGGGACTAAACAGTAGAACTCACTGCCAGAATTTCTTTAAAAATTTCAAAATACTGACTCTTCCTTCCTTATTCATTTTTGAATCCGTTTGCTTAATCCGCAAGCACATATTCTCTATTCCGGAAAGGCCTTCTCACAACTATCCACTTAGGAATGCGGAGCACGATATTTATCTGCCAACCCCGAGCTCAGAACTAGTTAAGGGCTCAATACTGTACAATGCCAAGAAAATGTACAATCATTTGCCTTCGAATATCAAGTCACTTTCATTCTTTCCCGCATTTCCCAAAGCTCTGAAATAATACTTACTGGAGAGAGCCCTATATGCGGTAAACGACTTTTTTGTTGATGTTTAATCATGAACAATTTAGAATTTTAATTTTAATATTTTGATCATCTCACACACTGGTTAGAGGTCTAGTATTTAATATTTTATAACTCTTGATTTTATGTTATTATAACATGATTTTATCCATTTACAGTTTTCCTTTTGTAAAATTTTCTAGATACGCCTGTGTTCTGCAATGTCCATATATGTTTTATTTGTATTTTTTTTTGAATTGATTTTTATTGTATGACATTTTTTGTATTATTTGTATATTTGTTTTTGTGCTTTTTTGTTTTGCTTTGTCGATGAAGCTGTTTTGGCTTTTTGTACAATAATGCGTTGTTTTTTTTTGCTATTTATTTTTATTGTTATTAGATATAGTTTAAATGTGTTGATGTTGGTTAAATATATTTTAAATTGTTATAAAATTTTGTATCTCTCATAGCAAATATTATTTTTATTTTAATTGATGCTCACAGCTAGAATTTTCTTGCATTACAGCCGGACCCGTTCAAAGCCTACCTACTATTTAAAGCCGGCGAATTTTTATATACTCTATATCTCAAAGAGGAATCGAGCAAAATATCAAGTGTGTTATATTTTTGGAAAGGTAATTTTAAATTATTTTCAATAAATTAAAAATATACAGGGTGTCCTATATAAAAAATCAAATTTTCTGTTGATAATTCTTAAATTATTAATTTAAAAAAAAATATACTTAAACCGTTAAATTCTACGTAAAAAGGTGCTTTGGAAATGTTTTCATAAAAATACAAAATTTTCCAAAGCAAAAAAGTTACAGCGATTTGTTAAAAATGCATATTTTTGCAAAACATCCCGTAACTCCGAAACGGTAACAGATATCGATATGCGGTTTTCACAGTCATGTTTTTTGACAAAAATTGAGCTACAGACACCGATATTAGTTTTCGTCTATATCCTATAGAAAAGGGTGTTTCCATTTAAAAGCGTCGAATATGATCCACCCTGTAACAGAATAAGTCCGTATGAATTGAGATTGTTTTTAGTTGTTGCCTTGTTGGGTGAAATTTGACTATAGTTTTTACTTTGAATTCGATTCAAAATTCTATATGTTTCAATAAAAGTTGGAAATCAGTGATTGTTAACAATTACCAAAAAGCTCACATTCGCCAGTAAAAGTTCAACAGCTCTTTTTAAAACCAACTTTTACTAGTGAATGCTAGCATTCCCTGGACAAAAGCAGTGAGTTTGAAAGATTCAGTTAGCGCGGTTGCCACATGTTGTAAAATATAAGGATAAATAAGGATAAGTCGAATAATAGGCAATATAAGGATAATATTAAATTGAGCTAAACATTGGCAACGTTGACAGACATCTGGCTTAAATTCGTATTATTTTTTTGTGGTTATGTATAATTGTTTTGTTATTGTTTTAAAAAGTGCTGTGCGGTATTTTCCCTATTGAAGAAATTTTCTGTGAAAAATTAAGGCAAACTAGGCACTCGCAAGAATGTAATAGTACTTGTTTTTCATTTTTTACAATATAATGAAATCATAGCCGAAGTTATGCAGGCAGAAAAATATATTGAGGAACCTGTGTGTGACTATGAATTTATTAAACGTTTTGATATGCTTGAAGTAGCGGGTTTGAAAAACGTTATCAAGAAATTTTGTTTAATTAAAAACTAAAAAAAAAAAATTCGAAAATTTGACAAAAAAAAAATTCGCCAAGAAAAACCCATAATCTTGTTTCTGGGGTCGAAAGATACTACCCCTAAACATATTTGCACTTATTTAAGACTACCCCTGTATTAATTTTTCATTACTGATACACGAAAGTAAGGATAGTAGCTGTAAAATATGATGAGTTATTTTTTTAAAGAAATAATAATTCAAAAATAAACAGATTTCAAACAATACCCAGGAAGGCATCTAACTTCATCTCTTCTTGTACGATCTAAAGAAAATCTTATTAATCATGGATCATTTAACAAACCGAGACTAAACGATAGGATAAAAAAGATATCAAGGAGGATGCCATCAATCTATTATAAAGTAGGTAATTTTACTTTAGATATTGATGAATTCAGCGCTGACTGCACAACAAAATAAATACATTAAAACGATACTTCTTGTACATTAAGTTTCATAAAAAATTATTAATTTCTTTTCTTCATCAAGAATACTAATATTAAAATTATTATTTCTTTTTTTTAAGAGCTAATATAATGAGAATACTAGCCATGCAAAAAGAATAAGAATGAAAATGTAAGTCTTAAGCCCCATACTCACACTTCGCTACTTCACTTCGTTCCTTCCTCGCGTCCCTTCGTCCAAAAATCATATATTTACTATGGGAAAATATCGATTTTATGCGACTGTGTGTTCCTTCCTCCTTCGTCAAAACGCTACTTCGTCCGTTTACTTCCTCGAAACGCTCCTTCCACGTATTGTCGGTTTTTGGAGGAAGTAGCAAAGGAATTATCACGAACACCAAAAAATATTAAAATATATAAAATATTTAAATCGATCTTGGATTTCATTCGTAGTTGATTTCTTGATTTGGCAGTACGTCTGTACAGGGTGTCCCATTTTCGTGTGTTTTGCAGGGTTTCTCGTTTATGAGTCGAAATACAAAGATGCGGTTTTCACATTACGCTGTTACTTTTTTATGAAACTAAAGATGCTACATACAGATATGTCCTAGCTCTCTTACTTCCTAAAATACAGGGCGAATCTGAAATTATTGCATTTTTCGATCCCCTTTGTATCATAACTTATCGAAAAGGTGAAAACGGCCTCCCGTACAGTTTTTCACGTAGAATGCAGTGACGTAACTCTGACGTCTTTTTTTAAATTGACTAAAACTTATATGTTTTTTTAATACGATATTTTGTATATTATTTTATTTTCCTTGTTACGAGCTTTCTAAAATACTTATTTTCATAAACGGGGTAAAAATGCATTATTTAACTTTATTACATAGTCGGCCGGTTTAAATTAGGTAATCAAAACAATCAACTGATTTATTCGACGTAAAATGTTGGTTATTGGCATGTTATTTAAAAGCAGCACATGTTCAGTTTCCGTGTAGTTTATCAAAATATCACGATGCAAAGCAAAATTATCTGGTAAAATTAAGTTAAATAAAATAAGAGCCGTTTAGCAGTTTAGCAGTACCTAAATAAATAAATATAGAGTATATTATAATTTTCGAAAGCTCTCGTTAATCAAAGATTAACAAGGCAAATAAAATAAAAATAATATATAGAGTGTCGTGTTTAAAAAAAAGAACATAAGTTTGAGTCATTTTTCGAAATAGACAGCTCCCAACGAAGAACCACTTTCGTCACTGCCATTCTACCTGAAAAACGTGACACGGGTGGTGGGTAAGTACTCAATAGGTAGAACAAAACAGGGGCAATTGTAAATAGGTCCAATAACTTTTGAATTTGGCGGGTAGGGTATAAGTCGACTGGCTACAGTGGCGCCCACATCTTTGATGTGTATTGCATCGATTAAATGAGTTTTTAGCACTATTTGTTGATGGTGCAAAAACATTTTTTTTGGTAGAGCTGCTTTAAAACTTGTAAAACGTTTTATACCTTAGCGAAATTTTGTTTAAAAAATTAAATTTGTGAATAAGCTAAGATAATTTATATGCGTAGTGGTTTCATTTTACGGGAAAGTATAGAGGTGTTTGCAAATACCCCAGTAAAATAGGATTGCGGGGCAATTGTAAACTTGATTTTGAGGTAATAGTAAACACGTGTTAACACTGATAATCTCCAAGACAGATATGAAAAAGACCAAAAAAAGAGAAAGGTTAAAAATGCGTTGGTTAGGTTTGTAGGAAGATAATATCGTCCCATTGCTGCCAAAAATCACTAACTTACTTTTTATTACTTCCGAGAAAAATGCGTCTAAAGATGAATTGCATTGCATAAAGATGTTATAGTTAGTAACTATTCAGTATTAAAATAAAACATAAATAGCCAGAAATCGTAGTTAATGACTTTTGTAATCGATTCTCCGCTTCAAAACATAGTTAGTGATTGAATTTGGTTGTTCGGAAAAATGTTAGTTAGTGACTTTTAGCAGCAATAGGACGATATATTCGTTTTCTGGAAAGATAGATGTTTTTGAAAAACCTTAATATTTTTTGTACACTTTTGATGAAACAGTAATAAATAATTTGACTCTATAACAAAATGTTTTATTTTGTCTCCATGGGGAAAATTGTAAACAATTAAACACATTGATAAATTAAAATATGTATATGTTTATTAAAATAGGACAATATTTGATTTTCCTATGGGGTAAATGTAAACAAGTTTTTTTTTGGAACCTATTGCAAATTTCTAGCTGTCCATCAAAGCACCTATTAAGTAAAGTGTCTTAAAATATACCCTTTTAGAATTTTCAGTGCAAACGTCAAAGTTATACCTTGTTAAAATTATTTTTGTTAAAATCGTTTACCATTCCCCCAACTAACCCTACGTTTTAAAAAATATTCAGAAATTATTATTTCAAGGAATTTATTACTAGTAGAAAAAATATTGTGCTGAGTTGGCGTTGCTTTCTATGTAATTTGACAAATAAATAAAGCTGTCTCTTAAGTTGCCATTTTTGAGTCAATATTTTTTAATTCTCTTTCGTGTCGATTGATGATTGAATTGGAGCCAGAAATTTAAATCATTTAAATCCCGAATAACTTATGAAAAGGAATACAAAAATTTTCAAAAATGGAAGCAATAAATAAACGTGCGATAAGAAATAAAGTTTTTAACCTATCCTCGCTGTTAAAGTATCCTTTAATCTTAAAGTACTATTTTATCTACTATTTTTGATTTGGTAGTTGGAAAAATAATTTTACTCTTCCAAAATATAGACATAAAATCTAAATGACTTTTATAATAATGACACCGCAAAGGCACAATTTAATCTCAACTGAAAGAAGAAAGCCGTTCAAAAATAACTTTTCGTTTCCTATCGAACCCAAAACCCAATGAATCACGATGACTTTTAAGCGCGGGGAAAAGATCTCGAAAATAGAAAGATGGAAAACAATGGGGCCTCTCCAGAACGAGAAACAACAGTCTCGAGACTTATGTAACAAAGCCTCGAGCAGGCATAACAAAACAGCCATATATTCAGGCCCGAGCGACACTAAACTAGCGGGATAAATTTATTAGAGCTCATTCTTTAATCTGTTTATAAATAAGTCCGAGAGCTGTCGCGTAAATTAGTCCAGAGGGAGCTGGCGTAGGCCGTCGTTGATGGACGAGGAATTTAATAAAGCACACAAAAGATTATTTTTATTCTGTTAGAGGTTTATGAGAGTTGTATATTTGTCGTATAGTTAGTTTTATCTTTTTTTCTGAATTTTTATTTTCTTGTTATTTTTTTTCTCATTTTATTTTTTTTGTATTATTTTTTATATTTGTTGTTGCTTTTTTTTGTTTTATCGATTCATCTTTTTTCATTAATTTTATCATATTTTTTATACTCCATTCAGTCACTTCTTAGTTAACCACATTTTTTTCTAATCATTTAGGGGCACAAAACTTGAAGTAAAACAACAAAAATTTATAAATACTTTTTTTATTATTTAAGTTGATCGAAATCGAAGCTTCAAATACTATGTACATTTATATAGTGCTTTGGACTTGATGAAAATATATGTATTTAAAATAAATATTTACATAATATTTACAGGAAAACATTTTTACATATACAATATAGTAGGAATCTGGAAAAAGTACGCTGTGAGAAAATAATTAATTTTTTTCTCAACAGTGTAAATAGTCTTATTAACATACTTTAATAGACAAGGCTTGGTTTAAAACACGTTTATTTAAAAATATACAGGTTTATTAACAAATTCAATATTTGAAACAGTTTATTTTGTGTATTGTTTTTTTTAAACCAAACTTTTCTATTTTACAAAAAATTAAAAATCAGCCAACAATATTATACTTCATCCAATCGTTGTATCAGTCATATTCTTCTACAAATCACAACCTCCTTTTAATGTATTTTTTAACAAACTACTGTAACCCGTTTTGTAAATCTTCTCTTTGTATTATTTACAATAATAATTATTATTTACAGGAAAAAATATGATTAAAAATATATTATGTCCACGGTCCTGAAGTTTTTTATTTTTATTTCTAAATTTGTGATGGTAAGTGATTTTGAAATGCTTTAAGGCATCTAAAAATCTGAAAAACTGTTTTTTAACTTTTGTGCAAAAGCAGTACAGTTTAGACTACTTTCTCTTACTAACACTGATATTTTGTATTCCGAGGCAAACATTATTTAACCAAAATGTGAATTCTACGCCTACATTGACATCATTTTTATTCAATAATATAAATTAACTTTAATTTTTATCTGACAGAATGTTTTAAACTTTCAGAACTACAATTTTTAATCATATTTTATTTAATCTCAAATCCTAACCTAGAAATTTAGTATTTGCATCGTAGTTAAGCTCGACAAGCATAAAAATTCAAAGAGAGAAAAA
Source organism: Sitophilus oryzae (assembly GCF_002938485.1). NCBI lineage: Eukaryota > Metazoa > Arthropoda > Insecta > Coleoptera > Curculionidae > Sitophilus > Sitophilus oryzae. Next base: position 10,613,829 of record NW_022146254.1, read on the forward strand.
AGACATTGATAGACATCTGGAATGGTACAATAATATCAATAGTTTCACTATTACTTCAAGTTCCATAAGAATATTCAGTTCTTTTATTATTTTTCATCGTAGTAATCTGATATTTCTTTGTTTTAGCAATATTACAATAACTATTATATAAGTATTAAATTATTTAATTAAATATCTACTAGCTTTTAGAATTATTCACATTAATATCACAATCTCGAGGATAGGACCGTATCCTCTAGGACCCTATTCGATAGGTTAACAGTGTTACCAACCGTTAAAGAAATTTTCCCCTGAAAATTCTCTAAATTTGAACTAAAATCTAATTTAATTTAATTTATAATATATTAATTAAATAATACCCTATTTTCTTTTTCTCCGCGTAAAAATCGAAATTTTAATTTTTCCCTAAATTCGGAGAAGTTTCTTCAAGTTTGGCAACACCGCAGCAGTGGCGCGCGCCTAGTAAACCAGTCTGGGTCTTCCGTCGCCTTTTCTTGGGTTGGTACCGCCGGCTCTTTGAACCCTCCTGTTGTAGCGCGGCATACTGTAAAAGAAAAGTGTGGAATTAGACAGGCTTCATATAAGTGCAAGGATGTTTAGAGTGATAAATACATAGAAATATGCAATTTATTTTGTCTTTTAACAAAAACAATAGTATTCTGGTTTTAATAATAATCGTGTTCAATCCAGAGAGATATACAAGGTGGTCTGAACTGTATTCTGGAAACTTCGGTACCATATTCTACAGATAAAAATAAGTAAAAATTTCGTATAAATGTGTGTCCTTAAATGGTTCGTTTCGGAGATACAGGGTGTAGAATTTTCATTTTTATTTCGATTTTTTCCGAATAATTTCTGAACAAACGTCGATATTTCGATAAAAAAATTGATATCTGGGAGTTTTTTGTATGAAAAATTTGATTTTGATATCAATATGACTTACTTACTTGTAGAGGGCGTCACCTACATATTTCTTAACGGGTTTGAAAGGTAATAACTTTTCGTCCGTACCTGTATAAAACTACTGAGTAAAAAAATATACATTTACGACCTTTTTTACGTAAAAAAGGTCTCTTGGTGAATATCGCTACTAGGGAATGCAATCCCGCACCAAAATCTCAATCCCGCAAACCTGCGGGATTAAAGCAATCAATCCCGCGGATCCGCATAATTGCGGGACTGTAAACAATAGTCATACTTTTGATCCTAAATGGTACAAAAGGCATTGTACATTTTGCATAGGCCCACAATATATTGATATAGCGTGTATCTTAAACTGAAATTTGGACCGATGTATATAGGGCGTTCAAAAAATATATTTAATATTAAATAAACTTAAATTTTATTATAGTTTATCTACTTATTTTATAAATAAAAATATTATTCTGATGTTGAAGTTTTATTTTAATTGTGTTAGTTATCTGCTTTTAGGTATATCTATATGCAGAATGTACAAAGCTTTTTGTACCATTTAGGACCATACGTATGACTAAAAATGCATATTTTTCGAAAAAACGTCGTATTTTCCTTAAAACAAAAAGAAATAAAAAACAGATCAAATTGTTTTTTTCTACTTTCAATACAGATTAGTCATACTTGATAAAAATTACGATTTTTTAAAAATTGTAAATTTGCGGTAAAAAAGATTCCTGACCAAAATTTCACACTGTTAGAAAACACCCTGTATACGAGAATTCGCTAAATATATTTTCGAAAACCACATAGCATCTTAATCAAAACAGATGCATCTAAAACCTGGTTCAAACCGCATCCCAAAATCTTTTTTAGTTCAAGAGATATTCAACTTTAAATTTACCCTAAAATTTTGCTTGTCCCGATAATTATGTCCGGCAGTTTTTTGACGAAATTCTTCACAAGTACTAGTTAAACGCTTTTCTGCACTTACGCACATACGCCAGAAAGAAATCTAACAATGTTTGTTTCACTTAATGACCAAACCGTAAGGGGAATCCCCCGGGTTACGAGATCGATATAGAACCCAGTACATGTGTACAAAGTGTCTCTGATCTCTGATCCCGCGGAATCTCAGAGGGATCCCGCGTTTGCGGGATCGAGCATTTGCGGGATTGCATTTCCTAATCGCTACGAGTAATGGTTCTAGAGATATTTAGAATCGAAATTATCAATACCTGTCATCTTTGACATTAAATTAAACATGTTCGCTAATACTTATTTGACTGAAATATGAAATTTGAAATGTTTCTGTGCCAAAAGTTCAACAGAAACTGTTTTATCATATTTTTTTGAAGAAAAATAAAAAAAACAGAAAGTTCCCACGGTTATCATTTCAGTCAAATGACTATCTACTCAACATGTTTATTTTTTGTCAATAATAACAACTTTTCCACTCAGTAGGTTTATATCTACAGATACGGTTGAAAAGTTATTATTGTTAAAAACAGTTAAAACACATGTAGGTGGCGCCCCCTACAAATCGGTGTCATATTGACATCTAAATCAGATTTCTCATGTTAGAAAACACCCAGAATCTCGGCTATAGTTCAGAAATTATTTGTAAAAAACAGAAATACAAATGAAACTTCTACACCCCGTATCTCCGAAACGAAGCATTTTAGGATATAAATTTATAAAAAATTATATTTATTTTTATCTGCAGAATATGCTGCCGAATACAAATCGGACTCCTACACAATCTATAATATACAAATACAATAATATAATTTTTATTGTTGTCGATCCAATAATATATAATGTGTTCTTTTTTTATAAATTGGATTAGGATCGAAAGAAATCAACAGAAGTCCTTTGTTTTAAATTTGTCGACGTTTCGCAAAATTTATTTGCATCTTCAGGACAATTTAAATCTGGACTTTCTTAGTCATATCCATTAATAAACGGATGGTATAGATGGATATGACTAAGAAAGTCCAGATTTAAATTGTCCTGAAGATGCAAATAAATTTTGCGAAACGTCGACAAATTTAAAACAAAGGACTTCTGTTGATTTCTTTCGATCCTAATCCAATTTATAAAAAAAGAACACATTAAATACAATAATATTTTAATAAAAAAAATAATTTTGGCATTTCTTCAAATAAATCTTTATCGCTCTAAACTTAGCGCATTGCAAAACGCTTCTTGTCGGGCAGATTTCAAAGAAAAACGGAATATGAGCATGATGGACATAATTGCATTAACACCTGGTGCAATTTTTCGACAGACAGATGGCGCGAGGCGAGTTGTTAGCCGCAGGTAGAGGCCTTTCCAACGCCAAAGACACAAGAGAAGCCTTGGCAAAAATAATAGGCCTCCTTTAATAAAGAAAGTCTGTTGTATTTCCTTTTTTTCGAAGAGAGAGAGTCAAAAAGATAAAAAGGCAACAAATGGAGGGTTTTGTAGTGTATCAGCAGGGGTGGATTTTTTATAGTGACTGATGGCGCCCTTTTTTTTAATAGAAAAACGTCGTAAAACTGGATAATAGTCAGTCTCTGGTTCTATGTTTCGTTTTGGGATGTAATGATTTAGTTTTTATGATGCTGGGTTCTGGTTTGAAACAGGGATGGTTGGTTATGATTAGATAACCCTGTTATAGTCGTTTTTAAAAACTAATATTTTTTTATTTTAGATTAGAGGAAATTAGATGATGTTAAATATACATTCACCGGCACGAAAAAGGGGCACCCTAAAATTTTCATGTATTTTAAAGTTAATATATTTTGTTTAAGATTTTTTAAGCAATTTGTAGGTAAATGATTTGACTTTTTAGTATCTCTTTCTAAATTAAAAATGAAAGCTGCCGTCTGTCAATTATACGAGGAGAAACAAAATATTTTGGTGAAAGTTTGCAACACCCTGTGGAGTACGTTCACAAAGCATGGATTTTAAAAATCACTTAATCATCTAGATGTAACTTTCCTCAATAGTTTGTTTTTTGATTCATCTCGATAGCATCATTTTCATTGGAGATATTCGCTTTTGAAGCAGACACTAACATTTTTTTTGTATTTTTCATATTAAAAGTATGCCTTTGCTTTTGGTCCTAGTCAACAGACCTACAGAATAGTGTTTATGATTTATATGCCACTGTCTTTGAAAAATCATATTATTCTTGTCTGTTGGGCAATTACTCTAGCAGATATGGTTTTAAGGCCAAACGATGTCTACGATGATCATTTAAAGCAGCAATAGCCAATGCCTCAAAACTTAAAACCATATCAACTCGAGTAAACGTCAATAAACAATAATAATATGACTTTTCAATGACAGTAACATAACAAAAATAATAAACACTATTTTATAAGTGTGTTGATGAGGATCCAAAATCAATGCTAAAAAAGCTGTAAATCGTTACTTTCTTATTTAAAAGCATCTATAAAAATAAAGCTATTGAGATGAATCAAAAAAGAGACTATTGAGAAAAGACATATCTAGATGATAAATTGATTTTTAAATTCCTTGTTTTGTTAACATATTTCACAGGGTGTTTCAAACTTTCACCAATATATCATAAAAAAAATTCCCTCGTATAATTGATAGATGGAAACATTAATTTTTAAATTCGAAAGAGATACTAAAAAGTCAAATAATTTATCTACAAATTGCTAAAAAAATCATCAAAATCGGCCCACTAGAACAAAATATATTAAACGTGAAAATTAGTGGTAGAGATTTTCAATTGGTAGAAAAAGTTATCAAACTTTTAACTTTTCCACTAATTATACTTCCAAACTTGCGAGAAATGTAATTTTTTGCCTTTGATTATCCCCAGTCAAGAGAAATTGTTGTTAGAAATCAAATGTTGACTGTTTTATAAGCTAAATATTAGGCTTTCTCTATGGATACAACTGACTAAAGCAAGTTGTTGCTAGGATGTTCTATTAATTTTAATTGTGTTTTTTAAACGCTGTGAATGATCGTAAACTAAAAAGTATAAAGTGTAATTGAAGCTACTAATTTATTCCACTAATTGCAATGTTCTGAATGAAGCTTTACTCCCAGCCTATTAATTTTACAAAGTTTTAAAAATAGTCACGTCATAATATATGTCCAATGACAGTATTGACTTGTTTTCGTTTTGAGCAAGTGTTTGTTTTTGCTTTGAACCAAAACAAGCCCGATCCCTTCCTAGCCTAAATAAGCTCGTCACATAATATTTAATCCTAGAAAAATGGTATTGTGACGTAGGGCGGTAATCCCTCAAATCGCCATCATCCCTCTGCCGCCCTTTTGCGCCATTGTTCCCGCCGAACACGCCCGATCTGTGCCAGAATGCACGCAGCCACGCATTCCAACCCTTTCATGCGATACAATGAATTCCAGTCAGCTGTCCCGGCAATATCTATACAGGGTGTCCCTAATTCAACATGCATTCGAGGTTTCTAGTTAGATCCGACCGAGATCTCGATCTCGTTCTCGGCATAAAATTATAGAGATTATCGGCCACGGCCTAGACGATCGTTTACTTAGCTTATTTCGTTAAATTCACGATCGTTAAATTAGCTTATTTTTGAGCGTATCGCTCCACCTATCGATGGATGGATGAATGAAATACTCGTCCGAATGGATCAATAATATGATCTGATCGAATATATGATCTGATACATCAATATATGATCTGATCGAATCACAAAGGAGATTTCCTGGATGGCTGAAGAATCGCCTTCGTATTTCTATGCGTAAACAATGAACGAAATGTTAGATATTAGTGTCTTATTAATGTAAATTTTATTAAATTAACAGAATTGTGCTTTTAGAGTTTTTTTGAGTGAAATAGTTGTATTTCGTTTAATTGCGATTGAGTGAAAAGCACTGAGTGTTTTCACTCAATCGCGATTAAATGAAATACTTCTTTTTTACTCATTATGGTTCACCTTGAGTCGGATTTTGATCGATTTTGATCATTTATTCACTTTAAATGAGTGAACTCACTAACTGTTGAGTTCAAGAACTTTTTATTGAGTGACTTTATTAACATCCTAAGATTAACATCCGAGGAAACAACCGAGCATTGCGCCAATCAGTGGACGCAGTCGAATAATCTATGTGGGGCGGATTTCTGCGATGTGAAAAAAAATGTTCTTAACATAAAACATATTTAGACGTATAGTAGCGTATTCGCTTCACCACGCCACATAGCCACAGTCACACTTTACATCACACTTTTCACACACACTATGGGCTTGTGATCTTGGCATCTTCGAAGGGACAAGACAACCTACAACTCGAACAGATAATTAAAAACTGAGGAACAGGGGAATAGCCTATTCGGTATCGAAGAAGCGCGTATGATGTATGATTATTAATGAGCGAAAATACTCTAAACTGGGAGATTTCACTCAAATTTTTATTGTGTTAAACTAGAACATGAGTTTTCAAGTGAATTTTTCTATTCCATTACTCAAAGATAGGGGTTATAACTCGAACATGAGCTTATTCAATAGCTATTGATTAAATAGAGATCATATTTGAGTAAAATGATGAATTTACTCTATTTTAGATGAAAATGTACTCCATTATTTCACTCAAAAAATTCACTCCCTGAGAAATATGTGTTCACTCAGGCTGATTTTTTACAGTGTAGTCTGCACAACCAACAAGCGTCTCTAGCAAACAAATATTTAGAAAGCCAAATCATTTTTCAGCCGCTTTTTCACAATTAGGAATTTCTTTTTCAGGTCTGCTTCTTCTAATTCTAACGTTTGTAGTCATTCTCCGCGTCTCTTTTTTAGTTCGGCATAACTGTTTTCTAAGGTAATTTTCTAAGATTCACACTGTTCATCGTCAAGAAATTTCAGGAAAATGACACTGCAACATTTAAAAGTTTGCTAAAATATCTCGGTAAAATTTACAATGATTTTTATTTTTTCTACATCAGAGAAATGCAGAAGATAGCAAAGAATTGCTATCCGCATATTATGTATCGTTTAGAAAATATTATTTTTTTCATATTGCCAAATTATTAGTATAGAAAAAAATCCTGTTATAACTGTATTTATAAACCACCCTGTAACAGGTATGGGGTTGGAGAGGGTGAAAAGTTTAGGGGAGGAAGGGGTAGATAGGCAACGTGTGTTTTTGTCCGAGACCGATTGTTGTCGTCCAAAATGCCACAGCCGCCTATTGTGTAACGCTGGCCGGACACAGATTGACGACCGAGCCGATTTAAACAGGGACACCAGTGATACAAAACAATATAAACGATTGCAAACGAGTTAGACAGAGACAGATATACAATTGGGGTAATAGAATTATGGAGATGAATGTAATTCAATCATACAGAGCACAATTTTTTTTCTGCAAACGTATTTTAATCCTAAAAAATAATTCAATAGTTTTCTTCTGAATTCAATTCATCCGTTCTTTAGAGTTAAACATCTTCTTAAGAGCCCATTTCGCTAGTCCGAAAAAGTAGCAAACACAAGATGATAACATGGTATTTTTATCGTCGTGTATAAAACAATATTTTTTTCCATACCGAGTTACGTTCTAAAAAATATTCAGAAATTATTATTTCAATGAATTTATTACGAGTAGATAAAATATTGTGCTGGGTTGGCGTTGGTTTCTATGTAATTTGGCAAATAAATAAAGCTGTCTCTTTAGTTGTCAGTTTTGAGTCAATATTATTTAATTCTCTTTCGTGTCGATTGCTGATTGAATTTGAGCCAGAAATGGCTCAAAATGAAATAAGTAAATTACCAACAGATATTCTGGCTGAGGCGACAAACGCCATATCCAAACTACTTCCATTTAAATCCCGAATAACAAAAATTTTCAAAAATGGAAGCAATTAAAAAACGTGCAAGAAAAACCTATAACCTATTTTAACCTATCCTCGCTGTTAAAATATCATTTAATCTACCCTTGCGGTTAAAGTAATATTTTATCTACTATTTTTGATAGATATAAGGCAATTTTAACAGTTGCCATGGAAAAAAAATAAATTTATTAATCTCCAACTTCTTCCAGTATATCGTACACCCACACAAACATTTTTATTACCCTATCGAATTAGGATTACTGGCACCACCAAACCTATTAAACATCAACCAAATTTAATATCTGAACAAACCAATATAAAACAACGAAAAAAAAACATCTTAATAAATTCCTGTCAAAGACGACACGATCTTCAGCCCAATAAATTTCGGGCAGGCTACGAAAAACAAAATCTAGCTTGTACTTGCCGATGTCCCGAGGTGATTTTTATTGCTCCAGCTTAGATTTCCTACCTTCCGACCTCCTGGCTACTCTAAGGTCTTGTCACGATAGAAGTTTAAATCGGACAGTCAGTGTCTCTGAGAGGCTCTTTTGTAGTTAGGAGATGACCGCATGCCGAAGTACAAGCTATTGTTTGGTTTTTTACTAGTTTTGTCTTGGAATTGTTTTGTATTTCTGTATCTAGATAGATACTACGTTGTCTGAAAGTAAGGTAATAATAAGTAAGATTTAAGGTAGGGTTTACATTAATACGAATAGTACTAGACTTCACTAGTATACTTTAGAGGTCTGGTTTGGAGAATAAATTCTTCAAATTTTGTTTTCAAAAACTATGCGATATGGCGTTTTTTTACAAGAGACAAAAAATGTAGTAAATACTAGAGGGACCATTTTACGAAAAGAAAATCTGTCATCGGTGGAGTTGGAAAATCTTTACACTAAAATTAATGTAGGGGTGAGGGTAGTTTTCATCCTTCTCGTACTTTTTCTTGATTTTTTGTGTATATTTGTAAAGGTTAAAGCCACTTAGTAAAACATAGTCCCCCAAAATCTCATTCAAATCGGAGTAATGGTTCTTAAAATATCTGAAAAAATATGTTTGATGCCCCCTAACGGACAAACGAAGCACTTTTGTAAGAGGTAAATTGTGTTCAATGATCTTATTTTGATTCCAAAAATACGTAGTAGTTCTATGTCCACGGAATATTGGGACATCCTGTATATGAAAAAATTAACATCATCCGTCAAAATTAGCATTGAATATTTTCTTATTATTCTTCTAATAATAATTTGAATCACGAAACGAACTATATTTCCTGTCCAGTACTTTTTATTTTTTATTCTCCGGAAATGTCATGTTACAAACACCAATTTAACACTTAATAAATGCTTTAAACTGGGCAGAGAGCTACGCCCAATGAATATTAATAATTCCCGACAATCAAAACACCTTTTTCCTAACCCCAAATAAAGGAATAAGTATACCCTTCTCCCAACTCCTTTTTTATGTTTGATTGATTGACATTATTCAGCTCCTCCCTATCCCTTTTATTCTACGTATTTTCGAGCCCTTATCCGTCAAATGTACATCGATAAAGTCAAGGTGTGCCGGTGGAAAAATTAAAATAATTTTCGAAAAATGTATGATGGCTGGCATGGGGTTTAATAATTTTATTTTTAGCTGATGTGGGTTAAAGGATTTGGGAAGGGACAGGGTAAAAGTCGACCCTTCTCAGCGCCTTTTGGGTGGAAGTGTGTCGCTTTGAAGGGTATGGATAGGTAGGTATATGGAATTCGGTGAAATCTTTTGAGTGTATTGCTGTAAAAATTAACTTTAAAAATAAGCGTTAAATGCTTGAAATTATGTGGTTATGGTTTGTTTAATTTAATTTTCAGATAGTTTACGATTTTGTAATAGTTAAGAATTTTAATATTAATGTTAGCAATAATTTTTTAATTTTCTTAAGTAGATAAAATGCAACTAATATGTTTTCTTCCGTATTTTCTTTAAATACTGGGATTATTGTACATTTTCGAATTAATGTGGCCAAATTGGTCAATTTTTCTTTAAACATGGGGATTATTGTAAATCTTAAAAATTAAAAACATCGACGTTTCAATGTTGCCAAATTGGTTAATTTTTCATCGAACATAGGGATTACAAAATAAAATAAATCGCGTTACAATGTTGTCAAACAGGTAAATTTTTCTTCGAGCATGCGGATTATTGTAAAACTTAAAAAATAAAAAAAATCTACGTTACAATGTTGCCAAATTGGTCAATTTTTCTTTGAATATAAGGATTATTGCAAATTTAAAAAAGTAAAAAGCGGCATTATAATGTTGCCAAATTAGGCAATTTTTCTTTTAACATTGGGATTATTGCAAAAAATAAAATAAATGACGTTCCAATATTGCCAAATTCAATTTGACAATTTTTCTTTGAACTGGTCAATTTTTCTTGGATTATTACAAACTGAAAAAAAGTAAAAAATCGGCATTACAATGTTGTCAAATTGGCCAATTTTTTAATTAAACATCATGATTTTTGAAACTCTTGTAAACTAAAAATATCGACGTTACAATGTTGCCAAATTGGAAATTTTTCTTTTAACATGGGGATTATTGTAAATCTTAAAAATTAAACTCATCAACGTAGCAACGTTGCCAAATTGGTTAATTTTTCATTGAACATAGGAATTACAAAATAAAATAAATGACGTTACAATGTTGCCAAATAGGTCAATGTTTTAAACATGCGGATTATGTTGCCAAATTGGTCAATTTTTCTTTGAACATAGAGAGTATTATATTAGTATAAGATAAATAAACATGTTACAATGTCACCAGATTGGCCATTTTTTTCCTTTAAATGCAGGTATTATCGTACATTTTAAATAAAACAAAATGTTACAATGTTGCCAAATAGGTCATTTTTTTTCGAATATGCAGATTATTGTAACATTTAATAATTAAAAAAAATCGATTTTACAATGTTGCCAAACTGGTCAATATTTATTTAAACATGCGGATTAATGTAATTTTTAAAAATAAAAAAAAAATCAACGTTACATTGTTGCCAAATTGGTCAATTTTTCTTTGAACACAGGGATTATTGCAAATTTAAAAAAAAACGGCATTACAATGTTGCCAAATTGGTCAATTTTTCTTTAAACGCGAGGATATTATTTATGGCTTTCGAGAGAGAGGAATGCCGACCGCAAATTGACCTTTCGGAAAATCGGTCGGTAATTGCGCGTTCGGAGGGAGTTTTTAAATTCAAATTGAGCGTGGCGGCGCGGCGGTGCTCCTTCTCTGACACTCTCGTCCGAAAAGATCCCACCTAGTAATTTTCGATAATTGGGGGCCTTCGTAACTCAAACAAGGCCTCGGCGCGTCCCGTCCGTCCGTCCGCCGTTGTTCGCTTGTGTCTAATTTTCTTGTTAACGATTTCGGAGAATCTCCGTCGAGAGTGTGTCTGTGTGTGTTGGGCCGTGTTACGATTTTTTCATCTCTAGTGCCGGAGGGATGGGTAGAAGCAACAAGTGTATTTTTCGTTAAGATTTTGTTTCATTCAATGTAGAAGGTAAACTACTGGAATTTGATTCATTCAGTATATTTTGAATTTATTTGAAGTAAATTTGCAATTTTGCAGCTTGAATTCGTTTTTTAATACCCTGATGTTTTATTATTTTTGAACTAGAATTAAATTTAAATGTTTCTATTAATTATCAACTACTCTATAATACAGGGTGGTTCGAACTGTATTTCGGAAAATTCTGCAGCACATTTTGCAGATGAAAATAAGTAAAAAAGTTCGTATAAATGTTTGTCCTAAAATGCTTAGTTTCAGAGATACAGGGTGTAGAAGTTTCATTTTTATTTCGATTTTTTCCAAATAGTTTCTGAAGTAACGTCAATATTTGGTTGAAAATTGGGGTCTCGGATTTCTTTGACATGATAAATTTTACGCCACCTACATATGTTTTAACTGTTTTGAAGAGTAATAACTTTTCATCCGTACCTGTACAAAACTACCGAGTGAAGAAATATATATTTCGGTGACTTTTTACGTAAAAAATGCCTCTTAGTAAACCATTTTCAAGATATTTGGAATGGAAATAGTCAATACATGTCATTATTGACAAAAAAATAAACACGTTGAGTAGATAGTTATTTGACTGAAATAATAAGCTTGGGAAAAAATATTTCAAATTTATTATATGTTGTAGATTGAACTATTTCTTCGTTGATAGTATTACTCAGAGGTATTACTATTGCAATTAAAAACTTGTATTAAAACAGCGGACGTATTACTGACTACTTTATTGTTCCGCCATCTTCTTTTTTTTTTTTTGACAGACAGACGACTCTCAATCTTAAGGTCGTCCCACACGTACAATAACTAAAGGTAACTTTACACATAAAAATAGGAAAACAGAAAACAATAAAAACACTGAATGACCACTAAACATGCCCCCGGCCTTGAAAGAGTCAGCTTTCAACCTCAATCGGCAATACACAAAACTTAGCAAAACTCCGTTTCACAGTTCCACTTGATGTCTTGATAGTAGCTACTCGAGCGATGCCGTCTGATCCTGGATGAAGTAAGACGATTCTACCGAGTTTCCATTGAAGTGGATGAGAGTGGTCATCTCTGAGAACAACAAGAGACCCAACTTGAAGTGCTGCTTGCTGAGTTTTCCATTTGGTGCGTAACTGAAGCTCGCTAAGAAACTCACGAGTCCAGCGGGACCAAAAATGTTGTTGGCACTGCTGCATCAGCTGGTATCTTGAAAGGCGTGACGTTGAAATGTCTCTAAGGTCTGGATCGGGAAGTGATGTTGCCGGTTGTCCGATAAGGAAATGAGAAGGGGTTAAAGCGGATAGGTCATTGGGGTCTGAGGACATGGGAGTGATTGGACGAGAGTTTAGGATTGCTTCAACCTCTGCCAATATAGTGCAATACTCTTCAAAAGTAAGTTTTACGCTACCGATTATTCGAGTCAAGTGTCTTTTAGCCGACTTAACACCGGCTTCCCAAATTCCTCCGAAGTGAGGTGAGAATGCGGGTATGAAGTGCCAATTTACGCCAATATTAGATATACTATCTTGTAAAGAATGTTCTTGCGATTTTAAAAATTGAGATAATTCTCGTAACTCTGAATTGGCTCCTACAAAATTTGTTCCGTTGTCGGAATAAACATTACTTGGCTTACCACGGCGTGCTACAAACCTCCGGAAGGCAGCAATGAAGGCATCCTTTGATAAGTCACTCACCAATTCTAAATGAGTGGCCTTGGTCACAAAGCACACAAATAGCGCAATATACGCTTTAGAAACCTTGGCTCCTCTTCCCTTTTTTGAACTCAAATATACTGGACCTGCGTAGTCTATGCCAGTATTATAAAAGGGTGGAGCAGGAGTAACACGCGCTTTTGGAAGATTACCCATGATTGGAGAAGGTTGCAGTGGTTTGCAGCGGTAGCATTTTATGCAGGAATGAACAATTTGTTTAGCCAAATTGCGACCAGCCAGTGGCCAATAACGTTGACGAATTGAATAAAGCAGTTGTTGTTGTCCAGCATGGAATAATCTTAGATGCTCGTGTCTAAAAAGCAATTTTGTAAGATGGTGCTTGGACGAAAGAAGTATTGGATGTTTGACATCAAAACTAAAATTTGATTGACTAAGACGTCCACCAACACGTAAAATACCCTCATCGTCTAGAAAAGGATTTAAAGAAAGAAGCTTAGATTGCCTTGGCAACGCATGACTCCTTTGCAACGTTTGAATTTCTTCTGCAAAATCATCCTTTTGAGATATCGTAATAAGGTATCTAAGAGTATCAGATAAATCCTTTGCCTTGAAAGGTTTAAATTGCTTGTCAGTGGGATTTCGACAATTGTATATGAATCTAAGACAATAAGCGACCACCCGTTGAAGTTTCATTAAGTTTGAAAATTTATTAATATTAATCCAATTTGAAGTTTGAAAAGCTGCGAGAATTATTTTTTGTTTCTTAACTTCTGGGAGTTCTCCTTCAAAAGTAGCTGCAGAATAGGGCCATTGATCTTTAGGTTGGCTAAGCCATTGTGGGCCATTCCACCACATAGTACAATCCAAAAGAGCCCTAGGCAAAATACCTCGGGAAAGAAAGTCTGCAGGATTGTCGGCGGTTCGAACATGATGCCATTGGTTAGGTTGTGTTAACCTTTGTATTTGAGCGACTCTGGTTTGAACAAAAACTTGCAAAGTACTTGGAGAAGTACGAATCCAGGCAAGAGAGACAGTGGAATCGCACCAAAGAAATATATCATCAAAAGTAAAAGTCATTGAATTTTTCACTCGATCAACTAGCTGTGCTAACAAGAGAGCACCGCACAGTTCTAATCTTGGAATTGTTAACGATTTTAGAGGACTAACCCTACTTTTAGCTGTCAAAAGCTTTACCTGAATCTCTCCGCTGGAAGATATACTACGAATGTATAGACATGCGCCATATGCTTGTAAAGAGGCATCGGCAAACCCGTGTAACTCCAACTTAACGATTGACGTATTTGAAACAAATCTGGGTATTTTTAAAATGTTAAGTACTGGTAGTTCTTGCCGTAATTGCCGCCATTGATTGTCTATAGTAGCTGGAAGAGACTCATCCCAGTCAAGCTTTAAGGACCAAAGTGATTGAAGAAGAATTTTTCCTAAAATGATACATGGGCCCAAGAGTCCCAAGGGATCAAAAATCTGAGCTATATCAGACATTATAGTACGCTTGGTAAACTTATTTAAACTGATAAAATCAGCAATAGTGTACATTAGCTGATCGTCTTCATAAGACCAATACAAACCTAGAATCTTGGTTCGTTGATCCTTGCCAATTTTAAGAATAGTAGAAGGATTTTGAATGTGCTGAAGAATTTTGGTACTATTAGTTGCCCATTTTTGAAGTTGAAAACAGCCTGAAGAAAGTATTTTTGAAATTTCGTCACATATTGTTAACGCCTCACTTTCTGAATTGCAACTTATCAACAAATCATCCATATAGAAATTGGATGCCACGAAATGAGATGATTGTGGGAATATTTTGGAATAATCTATGGTCAATTGCTTTAAACATCTTGTAGCTAACCAAGGAGCTGATGCAGTACCGTAAGTTACTGTTTGTAATTCGAAAGTTTTTAATTCCTCTGAAGAATCGAAACGCCATAGAATATTTTGGAGATGTTTTTGTGATCTATGAATCTCTATCTGCCGATACATTTTAACAATATCCGCACAGATGACAATAGGCCCCTGTCGGAATCTTAATAAAATGGAAAAAAGATTATCCTGAATGGTAGGACCAACTAGCTGCAAACTATTAAAAGAAATTCCATTATCAGTTTGTGCCGAGCCATCGAACACAACCCTAAGCTTAGTAGTTTGATTATTTTCGTTAACAACTGCATGATGTGGCAGAAAACCAGAATTAGAATGTTCGTCAATTTTAGATATTTCTCGCATATGACCAAGTTGAATATATTCGTTCATAAATGCTGCATATTCTTCCTTTAACTTTGGTTCACGATTCAATTTCTTCTCCAAAGAATAGAATCTTTTGGTAGCAATTTCACGAGAATCACCTAGAATAATAGGATCGCATTTTAAGGGAATATGAACAATAAATCTACCGTCGTCTTTTCGCTCGGTTGTTTTAGAAAATATGTCCTCGCAAAGCTGTTCATCTGAGGAGAATTTCACATTTGAACCAGGTGGAACAGTTTCTTCGACTTCCCAGAACCTTTTCAATAAAGAATAGATTTCGTCGTTTGAACTTGTACTAAAATTGCACATGGATTGCGCAGCAATAGGATCATTGTATAATTTTCCAGAGACTACCCATCCTAGAACAGTTTTTTGTAACGTAGGTAAATTAGGTCCTAAGCGGAACTGACCAATGCATAATAAATTGTAGAACCATTCAGCACCAATTAGAATATCAATCTTTGAAGAAACCGATAAACCAGGATCAGCTAACCTCAAATTGGAAGGAATATTTAAATTTGAAAGGTCGAATGACTGGAATGGTAAACCTTTATTAATTGTAGGTAGAAGTAAACATGAAATATCAGCTTTGAATGAGTTATGCATGGACACTACAGTAATATTGCATCGCTGTTTGATTTGAAAAGGAGTTTGAACGATACCCGAAACAGAAATACTTACTGGAAATGTCTTTAGACCTAATCTCTTACATGTATCTTCTGTAATAAAATTGGATTGGGACCCAGAATCTAATAAAACTCTGCATGTTTGAAAATATCCCTTTGAATTTTTAATTTGAACTAGTGCTGTAGATAATAGAATATTATCCGAAGCAATGCTTGAAGTTGCAGAAAATGCGTTATTTGATGAAGTTGTTGGACGCTCTGGTCTTGAATTTACTTGAAAGTCGTTATGAAGAATTGTATTATGCTTTTGAGTACATTTTTTGCAATGTCCTGCTAGGCAATTGTTGATCGTATGAAAACCGCGTAAACAATTTAAGCATAATTTTCGATTCTTAAGCTGATTAAGACGATCTTGAGTTGAAAGCTTTAAAAAATCATTGCAATTTTGTATATAATGATTTGAACCCTTGCAAAAAATGCATTCAGTTTTGAACTTTGTTGAAATTTGATATGAATGAGATTGTATCTTGACCTCTTTGGTCATTAAAACTGTTTCTAAGAAATCGGCTCTTGAACGTAAAAAATCTTTGAATGTTTTTAATGTCACCGTATCCGAATTGCCCTGAGTTGTCGCTGCTTTAACTTGCTCCCATGCTCGAAGTGTTGATTTGTCTAACTTATGACTTAATACAAAAACAAGAAGTGTGTCCCAGTGCTCAACCGGTTGATTTAAGTTTTTTAATGAGCACAAATGCTTAGAGAGGCTATCTAACATTTTTCTTAAGTCACTTGCTGACTCTTTAGATAATGTGGGCATTTCGAATATGGCTTTGACATGATTGTTTACCAGAACGCTATTGTTATTATACCTTTGAAGTAAAGAATTCCACGCTATCTGGTAATTGTCAGCCGAAAATTCTATAGAACGAATAACTTGCATGGCACCGCCGTCCAATGCTGCCCTCAGGTAGTGAAATTTTTGAATGTTTGTTATACTTGAATTTTCATTGATAAGTGAATCGAATGTATCTCGAAATTCTAACCAATTATCGTAACAACCTGTAAATTTCGGTAATTTTATTTCTGGTAATTTTACATTGAAATCATTTTTATTATTGTTACTTGAGCCTACATCAAAGTTACTTGAATTACTCGATTCGCTATGAGAATTTGGAATTACCTTGTCAAAGATGCTTAAGAATTCCTTGCACTCAACTAATAAACTAAAATAATTTTTCTCAAAAGTTTCTCTTTCCAACGTTTGTGTATCTAAATCATCTGAACTTATCTCTATCTCTGTTTGAACTATCTCGTATTCTTGTATTAATTTCTCATATTTTTCTAAACGTAACTTTAATTCAGCAATCTTAAACCTTTCACGATCGGTAGGCGAAGTATCTTGAAAGGATTCCTTTAGGGTTTTAAAATATTTTTCAAATAATGTATGTCGTTGTTTGAAAACTCTACGTTTCCCTAAAAGAACCCTTGTCTCCTCGTTTTGCATTTTGATATTAAAACCTATTAATAAGAACTTGGAGCAAACCTATCTTCCCGTTGAAAGAAAAGGATAATAAAGGTAAATAGGAACGGACTCACCGGCAATTTGCGTCGTCGTTTTACCAATCCCGGGCACGGCTCTCAAAACGTATTTTTTTTCTGCTTTCGTCGATGTGTCCTCCCCTTTTCCGATGCAGTTGGACCAGTCCACTCTTCGCACCGCTTTTACTACGCAACTCCCCTATTCTGGATCGTCTTGCGCAAATGGACTCGTCCGGCTTCGACCTTGAACGATAGAAATTGATCGGAAAAGTATGGATTTTCTTTGAATCTTTGAAATAATTGAAGATTTCACCCAGCTACCGGCTCGAAGGACCAAATATGTTGTAGATTGAACTATTTCTTCGTTGATAGTATTACTCAGAGGTATTACTATTGCAATTAAAAACTTGTATTAAAACAGCGGACGTATTACTGACTACTTTATTGTTCCGCCATCTTCTTTTTTTTTTTTTGACAGACGACTCTCAATCTTAAGGTCGTCCCACACGTACAATAACTAAAGGTAACTTTACACATAAAAATAGGAAAACAGAAAACAATAAAAACACTGAATGACCACTAAACATTATTTCAGTCTAATAACTATATTTAATCAACATGTTTAATTTATGCCAATAATGACTGGTATTGATAATTTCGATTCGAAATATCTCAAGAATCATAACTCCTAGCGATTTTTACCAAGAGACCTTTTTTACATAAAAAATGTCGTAAATGTATATTTTTTTACTCAGTAGTTTTATACAGGTACGAACGAAAAGTTATTACTGTTCAAACCAGTTAAAAATATGTAGTTGGTGCTCTCTACAAGTAGGAGTTATCCTAACAGCAAAATCAAATTTCTCATTTCAAAAAACTTCCATACACCAATTCACACCAATTTTCATCCAAATATTGACGTTACTTCAGAAATTATTCGGAAAAAATCGAAATGAAACTGAAACTTCTACACCCTGTATTTCCGAAACTAAAGATTTTAGCCAATAAATTATTTGAAAAACATCTTCACATTTTTTTATTACCAATGCTTATTTTTCATTGCATATTTTCAATACCTTGTGCACATTTTCATTCAACGATTCATAATGTAATTAATATTTTACTTAATTGTATAGAGCTAGAGTAATAAAATGTAATAAAATATTATAAAACATCAGTAACAAGATGTTATCTACTGGTTATTCTCTACAGATCCAACCCTGCTCTGAACTTGTTCTTGCCTTCGTCTCTCTCTGTTTCGCTCAGTGGCGACGATTGTTTGGCACCTTTGCCGTCCATAAATTTTCGGTTATTTTTGCTCTCTCATTATCATTATCGATCTTCGGAGTGATGTTCGATGCTTTTTCAGGTGTAATTTTACGATGATTGAGCCCTCGGGCTAAAAGAAACCTTTAACAAGCCCGCCACTGTATAAAATTTCGATTTTTTCCTCATAAAATCAGGGTTTTTTCAAAATTATAGCTACACATACATACATAATATTATACAGGTTGGTCCGAACTGTATTCGGGAAACTTCGGCAGAGCATATTCTGCAGATAAAAATAAGTAAAACAGTTCGTTCCTAAAATGCTTAGTTTCGAAGATACAGGGTGTAGAAGTTTCATTTTTATTTCGATTTTTTTCCAAATAATTTCTGAAGTATCGTCAATATTTGGATGAAATTTGGTGTTTGGGAGTTTTTTGATATGAGAAATTTGATTTTGATGTCATTATGAGTCCTACTTGTAGAGGGCGCCACCTACATACTAAGTAAAAAAGTTTTCATTTGATCACACGGTATATATGAAAAATGGGTTTGAAACAAATTCATCAAAGGAGTTAAAATGTACTTTTCGCCATAATTTTACAAAGGTCTAATGTGTAGCGTTAATCTTTGAAGAAAAAAGAAAATAAATTTATTCATAAAACATATAGTAACGGTAAGATCAAAGGTAATTAGAATATCCGCTGTAAAGTTCATTACGTTAAAGTTACAGTCTAGATTAATTTTATGACGAGGATGCTATGAAAGATCCTTTGATGTCTGTGTCGTAAATAAATATTTATAATTATCTTTTAATTTACTATTTTTTAGATTAATAAATTATACACATAAATCAAATATATTCAGAATATAACCGATAAAAAAAGAGTTATTGTAAGGTTTCTGGTTTGATAAAAAAATCCCTAGATTTCAGTGAATTCTACAAAATTTGACAACACCGCTCGGTTAATTAATACGGCGCATTTGCCCGCTGGCCTGCTCCATTTTGTCTTTGTCCACAGTTGGATAACGGCAGGATCCAGACTATTGTGACGCTGGATCCTTTTGTCATGACACGCTGCCGTATCTAATGCGACTGCAGGATGTCGTATGTTGTCTGGCAGAGAGTAAGTTAATTAAAACAATGATGCCGGGAGCTGTTTGTCTGAAACTCAGGACGAAAAAGTAAAATAATTTAATTTATTTACTATAAAAATGGAACAACTGATAAAAACGGACACCTCAAAATTTTCATGTACAGTAATCGCAAAATATTTTCCGATGCACGTCATCAATCATATCGAAATTGACATTAAAGCCTATAAAACTGACTAAACGAAACAGTGGCGCATCTAGAGATTGAGTCTGGGAGGGATAGCGTGAATATTCAAAAAAGTACTAAATTTGAATTAAATTTTTGCTGGAAGGTTTGGCATGGTTGTAACTGTGGAAAAAAATCTACTTGGATTGGTTTGGATATTCTGTTTTAATTTGTGTTATTAACTTTTTTGTAACAATTTTATATTATACCAAATTTTATCTTATTAATTAATTTCTTTCTGGGAGGGGTAATTACCCCAATTACCCCTGAAATGAAATTTTGGCCAAAAATATTTAAGTTTGTTGTATAATTTAAGATACCGAGCAGCTCTTCATTTTACTTTATAGAGCAAATGATAGTAACAGATATTTTATTTCGATTAAAGCTGCAAAAATTAGTTTAAAGCGAATTTTATTATTGCTATGTTAGTCACATTGCGTCGTGTTCAACAACGTTGTCGTTTATTATTTGACAATTATCATAATGTCAGTCATTATTTTGTATAATATCGTGTTGTTGAATCTTTGTAAGTAATTCTCGTTTTTTGCCTATTATTTTTTAAAAATCGTACTTTTAAGCAGAAACAGTTCTTTTAAGAACTAAATTTTCGAGTTTTTGTACTGCATTTATTGAAATTGTGTGTTGAAAACATGCCCAAGCATTTAAACAGTCGAATCAAAGAGCTTGTAGCTTCCCTGATAAACTATTTTGAATGAGAACGTGACAATAAAGGTCCTTTATTATCCTTGACTGCAATCAGAGAAGTAAGTTTGATTGGTAAGCACATTATACCACTTTCAAAGTTATTTCTACGTTAATTTTTAGTAAATTTTGTGATTATTAATTTGTGCATTAATGGCACCCTCTTACTTCTTATTATCACTTGTGGATTTGTAAGATCAATCAAGAAATCAATAAATCAATTAATTACTATATTAAAAATAAAACGTAAAAATATTTAAAAAATAATGATCACGTGCATCGAAAATTGTTATGCGATTACCGTATTTTAAAGTTGACTGACGAATTTGATGATCTTTTAAGCAATGTATAGCCCAATTATTTGACTTTTTAACCTTTTTTTAAGTTAAACATTAAAGTCCTCTTAATCTCCCTTTTATAGAGGAAAACAAAATGTTATATTTAGGAAAATGTTTCAAACACGTTGTGGAATAGTTAGGAACAAAGTAGAGAATATAAAAACTGCTTTGTTATCAAGGTACATTTTTTCCTCATAGTTTGTTTTTTATTTCATCTCAATAGCTTTATTTTAATTGGAAATATTCGCTTCTGATGAAGATGGTAACGATTTACAGCAATTTTATAAGTTCTCCTACTCTGGATTACCAGCACACCAAGGGCTAGAAGGTAATGAAAAGGCAAACGATCTAGCTAGTAAAGGACGAGCACTCCAGTAACTGGACCCGAATAACTCTGCTTTCCAAATGGAAACCAACTGAAAGCTGAGCTCAAGAACCTGGAAGAATCTATCTGTAACCTGGAATGGGAAACCTCCATGGATCTAAGACATTCAAAGAGATTTCTCAAGACTTGCGATGGAGAAAAATCAAAGAAGATTTCCCTTGGTGTAATATATCTTGACGTATATAAGACACTGTCTCCTCATTGAATACCTCAGTAGATTGAACTTATTAGCTTAACAGCGGTTAATGCAGATCTTCTTCTTCTTTACGTGCGTGATCTTCTTCTTCTTCTTCTTTCGTGGAGGTTGGCGATCACATTGACAAAATCTTCACGATTCTCGGCTTTCCTTATGAGTTCTTCAAAAGTTAGGTGAGTCCAGTTTCTGATGTTTCTCAACCAAGATAGTTTCTTTCTGCCGAGACCTCTCTTTCCTTCAATCTTACCCTTAACTATCAATTGTAAGACGTGGTATTTTTCATTTCTCAATATATGCCCTATGTATGATGTTTTTCTTATTTTTATTATATTGAGCAATTCTCTTTCTCTGCCTATTCTGTTGTAGACTTCGGTATTTGTGATATGGGCCGTCCATGGAATTTTAAGCATTCTTCGATATATCCATGTTTCGAACGATTCGAGGCGATTCATCTCTTGAACTTTCAGTGTCCATGTTTCTGCTCCGTATAATAGGATTGACCAAACATAACACTTAACGAGTCTAGTTCTCAACTCAAGGTCCAATCTGGGGTTCTAGAAGACGTTCTTCATTTTTAAAAATACATTTCTCGCTTGTTCTATTCTGGTTTTTATTTCCACGCGTTGTTCAAGGTGTTAACTATCCAGGACCCCAAATATTTCAACTTGTAGACCTGTTCTAAGGTATTGCCCTATATTTTAATAGGAATTGGTACATTTTGGTTCTTTCCAAATACCATGGCTTTAGTTTTAGAAGAATTGATCTTCATCGCGTATTTCTTACAGGAGCCTTCAAGTCGTTCCACTAAACTCTGGAGACAGTATCAGAGTCGGCTATAAGAACTGTGTCATCGGCAAATCTAATGTTGTTAATGACTTCGCCGTTGACTTTAATGCCGCAATCTGTTGAAGAGCATTCCCGAAAAATCGCCTCAGAATAAACATTAAATTACGAAGGAAACAGCACACATCCCTGTCTTATTCCTCTCTGTATATTGACTTAATGCAGATACTGTGAGGAAAATAGGGAAACACCAGAACACCTGATCACTGAAACGACAACCATTCGTGCCATAAACGTTGGTATGACTGATATCGGAGATGGAGAACTAACCTGTGTAAAACCGTCTCACATACTGGCTTTAGTCAAAGCCCCTGACACTCTATGATGAGTAATAACTCAAGAAAGAAAGATACTTCTTCCACACATACTTCTTTTTACAAAATAGTATACCAGCCTAACATTTTAGAGATACAAGATATTTTAGAATTATATGTGTTTGTATTAAATACCCTTTTCTTATTAATCCCAGCTTATTTTTCCCTGCCTTCCGTTTTCCTCCTCTATCAACATGATCCCCTTACGTACACAAAATTTTCCTTATTATTCATCCGATTTTACTGAAACTGCGCCATTCTATTTATTCATCCTATTAATTAATGCGTTATATGCGCCCGTACACACACAGAACTCTATGTTTATATTCGATTCTGACGAACGGAATAGGGTAGGAAACATGGGGAGCTAGCCACGAGACCTTCGACTATGTATACTAACTAGAGGTGCTTTGTAAAACCTTCTTCTTCAAGTATCGACTCCTAACGAAGGTTGGTTATCATCATGGACCTCTTATAACATGCGTGCAAAATATTCTATATTTTTTCTTCTTAATGGTTTTATGTATTTCTTCTTCCTTGTCCATACTGCGTAGGCATCTCGCTATTTGTAAGTCTGTCGACCGAAGAAATTATTCGTAACATGCGCCGATAACACCACCTTTCAAAAGCCGACAATTTGTTGATTTCTGTTTTAAGGGTCCACGCTTCGGTACCATATTATAAAGTTGAAAACACGTAGCGTCGGAGCACTCTTGTTCTTAAATCTAAGTTTATATCTCTACTTCAAAAAAAAACTTTAGTTTTTAAAAATAATTTCTGGCTACCTCAATCCTGGATTTTATTTCTTGCAATTGCTGGGCAGTTTCATTTATTATTGTACCCAAGTATTTGTAGTGTTAGACTTTTTCTATTGGGACACTGTCTATTGATATTGTAGTACTTATATTTTGTATATTTGTAGTACTTATTATCTCTTATGATAATCATGAATTTTATTTCCTTCAAAATTATATTCAGCCCATATTTTTGCAGGAGAAATTTATTTGTTGTAGGTTCTTCAGATCTTCACTACTGCATCGTCAGCGTATCTGATATTGTTGATTCGTTGACCATTCAGTTTGATTCGCTCATCTCCCTCTTCCAAAGCTTCTTGAAAGATGGTCTCACTATATGTATATTTCGCAGGCCCAAAGAATAATCCGGCTTTTTGCAAAAAGTCTGTGCATATTATAAAACGCAGGAAACGCAAAAAAAGAAGGAATTTTTAATCTAATTTCAATCACTTTGCAAAAAAGCCTATTCACAATTAGGCATAATAAACAATGGCAATATTTTCTGTACACTTCTGCAAAAAGAGTGCCTGTTTTCAGTCGTTTTACAAAATGCCAAATTGTGACCAGTAAGATTAAAAAATGATCAAAGTTAAGTCAGCTATGAGCATAAGCATATTGAATAATTTACGCTTTAATAAAAACCACCCCATATTTTCCTATACAAAAACAATAATTTATGTCAAAATTTTATTTTGTTTGGACAAAAACAACTGGAACCCTATTTCATGAATTATAATTATAAGTAACATAATTTTAAATACAAAATATATTCTGTAATTCGATTCTGTGTACAGGGCTTCTTTGTGGAACTTTGCTTTCTTTTTTTGGAACTTTTATTTGTTTAGGATAAAATGAATTTAGATCTTTATAATAATCGTCCTTAACCTTACTATATTTAACAGAATTGTCACTTTTTGGGTCGTTATTTTCTAATTTTGAAAGAGAAGTCAAGAAATGTCGTTGAATAAATTTAGGTTAGTTTTACCAATCCCGCGTAAAGCTGGAGTCTCATGCATCCGAAATCCGATGGTACGACATCCGAAATTTGAAGTTATCGTGTGAAATAAAAAAAACCTGTCACATACATCCGAAAGTTCGTTCCGAAATTTGACAGTTTTAACATTTTTCTGCTGCGCTGAATAGAGATTCATGTCATGTTTTATTGGAGAAACACTTATAAAAATAACTTCCTCGCCAAATATCCCGAAATTGCCCACTTCCCACTAAACTTGTTTTTAAAAACAAATGTTTTCAAAAAAAGTGAGGTTAAAAAACACACGATATCGTACAAAAGTTAAACAAAATTTAACTTTATACGACGTCGGATGATTAGTTAAAATTATCGGATAAAAATTGTTGTCAAAATATTTCGACCAATAGGAGCACCGTCGGATCGTCGTGTCATCGGATTTCGGATGCATGAGACTCCGGCTTAAAATGTTTTGTGCAATCTCACTAGTTTTCATTAGGCATTTTGCAAAGCGACTGAAAAGCGATAGGCTCTTTGTAAAATATTCTTCTATTGTTAAAAACGCCGGCGTTTTATGATATGACTAGTCTTTTTTCAAAATGCCGAGTTATTCAATACACCTGCGTTGTATGTATATATTGAAAAGAGGAGGAGACAATATGCATCTATTTTGGCATCCATTTGTATATTTTAGAAAAAAATCTGTCCTGTATCGAATCCGTCCTCAATGGTCTGTCACCAATATAGGTTTCCTATCAACCTTGTGTCTCGGTTATCAATATTTTTTTTCTTTGTATCTAATATTTCTATTAGCTTATGTACTCTTTAAGTTAACTGTTATTAGGATAACAAGAGCAACTAAAAAGTAGCTGAAATGTTCTATTACCCTGATTTTGGACGTCGAAAACCCGACACATGGGAAAATCTGCGACAAAACAAAATAAACAAAATGAAAAATCGTTGTTTACATAAAAACGATGATCGATACTCGTTCCAGCGGGGAAACACGTGACATAACGAAGAAATGTCCGTTCCAAATTCCTATTATGCCGCTGAAACCAATCTAGTTATAATGGATATAATTCTAGCAGGAACCCCCCAACAGTAAACATCGGACGCAGAGACCCGAGCGACATAGACACACACAGGACTGCTGTCGCTCGTTCTGGACACAACGAAATGATAAATAATCTTGTATTGACAAGGGTCCAGAGACTAGACTATATAGAACACCTAGACACGGATTATTCGACGGCCGGATGAAGCCAACATAAATTAGTGTGATGACGTCATTTGTGGGTGAAATGTAATTATTAAGATATGTGTTTGTACTATATTTTGTAGGATTTAAGTAGTACCATTCATAGTTTGGTATGAATTCAAGCTTCATTCAGAACCTTGAAATTAGTGTCTATTAATTTCGGGAGACGATAATGCAATTTTATCGTCGTGTATTAAACAATATTTTTTTTCGTAGCGAATTATTATTTCAAGGAATTTATTACGAGTAGAAAAAATATTGTGCTGGGTTGGCGTTGGTTTCTATGTAATTTGACAAATAAATTAAGCTGTCTCTTTAGTTGTCAGTTTTGAGTCAATATTCTTTAATTCTCTTTCGTGTCGATTGATTGCTGATTGAATTGGAACCAGAAATGGCTCAAAACGAAATAAGTAAATTACCAACAGATATTCAGGCTGAGGCGACAAACGCCATATCCAAATTACTTCCATTTAAATCCCGAATAACTTATGAAAAGGAATACAAAAATTTTCAAAAATGGAAGCAATTAAAAAACGTGCGAGAAGAAATAAAGTTTTTAACCTATCCTCGCTGTTAAAGTATCATTTAATCTACCCTTGCGGTTAAAGTACTATTTTATCTACTATTTTTGATAGATATAAGGCAATTTTGACAGTTGATATGAAAAAAAGAGTAAATCAATATATAATTATATCAATGAAGGAGTAATCTTAAAATAACTGTCAGAAAGTAAATTGAAAGAAAAATGTTAAACATCTTTATTGTCTCTTTGTTGTCAGCATCTACTTAATTTACTGCACTCGAAAACGTATAAAAATATAAAATTTCATCAACTTTTTTCATGTTCACTATTTTATTTTCACCATCCTTTCATTGTCACTTAATTTAATTTACAACACTAAAAACCGAAGAAAAATGCGAAATAAACTAAAAGCCTTTTAATTGTCTCTTTTCCGTTTGACTTTTAAGTGACAAATTTATTTTTACGGCTTTATAAATAGCCCTTAAAATTACCTGAGCCGCGAGCGGTGTCAAAGATTTTCCCAGAAAGGTGTCTACGTTTTTAGTACTTCTATGAAGGATTTAGTGCCACTCGGGCTTTAACGGCCGGCTCTAATGACGCCCATTATTACATTTATAAATAGAAATTAGTGACTGGCAGTAAAATAATAATGTTTCTATTCAGAGTTTTACCTTTTTCCAGGTTTTGAAGAGGATTTTTCAGAGCTAAGAAAAGATTCTCTGACTTAAGAGTTGTTAAGTGTTTATGGAATATAATTATTTACCTTCAGTAAGTACAGGGTGAGTCAACGATAGAGTAAAGTCCATTATCTCATTTGTTTCGAGGTTTACAAAAAAAATATTAAATATAAAAGTTATAGAGATGGTTAAGATACATATTTTAAAATTATTGTACAGTATACAGGGTGCTTCAAAAAAGTGTGGCGAATATAACATATGTTTTTTTAAATGCAACACCCTATTTTTTATTTTATTTTTAGATTCTGCGTAAAATTCTATAACTTTTTTATATATAATGTTATATACCTAAAATTAATAGTTTTTGTTATATTTAAATTTGTTTAAACAAATGTTAGATTGCAGTGGGTTAAAAAATTGTCAATGATGGCATTGATTCTGAAGTTGGACAACTAAAATTTGGTAGGAGAATTTTATAGAGATATAGAAAAATACCTATGTAAAGATATTTTAGTTAGATGTTACAGGGTGTTCAAAATATATTTAGGAATTTCAACTAATTAAAATTAAGGAATTTCAATTTTTTTAAATGGTACACCCTATATATTATCATTTTTTCTAATAGATTTTACCAAACTCTTCAACTTTTATTAAGAATGTCATATACCTATTTTTATTAGTTTGCGATTTATTTCAATTTTTTCTATTTTTACTCATATTTTTAATACAATTGCGCTATAACATCATAGTTGCCATGACAAAAAGTAATAATTATCACAATTTCATGTCTGTTAAGCAAGTTAAGAACATAATTAGAATTTTAGTTTAATTTGTTGTAATAAGTATAAATGGTAGAGATAATAGTTACAGATTTTCTTGAAATTAATAATTAGTTAATGTGATTGATATACACGGACAAGCTTAGAAAACCACATTTTTTGGTTCAGTACTATATATTATATAGTACTTTGGCTAACTACTATAAGGATAGATGTATATTATCTAGAAAACATCTTCAGTGTGTAATGGGACAGTGGTTTCGCGGCAGTAGTAATATTGGCTTTACTAAATGAATTATAAACCAGAATTATATACTACCAGAAAAAACTTTACTGTATGTCGAAGAAAATTCATATATCAGTAGTCTTCAGCAATTAGGTAATCTAGTATTACCCTAATCTGTGGCTATTCGCCCCGACGAAAAATCCCAAGTGTCAACTTTCATAATAAGAAATACACCAAGAAATTCACTACTGCGATTTAATTTATTTGAGTAAAGTTAATTAATTTTAACTAATACCAGCAATTGTAACTAATTATGAAGCTACCTGTTAAAGGTAAGTAATAAATAGTTTTGTTTTGTCATGGTAACTATGATTTTATAGGGTAATTGTATTGAAAATATGGGTAAAAATAGAAAAAATGGGAATAAATCGCAAACTATTAAAAATAGGCATATGACATAGTTAATAAAAGTTGAAGAGTTTTGTCAAATCTATCAGAAAAAATTATAATATATAGGGTGTCCCATTTAAAAAAATTGAGATTTTTTAATTTTAAGTAGTTGAAATTCATAAATGTATTTTGAACGCCCTGTATCATCTAACTAAAATATCTTTACATATATATTTTTTTTCATCTCTATAAAACTCTCCTACCAAATTTTGGTACTCCAACTTCAGAAACAATGGCACCACTGACAATTTTTTACCACACTGCAATTTAACATTTGTTTAAATAAATTGAAATATTACAAAAACTACTAATTTTAGATATATAACAGTATATATAAAAAAAATATGGAATTTTACGCAGAATCTAAAAATAAAATAAAAAATAGGATGTTGCATTTAAAAAAACATATGTTATAGCCGCTACACTTTTTTGAAGCACCTTGTATACTCTATAATAATTTTAAAATGTGTATCTTAGCCATCCCTATAACTTTTATATTAAACATTTTTTTGTAAACCTTGCAACAAATGAGATAATGGACTTTACTCTATCGTTGACTCACCCTGTACAGTCTTATTGCTCGTTTTTAAATACAAATAAAAAAACTTAGAAAAGCCCAACAAAGCCGCACCAATTAAAATCAAAATAAAAAAATGGTATCGTCGAAACCTTTTTTAAAACATGAATATAAAAATAGTATTAGGTTACTTCAATTGGCTTTTAATTCAATGGTTAAGTGTTCATTTCACTAGTCCGAAAAAAGTAGCAAAATAAGCGTTCGGCATTTAACGTTTTATGTGAAACTGGTTAGATATTTTTACATAAATGAAGAAGGAAATTAAAGATAACGGATTATACTATATCCGTATTGTAGCACATTTTTAGACAACTTCTTTATCTTTAAGATTTTGATGGTCAAACATCAACAAAACATTCCTTATGTTTGAACTAAATTTTCTCGAAAATAAAGACATAATTTAAAATTTCGCTACAATACAGAAATAGATTGAAGTTTTGTGATTACAGTGATATACAGAGAAGACCAGGCTACTAATAACATAGCAGGTTACCGGACGAATTTGCGTTTATTCGTACTCGAGATTCACTGCCGAGGGAAGCCCGGAAGCGCCTCGTATCTAGTCAGCTGGTCAGGCAGTACGCAGTTGCAGTTGTGCTTGGACGGGTCGGTCGTTACTCTTGACAGATTAGGAATACGACGCGAGGAGTACCGAGTATTTATTATATTCATTTTAAGTGTTTACCTTCACTTAAGGTCACATTTAAAATAAAAATACTATTATTTGAGTGTGTTTACAAGCCAAAACTTAAATACGGGCATTGTGAGCAGGGCAACCATCTTGTTGAAACCAGACATTGTGGAATCTTTCTCCCAATAACTCACGAATCCTAGGGACAATCTGCTGCTGTAACAAGTCTAAATACTTTGCAACAGTTAAATTACCCTCTATAAAAAATGGACCAATCATATGCTCCCATACAAAACCACCCCAAACATTTAGCTTTAAAGGGTATTGCGTGCGTACCTCAAAATATCTGTGCAAATTTTCCCGAGACCAATATCGTACTTGTGTAGAGTTATGACGACTCAATAAAGGAAAACTTGATTCGTCGGTGAAAACTATACACCGAATAAAGTTTTCATCTAAATTGGCCTTTTCCATCACAGATTCACAAAACGCCATACGCCGAAATTGGTATTCATGGAAGATTTCTTGCATTCTTTTTAAGGACTTTTAACCGTGCTAGGTGAAGAATCTGTTACTTCAATTTGATTACTTGAAAACGTGGGATTTTGATCCGCAGTAGCACAAATGAACACTTGCTTTAACTCCTGTTCTTCATTAATCAACACATCAGGCTTTTTGTGGGAACACGCACCCATGTGTTTCAAAATTATTAATAACTCTAGATATAGTAGGTAAAGATGGAATTGGCCTGTTTACAAAAATTTGTGGAAAAATTGTTCGTATATTCCGATAAGACCTATTTTGGAAATACCATTTTACAATTTCAATTTTCTCACGAACTTCGTAAACATCCATTATTTTACTTAACTGATAAATTTTACACGAGAGCTGTCGCGAGAATATATGTATTCGTTTTGGTTATTAAAACACTAATAAATACAAATTCTGAAACATTCTTGTCATATATCTACCTATTTTTATTTTATCGCATTTTTTCGCCTGGTTTTTATCTGGCGGACGGGTATGCGCTAATTCGTCCGGTTCTGCCTATGTTACTACTACGGTGGTCCGGTCTGTATAATTTATATGGTTTTGTAACAAATTGCTCGCTATTTTATGGCAAATGCTGAAGCTCGGCAAACCTTAATCAAGCCTTAATCAACGCACGTGTGTTTGGAATTTGAAGAACACCCGTTTTACCCGACCCCTGAGAGCGACCCGAACAGTACGGCGTAATAGACTCTTAATATCTGGAAAAAAATACTTAATTGTTTTTAATATCTCCATTGATACAAAAATCTTGTTTCGCATAATGATAATATTCTCGATTTCTTCAATAACATTCTTATAATACACATGTCATCCTAGAAAGAGACTTCCGATAAAAAAGAGACGATTTCATGCAGCAGACGACCTCAGCGCTCTAGATAAAAATATTATGCCAATCATCAATCTCTGGAGTGACGCATTGTCAATAAAGTCTCGCGCGATAACAAACGACACTCATGTATCTCCTGCCGGGACGCCATTTTGTTAGAACTGTTCAATTGATTGGTTCCAGGACCGTATTTTCAACGAACTGCCAGGATAAGGCATAAGGAGTGGGAGTAAAGTTTTTAACTTTGGGTTTTTTCTTTTGATTTCGGTTGGAAACATTTATTTTAGTCAGTAATTTTTCAGTTGTTTTTTGTCTAATTCACCATTTGTTTCTTTCAAGATTATGTATCAATATTATTCAAACTTCATAGGTAAATATTAAAAGTTTGTGCTTTTATTATAATAACAGTAAGGTCCGACCGAACCTGGATTTTTAATCTTGGCCGAGACCGAGATCGAGAGAAAAAGATTTCTCGGCCGAGAACGAGACCGAGACTGAGACACGATGCAATATTTATTTAATAGTTTATCATATGAAAATAGATCTGATAATAATGTAATAAAAACCTTATTTTCATGCAGAACTGTTAATTTATGCTATAAAAATTATCAATACTAATAAAATTCCTTTTTTTTCATGATAACTGTTCAAATTGCCTTATATCTATCAAAAATAGTAGATAAAATAGTACTTTAACCACAAGGGTAGATTAAATGATACTTTAACAGCGAGGATAGGTTAAAAACTTTATTTCTTCTCGCACGTTTTTTAATTGCTTCCATTTTTGAAAATTTTTGTATTCATTTTCATAAGTTATTCGGGATTTAAATGGAAGTAGTTTGGATATGGCATTTGTCGCCTCAGCCTGAATATCTGTTGGTAATTTACTTATTTCGTTTTGAGCCATTTCCGGCTCCAATTCAATCAGCAATCGACACGAAAGAGAATTAAAAAATATTGACTCAAAACTGACAACTAAAGAGACAGCTTTATTTACTTCTCAAATTACATAGAAACCAACGCCAATCAAGCACAATATTTTTTCTACTCGTAATAAATTCCTTGAAGTTATAATTTCTGAATATTTTTTAAAACGTAACTCGCTATGGAAAAAATATTGTTTTATACACGACGATAAAATACCATTTTATCGTCTTGAATAAAAAATAACTATTTTTTTCTTCTCTAATATGAATAATGTCCTGCAATCCGATACACCCAGAAGAAAAACACATCTACCCTCCTTGTTTTTCTCCTTTTGATGAAATAAATCAAAACCTCCCTTGCGATTACATCCCCTCCCCCTCCCTTGGATCTATCCAAAGCCATCGATAACAGAAAATATGAACGGTTGCATATATGTCAGTCTCTCTCTCTATTTTCCCCAGCTTTTCCCCTTAAATCTTCCTCCCTGCCCGGCCCACTTCGTGATTCATTGACTAGTTTATTCCCCGATTGCCTTTCATGACAATTTATGGTGCCGCAGCGCTCCCCAGTGTCATATCGCCGAACTTATTTATTAGGCCGACAGTCTCCGCCCGAGTGCAGTTACTGAGATTCTTCGTCCCCACTGATTGAGATACTTACAGTGCATCGGGGTTTTTATCATTATTATGCTCGCTTACAGGACAGGATTGTTGAAAATAAGTCCCTTGCCTAGTGGTAGACAATACTTACTTACAGACTTGTTGTCTTACAGATAAATAATCGAAAAAGCAGACGCTAATGTAAGAATACTAAATGCAATTTTACCCCCTTTTTAGGTTGTGTTGTATTTAAAAAAATTGCGGAAAATGAAAAAATCGGGTTTTATTTTTGTTGACCCTGTATGTACGAGGCATGTTTTTTAAGTAAGTACCGTTTTGGAATTAAAAAAAAACGTGCAAAGATATCGCAATAATTTTATTTTTACATGAAAGTCTGTACCTTAATCTACTTTTCTACATAATTTCCGTGAATATTGAGGCACTTGTCATAACGTGGCACCAGTTTTTCAATACCCTCCTCATAAAATTCTGGCGCCTGACTGGTTAACCACTGTATCACAACTGTTTTGACTTCGTTATCGTCTTGAAGATGCTGACCGTCCAGGTGTTTCTTCAAGTGCAGGAATAAATGGTAGTCACTGGGCGCCAGATCAGGGCTGTATGGAGGATGATCTAGAGTTTCCCATTTAAAAGATTTGATGAGATCTTTGGTCCGATTAGCCACATGTGGACGGGCATTGTCATGCAGCAAAACAATACCCTTACTCAACTTGCCACGTCTTTTGTTTTGGATTGCACAATAAGATGCTGCATTGATTGTCTCATTACGAGGCAGAAACTCCACTAGCAATACTCCTTTTCTGTCCCAAAAAACTGTGCACATGATTTTCCGGGCAGAAATTGTTTGCTTAAACTTCACTGTTTTGGGTGATGATGAATGTCGCCATTCCATGGACTGTTGTTTCGATTCTGGTGTGACGTAGGCCACCCATGTTTCGTCACCAGTAACAATTTTGTCTAAAAAATCTTCACCTTCATTGTGGTACTGTTCAAGGAAAGTCAATGCACTGCTTAAACGTTGGGTTTTGTGCAAATCCGTCAACATTTTCGGAACCCAACGTGAACACAATTTCCGGTAATTCAAGTTCTCGGTCACAATGCGATACAAAACACTACGAGAACATTGAGGAAAGTAGTCGCACAATGATGAAATTGTAAAGCGTCTGTTTTCTTTCACCTTTTCGTCCACTTTCTGCACCAAATCTTCATTAACGACCGAAGGACGCCCACTCCGTTCTTCATCATGCATGTACTTCACAATCGGCGGGGCTCACGATTGTCGGAGGCATCTTAAACACTCAATAAACAACGTATACAATGAAGAATCAGACTGTACTGGCGTCTGTGCATAGACAAGAGATGTAGGTAACCAGCGCGCATGCGCGAAACGTCGACCGTAGCGCTGCGGCGGCGGAATCGCAAAACGGTACTTACTTAAAAAACATGCCTCGTACTATTTTACTCATCGATCTGCGTCGATCCACATGCAAAAATCTTTCAAAACGGAATAAGCAAAAAAGCTCGATTTTGGCAGGGACAATTTTTGGAAATACTATTTTAAGTAAGCCATTATACTATACAGGGTGGTCCGAACTGTATTCCGGAAACTTCGGCAGCACATCCTGCAGATAAAAATAAATAAAAATGTTAGTAGAAATGTATGTCCTAAAATGCTTAGTTTCGGAGATACAGGGTGTAAAATAATTACTCGAAGCAATTTTTACCAAGAGACATTTTTTACGTAAAAAACATTGTAAATGTATATTTTTTTACTCAGTATTTTTATACAGGTACGTAGAAAAAGTTATTACTCTTCAAACCAGTTAAAAAATATGTAGGTGGCGCCCTCTACAAGTAGGAGTCATATTGACATCAAAATCAAATTTCTCATGTCAAAAAACTCCCAGACACCAATTTTCATCCAAATATTGAGGTTACTTCATAAATTATTTGGAAAAAATCGAAATAAAAAGGAAACTTCTACACCCTGTATTTCGGAAACTAAGCATTTCAGGACATACATTGATACAAACTTTTTTACTTATTTTTACCTGCACAATATGCTGCTGAAGTTTCAGGATTACAGTTCGGAGCACCCTGTATATCGAGAAACTATGGTTACGCTCGTTAAATTTGGCACTTTATGTCAGTTTAATAATATATTTTCGTACTTTTATGCCTAGGTGTTAAAATAACTGAATTTTATTGTCAATCGCGTCGCAAAAACTCATATTTTGTGATGTTTAAAAAAAATATTCGATAATATTAAGAAGGGTTTTAAGGAAAAAAAAACTTGAAAATAGCAAATAACATGACCAGAGTAATTGAATTTACAAAACTCGATATGAATCAGCAGTGCATCACCCGTCAAAATACTCAATTTTGGTTATCTAGGAAGAACAGATGTATAGACGTAACTATCTGCTGGTCTGTCATATTTTCTAATCCAATTTATCCTTGTAACAATACCTCCGAAACTATTTATCTCCCAAAACAGGCACTTAAAAACATTCTTTCATAATAAATAACGTCATTAGATCACATCGAATGATCTCGGGCGATCTTAGATTACCGCAACCCCACCCATTTTTCACTAAATTCCTCTTAAACGTATAATCAGCGGTCTCTCTCCAATTTAAGAGACGTTGGACCCGACAGATCCATAAATACTACCGCAACTACTACCAACCATTCCAACCACCATTATAACGACCCATATGGCGTAACAATGGAGACTTCTGACAATGTTATCTTAGTTCAAAATCGAGCGGCAGTCAGTGGACCCCTTTTTTTCGTAGCTCTACTATCGTGGCTTTCTATCGGGCTCAATGATACGTATCGGACCAGCCTAAAGTTATTATTATTGCGTCACCCTCTATACGTTATAATAGGTTTAATGATTGTGGTCAAGCTGCATTGTGAGCCCAGGAGTTGCAGTTCGGGTATTAATCATGTCCTGGTTACTAGGATTTGAATAATTATGTCTATATTTCATTATGCACAGAATGATTTTTGTTTTCATTGTCATTTGTCCCAATTTGTTGTTTGTTCTTTATAGAATACTAGCTGACCTTATAGACTAGCTTATACAGGGTTGTTCACCACATACGACACGGAGTATTGTAGCTAAACGATGAGATTTTTACAAATTGTAAGTTTTGGGTTCGATGAAGGACTATTAGAGGTACAATTTAAAAATAATTTTACAAGATACAGAGTGTCCCAAATAAGTAAAAAATATCAAAGTTGTATTTTTTTAAATGGAACACCCTGTATATTATTACATTTTCAGTTTCTACGATTAAAATAAAGGTAAATTTGATTAAGGTTTATTATACTTAAACCTTACCGTTTTTGAAATATTTTCAATTTTGTGAAATTGCAGTAAAAATTTTAAGGCTTCATTTCTCCAAGGGTATCAAAGTTTTTAATACTAAATATTTACTGAAGTTTATTTACTGATCAGTTATTGTGTTGCAATAATAAAAATAATACTACCTTATACAGAGTGTCTAAAAATTTATTTTAAATAATTATTACCTTCAAACGGCAATAACTTGTTTAATTTAAATGGAACACCCTCTATATTTTACGAGAATCAGATGCACAATTTAATTGTCTATCAAATTATATTATACCATTTTTTACCTATCTCTTTAAGTTTCCGTAGAAAATGCATTTTCTTGTAATTTAGAACTTATTTATCAATATACCCATGGACTATTGACATTTTAGATTATTTTTAAAGATATACCAAATTTTTAAAGAGTACAGATACTAATATTGTCGATATAATTCGTTTATTTCATTAAAAAATAAAAAAAACTGTTTTTTAAAAAAAGAGGATCAATTAATATGATTCCAGTATTCAAACTACATTAACTGACTGTTTGCGTTGATTAATAATAATTGCTTCAAATACTAAAAAACTGAATTTTGTATGGGCATTAGACAGTGTGATAAAAAGTAACACCTTAAAAATGATATTTCATTTTTCATGACTTCATGAAAAGTGAAATGATATTTCATGAAATGATATTTCATGACTTCAATATTCTCTCAGTTAGCTTTTTCAAGGACCGATACGTTTGAGACATGATGGAATCACCGGATTCTTAAGAATTGTCTAAGCAACTTGTTTAATGCGTTCTTGTGTCGGCGGTACGGCACCCAGGTTTCGCTCCCATATAACATGGTGGGGATTATAATTGCTCGGTACACTGCAAGTTTCGTTTTTCTACTCAAGTCATGATTGTAGAAAAACCTGTCTTTTAATTTCCAGAATGCTCTTGAGGCGCTGCTAATCCTGTGCTGAATTTCAGAGTCAATATTAGCCTTTTCCGAAGTCAAACTGCCAAGGTAATTGAATTCCGCCACATATTCCAATAGTTCTTCTCCGATTTTTACAGCATTGTTGTGATCTTCCGGGGGAGTGCACATGATTTTGGTTTTGTCGATGTTTAGCTTAAGGCCCAAAGCCTTGTATGCCCAGGTATATGTATTCAACATTTCTTGTAATTCTTGTAACGTGTTTGCAACTAAAGCGCAGTCATTAGCGTATTGAAGTTCTGTGATAAATTTTGTACGTGTTTTTGCCCTTAGTCTTTTTCTGTTGAACAGACCGCCGTCGTATCTGTATCTAATGCCCAGTCCTCTCTCCTGCAGTTTGCTGTCCATTATAATGGAGAGCGCTGCCATGAATATGTTGAATAGGAGAGGCGCTAAGACCCGCTAAGACATCCCTGCCTAACTCCTGTATTTGTTAGGAATGGGTCGCTCAGTGATCCATGATGTGACACTCTTGACTTGTTATGGAGGCTCTTACACATTGTAAGAATTTTGTTGGGTATTTTTGCCGCCTGCACCCATATATAAAAGGAATGTAACATTCCAGTAATACAGTATTTATAAATAACAACCTCATTTCTGAATCTCGAACTACAGAACAACGTTATTATTTTACACGTAACAAAAAAAAACAAGAATTCACTTAAATATTTCATATAACGCCACTTTCTAAGCTATGTTTCTCCAAATACCACTGCGTTTTTCGCTTCGATGTAGAAGGCAGAGAAAACGAACAAATCGAGAGGGGAGGAGAAGAAAAAGACAGAAGAGAACAGTAAAATGGAAAATGGAGAAAAATCGCTACACTCGACAGAAAGGGAACAGACACTGCCGCCCTTTGTCCTAATGGAAAGCAGGGTTTGTGCGTCAAGGTCGAACAAAAAACGACACCGAACCGTGGATAATTCGAATATTTGTACGAATTTGGGTAAAGGGAAATGGGGAGAATTAGAGGGATTCACTGAGAAAGGGAATTTTTCTTTTCTTTGAAAAATTTAGGTTTATGGAAAAACGTAGAGGTTAAAAGAAAAGAAGATTACATTAGCTGGATGGTGTTTCTGTTATATTGAACTGGTTTTTATTAGTCATTTGTATTCTACACATTGTCTCGGTGTCAGTTTTTGGTTGGATTGATTTTGCAATTGAAGGGATTTGTAGGTTTACTAATTACAGTAACAGGAAATGAAATAATCACTAAACTTTTAAAGTCAGAAAAAAATTAATGAAAATGTAAACGCCTAACAACCTAAAAAAAATGTTTTCAAAATACACGCAGATATGAGGCAGTGTAGTTCTTCAAGGGTACTTTCGGGCACTTACAGTTATATTAACACACAAGACACAGGGCTTAACTTGAAAAAAAATGACGCAGTTAAATGGACTTCTATCAGGTTCCTTCCCTGTATGTATATATCATAGGATTTAACAGCTTATTGCTCTTCAGAGTTTATACATTTTGTAGGGACCAGTTACACCCTTGGACCCTTCATTTTTATCACAGTTGCCAGTTCAGTAGGAATCCTACTAAAAATATTACTAATTATTGTACAGTAAACAGTAATTAAAGTAGAATACATTTTTTGGAGCTATTGTGGTCCTCTTCCTATCCATAGGTTATATTCTCCAGTCCTATCATGCTCAAAAAGCCAAACAAAAAAAGCAATTTGGAGACTGAAACCTCCATATAGCTCTTTGCCAATGGCCTATCATTGTATAGTACAAAGAATAGCACATTTTCCAGGCTATTGCACCGACACAAATATGTCATGTTTTTTCTTTTTCAAATTGACAAAGTGTGATGTTAGTAGACCCACTGTCTCACACATCTCTAACTGTCTTTCTGTTTTTGATTACCAGTTATCTGTCGTGAATTTTGGCCAATGTTCTACCTTGAATTTTTTCGCCTTGAATTGACTCTGCCCTGCTGAATTCCTCCGTTTTGTAGGCATTCTTGTGACTGCCTTTGCAACGCCGCAGAAGGGTTCTGTGGTATTGCATTGCTAAGTACTGCATAAAATAATATACGTGTTTAAAGAAAGTTTTTTTGGATAATCTAAGCATTTGTTTCTTCTTATTTTTCTCTAAAACGGTATTCATCAGTTCTTTTTAAGCTCGGTAAATATCTAACAAATGATTTCTTACATATTTTGGGTAAGCTTATTTTAAAATTATCACCGCCTGTCGTACTACTAGTAGTACCACCGACCCGCACCGCAACACATTTCCAGTAGCCGTTTTACCAATTATCATCGGTTAAAAGACCCATTGAACCCAAAAAGCCGATGATTGGTTTGTCAAATACACCTCACGTCCCGACTGGCGGTCATGTTTGTGAATTGGACGCGTCTAGGGACTTTAAATCGTACAGATAGGACGGCTATTGTTACTGGCTTAACGAAATTTCGAAATCCTGTTTACGATTCTGATTTTTTTCGAAGTATTTCATGCGGAAAGAGGAATTTAAAAGTGTCGTTTTGGCGGCATTGATAAACGGATGTAAAGTAATGACATAAATGATTCTAAAGAATATATATTCTTAATTTAACTGTATAACAAAAAAAATACATCAAAAACATAAAATAGTTATTTTTTATACAAGACGATAATGCAATTTTATCGTCGTGTATAAAACAATATTTTTTTCCGTTACGTTTTAAAAAATATTCAGAAATTATTATTTCAAGGGATTTATTACGAATAGGAAAAATATTGTGCTGGGTTGGCGTTGGTTTCTATGTAATTTGACAAATAAATAAAGCTGTCTCTTTAGTTGTCAGTTTTGAGTCAATATTTTTTAATTCTCTTTCGTCTGATTGAATGAATTTTAGACAGAAATGGCTCAAAACGAAATAAGTAAATTACCAACAGATATTCAAGCTGAGGCGACAAACGCCATATCCAAACTACTTCCATTTAAATCCCGAATAACTTATGAAAAGAAATACAAAAATTTTCAAAAATAGAAGCAATTAAAAAACGTGCGAGAAGAAATCAAGTTTTTAACCTATTCTCGCTGAACCCTTGCGATTAAAGTACTATTTTATCTACTATTTTTGATAGATATAAGGCAATTTTAACAGTTGCTAAGTTTTGCAATGCATTTCTTCTTTTTACATTCTATGATTTTGATGGGATTATATTTTACAAAAAAAAATATGTAACAAGTACACCAATCTGTCTAAACCAGCGCTACCATTTTATCTATAAATATCCCCGAAACAACGTCCACATCCATTCGAACAATTTATCCTAATTATCAAACGAAATAAACTCTGTACGTTAATTGGAAAACGGATGCCGCTCTATGTGCCGAAAGGGCGCAATTCCGAATAAATATTTTAATTAAATAATTAGGCTCTCGTTTTGTAGAGGCAGTGGGGGTGAGAGGTGATGATGACGATCAGTTGTTGCAACTGCAGCTGCTGCCAGCAGCGCTGTTGCTGCGGCACAAACCGTTTTTCCGATATAAACATAAAATATGGTTTGCGGCACTGGCCCGTTGCGATTGCAATTTTCAATGCTTTTTTTTCCACAGGCTCGTAATGTGTCGAGAGTTTAATTTCCAGAACCCGAGTTTCAATTTTTGCGGGTTATATGGCGCGGCCAGCTAGTTCGATAATTAAGCAATAGCAAAAAAACCAGCCAGTAGTCCATATTTACTATACACGGTGACCTACAGTATGTTCCCGGATTGTATTTATATCAGGAAAAACTTTTTTATTATTGACATTATGAGTATAATGCATTCTTTACAAACATTTTTGCTTGTTCTAAAGTGGTTAATAACGTTTATACTTTTACGTCCTAAAAAAAGTATAAAAGTCAAAACGCGTTTCTATGGTAATACACTGATAAAAAAGATAGACTTGAACTAAAGTCGTCATCGTTCTTGAAAAAAAAATTAGTGGCAAGAGAATTTATTTTTTGCCTGAAGAAAAACTCTCTTAACTCAAGAAAACTTCGAAAATTTCTCTTGAATCTATTTTAATTCAACCAAGTGCAAGTTACTTTGTTTTAAGATAATAACAAAAATACGCTAGGAAGTACTTCATTCAAGAAACATGGCCATTTTTCCAATAGCTAAATACTCTTTTGATGAAAAATAATAACGACACGCAAAGACAATGACGAAGGACGGTATAATCAGTCGGCAGTCCGATCAGTCTCACGTCGTATTTCGGAGGTCGCACATCATAGTACGCAGGGGTTTTGTTGCTTGGAATTTTCCACTTGGAATTTTGCATCATTTGCTTTTTAAACGCATATCGTATAACAAATTAGTGATCGTTATTAACATGCATTTGTCATTTTTTATGGACAAATTTTAGGATATATGGATTCTTTAAAGGAGTTTCTGAAAAAATGGAAATTAGCATTTATTTGCTATATTTAAAGATAAGAGACATTTACCTAATGCACCTGTTTAGATAATGCATGCGTGACTATAGATAGAATAAGAATATAGGTATCGATTTTTTTATGCAAATAATTACAAAAATTTTAGAATTTCAAGTCGTCGTATAAAAAAATTCAAAATGTGACCAAAGCTTATAATTTTAATAATTTGTTTGCTTTACTTTGATTAATCGTGATGTAGCATTTTTTTGTAATCTGTAGAGTGATGAACCACCCCAAAAAATAGTGAGAAGTGAAGATGGACCACCCCAAGGAGTGAAGAATTATTTTTAACTCTATGGTGAAGAAGTAGAAATAACTACCTACTATCGAGGAAAATAATATCACTTTACTTACTACAGACTAGGAAAACCTAAATTTATCAGAAAATAATATACCTCGTAATATGCCTGTATATGATGTATAGACTTCTCTTAGATCAAAATAAATTTTAGTTGAGTCAATGGTATTCGCTATTGGTTTAAGAAAAGTGTCTCTTTAATCAAGAGATGTCCCTTTTCAATCAAGAATTTTTGCATGAATCAAAGAGACTATTGTTCTTGTAGCAAGAACTTCTTTGCATATTAATTTTGGGTCAAGAGTGAAATACTTTCGACAGATAGATTCTTCTATTCACTAAAGTAATTTTTTAAAGCTTATCAAAAGATAGTTAATGCTTTGGTCAAAGAAACGTCGTTCTTGGCCCTATTAAAAAGCGCCAATCTTTTGGGTCAAAGTCATATTCATTTCGACTGAGAGATCCTTTTTTTCAGTGTATAATTGAATATTAATATACGGCTCAGAGCCAAACCAAACCAAAACAATAAGACAGCCATAAATAAAAAATATGACCTAACTGAGATGCTCTATGTGCTCAGAATGCTCAGAATTCCCTGGAATGACCAACGAACCAATCGAGCCATAATCCAAATGTTGCCATTTGTTATTCTTTTGATTAACAAAATCTGCACATGGCTTCGTTTTTTCAGATTTTTTGAGATAAAAAAACGAGATTTGGTATGTTAGTATATGACATAAATTAGGGATTGACGTATTCAATTGTTTTTAGCCACTTCTTGTTTCACCAGAAATGACTAAAGCTTTTGATTTTTAAACGGCACCCTCGGTATATTTCTACTTTATTCGATAGAAAATGACACTCTGTATAGAGTAACATATCATATGTCAATTTTTGAAATTTTAGAATATGGTTTAATTGAAATTGTAACATGCGGTTCATAACGATAATTTGACTCGTGTGTGGCACCAAATTATTCATAAAAAATGCGTTTTCCAAACATGCCAATAACACTTGTTCCATTTGAACAAATTAAGATATGATAATAATACCATTTGGGCATCTTTTAACTGGCGAGGACAAGACACGAAAAACAATAGATGATCAAATCTATTTTTCAAAGGCCCCTTGATTAAAAATTACATACATACCTACTGCCATTACTCGCTGACGAGTTGATATGATACGACTGAAAACTTAGTGAATAATTTCCTTAACCATACTTCCAGGTAACATCTTATTACCTTTAGTAGGTAGTCGCCACAAAAATTACTTAACTCTTTGTAAAGTAACAGTAAACCCAGACTCCATAATAAGCCCAATTTAGCTCTCTGACCAATCCATTGTTAACCAATATTTCACTCACACAACTGTCACAGCCCTATTCTATAGAGATTAAACTAAAGAAAAACGAATAAATACCTTCGTTTGCTCGTTCGTTGATTCGTTTGCTTGCTGATTTTTGACGAATTCAGGCAGAAAATTTGTCTCTTTCAATAACAGAAATGACAATAAAAATAATAATTCCTTCATTCTAATCCTTCTTTGTATTTATTTTACTCCAAAATGTCGTCGGGAACAGAAAAGGCAGAATTAAATACAGATAACCAAACTGGAAATGAAAAAAGGGGTTTTAAGGTTCTTTTCTTGACGAGCAAGGGCAAAAATTAAAAAGAAAATCGGCTTAGAAGGGATGAAAAGGGGTAAGTAATCGGTTTTTAGGGAAGGGAATGATGGGAGTAAGACTCGGAGATGTAAACTTTCATCGTCGATTATTTGTGCCTAATCTGCAGCTCGAGTGGGAGTGAGAGGTTGTAGAGTTCGTAAGAGGGAGTGGGAGGGTAAGGATTTTCACCTGAGCTTTCTCTGGATGACGGAAATGTGGACGTGGGCGCGTTGAATCTGCGGAAAATCGTTTTTTGATTTGTATTTTCATCCTCGTGCTATAGACAGGCTATTTTTAGTTGATTCTTTTTATTTAATAATGAAAAAACGTACTTCCTGTTGCGTTTGAGAAATAATAATGATTCTCAAACGCAACAAACGACTCATATAACCTAACACTAACTTCGTTTTGTAGTTAATACATACAAAATTTCGACAATACCCTTGCCCTCAAGCCAACAGGAAAACAAATCAAGAAAAAAGAAGACAAATTATAAGAATAACGTCATCCTCGTCAGGCAGGATTAACTCCGCTAGTTCTCCTTTGACGATGTTACATTAATAACCAGAGATGGCGCCCCAATGTCACGCAGGCCCATCAATCATCGGGTCACGGGCTTTTGAACGACAATTTTTACCAACTAGGGGGGTCAAATGAGATGACGGAGAAGAAGGAGAACATGGAGAAATGAAATTGGGGCATTTTTTGGTCTTTAGGTTAAGCTGGGACGTTAGAATTGAACGTGGGATTAAATGGGAATTTAATATTGATCTGGTGTTACAAGAAAAGGACAATTTTAGGGATGAAGTTGGACAAAGAATTTATTGAAAAAGTATATGTGAATTTTAATAATATTAAAGAAGTTTTTATTCTGAATGGTTTGTGTTATTAAATGCATGCTCTTTAGTAAATATTCCTTATAAATGATAAATAATCTTTAAAAATAAGACTACCTTTCGGTTCAGGGAATACAATACCGATATCTTTTTTAGCAAAATATAAGCTTGACATTTGTGACGTTCTTTTATGTGACGTGAACGTTTCTAACTTCTCGCAACATCATTTTTAACTGTCAATGCAAAGCTAGGTTACTTAATTATATTCTGTCACGATCATACAGAAATCGAACCGGACGATTAATCAATCTTCTCTCACAAACAGGACCGGAGATTATCTGCGCGTCCGCCAGCCAAAAAAAGCGGGGCTCTGTTTGTCTTTGCCCTTATTTTTTTAGGGCAGTGTAAGGCTCAAAAGGGGTAGGAAAAATCAGGAATAAGCGTGAAAATAACAGATTAAAACAAGAAAGAAAAATATTGTGAGTGAATGGGGAAA
The DNA here is from genome assembly GCF_002938485.1 of Sitophilus oryzae. Lineage (NCBI taxonomy): Eukaryota > Metazoa > Arthropoda > Insecta > Coleoptera > Curculionidae > Sitophilus > Sitophilus oryzae. The sequence goes on from NW_022146254.1 coordinate 10,658,435, forward strand.
ATAACAAAAAAAAACCAGTCGTGTACAACGCTGTAATTTGATTTGTCATGGGCAGACAGGCCTGGCTCGTTGTGCTGTCCAGTAGAAAATTAATTGATAATTCGTTGGAAAATCTGTAACAATCATATTTTTGTTTACGAGATTTGGTATGTATTTTATTAAAATTGTATTGTTCGATTTATTTTTGTCTTATTAATAAAGATCTATTCATATCGTATCATATGATCAAAAAAAAACGGCGTCAAAGAAGGCTGGGAAATGACAATCGATGATAATTTTGGCGAGGTCAAGCCTTAGACGTCATTTTGCTTAGACCAAACTCTTTTTTTTTAATGGCGCTTACTGCCAGATGGTCAAAAAAGGTTATAATTTGTAGTTTGGACAAAATTTTCTCGAAAATAAAAACATAATTTAAAATTCCGTTACAATACGGAAATAGATTGAAGTTTTGTGATTACAGTGATATATAATTTATATGGTTTTGTAACAAACTGCTCGCTATTTTATGGCAAATGCTGAAGCTCTGCAAACCTTAATCAAGCCTTAATCAAAGCACGTGTTTTTGGAATGTATATTTCCTTCTGCCACATCCAAAGTAACATCTTAAGTTCCTTTAGGTTATATATTCTCAAGGTTAGTTATATAAAGGTTTAATAAATGTTTCATTGGTATCTTACGGTGTTTTGATTTATATAAGTGTAGCGTTGGTTACTTATCACTAATAGTAACCTTGAAATGTTGTTTACCACTTTCCTTATAAAACTAGAGGTTCTTGTTACTAAAGGTTTCATAATAAGGTTTTATAAAGGTGTTCACATCTATTTTATATAACTTCTGGTATTAGGTGTTATAAAGGTACGCAAGATATACACTATATAATTAAAGGCGTTATTAAGAACCATTATGTAACCAACAATACTACAAGTTATATAATTGTTCCCTCAAATCGTTTTTTTTTGCACCTTTAAAATGTTTGCATGCTTTATATAACCTGTAGTTACCGAATATCAAACCTAATGACATAACCTCAAATTTTTAATATAATCAAAACAAATAATATATTAGCAAGCAAAGCAATTCGGTATTATAATGAATAATAAAAAAATAAACTGGACAAAACACAAAAATACGTCTACGTTCAAAAGAAAGGTTCTTCAGAATTTTTAAAAAAATAGAAATAATCCAAACCTCATCCAAACTAGATCTACCAATATTGAAAGCCAACATGCAAATTTACCATCCACAAGCAGATCAGAATCAACCTGAGATATTTCCAACAGAAAGTTGCCAAAACGATCAGGAACAGGAAGATGCCTCGTTAAGGCATTCTCTGACATAAGAGAATAAGCTTTGCGCTTTAACATTACGCATTCTGCACTTAAAGAGCTTTTTTCTATAGTCAATTCATTCATAACTGTTCTACCAAAGTACCAAAGGACCCTAGGACTCTTTTGCAAACTCCTACCACTTTAAATATAGATCAAATTGAACCAAAACAGTATTATTTCAATTTTATGAGGTTATGTTTTGTTTTCTGCACATTTTCTGTCAAACTGCTGTAATGTCAAACTTCGTTCGCAGGGAGTCGCTACAGTCGACACCACGGGTTACATAAAGGTTTTCTGGGTGACTAAAAGTAGCCATAAACACCCCGCCATTTATAATGGTGATTTGTATCACCTTTAGTTGTATAAAACTCTAAAATGGGTGTTTTAAATAACCCAAACTCATTTACGCAACCCTAAGTATCCTAATTTATATAATGGTTGATCAGTATGTTATAGACCCTAAAATAATATATAGCACTTTAAATATAATGGACGCCATTTTATTGATGTCTTCATTTTTGGCTAGAATGAGTATTTCTAAGATAACGTTGAAAACTGGTACAAAACTATATTTTGGCCAGTTGCCAGTTATTTCTATGTATTAAAAAAGCCGTATGTTCTATTATTTATATTAATAAATTTGACTTTCATTACAAAAATTTTACCATATTTTTTTGTTTATAAAAAAATCTATTAAATAATTCTGCTTTTGGGAGGCATATGTTTTTTGGAGGAAAAATTCATTTTCACACAGTAAATTTAATATCGCATACGTATTTAGTACTCTGGCTAGGCACAATAGATTTTATTAAGCCAGTAATTTCTATAAAATCATTTGCATAACGCAAACGCTTTTGTAGGCTATGACAGGGATGGCATCATTTTGTCTCTTGTGTCTGGTCTGGATTATCTGCGTAGGACAACTTGGAGCAATAAGATCATATCTGCTTTTTATGTTAAAAAAAGAGGCAAATATTAAAGTAGTTAGTCAGAAAGAAACAACTTTATTTTCAAAAAAGGCGCATGCGCGATATTTCTATGGAGGTAATCTCTGGGAACCTTCTCAACACCACTATATAACTATTATATACCCTTTTTCAGTTTTATAGCGGTAACTCGATAGGATATATAAAGGTGTTGAGAACGTTTTCAGGAGTTTGGTTGCACACCTTGAGTGTTGAGGATTACCACAGGAACAGTTATAAAAGGCACCGTTTAGGGCATATAAGTGTTATATAATGTTTACCAATAACTCACCACAACCATTCTAGATGCGTTTAGGTTGTATAATATGGTGTTGGGAAGTTTCCTAACACACTTATAAAACAAAAAATGTTTCTTGGGATGCCCGCTTTACCCGACCCCTGAGGGCGACCTGAAAGTACAGCGTAATAAACTTTTAAGGCTCTATCATTACCGGTTCCAGAGTCACAATTCATTTGACTCTCTATATATAAAAAGGTAAAAAAAGACAAAAAATAGGAAGTTGAAAATACCTTTTAGAAAACGATTCAAGAGAGTTATCGAAGAACTAGGACCCACTTCAAGACACACACCGGTTAAATTTTAAAGCCACCCATTCCTCTCAGGAACTTTAATATCGTCCTGTCTTAAAACAGTGCGCCGCGCTATCGAAGCTGTACGGGATTACGAAAAATTATCGTTACGATCCTGCGCGCCGCCGCCGCTACGATATTAAATTCCTGCAACTTGGGGACATTCCCGTCTCTTACACTTAACTTAGACTTTATTTGTGCCGAATGGACTGGTTCGGGTTTTGGAGACTGGCAATCGTCCAGAAACGCGGTCCGTGCAATGGACCTGTTGCTGGTGGAAAGAGGTTTCACGACAAACCAATAGTTTTGTAATTACTAAAGCCAGGAAATTTTAATTCTTTATACAGGGTGTTTCAAAAAACATGGGCCATCACTCATGGCTCATATATATACTCTGTTTTTCTTAGGTAAGATTACACAAGATGATGACAGAAGACAAGCAGATGACGTCCCATACCAATCTATTTATTTTACTAAAAAAAGTTTCTAATATTTTTTAAGTTAACTATGGATGGGTTTAAATATAAATCCGTCATGCGTCGTCTCTTGTTGTTTTTAACCAGTTTTATTGGTTTATTTCAAAAATGACAGATCATATTTCAATTTTATTGGTTTGACGGAACGATGAACGACAAACGGACGCCGATGCGTATGAACTCGCCTTTAGATTTTTGAGGTTTTTTTGTAAAATTAATGCAAAGGGATACTACAAGTGTTCGCTGTAAATGTTTATAAAATGTAAGCATTTTGGTTCAATCATTAATTATTATTAATGTTTATTACCAAATATATCCACCGTCTGTTTTTTTTTTATAAAAATGTACCTTCTTGTCGAAATACGTGCAATGAATTGAAACGAAAGTTAGCACAATAAGTCTGAAGGTTTCGATTATTAGTATGCAAAATCTCAATTTGTTATTTAATTCCTTTCCAGAATGACCTTCGTTTGCGTTTTTTTATAGGTACATGATTTATTCCCTTTTATAAACACCCAAACCCGTTTTTAACCTACGAAATCAGTATATTATACAGGGTGAGTTTCCTACGATGTTCTCTATGGGTATCTCGGAAACTACTAGAGATAGAGTGTCGGTTAAATGGGGAAAGAATTGCAGTTTTGTGTCGTCATAAACAAGCGCCGTTCAGATTTCTGAAAAAGTTCATGGTTTACTAGATATTTAGAAAAAAACAAATTTTGGCTATTTCAAAAATTGTCCCTAATTCCAATATAATCTATTTTAGACAAAAAGTTTTCAAATAAAAGTTGTAGATAATCACATCCTTAATGAGATTGTGTTCTCCGTTTTTTTCTAAAGCCTGTCATTTTTGACATATGACACAAACATTTTTATTTAGATTTCAAAGTCTTGCCAAATTATAGGTTATACTTTTGTGTCAACTTATATCAAATACCTTGCGTTTTGGAAGATGATGCATTTTGATTACGTGTTATTACGTGTGTTTTGTGTCTTTTGAAGTCAAGTGGTGGAAAAATCGAAGGGAAATTAACTGTAGACCCAGAGCACAGTTTATAGTTAATACTGGGTGCCCAGACAGAAAGTCTTATACACCAATAAAGTTATCATCAATAAAGTTTGTATACCATCTCGTAATAGATAAGTGCATCTCGTATATGGTACAAGGATAGATTAGGTATGAATAAAAAAGTAATAACAATATATAAGGTATTTTTAAATCACCACTGATGTCGTTTTTCGAAAAGAGGCATGTTTTAAACCCGTTTTTTTTTGCCTTGTCATTACAGACCCATCTCTCAGCCTGAAAGTATAATGAAAAAGCCATTTCTTGCTCCAGAGATTTATATAAAGTGTAGGTATGTATATTCAAGGATATGGAATTCGGATTTAATTTTGAATACTATGTGTGTAAATAATGAAAATATATATAAAAACATAGCCATAGTCCTAATTGCCAATAGTCCTGAAGAACTACAAACACAAATTAATGAACTAAATACAGCCAGAAATATGTGTCTCAAAATTAATTTAGCAAAAATTAAAGTAATATACATCGAACTGGTGGAAAGAAAAGACATTTTAATATATAACTTCTTCTTCTTCTAGTGCAGATCCATTAATGGATGTTAATGGAACATTTTCCATTGCTTCTCTGTTCCGGGCGGTGTGAACGACTGAACATCGAGTAGCCCTGTCCACTGTCTAATGCCAAGACATTTTCTTCCTTCCGATACCCCTCCGGCCTTCGATCTTGCCTTCTATCAACAAATGTAAGAATTGATATTTGGGGTTTCGCATTATGTGCCCCAGGTATGCGGTCTTTTTCTTTTTAATCAATTCAAATAATTCACGCTCTTTGTCAACGCGTCTGAGAACTCCTCATTTGTCAATCTAGCCGTCCAAGGTATCTTCAGGATTCTGCGATATAGCCACATCTCAAAAGCCTCCAATTTTTTTATGGTAGCTGCTTTCAATGTCCAACCTTACCATAAAGGAGCACCGACCACACATAACACTTTACGAATCTTAATCTAAGGCTAAGGTCAAAATCAGAACAGACAAGTACTTTTCGAAACCTCAAGAATGCCTGCCGAGCTTGTTCAATGCGACATTTAATTTCCTTGTCTGATGTCCAATCTTCGGAGAGCCAGATGCCCACGTACTTAAATTTATCTATTCTTTCTATGGGCCTTGAGTTAAATGTTAGGATGGAGTTTATAAACACATCTGGGTTTCTGGATATAATCATAAATTTGGTTTTCTTGATGTTGATGTTTAAACCCATTGCTTTGCTCTGTTCTCCTACCTTGTTGACCAGTTGTTGTAGGTCGTGTATATTGTCTGCAATTAAGACCGTATCATCGGCATAGCGGATATTATTAATCCACACTCCATTAACTTTGACCCCCATTTCCACGTTCTCAAGAGCCTCTTGGAAAATAGCTTCTGAGTATAAATTAAATAAGAGTGGAGACAGCACGCAACTCTGTCGCACCCCCCTTCTAACTTGTATGGGATTATACATGGTATTGGACAATTTTATTTGTGCTGTTTGGTTCCAGTATAACTTCTCAATGCATTGGATGTCTTTATGATCTATATCAAGTCTTTTCAGGAGCTGCATTAATTTGTGGTGCTGTACGCGATCGAATGCCTTTTCGTAGTCTATGAAACACAGGCACACATCCTTTCTCTGATCGTAGCAGTTCTGGACAAGCACCTGTGTTGCAACTATCGCAACCCTGGTGCCTAACCCATGTCTGAACCCCATTTGCGAATCGCTTATGTCCCTTACACATTTTTTGTAAATTCTCTGGTGTATTATTTTCAGAAATATTTTTAGGGTATGGCTCATCAGGCTGATAAGTCTGTGATCTTCACACTTTCTGGCATGGGTCTTCTTAGGCAGGGGTATAAAAGTAGAACGCAACCACTGTTTGAGGTAGTGACCTGTGTGTGTGTAATATATAACACAACACTGGAAATAGTAGAAGAATATATACAGGGTGGTCCGAACTGAATTCCGGAAACTGCGGCAGCATATTCAGCAGATAAAAATAAGTAAAAAAGTTCGTATAAACGTATGTCCTAAAATGCTTAGTTTCGGAGATACAGGGTGTAGAAGTTTCATTTTTATTTCGATTTTTTCCAAATAATTTCTGATGTAACGCCAATATTTGGATGAAAATTAGTGTCTGCGAGTTTTTTGACATGAGAAATTTGATTTTGATGTCAATATGACTCCTACTAGTAGAGGGCGCCACCTACATGTGTTTTGAGGCGTAGCCAAAAATAGACAACAATGGGTCCAACTACAAAGAGAGTATGTGAGGCTACCGGCTACACTATAATTGGAAATGGTTAAATAAGCTGAGAACGATGATGATATATAAAAAATTATTTTTAATAGTATTTGTGTTAATATGTATAATATTTTACAGTAAACTTCACATCGGAATACCCTTATTATGGTTAACATTATAGCGGTAATCGATACTACGCATAAACTCAGTTCAGTTATACCTAATTTAGGAAACATTAATCAGTATTAGATTTATGAAATGCGATAATTAGCGGTTACAAATATAACGCATTTATTTTACTATAGCGCCGCATTATCCTAATTAGACCTACGTCGTAAATATTTGTATTATGCATTTCCTGCACTGTGGTTATTGTAAAAGCATGACTATGTGGCATTTCTTTATATTGCTGCTGTTATTATATGAATAAATCTTTGTTCCTGTCTACTTATTTGTACTCTACAGGGTGTCTACTACGTATTTTTGGAATAAAAATAAGTTAATTTGACCTCTATGGAAGCAAAAGTGCCTTTAGCATTGGTCAAACGATGAAATCGCGAGTGAATTAATTTCGGGAGACCATAATGCAATTTTATCGTCGTGTATAAAACAATATTTTTTTCCATAGCGAGTTACGTTTTAAAATATATTCAGAAATTATTAGTTCAAGGAATTTATTACGAGTAGAAAAAATATTTAGCTGGGTTGGCGTTGGTTTCTATGTAATTTGACAAATAAATAAAGCTGTCTCGTCAGTTTTGAGTCAATATTTTTTAATTCTCTTTCGTGTCGATTACTGATTGAATTGGAGCCAGAAATGGCTCAAGACGAAATAAGTAAATTACCATCAGATATTCAGGTTGAGGCGACAAACGCCATATCCAACTACTTCCATTTAAATCCCGAATAACTTATGAAAAGGAATACAAAAATTTTCAAAAATGGAAGCAATTAAAAAACGCGCGAGAAGAAATAAAGTTTTTAACCTATCCTCGCCCTGTTAAAGTATCGTTTAATCTACTCTTGCGGTTAAAGTACTATTTTATCTACTATTTTTGATAGATATAAGGCAATTTTAACAGTTGCTATGGAAAAAAAGTATAAAGTGTAATTGAAACCACTACTTTATTCCAATAATTGCGTGGTTCTGAATGAAGGTAATAAACGTCTTTCAAAAAGTCAACGGATTATGAAAATTGGCACTTTATATAACAAAATGAAACTAACCTAGAAACGATAAATAAATGAGTCAAACGATCAAAGCGGACTAGAAAAGAATCGATTATGAAGAGGGACCGGACCAAGGGCAAGGGACGAGGCAAAATCCGGACTCCGGACCCGGAAATCGGACACGTGTCGCCGACCGCCATTGATCGGTGAAAATTCCGGTCGGGTACGGGTGAAGAGGAGGAAAATTGAGTTACGGACGGCGAGAAAATGCGGTTTCCATTTCGGGGACTTCCTTTGATTTATCACGCGTGTTTTTGTTTCTCTTCCTTGGTGGACTTTGTATGATAGTTGCGAATAATGTCGGATTTTGGAGACTATTTGAAGACATACGAAGAAGGTTAAATATCGGTAAAGTTTTGTAATTTTATGTTTTTCAATAAAAAAGTTTTGAAAATTAAGAAAAATTATATACTTCTCGCTTTATTTGAGGAAATATTTTAAAATAAATAACACTTCGTCTTTTCTTTAGTCCTTCTTCTTCTTCTCGAGTCACCTTCTCTCCGATTTAAAAGTTTATGATCTTCCAAATTCAATGATAAGCACACTTGCCCCAGAACTGTATAATGAAAAAAAAATCTTTAAGAGATCATAGTGATTGAATGATGAATTTGATTATGTATACAGGGTGGTACGAACTGTATTCCGGAAACTTCAACAGCATATTCTGCAGAGAAAAATAAGTAAAATAGTTCGTATAAATGTATGTCCTAAAATGCTTAGTTTCGGAGATACAGGGTGTATAGAAGTTTCATTTTTATTTCGATTTTTTTAAATAATTTCTGAAGTAACGTCAATATTGATGGAAATTAACGGGATGAAAATTGGTGCCTGGGTGTTTTTGGATAGGAGAAATTTAATTTTGAGGTCAATATGACTCTTATTTGGGGGGGTGCCATCTACACGTGGTTTAACTGTTTTAAAGAGTAATAACTTTTCGTCCGTACCTGTATTAAACTACTGAGTGATAAAATATACATTTCAGTCATTTTTTACGTAAAAAATGTCTCTTGGTGAAAATCCCTACTAGCAACCGATCTCAAGATATTTCGAACGGAAATAGTCAATACATTCCAACCCTCAACTGTAATAGTCAATACATGTCATTATTGGCTAAAAATACACATGTTGAGCTGATAGTTATTTGACTGAAATGATAAATTTGGGAACTTTTTATTTTTTTTAATCAATCGTAAATTTTTCTTCCAAAAAATTACGATAAAACAATTTCTGTTAATCTTTTGCCACAAAAACATTTCAAATTTATCATTCCAGTCTAATAACTATCTCAGTCATCATGTTTAATTTATTCAAATGATGACAGGAATTGATAATTTCGAAATATCCCGAGAACCATTACTCGTAGCGATTTTTACCAAGATACCTTTTTTAGGTAAAAAACATCGTAAATAATAAATAAAAGTTATTACTCTTCAAACCAGTTAAAAAATATGTAGGTGGCGCCCTCTACAAGTAAGAGTCATATTGACATCAAAATCAAATCCCTCATATCAAAAAACTCCCGGGCACCAATTTTCTTACAAATATTGACGTTACTTCAGAAATTATTTGGAAAAAATCGAAATAATAATGAAACTTCTACACCCTGTATTTCCGAAACTAAGCATTTTAGGACATACATTTATACGCACTTTTTTACTTATTTTATCTGCAAAATATGCTGTCGAAGTTTCCGGACCACCCTGTATATAGAAATACAGCAACATTGTTTGAGTCAGCTTGATACATTATTGCATTCAAAAAATCCATGTTCGTTTATAAAAAAATTAAATTGACTACAGCATCTCAAAAACTAAACACCAGATTTAAGAAATTTAGTTATACTATCTTATAAAGACGACAAAAGTGACAATTAAAGCCGCGTACACACTTAGCGAACGCATACGTTCGACCAAACCCGCACACATGCGGTGATTTTGTTTGAAGTACTCTTTCGCTGTTCGCTGTTACGTACACACTTAGTGAACGCATCATACATCTGTTTGCGTGCGGTAGTATTCCCTTTGATGTACCGCAAAGTCAGCGAACGCAACCGCACGCGAACGTGTGCGTTCGTTGCTACGTACATTTCCCGAATTCTTTCGTTCTAAGCAATGCGGCCGTATGCGTGCGCTAAGTGTGTACGCGGCTTAAGATGTGATATTTATTTAAAAACATCTTTTGAAATAAACACAGGATGACCCCCAATAGTCGACCCACAATTTAGAACACCCTATACAAGTGATTTAAAAAAGAAATATATAACCCAACCTAAGATTCTTTAAAGTCTGTCTAACACCGTCCAAAAAAATTCCATAGAAACAAAAAAGTGCATAATTAGATTTAACTAATCCCCAAAACTCCAGATGTTTTCAAAAACAATTTTTATCTTTCCCAGAATCTAAACTAATTAAGTTGAAACAGTCTTCCAAAACTTGCCTCGAGTTATTACAATTTTTATTGCCATTGTAAATATTAATACCGGAACGGCACTGGTAATCAAATTAATTTTCGTAGCACCAGTTTTGCAACAGGATGGAGGGAATTCAACTCCTCCTCCTCCTCTTGATTCCCCACTCCTCTTTTAATAACAATTTTATCTCTTTCGCCTGTATTTCCGGCTGCAGATTTAACATTTTGCTTGCGATCGAACGTTTTCAATTTACTAATGTAGCTTTTAGGTATGTAAATTCACGAGGTAATTTTTTGATGAATGATGCTGTGGTCTGAAGATTGAATAATATTATTTTATTTTATTGCTCGGGGAGGTGAGATGGTAGAGAAAAGAATAGTGGAGTGTATGATGATGTAAGGTCATGATACAATAATGATGTAAGGTGAATAAAGTAATCTATACCCAAGTAGCATTTGGACGTTATCTAACGTCGGGTATACGTCGCGTTCAATAAACCCGACGTCGGGTACCAACGTCGGTTCGACCGCCTGACGACCCTTATTTGCACCTAAATGGGGAATACAGATTCGGGTCGCCTCGAAGTCGGTATCTGACCTAATAGGGAATGTAATTCTACCAATTACCAACGTCATATTACGTTGGATTTTAGTCACTTATAATCCGTCGCTAAGCACTTACGTTACGTTTGGTTTCATATTCGTTACCAAGAATACATAAAAACCTAACCAAACTACCTAATTACAAATGGATTCATAATCACTCCTCGAATATAACTATAAGTGCCTATTTAATTTCATATTATAAAATTCTGAATCATTAATCCGGACATCAGTTTTGTCAACGGAAGTCGCTTTCTTGATATATCTGATTAAAATACTCCGGAAAACAACGAACGCCTTCAAAATTAGGTAGATTTATGAAATAAACGTATCTATAAAAAAGTAACTCACAAAATATTTTTTTTAATTTTCTAGCTGGTTTAATCATAAAACTGTACTGTGGTTCCCCCCAAACTCAACCTTATCAATATCATTCTACTAGATATCGAAATGTGAGTATAAATGTTAAAAACAAAAAACGATTTTAAAATGACTGACAATTGGATACGTGTTAAGAATGGCGGATTTCTGTGTCCGACTTAATATGAACTACCAATATACCAATTCCGACCGGGTCTCCAACATTAGTCGTCTCACACGACCGAAGTCATCAAACCGGACGACCGGCAATCGTATTATGACGTATATAATTCCAACGTACGCCACGTAACCTCACTTTGCGTTTTGCATATCAGTGATTTGTGGATTTGTGCAACTATATTTTAGTTTTTGTTTTCTCGTTAAAAAAAATGGGCAGCCACTTTTTAAGCCTAACCTCACATGTCGGAGGAGGATGGGGTCTGCTGGCATCCTAAGCTAAAAAATGAAATTAAGATGCACCAGTGTAATGCAGCATCTCTTCCGGATATTAAGTTATCTTGTACCACTCGTAATACAAAACTAAAGTGTTAAAACGAATGACAATGTCAGGAAATAAATAAATAAATGCGGCAACTTGACATTTTTTACAGCCGAGCTACCACCTGAATCTCCAGCGGGAAATTTGAACTCAAGTTAGTCAGCCCGGCACCGAATATGTCCATGGTTAGCAACAATGAATTTAAAAATCGCGCCATCGATTACTAAAAGTTGAATTTGTATCAAATATAGTTATAATTAATGCTCTTTTCTGTGTGTTATTTTTTACAATTAATAGATTAATCTCACCTACTGTACAAAATGAAGATCCCTATAGTGAACCAAGCCTGATGCATACAGAAAAATGCGAGATTTACATTTTTATCTTTAAAATTTTTTTAACGAGGATCAAGTATGATTATTTATATAACGATTACAATATTTCTTTAAATAATAAAGAATTTTTCACCACATGTTTTCATGGTTTTTATTTGTGTATCAATAATAAAATTCATAATGAAATAAGTAAATAATTTTCCCTCATATAGCATTTTCGGCATTGAAAATTCAACTTCACATATCACAGTTCACAGTTGTCTTTTTACGGATAAGCCTTGGCGTTTTTACATTGTTGTTATTTTTTACAAGTTTCAACGTACGCCTTATTTATAAAAAATCTATTGGGCCTGGATTATACAGGGTGAGTCTTAAATAATTGCAAATATTTTCAGGGCTGGTAGATCTCGATAAAGGAAACATATTTTCTCTTTGCAATTTTTCAAGTAAGACCAAAATAACTAAGATATTTTACTTTGAAAATTAAAAAAAAATGATTTTTGGTTTAAATTTTGAGAACCATTGTGTATTTTCTGGGTTTTCTTTCTTGTAGATTTAGAAAAAAAAACAAAAATTTTTAAAAAAAAATTCCTAGACTAGTACAGGTACAATAAATCATGTCTTACTGCTTATTTTATAAAAGGACTAGCGTGTACCCGCGACTTCGTTTGCGTCGAATTAATCATTTGTAATGGTGATGATAAAGCAAAGCAAGAATTTCCATTAACATACAAACTGGATAAAATGTTCTCACATTTATGTCAGCATGAGAAAAAAAAAACAATCGAGAAACCCCTCCTTATCGAACCTCTATACCCCACAGTCAATCCGTTTGCCAAAAATCAGCTTTAAACGTCAAGCAGTTTAAGCAGAATCGTGATTACTCAATGGTCATATTTTATGAAACACCCTGTATAAATTTATAGAAAATCTTAAAATAGGTAAAACAACAAAATAAAATATACGTGTTTAAGAGTTTTTTTTCCGAAAAACTCACCGGTTTTTAAATAAAAAATATTCTAATATTTGAGGGAAAGTTTCACCCCCTTAGAATTCGAGTTTCGAAAAATCCCTTCTTATCGAACCTCTACACCCTAAAGTCAATCCGTTTTCCAAAAATCAGCTTTTTACATCAAGCGCTTTAAGCAGGATCGTGATTAATCAATGACCAGATTTTTCGAAACACCCTGTATACATTTTTAAAAAATCTTAAAATATGTAAAAAAAAACAAAATAAAATATACGTGTTTAAGCGTTTTTTCGGAAACTTGACCGTTTTTCAAATAAAAAATATTGTAATATTTGAGGGGTGGTTTCACCCCCTTGGAACTGGAATTTCGAAAAATCCCTAACCGAACCTATACACCCTAGAATCTTCTTACGTTGAGTGTTTTGAGCAGGATCGTGATTAATCAGTGGGTCAGTCACTTAACGATTTTATATATTAGTATAGATTTGTGTTAAAGGTATGCTTTAAACAGACTTTTGACAGAAGTGTCTCAACTTTTTTAGTTTTCCGTTTAAGTGATAAGTCGTCCAAGTTTTAAATACTCCAGTAACGTTTATATTGAATTTTACTCTACAGTGAACATTTCCAACGATTTTTTTTCACCTACATTTCACCTACCCAGCTAGCTAATATTTTCTTTGTTTTTTTTACTTCATAAAGCGGGCAGGGACGTCTTTTGTCCTTAGAAAATGCAACGTCTCCTGTCTATTTCCTTTGTCTTTGACGATGGCACCGTGTTCATCGAGTTAAGAGCCACGTGCGGAATGCGCTCTGGGGACCGAGCAAATGTCGACTTCCTAGATGAGCTGGTCGTTCTAGAGCAGGTTTTTCTTTGTCTTTTCAAATGGAAACGGCAAAAATGAGGGGAATTTTATTTTTAAAGCTGTAGGTTTACTAGAATGACTAAAAGATTCTACTAACATATGAATATAAAATGTCATTTCTTAAATAAAGAAAAATATTTCTACGGGGTTGTTCACCACATACGTCACGGAGTATTGTAGCTAAACGATGAGATTTTTACAAATTGTAAGTTTGGGGTTCGTTGAAGGACTATTAGAGCTACAATTTAAAAATATTTTTACAATATACAGAGTGTCCCAAATAAATAAAAAATATCAAAGTTGTATTTTTTTAAATGGAACACCCTGTATATTATTACATTTTTAGTTTCTACGATTAAAATAAAGGTAAATTTGATTAAGGTTTATTATACTTAAACCTTACCGTTTTTGAAATATTTTCAATTTTGTGAAATTGCAGTAAAAATTTTAAAGCTTCATTTCTCCAAGGGTATCAATGTTTTTAATACTAAATATTTAATGAAGTTTATTTAATGATCAGTTATTGTGTTGCAATAATAAAAATAATACTACCTTATACAGAGTGTCTAAAAATTTATTTTAAATAATTATTAGCTTCAAACGGCAATAACTCAGCAACTAACTGGAATACGCTGTATATTTTAGGAGAATCAGATGCACAATTAAATTGTCTATCAAATTGTATTATACCATTTTTTTCTATCCCTTCAATTTTTCGTAGAAAATGCATTTTTTTATAATTCAGACCTCATTTATCAATATATCCATGAAATATTGACATTTTAGATTGTCTTTAAAGCAACAAATGTACAAAATGTACAGACTAGTAATATTATCGTTTTTAGCAAAACGATAATATTACTAGCCCATTTGTATGCATAAAAAAAACTATTTAAATCTTTATAAAAGAGTATACCATTAATTAAATATAACACCATTATTCACGCCCATATACTAATTAATGACATACTTAATTGTGTTCGTTAATAAATTATTATAAATAAATGTGGATTTTTGAGTCAGAAATCAATATAATAATAAGTTATCAAATTAAAGTCTTTGTTTCATATTGACATTTTTAAGGTGTTACTTTTTATCACACTGTCTAATGCCCATACAAAATTCAGTTTTTTAGTATTTGGAGCAATTATTATTAATCAACGCAAACAGTCAGTTAATGTAGTTTGAATACTAGTATCATATTAATTGGTCCTCTTTAACAAATATTTAAACAGTTTTTTTTTTATTTTTTAATGAAATAAACGAATTATATCGACAATATTAGTATCTGTACTCTTTAAAAATTTGGTACATCTTTAAAAATAATCTAAAATGTCAATAGTCCATGGGTATATTGATAAATAAGTTCTGAATTACAAGAAAATGCATTTTCTACGGAAACTTAAAGAGATAGGTAAAAATGGTATAATATAATTTGATAGACAATTAAATTGTGCATCTGATTCTCGTAAAATATACAGGGTGTTCCATTTAAATTAAACAAGTTATTGCCGTTTGAAGCTAATAATTATTTAAAATAAATTTTTAGACACTCTGTATAAGGTAGTATTATTTTTATTATTGCAACACAATAACTGATCAGTAAATAAACTTCAGTAAATATTTAGTATTAAAAACTTTGATACCCTTGGAGAAATAAAGCCTTAAAATTTTGACTGCAATTTCACAAAATTGAAAATATTTCAAAAACGGTAAGGTTTAAGTATAATAATTCTTAATCAAATTTACCTTTATTTTAATCGTAGAAACTAAAAATGTAATAATATACAGGGTGTTCCATTTAAAAAAATACAACTTTGATATTTTTTACTTATTTGGGACACTCTGTATCTTGTAAAATTATTTTTAAATTGTACCTCTAATAGTCTTTCATCGAACCCAAAACTCACAATTTGTAAAAATCTCATCGTTTAGCTACAATACTCCGTGTCGTATGTGGTGAACAACCCTGTATATTTTTTTAGGCTGTAATCAGTCAATCATAATTTAACTTTTTAGCCAATTTTTTCCCATGTGTATCATTGTTGTACCGTTTCATAGCATTTGGTACCTACTTATTTTCTAATCGTGTAGTCCAGGTTTAAGGTGCGTATTCATTATCCGAACGAACGAACGAACGAACGAATGAAAGTGCGGTATATTTAGACGGGGACCGAACGCATGCGGCCGTTCGTTCGTTCGTTCGCTCGACCATCCGTTTCGAGTCGGTACATCAAAGGCGTTCGCCAACAAATGCCTCCGGTCTTCTCGTGCGGTTCTATCGTACGGTCCCCGTCCATACCACTAGCGAACATTCGTTCGTTCGTTCGTTCGTGCGGATAATGAATACGCACCTTTAGATTAGAGCACCATTTTAATCTTTTTAAACTTTAATCTTAGTATAATCAGTGACTAATTTTGATGGTCTATCTTATTGCTTTATCTCTTATTGCCATTTGGGGGATTTAACTCTATTTTTTCCAATAGCAACTGTTAAAATTGCCTTATATCTATCAAAAATAGTAGATAAAATAGTACTTTAACCGCAAGGGTAGATTAAATGATACTTTAACAGCGAGGATAAGTTAAAAACTTTATTTCTTCTCGCCCGTTTTTTAATTGCTTCCATTTTTGAAAAATTTTGTATTCCTTTTCATAAGTTATTCGGGATTTAAATGGAAGTAGTTTGGATATGGCGTTTGTCGCCTCAGCCAGAATATTTGTTGGTAATTTATTTATTTCGTTTTGAGCCAATCCTGGCTCCAATTCAATCACCAATCGACACGAAAGAGAATTAAAAAATATTGACTCAAAACTGACAACTAAAGAGACAGCTTTATTTATTTGTCAAATTCTTGTATAAAAAATAACTATAACTGAATTAATTCCAAACTAAAGAAATGTATTCGTTTGAAATTTAAATACATATTAACAAAAGCCTATCAGTGATATTTTAGACAGAAAACTTCTCCATTTTCAATTAATGTCGGAAATCTGTTCCGCTGGGATTCAATTAAAACGGAAAATAACGATTATTCTAAATAATACTTTCGCGATCGGACACGGGCTGCCGGAAAACACGGAGGAAATTATAAAATATTTACGGGTTTTTCCGCGTACAACAGCATCGTTTTCCCGGGTCAGGGAGCTTTCCAGTTGTTCGTTCGTTGTTCTGACAGAACGACCACTGATTTACGTCAAAATAAAATGCAGAAATGGATTTTATTTTCCGCCCGTATCTGTACGGGAAAAGATAATTTTTTAATAAAAATAAATATTTTTAATGGAATTTATTTTCATAAATATGTTATATTGAACGGGAAAAAGTTACATTTAATGAAAAAAAAATATTGGGCAAATAAAAAATAAAAATGTGCATCTGATTCTCGTCTTTACTGATTGCGTCTGATTCTCGTCTTTACCTGCGTCTTTACTGATTGCACTAAGCGATTCGAAAACGGCTACCTCAAAGGGTCTAGCTATAGCAAAGGGTTGCTTGTCGAACTGTCAGTAAAACTAGAAAAATTGTGATTTTGGGCGTCCTCTTGCTCTTTAGTGAAAACTACTTCTTCTTCTATAATTGCTCAATAAGTAATTGATAATATACGACTTGGCAGCTATAAATATTGTTCAAAACATTGAAAATGCTGAAAAGCGTCTCCAACATTTCCCTCGTCTAATAAGAATAATGACATATCCATTGAAAAATAGGCACATTTGACTATTAGTTTGCTATTAGATACCTGAGAAATTGCGATGCTGCAAATATGTGCTCAACGCATATCCAGAAAACGATTCGCACGGCAATTAATTAACGTTTTTATGTCAATTTAAGTTACCAAATTCGGGCCCTGATGAACAGTTATTTAGAACAGTTCTTCTTGAAAAAATTTGAACAGTTGCTCAATTATTTAAAAACATAGGTTTAATTTAAACAGTATGAAATAAAACATTGTACGTCATTTGTCCGCAATTAATTTTTTCAGTATTCTGGATAGTATTTAGTTCCCAAATTCTGGATAAAAGTTCAAAAAGTTACTGTATTAATATTTAAACCTCTCTCCACTTCCGGAATAACCCAAATCTATCCAGACCAACGAATATTCAAATAAAGGAGGCCACTTTATAACCTAAATTTCGGAATTCTCTTTGAAAACAGCTTTCGGAGAGGATAATACCGTGTCTCGAAAATACAAAAAAACAACAAACAAACAAAATCGGAGTCGACTAAGCCAAAGTCTCCGCCGAAGAAACACAACTATCGGGCCTAATGTATTGGCGCCTAAAATTAGCGCTTTTTCCTTTTTTCTCTAAAACCCGAAGCCAGCGTTAAGCTTTATCTGGAACCGATAACGCAAAGGCGTAGAAATGGTATAAGAATTGTAATGAAGAATCTTCTAGTAGATATTTAAAACAAAAACTGGGGGGGGGGGGAATCTGTAGGAATATAATTACAATATTAATATACAGGGTGGTCCGAACTGTATTCCGGAAACTTTGACAGCATGTTCTGCTGATAGAAATAAGTAAAAAAAATCGTATAAATGTATATCCTAAAATGCGCAGTTTCGGAGATACAGGGTATAAAACATTTTTATTTTGATTTTTTCTAAATAATTTCTGATGTAACGTCAATATTTGAATGAAAATTGGTGTCTGGGAGTTTTTTGACATGAGAAATTTGATTTTGCAAAAAAGCATTTCAAATTTATGATTTCAGTCTAATAACTATTTAGTCAACATGTTTAATTTATGTCAATGATGACAGGTATTGATAATTTCGATTCCAAATATCTCGAGAACCATTATTGGTAGCAATTTTTACCAAGAAGCCTTTTTTATGTAAGAAACGTCGTAAATGTATATTTTTTTACTCACTATTTTTATACAGGTACTTACAGACGAAAAGTTATTACACTTCAGACTAGAATTAAAAATATGTATGTGGCGCCCTCTACAAGTAGAAGTCATATTGACATCAAAATCAAATTTCTCATGTCAATAAACTTCCAGACACCAATTTTCATCCAAATATTGACGTTACTTCAGAAATTATTTGAAAAAAATCGAAATAAAAATTAAACTTCTCCACCCTGTATTTCTAAAACTAACCCCCCCCCCCATTTTAGGACATATATTTCTTCTTCTTCTTCTTCCTGTGCCTTGTGCTTAGCCGCACGTTGGCTAGGTCGTGGCGGAAATGTGCTGGCTGCGTCGCTGATGTTCACCAATCCCGTATGTTTCTTAGCCAGGAATGTTGTTTTCTTCCTGGGCCTCGTCGTCCCTCTATTTTTCATTGTAGAATTATTTTGGAAATGTAATATTTGTCTCCTCTAAGAATATGGCCGAGGTAGGAAACTTTTCTTTCTTTAACTATGTTAAGTATAAAAACATACATTTATACGAACTTTTTTACTTATTTTTATCTGCAGAATATGCTGCCGAAGTTTCCGGAATACAGTTCGGACCACCCTGTATATTAGGGTGTCCGTTATTTACAAAGTTGATCATTTCTCTCACGACGCCCTCTAAATTTTTAGTTTATTGTCTAAAAAACAATAACAGACCCCAACCTTGCCCCAAAGACGATTCATTTGCCATTTAAATTACATAGGAATTTGCCACTTTTTGCAAATAATTTTTTTTCTCTTGATTTTGTTCTCTCGCAGCCATGACGATTACATATTCATATACAGAATTGAACGCTTTACAAAAAATATCTCTTACAATTTTTCGATAAACCTACTCCTTCAAAAGTTATTCACGGTTAAAGTTCACCGCTCGGTAAATTCCTAAATTCTTCAACTTTTTTGATAAAATTATGATTATTTTTGAAAAAATTTAATATATTATTGTAAAAATATACAATTCTGATGGTGTTAAGGTTGGGAATTAAGAAATATTCAAGTCTAATAAAGTTTAAACCATTTAAGCTGATTTATTTTAATAAAAAATGTTTATTAAAATAAATCAGCTATACATAAATGGTAGGAATACTTTTGAAGGAGTAGGTTTATCGAAAAATTTTAAGATACCTTTTTTGTAGAGCGTTCAATTCTGTATAAGAATATGTAATTGTCATGGTTACGAGAGAACAAGATCGAGAGAAAAAAAATATTTCCAAAAAGTGGCAAATTCCCATGTAAGTTAAATGGGAAAGGAATCGTCTTTGGGGCAAGGTTTATTGTGAATATTAAGGGTTTACAATGGTCTGTTATTTTTTTAGACAATAAACTAAAATTTAGAGGGCGTTGTAAATAACGGACACCCTACTGTATATTGTAATTAATTGAAATAATAAAAGCATCGGAAATAAACAACACAATCAGAAGTTAATACAGGACAAAGACAATATCTCCTCGAAAACGGTCCATCTAATGAATTTTTCGGCATTATCGCCGAAAATAAATCGCGCGAAATACCACTTTAGATCGGGTATCCGTATTTTATTTGCCCATTATATTACCCCAAACTGCAATATCCACCTCGGGACCGCTACAAAAACAAACACACACGCCGGAGAAATAGTGGCAATTTTTCACGCCGCTTTCAAAGCACGAAAAGCCCACTTTTCCTGCTGCAATAAGCGTCTGGAAAATGCTTTACAAAACGATACGATATTAGATTTCCAGAGAATTGGGAAAATTGGCCGAGCCGCGCGGCTTTACCTGGGCAAAGGTAATAATAATAATTCGCTATCCGGGTTAAAGTACGGGGCATTCGTAATAATAAGCTTTATTGCTGCCTTATTGGCTGGGATTTTGGCTAATAAATAGTGCAGTAAACAGTTTTGGTTTTGTAATTCTTTACAGATGTATTAGTAACAGTTACAGGGGTTGTTATTCTGAAACAAAACAAATAAATTGAATGCCAAGTTGCCACATTTATTTATTCATTTCCTGACATTGTCATTCGTTTTGGCACTTTAGTTTTATATTACGAGTTTTAGTTTAAATAAATAAATAGGGTTGTCATACTTTAAGCGTAAAAATGCTTACTAGCAGACCTTGAACTCGAGCATTGTTCTTTTTAGAACATCTTTTAGTGCGAAGTGTACAAGATAGCTTAATAGCCGCAAAAAACTCATCGCAACTTTATTAGAATATTTTGAACGGGAAAGCGGTAGTAATGGCCCTTTATGTCCCTTAAGTGCTATTAAGGTGAGTTTTGTTGATGTAAATAATATAACTGTTTATATAATTATAATTAATTTATTTTTGTTTCCTAAAATATTTTGATTAAAAGAAAATATGTAAAAGTAGGCAACGCTGTGCCTGTCAAGCTGAATCACGTGACTAAACGTTTATTTGATATTAACTATACAGACCGGACCACCGTAGTAGTAACATAGGCAGAACCGGACGAATTAGCATCCGCCGGATAAAAAGCAGGCAAAAAAATGCGATAAAATAAAAATAGGTAGATATGTGATAAGAATGTTACAGAATTTGTATTTATTCGTGTTTTAATAGTCAAAACGAATACATACTAGATTCTCGCTACAGTTCTCGTGTAAAATTTATTTTTTAAGTAAAATAATGGATGTTTACGAAGTTTTCGAGAAAATTCAAATTGTAAATTGTAAAATGGTATTTTCAAAATAGGTCTTATCGGGATATACAAACAATTTTTCCACAAACTTTTGTAAACAGGCCAATTCCATCTTTACCTACTATATCAAGAGTTATTAATAATTTTGAAACACAAGGGTGCGTGTCCGTAAAAAAACACAAAATGCCTGATGTGTTGATTAATGAAGAACAGGAGTTAAAGCAAGTGTTTGGGGTGGTTTTGTAGGGGAGCATATGATTGGTCCATTTTTTTAATATATATTTAACTTTTGCAAAGTATTTGGACTTGTTACAGCAGCAGATTGTCGCTAGAATTCGTGAGTTATAGGGAGAAAGATTCCACAATGTCTGGTTTCAAAAAGATGGTTGCCCTGCCCACAATACCCATATTGTTCAAGAATATTTGAACAATACTTTTCCCAACCGTTTAATTAGTGAACATGGAACTATTTCGTGGCCCGCTAGATCACCAGATCTTTCTCCCAATGATTTCTTTTTGTAGGGTTATGTAAAATCCAAAGTGTATGGTCATAATAGGGCTAATAATCTGGATGAGCTTCAAGTAAAAATACGAGAGGCTTTCCAAACTATTAGCCCTAATACGTTAGCCAATGTCAGACGGGAGTTTACGACCGCCTAGGCTTCTGTCTAGCACAAGAAGGTGGTCTTTTTGAACACTTGTTATAACTTTTTTTATTTAGAGTAATATTTTATTTTTTTTCGGGTTTAGTGAATTTATTTATTTTTAATTTTGGCTTGTAAACACACTCAAATAATAAATATTTAAGTATTTTTATTTTAAATGTTACCTTAAGTGAAGTGTTAGGTAAACACTTAACTTCCAAAGTGTAAGCACTCCTCGCGTCGTATTCCTAGTGTCACGACCGACCCGTCCATGCACAACTGCAACTGCGTACTGCCTGACCAGCCGACTAGCCGACAGTGAATCTCTAGTACGAACGCAAATCGGGTAAACGTAAATTCGTCCGGCAACTTGCTATGTTACTAGTAGAGCCTGGTCTTCTCTGTATATTGCAAATTAGACTTTTTTAAGTAAACAGGGTTTCGCTCCGGTTGTCCATATTTGGGTTCAAATTTAAATCAAATTCAAAGTTTAATAGTTAATAGTTAATTTAAATAATTTCCATTTTTTCAGAAACTCCTTTAAAGAATCCATATATCCTAATCACTAATTTGTTATACGATATGCGTTTAAAAAACAAATTATGCAAAATTCCAAGTGGAAAATTCCAAGCAACAAAACCCGTATGTACTATGATGTGCGACCTATGAAATGCGACGTACGACTGATCGGACTGCCGACTGATTGTATATACCGTCCTTCGTCATCGTTATTATTTTTCATCAAAAGAGTATTTAGCTATTGGAAAAATCGCCATGTTTCTTGAATGAAGTACTTCCTAGCGTATTTTTCTTATTATCTTAAAATAAAGTAACTTGCACTTGGTTGAATGAAAATAGATTCAAGAGAATTTTTCGAATTTTTCAAGAGAACCAGTTTTCTTGAGTTAAGAGAGTTTTTCTTCAGGCAAAATATTTTTTTTTTATATTTAAAATAAATTCTCTTGCCACTAAATTTTTTTTTTTCAAGAACGATGACGACTTTAGTTCAAGTCTATCTTCTTTATCAGTGTTCGTATAATTTAATAAAATTATTGTAAATCACCATAAATAATGAATATTAAACAAAATATTTTAACAAAAACAGACCACACAAGACAAATTATTGGTTAGTAGTAGTCAGAGATATAGATGTAGTAATATTTTGGTTTAATAGTCACAGCTACAGTTTTTTAATAAAAATTTAAGAAAAACATTATAAAATTATAAAGCTAGAATAGTATACAGTTTTATATTAACTCTAAGTTTATAAAAAACATTCATAAAAAACATATATCCTTCAAATAATTCAATTTAATAGTTGTTTCACTCAAATATGCGTACATAGTGCACGTACTGTTTTTTAATCCCAAACACATACATAATTCAGTCACTACCGCTATGACATAATATACTTCCTAGTAAAGAGAAGTATCACTGGTTCAATTAACTTAGCAGATGTCCCGAACCCTCCTCCCGATACACACACAAAAGCAAAGAAAAAATTCTCAAAGTAAGCCTTAATTTTCGTCCTCCGTCTCCCTCACCCTGTCCCGTGTTTATCCAAAACCTTTTTTACGCTGCCCGAAATCTTTTCATAAAACTCTCGATCGAGACAGAGACATGGGACAACGCGACACGACGTTTCGGCTCGTATTACCCTCCCCCCTCATCGTTCCCTTGCTTTGTTATACGATAGAAATGTCACCGGTATGGGCTTTTGAAAATAAAAATTCTACCTCCGTAATTCTGGCGTCCTTTTCTACGCTGCTACCGTGCTTGTGAATCGTATGAATACCGATATAATCGTCCCAGCCCTTTGTCGTTTAATTGGCATCGGTTAAAGCGACCCCTCCTAGCTTGGTCTCTCTTTCTAGAATGATGTAGAAAAAAAATATGGGTAAATCCTCGGGTCGAGTCGTTGGGTTGACAAAAATTTTCAGGCAAGGAAGTTTTGAAGTATAAGGTAAATAAAGCTGTGTGTAGAGAGAAGGAAATAGGAGAAGGTATATGTTTGTGTGTGTATGTGAGGGGATTTCAAGTGGTCATACCCAGTTAGAGAAGAATAAATTTGTTTGCTTTAGGGGCTGTAAAGAGATGAGAGCGCACGAAATTTTATACGGAATATTTCCTAGGAAATGTGCTGTAAGGAAATTTTTGAGAGAGTCTTTATAAAGTTGGGCGCTTTCATGATTTTAATACGTTTTTCAAAAAGGTTCTCAATTTTTTTAGAGTTTTAATGAGCATGGAAAATAATAATTGTTTAGCTAAAAATGAGTAAAACATAAAAAATGGTTCTACGTAGGGTGGTCCGAACTGTATTCCGGAAACTTTGACAGTATATTCTACTGATAAAAATAAGTAAAGAAATTCGTATAAATGTATGTCCTAAAATGCTTAGTTTCGGAGATACAGGGTGTAGAAGTTTTATTTTTATTTCCATTTTTTCCAAATAATTTATGAAGTAACGTCAATATTTAGATGAAAATTGGTGTCTGGGAGTTTTTTCACATGAGAAATTTGATTTTGATGTTAATTCTACTTCTACTTGTAGAGGGCGCCACCTGCATATTTTTTAACTGGTTTGAAGAGTAATAACTTTTCGTCCGTACCTGTATAAAACTACTGAGTAAAAAAATATACATGTAATACATTTTTTACGTAAAAAAGGTCTCTTGGTAAAAATTGCTACGAGCACTGATTCTCGAGATGTTTAGAACTGAAATTATCAATACACCTGTCATCATTGACATAAATTAGACATGTTGACTAAATAGTTATTGGACTGAAATCATAAATTTGAAATGTTTATGTGCCAAAAGTTCAACGAAAACTGTTTTATCATCGTTTTTCGCACAAAAATTTATGATTAACTAAAAAAAATAAAAAAATTACAATTTTATTATTTCGGTCCAATAACTATCAACTCAACAAGTTTATTTTTTGTCAATAATGACATGTATTGACTATTTCTATTCTAAATAACTTGAGAACGGTTGTTCGTAGCGATTTTTACCAAGAGACATTTTTTACTTAAATGTATATTTTTTCACTCAGTAGTTTTATACAGGTAAAGAGAAGAAAAGTTATTACTATTCAAAACAGTTAAAACACATGTAGGTGGCGCCCCCTACAAATAGGAGTCATATTGACATCAAAATCAAATTTCTTATGTCAAAAAACTCCCAGACACAAGTTTTCATCCAAATATTGACGTTACTTCAGAAACTGTTTGGAAAAAATGGAAATAAAAATGAAATTTCTACACCCTGTATCTCCGAAACTAAGCATTTTAGGATATACATTTATACGAACTTTTTTACATATTTTTTATCTGCAGAATATGCTGCCGAAGTTTCCGGAATAGAGTTCGGACAGCCCTGTATAACATGGCTGGTTAGTTTTAAAATTGGAATTAATTGGAGCTAACTTTATATATTTTTATATTCTTTTTCAGATTTTTATTATCATTTTCATAAAAATGTCTAAAATATTTAGAAAAGACAGAAAAAAATAACATTTTTATCGAGAAACATTCTGGATTTTCATATTATAAACATAAACAGAGAAGCTTTCCTGTGTAACGCAGAAAATAATAATAAAAATATCATAAAGGCCCCTCTGGCTTTATCTCCGGCTGGCTCTCTCGCAGATCTCCCGGCGAAAACTATGTAACTTTTCGAAAAAGGGAGGAAAATCAATACGACGTAAGCACAGACAGCGGCCGAAAAGAATGAACTATTTCGCCCTAGTTTCCTTCGGGATTTTCGTCACGATCTCGCTTCTTACGCCACCGCTTACACATCCCTCATTTCCACCCTACACGCCCTTGGATCCGGTCTGCCTTGGCCCTTATCTCTCTCTGTCTCTCTTGCGTGGTTCACCACCCGCGATCCTGCGTAATTTTTCATAGAAAGTCAAAAATAACATCACCAGTTTTCTGTTCTTACAGTACCACACTTTGGACAGATATGTTCTGTCACCAGTGTTTCACAACTACAGGGTGTCTCACTAAATATTAGCCGTAGGGCCTGTGGAAAAAAATATTTATAACTAAAGAGGCTATGAGAAATTGCTGGAAATTATTTTCAAGTTTATAGAACGGTCGCTAGAGAGCGCAACTGCTATAAAAAAATAAGAAAAAGGAGTTTTTACACAATTTTGCCTAGATAACGAGTACTATAAATAATAGTTTCATGATCTTCAGTAAATTTTGAATATTTTTTTAGAACCATTTTCCATTATTTGCCAAAATAAAGTGGTGGGGGAAGGTTAGATCTGTTTTTATTTAAATATTAATAACTCCGGAGTGGATGATCGAAATCCAACCAACGGGGGGCTCGTTTAAAAGAGCGTTTCTCACTCTATATTATACCGTATAAACAATAATAATAAACTTTTGAATGTAGACCCTAGGTGGCGCTATCTTACAATTTAACAAACATAGCGCGTTTTTTTTTTAATTAAATGCGATAGTATATTATGTAATCTTGGCTGATAGTAAAGAATAACAAAAGTTTAAAAAGAAAGACCAAATTTTGTTTGAAATTTGTGGAATTTTCAACAAAAATGAAAACAACCCTCTACGAGTTATTATTTTGGACATTAAGGTGCTGTAGCGATTGTAGATGTGTCATCTATTAAAATTCTGTGAGCCAAAGACTGTTAGGGAGGGACTTATTATATTAAACCACCAAAATTCAACCTTATTTCATAAATAGCCCTACATTTAACATTTTTCTTAAAACACGCCACCAGCTTAAAGACCTTTCTTCAACCTGTATTATTTCAAAAGTAAAAATACCAAATTTACCGCAGGATCATTACAAACATTTAGTCGGTTTTACCTCATTTTTTTTGTTCCTTAAGAAGCAGAAACAAAAATATCGTACCGCAGTGCATTTAAATGGTAAATTGGAAGAAAATTATGGAAATAACAAGCAGGAAAGCCCTTAGGCTAGCTACACAGACGCGACCGTAATACACCTGACGCTCATTTTTGTTTTTATTTTTTGTATTTTTCAGAAACGTGTATTTAAAGGCATATTTTTTAGTTAAATACAGTTGCTAAATATATATATATATATATATATATATATATATATATATATATATATATATATATATATATATATATATATATATATATATATATATATATATATATATATATATATATATATATATATATATATATATATATATATATATATATATATATATATATATATATATATATATATATATATATATATATATATATATATATATATATATATATATATATATATATATATATATATATATATATATATATATATATATATATATATATATATATATATATATATATATTTATATATATATATATATATATATATATATATATATATATATATATATATATATATATATATATATATATATATAAAACATATAAAAATTATTTGCAATGTCATAAACGTAGTAAAATAGTAGAACATAATAAATGTGTTTTTTAAAGCTATGAAATTAATGTTGTAAAATTTACATAATAATATTTAGGGAAGAAATTCTATATAAATTATTTGGTAATTCATTTATCGTAATTTATCGTAAAAACACTAAACAAGACGAAAAAACCGAGAGTACGGACGTACTTAGCGGCCATTTTGGGTCGAAACGAAAAGAACAGAGACTCGTCGCTTTTTAATTAAGAAAATAATTAAGTAAGAGAGCTTATACTGCCGCGACGCCATTTTAAATATAAATTATCTTATTAAAGGAGATAGAATCGCGCGCGCTCAGCACAAACCCGCTCTAATTGGCCCCGGTCTCGCCTTTATTTATTTAGGAAAGTACCACCTTAACCCCTTTGGGTTCGTTAGCGCTCGGTAGGGTACTAACTAGGTTGCGTCTTGATGGTTCTTGATCATCTCGCAATGGTTCCGATAAGAATCGAGGCAGCATCGGGTTGCTTGTTTAAGTAAACAACTTAGTACTTAATGGTATAATGAAATCTGTAGTGTATATACCCTGTTATCGAGAAAAAAAAACGTCAGGGTAGCCGTGGAAATAAGATTTCAATTCCAATATTACAGTTGCTTGCATTGACAGTTCCTCAATTATTATTAATTTCTCTTCCTCAAAAAGAATTAAATTCCATATTAAAATAAAATATAATGATATATTATTTCCTAATAAAACAATATACTTTTTTCTATAGCAACTTTTAAAATTGTCTTATATCTATCAAAAATAGTAGATAAAATAGTACTTTAACCGCAAGGGGAGATTAAATGATACTTTACCAGCGAAGAT
The DNA here is from genome assembly GCF_002938485.1 of Sitophilus oryzae. Lineage (NCBI taxonomy): Eukaryota > Metazoa > Arthropoda > Insecta > Coleoptera > Curculionidae > Sitophilus > Sitophilus oryzae. The sequence continues at coordinate 10,686,861 of NW_022146254.1, forward strand.
AGGTTAAAAACTTTATTTCTTCTCGCACGTTTTTTAATTGCTTCCATTTTTGAAAATTTTTGTATTCCTTTTCATAAGTTATTCGGGATTTAAATCGAAGTAGTTTGGATATGGCGTTTGTCGCCTCAGCCTGAATATCTGTTGGTAATTTACTTATTTCGTTTTGAGCCATTTCTGGCTCCAATTCAATCAGCAATCGACACGAAAGAGATTTAAAAAATATTGACTCAAAACTGACGACTAAAGAGACAGCTTTATTTATTTGTCAAATTACATAGAAACCAACGCCAACCCAGCACAATATTTTTTTTACTCGTAATAAATTCCTTGAAATAATAATTTCTGAATATTTTTTAAAACGTAACTCCCTATCGAAAAGAATATTGTTTTATACACAACGATAAAATTGCATTATCGTCTCCCGAAATTCGAAAATCTTTTCGATCGTTTAAGAAGTTATTTTTTATACAAGACGATAAAATGGTATTTTATCGTATACCATTTTATCGTCTTGTATAAAAAATAACTATTATTTTATTAATAAAATTAGATTGTTTAATTTGCAATCGAGGGCTAAACCGCTGGCAAATTTCTGTACACTAATACCACGAATAATGCCAAAAATGCCAACTAATACCACGATTAATAACACTAAAACCAAATAATGCCAACATCTTGTGCACCAAAATACACCAGCGGTTTACCCCTCGTTTGCAACCTGAATTTGACAATTTGATAGTGCAAAAAGGCTAATTTTTGTGTCGTCGCGTGACAATTTGTTTTTTTCTAAATTTTGCACCTCTAAAGTATTTAGTAGTTTTGTGTACCGCCTCTTACTATGACTATTGATAAAGTTCTAGAGTTGATCAAGAGTTACTTATATATTTATGTTTAATAAGCATAAAAAAGGATGGACCAATATTGGACTGATTATAAAGTATTAAACAAACTGTCCAACTATTTATAGCACTAAGTATCTTAACCCCTTTCTTTCATATATTTATCTAGCTACAGCCTCGATAAACATCTGGGTGGTATCAACTTGCTCTTTAACCAGCCAATGTGGTACTTAAATCTATAATGAGCTCTGCTAGCTGACCACTATCTTTATCTTATTATCTATCTATAGCCATAAAATCCAGGCTATAGTATAATAGAAGACCTTATTAGATCCAAAAACGTCGTTTTCTAAATTGCCTTATGGAAATTTTATTGTTTATATCGATTATCTTAGTGTTCCTTAAAAAGGTATTATCATTTTTAAAACTGAAGTTAGTCTTACCAAGCTGTGTAGGCTTGTAAGCGGATTTTAAATAATACTATAATGGTTGATATTAGGTGTAAGAGTGCATGTTTGTTTCTATAGAGCAATCTTTCATGAACTATTAAAATAATTATCATGAAATAAAACTTAACAGAAAAAACTGGCTAGGTATTTTTACACAAATGAAGAAGGAAATTAAAGATAAAGTGATTTTGTGATTACAGTGATATATAATTTATATGGTTTTGTAACAAATTGCTCGCTATTTTATGTCAAATGCTGAAGCTCTACAAACATTGATCAAGCCTTAATCAAAGCAGCACGTGTGTTTGGAATTTTGGGTGTTGCCTTAGGCAGACTTCTAAAATATAATATACCGTGCTGGCAACTTTACTTTTGGGTCGGCATTTACATGTGTAAATCGCATAGGGATCTTATTAAGTCGGAGTGAGAGAAATGAATTATAAAATTATTGTCCTAATATTCTTGAACTAAAACTTAATAAGTTGAATTTTAAATCTTATACAGGTGGTTGAGGAACTCTAAACTGTAGCATGATAGTTTATTACGTTCAGAAACAACCACTAGTATGCTGTTACAGCTTTTATGGCCGATTACATCCTGCATTCCCTGAATAGTTAATTTTATTTTTAAGGAATTTTTTATTCGCTTTATATAGTTCTATGAAGGATCGTAAACTAAAATATTTCTTTAATTTTCCACCGCTCTAATACAAAATCATAAAGTTTTTTCAGTTTTCGGTGAAGAATGTTTTATGTGTTTACTATAATTACCTTCGGTTTAAATATGAAGATTTTAATCAAAGACAAGAGAAAAAACCCAGTTAAAATTTTCAGCAAATGGGTCGGCTAGAGCTGTAAAATTTTATGAGATTTTTTCACGACTTTTAGATAAAAATAATTGCTATATTAGGCAAAATATTTACTGCTAAATGCGATTTTTATCATTTTTATGCTAGCAACTAAAATATTTCAGGATTTTTTTCTCAAGCTCGGGAATGCTTTGAATTTTTTTAGTAGTTTTTGAGTATATATTATTACTAGGTATAATTCATTAATTTATATAATTATCACCAAATTTCGTTATGTGCTCAATAAACTACCTATATGTATAATATTCCGATCAAAAATTCTGCCCAACAAGAACGTTTGTTAATACTATAATAAATCTAAATTATTCATCATTTCAGTGATCACATTCAAACGAACTTACCTATTAAACAGCGAACGCTACGCCCACAAAGGATGCGGCATATTCCTCGAATCCCTGGGCAAACTCGAGGAATTCTGCAAAAACGGCGGCAATTTTCCTGGAGGCGGCGGAGGCGGCAACACCGGACTCCTGGACCTGTCCATCAAGTGAGACGGTGTTGCCGTTGCATATATGTTCACAGATGACCTCTGATGAACGCACGACCTCCTGGCATCGGGCATCGCGAACTGTAACTTCTGCCAGAACTGTCTGTCACCCCATTCGATAACCGTGTTCGTTTTGAGGTACAACCGAAGGTCGGGATCTAAATCCCGATGCGGTAACTCACCCGTCACTATGAAAATCAGTCTTTTACGTCTGTCTTTCAGCACTTCGTGTAATGCTGACTTGAACTCGAACCTGCACCATTCGTTGTGCAGGAAGTTCTTTGAGAGAACTATGATAGTACGTCTGGAAGATTCTACCGCTTCTATGATTGTATCTGCGACGTATGCAGATACGTTAAAGTCTCTATAATGCAAGCAGAGTCTATAACACGGGTCCCCACCTTCTAGACCTGGCGCAAGCACCTGACTAACAAACCCTTCGTCTTTGACACTATAACTAACGTAAGCATCGAACAATCTGTCTTTATCTTGTTGCTCCTCAAAGGCAGTAGTTTTATAACACATTCTCAGTCCACATCTTGAATATATCCAAACTCTCAACTCTCTACGATAGTAAAAAGCTCCACAAACCAAAACTACGCTGAATATAAAAGCACACATCGTTCCAAGAAGCAAAGGAAGGTAATCATTCATAACTTGCTGTTCTACGATTGCATGGTTTCCATTTGGTAAGGCATACAAACATCTGGACGAGTTGAAATCAGCTAATTTAGGTCCTAACAAGTTTGTTGCATTGTTTATGACACACGTTATCCTAGTTCCGTCAATAACCTTACCGTAATCTTGCTTTAACCAGGTCTTGAACTTGTTAACATAGGCACAATCGCACGACCAGTGATTATAAGCCAAGCCAATCTCAACTAAGTAAGGATTTAATGATAATTTCCAAACTTCAAACGAATAAAGCTTGTTCTCGTCCAATCTTAGTACTCTGAGTTGCTTCAATTCCAAAAAAGTACGGTTATCGATATGATGGATCATGTTTCCTTGCAAATATAGCTCATGCAAAGACTCTAATGTCGCTAGCTCAAATCCTAGAAGCTCCTTGATGTGATTATTCTCCAAATGCAGTATAGTTAATCGTCTTAAACCGCTAAAAGTGTGGTTGTATATTGCAGCGATGTTAGAACTATTAGCATAGAGGACCTTAAGATTCTTTCTGCCAATGAACGAATGACTTGATAGCTCTCCAAAGTTATTTCCATCCAAGTAAACTTCAGTGGCGTCCATGGGAATGCTGTTAGGCATTTCAGTGTACCCTGCTCCACTACATTCAACGACATTAGCTGCCCAGCTTTCATCATGGTAACAAGTGCAATTATTCGGACAGGTCATTTCACAGTCGCAAGCGTCAAAGTCACAGCAATGACATAAGGCAAAACAGTGGGTTTTGTAAGTGCATAGGAACTGAGACGAATCCACGTCTATTAAAGGAAGATAATTATTCTCTCTGTTATGTAACAACTTGCAATAAATACTTTCTAGGTCCATTACTTTCGGATGTTGTCTCAAGTGGTCTAGTTTATTAATTCTTTGTAGCCATTCCATCGTACAGTCACACTGAAAAGGATTACCTCCGATATAAAATTCGGGTAGATTTTTCTCGGGGTCCACAGGAGTCAATCTTAACGCTTTCAAATCCATACTCGCTATCTGGTTAGCGTATAAGTCCACTCTGGTTAAATTAGTTTTCTTCACAAAGGTGTGCGGTTCAACGATACTGATTAAATTGTCGTTTAAAAAAAGTTGTTCTATACTACTCGGAACTGACGCAGAGTTTATTTTCGATATCTTATTAAAACTTGCGTCGAGTTGTTCAAGTTTTAACTCAAAATCTAGGTTATATTTATTACCAAGTTCTCTAATATTGTTGTTGTGTAAATCCAACCATTGTAGTCCCTGAGGAATGAGGGCATAATCAAACCATTCCAGTTGGTTATCGGAAACGTTTAACCATAACAAACTTTGAATATCTGCAAAGAGTCCGTTTACGTCAGTAAGCATATTGGAATCAACTCTAATAGCCTGTAAATTAGGACTATTTGAAAATGAACCATGTTCGATTCTTTGAATACGATTCCTAGCCAAGTTCAGTATTTGTAAGGCAGGAAGATCAGCAAACGCCCGCTTACTAACGTTCTGAATTCGATTTCCTAGCATCCTCAATCCGTAGAGGTTACTCAAACCTCTAAAACCAGGCTCTTCAATGTAAGTGATAAGATTTTCGCCTAAATCTACGGTACGTAACAGCCTCATGTCTTTGAGAGCTAAAGGAACAGCTTTGAGTTGATTACTGTTAAGATTCAGGTCTTGCAAGCTTGAACAGTTTCGGAAAGCTTCAGGATGGACTCCTTCAAGAACATTGTTGTCTAGAGCTAACAAAGAGAGTACGTATAATCCGTTTAATGAGTAAGCATCTAGGTAAGTGATCTTGTTGAATGAAATGATGAGAGTGTGTAGGTTATTCATTGGAGCAAACGTGTCTGCTGGAATCATCTCGATCGAGTTATGCTCTAAATTCAGGATTTGTAATGTGTAGAGATCACGAAAAAATGAGGGATCTAATTTAGATATTCTGTTGTGAGAGAGATTTAGTAAAACTAGCCGTATTAAGCCAGAGAAAGTATCGGCATTTATCCATGAGCTGCTAAGAAGATTTTTGGATAAGTCTAAAGCTAGGAGTTGTTCTAGGTTAGCAAACAAACCAGGTGCCAGGACACTGATAGTGTTGTTCTGTAAATAAATTTCCCTGATAGTTTCTTTACAGTCTTTAAACAATTCCGATGGCAATGCCACAACTTTGTTGTTAGAAAGGTCGAAAATTTGAAGAGCTTTCAGCCCGTTTAAAGCCTTGTCAGCTACCATGCTTATTTCGTTGTTATGAATGTAGAATTCGCGTAAACGTCTTAGAACGCTAAACCCATTTGCTGGTATCAACACGAAATGATTAAAGGAACTGTCTAGTACCTGAATGTCCAAACTGCACGGATGTGGTGCAGTCCTGCTGTTGTCTTCTCTATGCTGATCATCCTCTGCTACACTAATCAACGGTTGAGGCACTCCAGGAGCTTTTTCTCTAAATCCTAAATCACTTACGTCTTGAAGACGGTTTTCACTGACGTTTAAAAACAACATGTTGATGAGGGGACAGAAAATGTTTTCTGGAAACGACCAGATGTTGTTACAGGATAAGTCTAATCGTTCTAGTTGACGAACAGGGTTAAAACTGTCTCTGGCAAAGTCTAAGTTCATGGCAGGCCAGTCAGTGTTGTGTGTTCTCACAGTGAGGTTTCTTAAGTCTCTTAGACCTAGGAGGGTTCCAGCTGGCCATCGAGCTAATTTACAGTGCTCTAACTCTAGAGCTCTAAGTTTGGTGAGATGGACAAAACTTTTATCGTCCAAGCTCGATCTGGACATGATGTCGGAGTTGCATTCGACTCGAAGTGAGGTAGTATGTTCTGAGGGTATCACGCTGAAGTTCGTGGTGTCAAATTCACTGTTGATGGTTCGAAGGTTACAGGTTAGAGCTACTTCGTCCTGGCCTCCTGAGACCGATGGGTCTCTAACCCACCACTGACAGTCATCAGGAGCTTCGTACTTCAACCCCCCTGAAGCATCCGTTGGTGTCATTTCTGTAAAACTTCCTGTTTTTAACGCTGTTAGGATCAGGCATAATGAAAACACCCTTGTTGCCATTTTCTCAGAAATTTCCTATCAAATCTCTTTAACGAGCATATTATGTTTTATTCCGCGAAAACTGAAGCACTGAGCACAAAAAATCATACACGAACGAACCGAACAAAAAGCACACTGTTCCCGATCTATTACGAACTGACCCGAGAGCAAGTATCGTCCGATCTCATCTGCGATCGGGTAGAGACTGGCGTTCTCGTAGCTTCATCGCGTCGGAGCTTACGCGAAAAACAAGCGCGCTTTCGGGAGCTTTTCCTTCCGAGCTCTACCGAACGCTGCCGAAGACGTGCGAGCGGCGCTCTAGCGAGTCCGTTGACGGAGAAATATCGAATTTGGACTTGGGATGCCGTGGCGAGATGATGCAGGCGGCCGTGGTGGTTTCTGGGGGGATCTGGGGAGTAGTAATGGGGCCTGGGCGGGGGGTAATACGTTATAAATCGAGCCGTAGTCGGTGGAAAACGATACGATACTGGAAAATTGACTGAACTGGTTTTATTCGACGGTCGTGGGGCCGGCGACAGTTTTAAATTAACGATATGGCTTTTGCATCGTTTTTCGCTCGCGTCGGAAGTTCGGCTTCCTTTTTACGGTTGTAGTTTGTTTTTTTAAATTAATATAAATTTATGCTGCATCTGTATCAGTAATGGATTACATCGAGTCATCGTTGAAATTTTATCTCAGGAAGAAATGTTCTTTGATAGATCTATGTTCAGATTTCAGATTAAAATGTGTCAGAGTAATATAGAGAGACTTTTTGAAATGGACGATAAATATTCATTCATATGCTAGCAGATCTAACTGATATCTGACAAATGCGCTGTGTACACGCATTTGGAACAATCATCATCATTTTCATCTCATTTAACCATATCCAGTTATGGTGTATTTTTGTTGCAAATATTATATGATATTGAATGAACTTAACCTTATTTGAAGCAATTTGACTATGTCCTGAAATTAAGGTTTTATCGTTCTTGAAAGGATTTTACTCTCATGTTTAATTCAATATATCACTATATTTCATTTCATATATTTTTATTATTGTTTAAATAAAGTGTTACATTTGATATAATAATAAATAACCTTATATTTTCTTCTTCCTTCTTATTAAACTAAAGTTTGCCCAACGCTACCTAGGCGCTAAACAACCATAAAAAATATCACAGTTTCGACTACTACAATGGCTAGTTCGAGTTTTTTTCTTTTTCAGTGTGTTTTCCCACTCATGTTCGACCTCTGAGTGGTGCAAATCTTGACAAAACAGCAATTTGCAATGCTAATTTACTGTCTAAAATAACAAGAGAAAAAAATATTCTGATTTAATAAATAATAAAAATAATTAACTAAATATATGTAGGTATTCCTGTGTATATTAGAATATTTCTGTTAACTGCACTATATTTGTATGAATGGGTTTGCTCTCAATAATGCGACTATTGTTGAAAATACCTTAATGTTTTTTCTGTGTAGGTATGTGCCGCTAAAACATAACTCCATATATATATAATCGGGTTATAACGGTTTCCCGTCTTTCGATTCCTAGTCTCCACCTCTCTCTATCTCCCCATCCATTTACTTCCAAACCTCTGTACAAAACTTCTTTATCAATACCCTCTCTCCAGCTCCTGCCTGGTCTTCCTATTTTTCTTCTACCTTGAGGGTTCCAATTGAATATTTTCTTTGGGATTCGATGTTCTTCCATTCTTTGACCATGTCCATACCATATTAATTGCTGAGTTCTAATGTCATCTTCGATGTCGTGTTTTAGTTCCATTTGGCGTCTTATGGTTTCACTTGGTATTTTATCTATTCTGGATTTTCCAGCCGATCTTCTCCAAAAGTCCATCTCCGTGGCTTTTCGCGTTCTTTCAGTTTTCTCTTTTAAGGGCCATACTTCAGAGCTGTAGGTAATTATGCTTTTTACGATGGAATTGTAAATTATTTTTTTGTTTTCTATAGTTATATTCTTATCCCATAGTATTCCATTTAGGATTGAAACTGCTTTTCTTCCTTGCATATTTCTTTCCAATATTGCTTCATCCAGTGTTCCGTCTTTGGATATTTCACTCCGAGATATTTGTAGCTGTTGCAATATCTGATGACTTGTCCTGTTGCTAATCGTAGGTCTTGTTGTCCACCAATGCCCATGTATTCAGTTTTTTTTTAATATTCAGTTCCAATCCCCATTTCTCATACTCCTCGATAAGTTTTCGGGTCACGCATTCCAAGTCGTCTATATTATGTGCTACAACATGGTCATCTGCGAATGACAAGGTGTACACTGTAGTATCATCATCTACTGGTAATCCTATATAACGACATTTTTGCTTCCATGTCTTCAGTGTATTTTCCAAGTAAATCTTAAATAATTTGGGCGACAAGCAACATCCTTGTCTAGGGCCTTTAGTGACTGTAAATCCCGGTGTTAAACCATGGTTTTTTTTAATTCTATATTTTGAGTCACGGTATAAGGATTTAACAGCCTTTATTATTTCTGTGTTCATATACCGGGTGTTGCATCATCGGACGGGACATAGAAAATCCCATGTAAATTTTAATGGGGTCAATTATTGGCTTCCCTAATTATTTTAGAGAATAATTCTATTTAGGTTTATTGAAGAGCAGTAAAACTCACATTCAAAAGAATAACTTTAGATATTTTTGATTAGCCCGTTTACCAGTTATCGCCGATTTCTTTTTAAATATTTCTCCTTTCTTATGGCCCTGTATTTACTTATGAGCATCAGTCAAGGTAAAAGATAACTGTCAAATGAAGTTGTCTTTTCAGAAATTTATCTATTTAGTGCTTTATTATTATTGAAAACTCATTCCTACATCGGAAATCTTAAAGATGTATTTATAAATACAAATTAATATGAATTAAAGTAAAATAAAGTAATCAATTACAAGGTTAATTATAGCATTATTACAATATTCACTAACATACTAATTTAGGTACTATTAAATTGTTAGAACTTTAGGATTTAAGATGTTCAAATATTCTTCCATCGACTGCTAGACAATAACCCAGGCGATCATAAAATTCACTTCTTACATTCGCTAGTTGGTAAACTGAAATTCTATTGCATTCGGCAGAAATAGCATTTTTTAACTCGTCTAGATTTTGGTATATTTAATTTTTGTATATCCTGTTTTTTAAATGGCCCCAGAGAAAGAAATCATTTGGCGAAATATCAGGAGACCTTGCTGGCCAATTTACTGTATGATTTAGGCCAATAACGTTTCCGTTAAAACTATTGTCTAAATATTCCCGAACAGCCAGGGTACTATGTGTCGGGCAGCCATCCATTTGGTACCAAACTTCCTGATTTTCCCTAGCGGCATCATGTAAAGCAGGTAAAATATGATTTTCGAATAGTTCCAAATTATTCTGCAGTTATTTATTAGGGTACTTTTGGTCTCAAGTCTCTCGATATTCCTTGCGATTGTAGATTTTCCAGGTATCGGTCTATTCGGATACAGAGCAGCAAACATGTCCGACACCTTTTGATAACTATTTCCTTGATAATACCATTTAATCATCAATACTTTTTCTTCGGTAGTGTAATTCATGGCTAATATTTTCGATGTAGGTATGAGTTTTTAATAATAATAATCAAGCACGAAATAGATAAATTTCTGAAATGACAACTTCATTTGACAGTTATCTTTTACCTTGACTGATGCTCATAAGTAAATACAGGGCCATAAGAAAGGGGAAATGTTTAAAAAGAAATCGGCGATAACTCGTAAACGAGCTAATCAAAAATATCTAAAGTTATTCTTTTGAATGTGGGTTTTAGTGTTCTTCAATAAACCTAAATAGAATTATTCTCTAAAATAATTAGGGAAGCCAATAATTGACCCCATTAAAATTTACATGGGATTTCCTATGTCCCGTCCGATGATGCAACACCCGGTATAGCGTCTCCCAAACTCTCCTTAAAGGTATACTATCATAAGCTTTGTTCAAATCAACAAATAGAATATGAACTTCCTGATCGAATGCTGTTTTCTTTTCTAGGATTTGTGTTATGTGAAGAGACTTTTTTCAATTCTGTTTTTCAGAACCTTTCCATAATATACTCTGCTAATGGTATACACAACTCCATCACACTGTAAATCTCATTAATGTTCGGCATTTCGCTGATCTCTTCTGTAGAAAGAGACAGAAACAAGGGGTGTTCTTAAGGCCTTTATATACCCGCTGACATCTCTCTTATTGAATTACCGCCGAGGCGGGGCAACTCTATTTGTTAGGCCTTGTCTTAGCGCCGGGGGTCTCCCCTCGTGCCCTTTGTCCTGTCCCAATATGGCTGCTGTCGTCATCATGAATTTTATATGATCGTTATGGAGGTTATGTCGTAATTATTGTATAATTTGATCGATGTAGGTACCCTTGATACGATTAATTTAACATTAATTGCTACTACTAAATAATATACTTTGATACAGGGCGTTTTAAAAAACATGTGCCATTTCTCGTGACGAGATTCCTCACGTAAAAATAAGATTTGTTTTTCATATCAACATAGGTCCAATTCTGCTTTGTTTCGTAGTTGCTGGGTGTTAAAGTTGTTTCTAATATTTTTTCGATTTATTATAATTTTCTTTCAAGTACTTTTAGCATTTTGAATGAAATTTTGCGGATAAAAGTGACTATAAATGCGGCATATTTTAATGCTAATAAAGTGTCAATATATTCACCAAGGACGTGCATATGAGTTATCACTGGAATATTTTTCTAAAAAAACATGTACGCTACTGACCTTTTTTATTTTGTTAGCGGAATGTGTAAGCAGTTTAATACAGATTAAAAGTTGTCTCTTGATATTTTGTCGATTTCGGCCTACTTGATGAGATAAACGCAATTTTATTAATACGCTTTGATCCAAGCCTAATGCAACCTTTAAAAAATTTTAATATCATTAACTTGCGAAAGTTTTAAATAAGTACTCAATGATTTCCCGTCAAAAAATATGAAAAAAAGTGTCTATAAACATGGGTATGAATATGCATAGTTTTACAGTTACAGGATGTTAAAACTTTTTAAAATTAGGTTTTTGTAATTATTTTAAATACCATTCTTTTTTATTTGAAGTTGCTGTATGTTGGATTAATAGTAATAATAACTGATAGTAATAATATTTAATAATAAATTAGGTAGAATATTTAATTTATAATTTTATTTTTATTTTAATTTTATTAATTGTGATTAATAAAATTGCGTTTATCTCATCAAGGAGGCCCAATTCGACAAAATATCAAGAGATGACTTTTAATTGGCATTAAACTGCCTACACAATTTTGACATCAAAAGAAAAAAGTCAGTGGCGCACATATTTTTTTTTCTTGAAAAATATTCCAGCGATAACCCATATTCACCCCCCTGATAAATTTATCTCCACTTTTTTAGCATTAAAATATGTAGCACGGTAACTATTACCCCCAAAATTTCATTAGAATCACTAAAACTACTGGGAAGAAAATTATAATAAATCGAAAGAGTATTAAGATTTTAACACCCTGTAGCTACGAAACAAAGCAGAATCGGACTATGCTGATATAAAAAATAAATCTTATTTTTACGTCAGGAATCTTCCCACGAGAGATGGCACATATTTTTTGAAACACCCTGTATACCTTTTAGTGAAATTAATTTTACATAAGTTTTTAGTAGGTTTATTAATGACCATGGACTAAATTAAATGTTAACAGAACATATTTTTCTTCTGTTAACTAACAACGGAGTTTTTCTTAAATTAAAAACTGTAAGTTTAACTTTATAAATCAAACGTAAGAATACGATGTACAGTACATTACACAAGATCGAACATCGAGAATCGAGATGATTTCTAACTTTCTTGCTGACAGAAAAAGAATAAGGGCAGTATTGCAGCACTGGTCTGCAATAGGAACGACTTCCTCTTGCCCTATATCTCCACAATTTACCGGAAGACAATAAATATTTGAGAAATTGGAAGAGAAAAGTTACGTAACAAAGAAGAAACGATAATTTTATTTTTCTTCTTGTAATGGTTGTTTGTAAACTTTGTATATAAACATAAATTATGACAATCCGGTGTTTAACCATAATAAATTTTTGTTATTTTAAATATAAAATTCAATTGAAGTGATTAAAAAGAACTCCCTCAATAGAAAAAGAAATGCAACGAAGTTACAATTAAGGAATAAATAATAAATCAAATTCAATACAAATTTCACTGGTTTGAAATGACGCGTAGAAAATTGTGACGTCACCTGTTAGTATTTGACTGAATAGTTGACAGAGGGCGCGAGCCTCTGAAGAATAATATTATGGCGTCTAGTTCTATGCTACCGTATTTACACCATATATCTTAAAATCACGTTAGATTTTCTATTTTTATTAGGATCGTTAAAAAATACGTTTTTTTTTGTGGGATTATTCTTTATTACCCCAATATTAAATTTACTTTTTTATTTTTACTACTAGAAATTAAAACTTAAATTTTTATAATTAACAGGTCACTGCCATTTTTATCGAAGCACTAAACACTACCAAAGTTGTTCGGATGTTCGAGGCGTTCGAGGGTTCGAGGTTAGATTTGTATTTGGTGGATTTTTTGTTTGGCTTTAAATACTTTGAGTTTTCAATTTTGTTTTATTGTACCCTCTTTATTATTTTTGTAATGAAGGGTGTTAAAGTTTGTTTTGTGAAGGGCTGTCTAAATAACTCTGAAGGCTCTCCTGAAAAAGTTTTTATAACTGTTCCTTTGGATGAAAGCTGTCGAAGAGCCTGGTTTGAAGCGGCAAGACAACAATATGTCAGCAAAAGTAGGAGATTTTGCTGTGAAGATCATTTTAACGAAAGTTCCTTAAGTTTCATTTTACAATTAATTTTATACCTACTTTAAAATACATTTAAAAAAATGGTTTTTATTTACCTTTGTACCTGGTGGCAAACGGTGACACTTTTAATAGGTGACGACAGAGATTGCAAAAGTGTAAATTTGAAATTCTTAATTTTTGAAATGTTTTTGTCCCCAAAGTTCAACAGAAACTGTTTTATGAACATTTTTTCCAAGAAAAGTTTATGATTAATTTAAAAAAAAGTTCCCAAATTTATAATTTCATTCAATTTTAATTTTTTGTCAATAATGACATGTAGGTATTGACGATTTTCATCCTAAATATCTTGAAAACGGTGGCTCGTAGCGATTTTTGCCAAGAGACCTTTTTTTACGTAGAAAACGTTGTAAATGTATATTTTTTTATTCATTAGTTTTATACAGGTACGGACAAAAAGTTATTACTCTTCAAACTAGTTAAAAAATATAGATAGCGTCCTCTACAAGTAGGAGTCATTTTGACATCAAAATCGAATTTCTCATGTCAAAAAACTCCCAGAAAGCAATTTTCATCCAAATATTGACGTTACTTCAGAAATTATTTGGAAAAAATTGAAATAAGAATGAAACTTCTACACCCTGTATTTCCGAAACCAAGCATTTTAGGACATACATTTATACGAACTTTTTTACTTATTTTTATCTGCAGAATATGCTGAAGAAGTTTCCGGAATACAGTTCGGACCACCCTGTATATTTTCTAATAACATGCCATATTTTTGTTAGAGCAAGTAAAAAATATGCGTTTGTACAGCCCTGTAGCGGCTTACACAAAAACGAAAACTTATTTTTCATTTCAAACTCCCTCATTCCATTATTCTAAATCAGTCCTTTGTCGAAAATCAATCTAGCAATCTCCGATCACGTCGATCACAATTTTCTCGATTCTTTCCCATTATCCAATCGGGAAAACGGATAACCGGAGAGTAATAGACGGACGGGAGACACACCGAGGCCCACGCAATGCCTCCCTTAATCGCCAGCTATAATAACCAGTTTGGCAATCACGCAAAAGATTGCTTTCTGACCGTATAATCGTTTCTTCTACGCGCTACTCCCGCCGCGCCGTGGAACGAGCTTATGGGAGCGGTTGGACATGAGGTTTTCTTCTCAACACTTTTAATCCAAAGGACGAAAAAATGATTTTTATATACTGTAATAATGTATAAACAGAACAATTTTAAATTTTAATGAAAGAAAGTGGTTGACTCATTACAAACCATCTACAGGGTGACCTAAAAATATAGTATGTTTTGGAAAAATCTAAGAATTTTTAAATGCTAATAAACTTTGCCAAACTGTCGTGAAATGTTTTAGTTTTGATTCTTTTAAAAGGAAATATCTTTAGATTTTACCACTGAAATCTAGGACTACTGATACCGTATTATAAAAATATGACGCATATATTTATGTGTATATGGTACACTGCTTATATTTTCCCATTTAATATAATTTTGCTAATATCTTCGGTTTGAAAGAAGATATCAAGATGCGGTTTTCACTGACTTTTTAAGCTTTCATTACTCTTTACTGTCAGCTAAAATTACATATACCATCGCATTTAATTTTTTTGAAAAAACGCGCAATGTTTGTTAAATTGTAAGACAGCGCCCCCTAGCGTCTACGTTCAAAAGCTTACTATTATTGTTTATATGGTATAATATAGAGTAAGAAACGCTCTTTTAAACGAGCCCCCGTTAGTTGGATTCTGTCCATTCAGTCCGGAGTTATTAATATTTAAATAAAAACAGATCTAACCTTCCCCCACCACTTTATTTTGGTAGGTAGGGGAAAATGGTTCTAACAAATAATATTCAGAATTTACTGAAGATTATGAAGCTATTATTTATAGTACCACTTATCTAGGCAAAATTGTGTAAAAACTCCATTTTCTTATTTTTCTATAGCAGTTGCACCCTCTAGCGGCCATTCTACAAACTTGAAAATAATTTCCAGCAATTTCTCATAGCCTCTTTAGTTATGAATATTTTTTTCCGCAGGCCTCACGGCTAATACTTTCCGAGATATAGCCGAGAGCTATTCTTAGTGGGACACCCTGTACACTAACTTTATTATAAGCAAAGAATATAACAGTAAATCTACGCACTAGAATATTTTTAACACAAACAAAAAAGCTCAACGCTGCACTTTAACCCTTTTTCTTTTTCCAATAGTTTATAAGTTTTCCATATATTTGTAGCACCCTGTATCTGTTTTTGATTTAAGCGTCATTTTGTATTTATCCAATTAATAATTAAATATTAATAAATTTATAAGAAAATAAAGATAATTTGACTCTTGATAAAGATAATTTGATTTATTGGAATTGAAAAGGTTTTTGATTTTAGTATAGCATGTATTAGTAATATATTAAATGGAAATTTTTAGAGGGGGGCAAGCTGGGGCAAGATATTAAATTAGTTTCGTTATTAGAAAGGCTTAATCTACCTTGTGACATATATAAAGTATTGGCCAACTTGGCCATTTTTTATTTTTCTTTACATATTTTTTGCTACTAAATCTAGTATTTAGTAGCAAAAAAATGTTTATGTGCCTCTTATATACAATAATTGTTCTCCCAAACTTTTGTGACTATATATATCTTTTATTTTAAAGTGAAAACAATCGTTTACACTAATATATGTATGGTTAAAAAAATTATTAATGTCTTTGCCACTTTTTATAAAACTAGGTTGTTTCACAAGAAATTAATACCATAATTAAGTCAGTGTAATATCTTCATTTGAAACTTTTCAAACAGACATATAATTAAAAATATTTTTTTGAGTTGGATAAAATATAACGGTCTGGACTTTAAGTAATTAAAATCTTCTACCAAAATTATTTAATTTAAAATTTTATTTTTAAGTCAATGTCCAACATTTTATATTGTGTCTTTCCACCGTGGCGCCGTGGATGTGTATTGTGTGACGCAGCAGCCGGCCCTACTCGTTTTCCGGACTTCGATTTTCCCCCACATTGAGAATAATTGGATTGGCGGGGGGAATTGGGGAGATAGGTTTGCCGACGGTCCGTTCGTACGTGGAGAGAAAAATAGGCGATGCTGATGACGATAGCAAAATCACCAGTGTCTCTATTGCATTTACATGTTAAATCGTGTTTTTACTATATACAGGAGTCTTAAAAAAGTGCAAATATTTTTAGTAGATAAACTTCATCCCCAGAAACGGTAGACGATAATGCAATTTTATCGTCGTGTATAAAACAATATTTTTTTCCATAGCGAATTACATTTTAAAAAATATTCAGAAATTATTATTTCAAGGAATTTATTACGAGTAGAAAAAATATTGTGCTGGGTTGGCCTTGGTTTCTATGTAATTTGACAAATAAATAAAGCTGTCTCTTTAGTTGTCAGTTTTGAGTCAATATTTGTTAATTCTCTTTCGTGTCGATTGCTGATTGAATTGGAGCCAGAAATGGCTCAAAACGAAATAAGTAAATTATCAACAGATATTCAGGCTGAGGCGACAAACGCCATATCCAAACTACTTCCATTTAAATCCCGAATAACTAATGAAAAGGAATACAAAAATTTTCAAAAATGGAAGCAATTAAAAAACGTGCGAAAAGAAATAAAGTTTTTAACCTATCCTGGCTGTTAAAGTATCAAATTCTGATTTTTTTTTATTTTCTTGGGATTTAGGTTCGGGAAAACTCTGATTAAATTTTCATTTGGTTTTTCATATCTTTATTTCATTTTTAAAGGAAAAACAAACGTTTCGGCCAACATAACAGCCTTAGTGTCAAATCAAAAAAACAGTGTCGAACATAATCCAAAAATTACATACAAAATATTCACAAACACACAACATAATGTTTACTACAATTAATAAACTAATATAAACTTTATTAGTAACCCACTGCTGACAATTAGTCTCCGTTAGATTAACGCAGCAGTATTTACAATAAATAACTATTTTATTTTGAGTTCCTCTACCAATGGCGAAATACCCATGGAACTTTTTTGGAGAGATGAATCCGCCACAGAGGTATACCGGGTGTTGCATCGTCGGACGGGACATAGGAAATCCCATTATAAGCACCAGTCAAGGTAAAAGATAACTGTCAAATGAAGTTGTCATTTCAGAAATTTACCTATTTAGTGCTTTATTATTATTGAAAACTCATTCCTACATCGGAAATCTTAAAGATGTATTTATAAATACAAAAATTAATATGAATTAAAGTAAAATAAAGTAATCAATTACAAGGTTAATTATAGTATTATTACAATATTCAATAACTTATTAATTTAGGTACTATTAAATTGTTAGAACTTTAGGATTTAAGAAGATGTTCAAATATTCCTCTATCGACTGCTAGACAATAACCCAGGCGATCATAAAATTCTCTTCTTACATTCGCTAGTTGGTAAACTGAAATTCTATTGCATTCGGCAGAAATAGCATCTTTTAACTCGTCTAGATTTGGGTATTTTTTTTCCTTGTATATCCTGTTTTTTAAATGGCCCCAGAGAAAGAAATCATTTGGCGAAATATCAGGAGACCTTGCTAGCCAATTTACTGTATGATTTAGGCCAATAACGTTTCCGTTAAAACTATTGTGTAAATATTCCCGAACAGCCAGGGTACTATGTGCCGGGCAGCCATCCATTTGGTACCAAACTTCCTGATTTTCCCTAGCGGCTCATGTAAAGCAGGTAAAATATGATTTTCGAGTAGTTCCAAATAATATTCTGCATTTAAATTTCGCGTGAGAAATAATGGCCCGATAATATTGTGTCGGAATATCCCTGCCCAAACATTTACTTTCTGTGGATATTGCGTCCTTGTTTCGACAAACCTGTGTTGGTTTTCTTTGTTCCAATATCGATAATTTTAAACATTGGGTTCATTATTTAAGGTAAACGTGCATTCGTCAGTGAAACATATGTTTTTTAAAAATTCCCTATCCGTGTTTGCTCTTTCCATCATATCAAAACAAAACGCGTATAAAGGTAAAAGATAACTGTCAAATGAAATGACAACTTCATTTGACAGTTATCTTTTACCTTGACTTCTGCTCATTAGTAAATACAGGGGCATAAGAAAGGAGAAATATTTAAAAAGAAATCGGCGATAACTCGTAAACGGGCTAATCAAAAATATCTAAAGTTATTCTTTTGAATGTGGGTTTTAGTGCTCTTCAATAAACCTAAATAGAATTATTCTCTAAAATAATTAGGGAAGTCAATAATGGACCCCATTAAAATTTACATGGGATTTCCTATGTCCCGCTCGACGATGCAACACCCGGTAGACATTTTTTATACTATATATTTATAATATTAAACTTTTCCTTATATGACTATTCTCACTTTTTGAGTTGGGTTATTATTTTACTATACGATTTTCTGCAATTTTGTTGCTTTTTTTTTTAAACTACTTATAGAGACATTCTTGTGCTGCTGCAGTGATGAATAACGTCCCAAATTGGGGAATTGGTTAGGTTAAAAGTTTTAGGAGAACAGTAGACGATCTACACTTGGAGGGGGGAGCCCAAATTTGTACGAAATACCATTTTTTTGGACAAAAATCATAAATGTATCCACCTTCAAAAACGGCTTGCCCTATAAACAGCATCAAAGGCGTCTATTTGGGCCTCCCCAAATGCAAGTAAGTACATATGTCTAAATAGATTCTTAAAAAACTACAAAATGGAAGAACTTTGTAGAATTTTTTCAGCTTAGAGTCAACTAGAGAATTATGTCAGCTTCAAGCTTTTATAAACATTATTTTCCCGTAGATATCATAGTTTCCGAGATATAAGCAAAATTGTGAATAATAGCATTTAATCCCTCTTGGAAACCACTTGCAAAACTCTAGGAATTTTTCCACCAAAAAGGACCTTTTTAACTAACTTGACTAGAGTAAAAATATTTATGTTTCTTTTGACACTGATTTATTTCAAATACCCTATCCTTATTGAAGGAAAAAAGCAAATTTTCGGCTAAACTCTCAGTTGGTATAATTTAAAAAGGATCAAAAGGTATAATAAAATTTAGGCTAGACGTACCGCACCGGCCTTTGCTAAATGCATTTTATAACTAACGGCGCCATTCCCAATAATATACAGGGCGTTAAAACCGTAAAATATGCAAATTGCCCGTAGGAGCTATAGGAAAGATCCTTAGCCAGCACATTTCTTGGCGGAAAACTGCCGGATATTTTAACGAAGCGTAAAATATCTTTTCGTCGCCACATTTTCCAAGCTGGAAGCTTAATTTTCCGCTGCGTTAGTGAGTATAGAGACGCTGCATTAGGATTTTGACGATATATCTAGTCTCACTGAGTCAGTCTGAATTTTGTTCATTTCCATTTTGTCTGGATCATATAGGTAAATAATTATGAACTAAGACACTCTGTTGTCTTTCTGTACCAGTTTTTCAGAGATATTTAGTGCTATATCTGTGGACTTATCAGGAAGATAAAAAAATGTATAACTTAGCTTTTTATCGCACTATGTATGTCTAGAATTATATTGATGCAAATTTAAAAAAAAAATAAAAATTTGTCGTTAAAACTTTTTAACTATTACTTTTGGGTTAAATCAAATTGTACAGCAAAATTTAAACAATTTCAAAATGTCTTTCTGCATTATTTTACCTAATCTTAAGGAACATGGATAAAAAAGCGCATTTATTACAAAATACAGTTCCGAGGTTTAAATTAAACCAATTTGACCATCAAAATCGGCGTTGATGATATCGAAATTACTATAACGCCTTCCTTGTCTAGCTCTATTGTCAATAAAAGTATAATATATAGTTTTTGGCACTGATTGGTTATACTTCGAACAATAGACCCAGCAACAAAAGCCTCCTTAACCTCCAATCCACATTCAAAAAAAAATCGTTTTTAAAACAGATGCCTTCTATCGTGAACCGATTGACCATAACCAAACCAACAATGCAATCCGACGTTTCGGACACATTATCCCATTCCATTCATCATTAATCGGGAGACAAAGTCGAGATCGAAATAGAAAAACGAAAATTGGTGTTGTTCTGGACGAAATGAAGAATGAAGGTGGAAATGTGAGAGAGAAAAAAAGAAAAGAGCGTAGAGGAGCGCGACGTTATATATAATACATAATGGCTACCAGATTACCCATCGGCGCGTCAGGTTTTTTAAATGGGGTTTAATGGAATCCGGTGCCGGTGCCGCCACCAAGCGGCAACAAAGGAAACGAATTAATTTCGGCCTTTTGTAGGATTTGTCACGGGGCGAGTTACAACCATCGACATTCAAAGAGATAGAGTTAGGCCCATACCCCAAAATATTTAAAACGCAGTTGTCTTTGTCTAAGCGATAAAATTATTGATAAGAAAAAGTCTTACTAGCTTTGAATACCTTCCATGTTTCAATAATAAAAAGTCTATTTTAGTCAACTGATAAATAATCTGTTGTACAGCTGGTTCCAAAAAAAATGAATACGACTCTTTACACATTTTTTCGAATATTTGGGCAGTGTATATTTATTTGTCAAGTATTTTGACGTGTTAAAGGTTATTGTGACAGTGTATAAAGCAACTTTGCTTTTGAAAAAGAGAAAATAGAGAAATGGGGGACTGGTATCATAGAATATACTGCCCGAAATAATAAAAATATGTTTTAAATCGTATTCAATTTTATTGGAACCAGCTGTACATTATTAAGGGTGGATCCATGCTGGGATGTAGAATGTTTAAGAGGGAGGTTAATCATCGCGACCATATAGATTTAGTGTGTTCCTCTTTCTTGAGTTATAACAAGTTATAACTCATCATACAGTCTCAGGGCTTTGACAATAATTTGAATTTGCGACATAAAGGGCTCATCTCCCCACCTTATCATAAAACAGCATTATTCCAAAGATCCTTTACGTACAATATCTATAATATTGTACGTAAAGGTAATTGTAATTTGTATGTTTTTCTTTTCTTTATATTTTTGTTTATTGTGTTTTATAATTCTGTTGTTTGTATCTATTGCTTGATATTTGTTGCTCTATTGATAAAAATCTGTCGTATGAAAGGCAATTAACTATATCTGCTACACCTTCCATAACTTTCAAAGGAAATGATTAAATGAAAAATCATATCAGATCTTTTTTGGAGATCGTACAATTTTTCTACAGAAATATTGATGTTTACAAACACTGATTAGTTAGAACGCAATAAATTAAAAAAAAATCCTTGTGTTATTTAAATGGGAAATAGAAAATCACGATAAGGCACCTTTTAATATTAATATTAGGAATTCAAAATTTACCAGAATTTTGTTATCATCATCGTGGACGATATATTCTCACAGTAACTAAAAAAATTTTTTTTTTGGTGCACCCTAATAAATATATTGAAATATGTATATAGAAAATACATGAATCGAGGGTAAACATAAATATAGAGAACAAATGACAATTGTATGAAGTTAACCATGTCAACTAGTAATTAATAAACTAGAATTTCTTTCTAGCTTTCAACAGACGAAGTTTATTTTTTCTGTTATTTATAAACACTCATGGTTTTTTGTTCAGTTGAGTAAAGTTAAGTTTCAAAACCTTGTCGTTTTCAGGCAATTATAAAAATATATTCAAGTACACTTCTCAAAATAAAAGTTAATATACATATTAAGGCGCATTCTCACGACTCGTCTACTTGGCAAGTATTTTTTATTGGCATACAGGGTCTGGCGAGAATACGGCGTAGTTCCTATAATAAATAACTTAGCAATTCTGTATAGATACCCGACGCACCATGTATACCCTCTATACTAATTACAAATGTTTATCAAGTACACGAGTGGTGAGAATGCGCCATTAGATAAAGAAAATTCGAAGAACATTCAAAGTGTTTATCTTTTTCTCTATAACTTTTAATATCGATGCCTTTACATCGGACCTTTGCGGGCTAGGGCTCGGAGAATAAAAATAGTAAAACGATCCGAAATAATGAGGGACGTTTTGCGCTAGTGTGCTGGACATTTGTACGTATTAGTTCGGACGAACGATGCGTTTTATTGGAAAAGCAAAAAAGGACATTGTTTCAAATAATTATATGATCATTATAGAAAAAAATCAATTTATGAAACTATCATTACATATAAAATCTTTATAAATAGAGTCTTTTTAAATTTTTGTTTTTCCAATGTGGTTTTTTGTGGATAACTCTACCAGTCTTTCAAGAGTGAGATTGTCCGCTGAGTACAACAGCATTGATAAGTGATTGCAATATTGTGGAAATTTTAATACTGCGATTATTAAAGATGTTATTGTAGGTTGACTTAAGTACGGCTTCTTTAACTTTAAGTTTTTTCGCATGAGGTTTCTAGTAAACAATCCGATTACTATATGTTGTTCTGCTTGTACCACACTTGTATGGGAGGGAGGAATTTAATCACCATGACTTTATAGATCTCTTATGTCCTCCTTTCTTGAGTTATAACTCATTATACAGCCTCGGGGCTTTGGCAAAAACCAGTATCTAAGACGGTTTTACAGAGGTTAGTTTTCCATCTCCGATATCAGTCGTACCAAAGTTTATGGCACGAATGGTTGTCGTCTCGGCGCATTCAGTAATGAGGTGTTCAGAATAAATAAGTTAGCATGAAGTACCTATGGAATAAATTCAATCATATTCAAATCTATTAAGTCGATTTATCTAAAGAAGAAAACATTCGACCAATGTGTACTACCAATCATGACCTATGCATGCGAAATATTTAATTATTAAAACAGACATTATAAGGAAACTGCAGGTCGCACAACGCTCAATGGAATGAAATATGCTGGGAATAACCAAGAAAAACCATAAAAAGAATAGAGTGGATACGACAAAAACCCTAGTAATATATGTCATCCACAGAATCAAATCCTTCAAGTGGCAATGGACAAGACACCTGGCAAGAAGGACGGAAGACAGATGGACCACAAAAATGACAGCATGAATTAAGAGACCTACAAGAAAACCAAACCTGAAATGGGACCATGATATTAAGAAATTAGCAGGGATAACTTTGGTCCGCATAGCCAACAATAGACAACAATGGGCCCAACTACAAAAAGAGTATCTTAATATGTGAGGGAGGCTACACCATAATTGGAAATGTTTGAATACGCTAGAAATGATAATGATATCTGACCAAAACTTTATGTGGGTTATTTTTTAAATTCAAAGATAAAGCCAGTCCAAGAAGATATTTTATTTCAAAATACAATGGAGATCGACAAAACAATTTTTATTCCAGTCTATAATCATTATTACTCCACTTCTATTAACCCCTATTTCCAACTATCGCATGTCCAATACCACTTCCATTGCCACAAATTACCATCGATAGCTATTTCCAGCGGTTCTTAGAGAATAACCATGCACTCGGCGCGCGCGAATATGATATAGAGCACTCCCCGGTCTGGCTGCAGCGTTCTGGATATGACCCGATCGTCTAATCAGCTTGATTTATATCCAATTTGGTAATTGAATCCGGGATATTTTTTAAGCGCCCGTCATAAGCGGGGTGCGGCGTTCATTTCCCAAAAAGGATCCATTTTCGTGGATAATGGCCGGCGATAGAATCGGAATTCTATAGATATGGCGTGCGATGAAAGTGTAGGTTGCAGTAAGATATAGGGTTGCTAGATTTATAGATAGATCTTCAGATACTTTACTATATTTTGTTTGCTATTAGTCGAGGGGTGTCACTATTGGAATTACCTGTACATTTTCTTGGCAGTCGCTGGCAGTCATTGGCAGTCTTACGGCAGTCGCCTATAATAATTACATGGCAGTCATAGGCAGTCTTCTTTGCAGTAATTGGCAATCGCTTGGCAGTACAACGATATGTTGGCAGTACATGTACATTTTTTACCAAAGTGAGACACCCCTCGCTATTGGTTCACTTGTATTGGAAATAATTTTTTTAATTTTGATTGTATTTTTATTAGTATTAATATATTTTTAAGGATTTAAACTGCTAGCAATTTATCACAAAATATGTAGCTCAATTTATGTAAATTTCATGCTTCTGGATATACGAATGCCATTCTGTTGTAGTAAGTGAATGGCATTCATATTCAAATACATCAAAATTAGAGGATGTCTTGATTTTCAACACCCTGTATATCGAAAAAGGTAAGCGCAAAGTATACTAAACTATATATTTTTGAAGTTAACTAAAATATGTCTACCGGAAGGTGCTAAAATATGTGGGGTTTCCATTTAAAAAAAATCAAGATAGCGTCGTATCTATCAAATTTGACGTTTTAAAAAAAATTGGATAAAAAATCGGCAAACGTTACTTTTTTTTTGACGTTACTTCAGAAATTATTTGGAAAAAATCGAAATAAATATGAAACTTCAAAACCCTGTACCTCCGAAACTAAGACCCCCATTTTAGGACATAATCTATACGAACTTCTTTACTTATTATTATATAAAGACATTCTCGGAAATGTAAAAGTCTATTACATATGTTTAAAAAACCTAATTAAATATCCCAAGAAACATTATAACGTTAAAAACAAAGGAACTCCAACAATTATTTTATATCAAAATTCCTCTATTCTTCTTTTATACCTTTTATATCCAAAGAAGCGAGTCAAAAACGCTGAAAACCCCTAAAAATGTGCCTCGCCGTCCATTCATCATAACTTAGAGCCTGAAATGATTATCTCAACGGCAATTGCATTGTTCCTAGTCAACCGAGCGGCTGAGATAATGCCGAAAATCCCGCTTAATAATGAAGATCTCGACGATAAGTTTTCTTGCTAGATAAAAAGACGTAAGGTGGGCGTCGGAAGGCGTGCGTGCGTGGAAAAATAATAAAAACCGTGAATATGAAACAAAAGGACGTTGAACAAGAACAAGTCAAAGAAAAAGAAGGAGATGAGAATATAGAAAGGTTTTTTTTTTCTTTCGATATGGGTGCTGAATTCTAATAGAACAGGAATAAAAAGAAAAGTCGAAAAGAGAAATAAAATTTTGTTGGGTGGATAATTTTTTGGGATACTTAAACATGGTAGGTAAGAAAAAAGTATAGATTCCTCAAACTTTTAGCTCTATTTCTAACTGTCTGGTAGGATTATACAATATAGATATACAATTTTCAAGGCTCTCTGTTGGTCAGCGGAATCCTCCCAAGTAGCATTTTCACGACTTGCGACCACATGTTTACTAAACACAACGTTGGATTAGTTACAAAAAATAGTTAGCTCCGTACCTGGGGTATTAAAATAAATGTAAACGTTGTTGTAACGTTGTGTCGACGTTGAACTAGTACTACAACAAAGTAAAAGCTTCTGCGATGTCGAATAAACGTTGTCTTGTAACCTTTTTTGCTTAAGTGATCTTTAGGTGATTCGGACAACATAGTTACAATGTTGGGCAATAAAGAGTTTTCCGACGTCACCTTCAGGACCTATTCCAACATTATGCAAACGTCGTCTGCTTTACTAATTCCAACGTTGTTTAGATTTCCTTATTCTTACGTTGGTAGGACGTCGAGCCACTACCTTTTTGCAACTGTATTGAACCATAAACTTAAATCTTAAATTTTCACTTCATTAGTTCAGTGCTGTTTTTGTTTTTATAAAAAAAACTTAATTAAAATTGGACGTAAGAAAGGCATATAAAACTAAATTTAAATATACATCGACATATATTACCGATACTTTATCCACTCCATTGTTTATTTAGAATATAGAGGGCGGCACAAGCTAGAGTCTAAGATGACTAAATTAGACAATCTTGCGACTAGTATACTACCTGTTAAGGCTGAACTCCGACTTTATTAGTCCAGGTATGCGACTACTCGAACTACTCCATCTTAATCTCCAAAACAACAAAGTGAAAGCCGCCATGTCGTTAAATAAGAAAATATATCGTTCCCTAAATAGCAATTCCTGCTTTTTGAATACATTAACTTGAAATATTTGACCCTAAACAATACGCGGAAACAATTTTTTTTTCGACTGCGAATGAATTATTCTCATTTTACTAAAAAAAAATCAAGAAATCTTTTAAAACTTCTTTAATTTTTAGGCCCATTAGTATTTTTCAAAGTAGAAACAATACATTTATCAATAAAGTTGTTTGCATTTAACTTTTTTGCCTTGGGTAACGAGTTACAAAGTTGGTTAAAGTGTTTCAATAATTATGATCTTCAAACATCCTCCACACTTAAATAAATAATTTTGTTTTGTTTTCGTTTACTGCCATCTGGCATATCTAACTAAATCGTAAAAATAATATTTTTACTATAATTATCCCGATTTAGGATAAAACGCGACTTAGACGCCATATTATTATAGTTTTGTATTTCTGTGAATTAGGATTTTAAATAACGTTGCAGTTTGTCCCCCTCCCATACCCCCTTACCAACACACCACCCCTCTAAAAACTAATGGCCAGATTCTCGGGTGCCACAGTATTTTTGTGCCAAATTTGGTTAAAATCGGTTTAGCGGTTTTTGAGTTATCGTGTTACAGACAGACGGACAAACGCAGACGAACAGACAGACAGATTTTTTTTCAGAACATTTTTTTTTTTCAAAAAATTCCAATTTTCAATTTTTTTTTGCAAAAAAAATCTAATAAACGTGTTTCTGGGGTCGACATATGCTACCTCTTTAAATATTTCCACTTATTTAAGATTCATCCTGTATAATTTGAACAATTTCATATAATCGTATATAAAATATATAAAAAAATGCAACTTTTAATAGCCTAAAACCAGTGACGTTTTCAGTAGAACGGCCCATTTCTTCGAAGGCTAAGGAAACATTTCCAAGGATCGGAGAGTCAGAATTAATTTTAATTTATATTTTTGCTCGAGTTAAAAAAAGTTTTTAAAGGAGGCCCGAGTTGGTATTAAAAATTTAGATGAAACATTTTTCTGGGGAGTTTTATTTTCTCGATACTGTTTTAATTGAAATTCTCCAAAGTTTCTTGCTTTATCTGGCTAAAACAAGAATTCGGACAAAAAATATCTAATTTGTAATATTGATTAACATACTTTTTAAAAAAGTGTGAAATTAATACTTATTATAAAAAATAAAGTTTGTTTTAAAGTGGGTCAATTTTTATTATAAAAAATATCATTTTGTTATTTTCTAATATGTATATTGTTTCATTTAGTAAACTAAATAAAAATGTGGATATCTTCATCCTCAAATAGCAGAATAACGAATAAAATAAAAAGATAAAAATTCCAGGATAAAATTTATACAGAAAATTAATTTTTAGATAAATTAAGTTTGGAATTACGCCATCTTCTGCAATTGACAGTTCACGTTACGCACGCTTATAGCTTATAATTTGTGATAATAATTGATGTCCATAATAAGTCAGTGACGTAGGAAAGGAATTACGTTCAAAGGAAAATAGCATATGAAAAACTAGAAAAGAATTGAAATATGTAGAAAATACTTGAATCGGGAAATGTAAACAAGAGTAAAAACATAGAAGTAGATGACAACAACTGTCAATCATCCGTATCACCAGAGTGACAAAAAGAACTGTTTTAATAAGATATAGGTACATAAAATAAACATCTATATTTTTTATTAATTTATTTATTATCAGAAAATATATTCTAAAATTAATAAAATACTTTTAATTTTTAAATTTCTGTATATTTTTTATTAATGCTCCTTAAGTGATTTTATAAAAAAAAATATCCAGCAAATGTAGCTATTTGAAAAGTCATGAAAATAGAGCTAATATAGGGGACAAAAATGCACAAATTCCGTATAATCCCTGAATATAATAGGGTATTTTTATTGGTTGTTGTTGTTCAATGGCACTGATAATTCTTTAATTCCCTAAAACACGCTCGATATTTTTCACCATTTTAAAATTGGACATATGGAATTATTTGCTATTGTATTTTTTCTGGCTGTTATTTGTCGAAATGAATTTGATAGCTGGTCAAGGATTATTGCCAATTTTTCTAAATGAAAAACTAAAAAAATATATTCATTTAATTTGTAGTGCTTAAAACAGCCTCTACACTATGCGGAAAACTCTTCGAAACAGGTCAATGTCGCGTTTCATCTCTCAACTTTGTTGCATATCGGTTTATTTCCAGTTGTCTTGACCCACTGGTTTGCCTCGACCTACTTTCGATTCTTAAAAGCGCCTGAAAACTACTCGTGAGGAGGGCGTGGGGGGATTTTTTGGCGTTTCTTGTTGCCTCGTTCAATTTTGTTTCGTTTTGAGCTATTTTTAAAACGTGGCGGTATCTGTACCCAAGACAAAGGACTTTTTTTCGTAAATCTCATTGAAATAAGTAAACCTAGATGTTTCTAAATTATCTGTTGTTACGATGATTAAACAAAATACAGATATAATGGAAACCTTATGAAAGACTTTAGAATAATTTTATCATCAGCTAAATATAAATATGTTTATCAATGTTTTTATTTTTTTATTTTCATATCAATATTTTTACTTTTATCACAGCTTCAAAAGACTGTAGACTGCTTTTAATTCCGCTCTTTCCGCACCATTTAAAGTAATTTTTAGTCAATATAAAAATAAATTAGAAACTTGTTAACTCATTGGCAGTAAGCGCTATTAAAAAATAAAGAAGAGTACGAGCTAATAATATAATGACGGTTAGGGCTTGTCCTCGCCAAAATTATCATCGATTGTCATTCCCCAGCCGCCTTTGACACCTTTTTTTTTCGATGGTATGGTATTTAGTAGATACGAAAATTCATCCGATTTAAAAATGTACTGATAAAATATCTTCTCTAACCTCACAAACACCTAATAAATTTCAATTACCTTAAACAGAAAGCTCCCAAACCGAAACAAACGCTCGCTTCATTTAATTATTCATTAAAAGCGCGTTATTATCGAAACCTTATCGCTCTGAACCGTGAAAAAATACCTGCGCACCGCTCGCAAGCCAAAGGTCTCGCAGAGAACCTTAAAAGGATTCCCGTGTACCGGCCGTTCCTTGGCTATTCCTTCAGACAGATAGAAAGGCATCGGAGAGCCCTTTTAATTTTCGAATTAAGTGGATAGATAACCGCCCGATACGATTAGGGTTAATAAATGAGTTGGTTCCCCTTTTTTCTACCATATGGGCGGGTGAGGTGTTTAGGTAGGCGTGGCTAGCCGCGAACGGAGAAGAGAATATTCCAATTAATTTTGGTGGTTTCGGTTTGAGTGACATGAAATATGATGTTGTTATGTAATAAGGTTTCGTTGGATGTTTTCGATTTCTTATATTTTTCTCTCCAAATTTGTCAATTAAGAAATACAAACTGGCGAAATTATTTCAAATATAAAAATCTTATCCCTAATTCGTGGTACGAAAATTGTTTTTTATGACGATGTGCAAACGAGTAAAATTTCCTGTGCACAAAAATAAACTTGCGTAAAATAACAATAAACAGCGTAATAGAGAGATATCGCTAAACCGAATAGCGTGCATGGACGTTAATAAGGTCAGGTATTATTTCCTTTACGTGAGGTGGTATTTGAGTGATATTCTTTAATATTGGAAGAGGCTTAAAAATCCATATTTTGGGCCATATTTATTTAATTAAAACTAATCCCAGCTACTTAAATATCAAATTACCTAATAAAACTAAAGTAATAATTCAAAACAATTCAAACATGACCTAAAATATAACGGTAACGTTATTAGCGGGTGTTGCGTTAAAAATTGACTCGCGCATATCGTAACCATTATAAGGTACGCGTAAATACTGCATGACGCTATTCGGTTTTCCCATATCTCTCTAATAACTGTGCCTGTCAGGCGCTGTGCACAATTTTAGAGGCCATACGTGGGCGTGCTATGTGCGCAAACTAGTAACCTAACTAATGCCCGATTCCGAAAATTGGAACCACGAAAAACAATAAAGAAAAAACAAAGTTTATAATCTGTATAATCTGTGACTATATTACAGACTAAATTATAGACAATTGATTAAAGCAAGATCGCCGTTAGGCAGTTTTACATATTTATTAACATGATGAACTAGGTAAATTTTTCAAGTACAGGGTGTCCCATTTTAGTTGAAATCATACGGTATCTCCGTTATTAGTGAAGATAGAAGGGTGTGGTTTGCACAAACCTGTACCACTTTTTTGTCAAACGGAAGATGCCGTAAACAAAATTTTCATAGTCCTCTTCGTTTCCGAGCTACAGGGTCTTTTTGAAAATTTTGCAATTCGGAACACCCCCTGTATCTCTGTTATTGTTAAAGCTGTCGAGAAGGTGAAAACTGTTTATTGTAGAACTTTTTACGTAGAATACAGTGGCGTAGTCTGTTTTTCTATACCAAAAAATATTTTTGAAAATATGAACTAAAGTTATGTTTTTTCATGCAACACTATTTATAAATCATATGATCTGTCTTGCCAAAAATTTCTTAAAAATATATATTTTAGAATTTAGAATGAGTGGGAGGGGGGTTAATCACTTCGACCTTACAGATCCATTGTGTCCCCCTTTCTTGAATCATAACTCATCATACAGTCCCAGGGCTTTGACAAAAGCCAGTATCTGGGACGGTTTTATAGAGGGTAGTTCTCCATCTCCAATATCAGTCGTACCAAAATTCATGGCACGAATGGTTGTCGTCCCGGCGCACTCAGTGATGAGGTGTACTGGTGTTTCACCATCTTCCCCACAGAATCTGCATTCGCCGTTTCTTCTTAGTTTCAATCTACTGAGGTGTTCATTGAGGAGACAGTGTCCTGTTAGAAACCCCGTGACAATCCGAAGATTGTTCTTACTCAGACCCAGGAAGATCTGTGATTTTTCTTGATCATAAGCCCTCAGAAACTTCTTCGAGTGTCCTAGACCATTGCAAGATTTCCATTCCAAGTTGCGGATGGAATCTTCCAAGTTCTTGAGTTCCGCCTTGAGTTGGTTA
Source organism: Sitophilus oryzae (assembly GCF_002938485.1). NCBI lineage: Eukaryota > Metazoa > Arthropoda > Insecta > Coleoptera > Curculionidae > Sitophilus > Sitophilus oryzae. Next base: position 10,718,005 of record NW_022146254.1, read on the forward strand.
CCACTTGGAAAGCAGAACGGTTCTGGTCCAGTTAGTGGAGTGTTCGCTCCTTTCCTAGCTAGATTATTTGCTTTTTCATTGCCTTCTATCCCTTGGTGAGCAGGCACCCAGTGTAGGAGGACTTTGTTTTCTTTGCCTAATTTATTCAGCTTCTCTAAGCATTCTTTGACCAATTTCGAATCGATTGATACTGAGTTGATCGCCTTTAACGCTGCTTGACTATCAGATAAGATGGCTATTTCTTGTGTCCGATAGTTCCTATCTAAGATAAGTTGTACGCATCTCTCGATAGCGTAGATTTCTGCCTGTAGGATACTAGGGCCCATTGGTTCGGAGTAATTAGCTCTCGGCCCAAACACTCCGATCCCTGTTCCCGTATTGGATTTGGAAGCATCAGTATACCAAGTTATGGTATGGTCTTTTAACTGATGGGCAAGCGTTTCGCTCTTCCAATCCTTCTTATTGCTCAATACTACATTGACATGTTTGTCAAAGTTGTACGTTCTTGGCATATCGTCCACTGGGAGTTGCAGGAGTGGTACTTCCTTTTTGAGGGTGTTCCAAGCCCCTGATCTGACAATTCTCCCAGTACTAATTCCGTTAGTGACCATTCTAATCATTTCGCATTGGCATATCTACCAATGACAATGTGCAGTGGTGTTAGATCTAGAATGACCTCCATTGCTGCTGTTGGACAGGTTCTCATGGCTCCTGTGATGCACACACATGCTAGTCTCTGGACTTTGCATAGGTTTAGCCTTGCCGTCCGTTGCTCTAGTTTTGTGTACCAGGCAACTGCTCCATAAGTAATCATGGGTCTTACTATCATGGTATACATCCAGCGCAAAATGTTAGGGGAGCAGCCCCATCTATTTATAAAATATATATGTACTACACTATATTTATTTTCACTATTTACTGCAATATTTAAAATATATCATTTTCTTGTTAGTAGGCCGTGATAAATAACAAAAAATCATACCGCCGTCAACGCTAAATAATTAAATTTTCCACAGGAATTCACAAATATAGAAATAGTATGCTGCCGGGTTTCGGTATTTTTTGCATACACTAACAATACCGCCGGCGGTTGTTAGCCAATCTGTAAATAATAACCAAATGTCTGGAAAATTAATGAAAAAAAGTTTGGCATAAATATCCTGCATCCTGATTACCTATGATTTTATTTTTAAATTATTCATTCGTATTCGTATAAGTGTTTATTGTCTATTTTGAGTGTATAACATTTACGAAGGTTTGTAAAAAAAACTCTAAAAGCTTTTTACATGCCTTTCATTTACATTAGATTTTTTATTATATTACGTTAGTAATTTTATAGACAAATAAAGTGATTATTCATTTTTTTTCCTGTCTATTCTGCTCTTTCATATTCAGAATTTTTTTCCGAATTATTTAAATCATCTGAGCGAAGGAAAAAAGAAAATAATGTCAAAACAGATCCCGATTTGAATAAAAATTAGGGATAATCCAATAAAAAGGGTCGTTTGTGTGGAGAAAAAACATGTCTGGTGGAAAACTAGCTGTGGATTTTGGCGAAAGAAAGCTTTTCACGAGAAATTTTACATTTTTCTTTTCAGATTTTCGTTTTGAGAAATGGCAATAAAAATATAATCGTTGCATTTTTTTCTTTAATTCAGAACCTAGGAATTAGTGGAATAATTAGTGTTTTCAATTAGCATAGAAGTTTGTTCCTCTAGTTTCAATATCAGCATTCAAAACATCAAAATTTGGGTAGTAATTTTCAATTAGTGGACATAGCTAGCAAACTTTTAACTTTTATCATTAATTATACTTCCAAATTTGAAGAAAAATTATGATTTGAAATGGAGAGCTTATTGTTTTATAAGCTAAAGATTAGGCTTTCTCTATGGATACAACTGATTACCGTAAACTGTTGTTTGTTAAGAGCTTTTCACGAGACATTTTCCATTACTTTTCAGACTCTTGCTTTGATAAATAGAAATAAAAATATAACTCTTATAAGAACAAAGCTGGTCTTCTTCCCTAAAAATTTAGGGGCAGTCTCGGATGAACACTAGGAACGGTTCTACCAAGGCATAGCTAAGACGGAGAGGAGATTTTTCAGGGAAGTGGAATGCAAACATGTTGGCGGACTACTGCTGGTTTTTAGGACGAAAGAGTTATACCTCTGGATATAAATGGGAATCAAGCACTAAATAAAGGTACCTAATAAAATTATATAAGAGTTTCTTGCCTTGAACTGCTAATATAGAAATTAATTCCACGCTGTGTTCGACATAATGTGGATCAACCTGCTCTCACTACCGGTTTCGGGGCCCTACCCCATCCATCATCAGGTGAGCTTGGGTATTTCCATAAAACGACGAGATGATGGGGTAGGGCCCCGAAACCGATAGTGAGAGCAGGTTGATCCACATTATGACGAACACAGCGTGGAATTAATTTCTATATTAGCAGTTCAAGGCAAGAAACTCTATATATATATATATAAATATATACCTAAACTCTATATATATATATATACCTAAAAACTGCAAGAAATTTATTTTCCATAATAAAGGTACCTAGATATCTTTTTATTTTTTATTGGTTACAGTTAAAATAATTATTTTCCCCTCTTCTTCAAATTATATGTATATCCATAAAAGTATTATTATTATCGAAAACTGATAAAAATAGACAATGGTGGGTGATAGAAGAAAACCGGATCTATATGCCCATTATAGGGCCTCTTATTAATACTTCAGAAATATTATAAAATCGATCACACATCTAGCACGACAAAATAAATTTTAGAAAATTCTCTATTCTCGTAATTCAAAATTTCCATCGCTCATTAGCAGGGTTAAACTGAAATACAACCCTAAACTTCCTCATTTATTCTACCGTATGCTCTTTATCCTGTTTTCCCTTCATATTTCCAGGTTGTTGAAAATTTTTATCATTTGTTCTTCCCCACTCCAAGCCTTTTTGAACATTTTCCGCCTTTGGCATCCTCTACCGGGTGTTTTTCAAAAGTTTCTCACCCCTGTCACTTTTTAAATTTTTCTGATTAAAAACGAGATTTAGTATATTAATATACCTATGACATAAATCAGGATTGATTGACGTATTCAATTGTTTTCGGTCACTGTTTTACCGGAAATGGCTACAATTTTTGATTTTTGATTAAAAATACGATTGATTAAAAATACGATTTCAGCATTTTTTAACCTGCCAGGAAAAAACACGAAAAACATTAGACGATTCAATCTATTTTTCCAGAGTTTCTTTATTAAAAATTAATGGTTTTAGCACCAGCCATATCACTCTAGATTTAAATTTAAAATGCTATTTTTTTTAATCGAAAATGTCAAAAGTTGACACACGATATGTCATGATTTCAGAATGTATGTTCTTTCAAATAAAATAAAAAAATACCGAGGGTACAACCTTTAAATCAAAAGTTGTAGTAATTTCCGGTGAAACAGGAAGTGACCGAAATTAAGCGAATACGTCAATCAATCTCGATTTATGTCATATACTAACATACCAAATTTCGTTTTTTATCGCCACTTTTGCAAAACACCCGGTATATTTTGCTGATAGAAAACGAAACAAAGGGCGGGAGACATCGCACGCCCCCAATTCGTTTCGAATTAGGTCGCGAGAGGGCGTAAAGGTTCGTTTCACATAACAATAAAATTATTATTTACTTATTACGGCGATGTTTTCAAACTAATTCCAGCCCTTTGTCTTTGTTTCCGGCTCTGGCTGTTTATTTTGCTCTTACACTCGCCCCATCTCTTTGTCTGATTCTCTAATTAATACCAAATTAATTTCTGATTCGAAATCGGTATTAATTATTAACTTGGATGGATGATCAAGAGACAGAAACTTAAAAATAATACAAACAAAAATAAATAAAATAAATTTCAATACGATGCTGATCTGTGACACTGCATTTAAGTAAAAAACTGAAATTCTCTACTATCTTTTGAACAACATTAATATTCTCAAGCATCCTGATACTAATATCAAGGAACTTATTTTTTTTTTCATATTAATTCCAGTTCTACTACACCAAGGGGATGTTTCTGTCAGTACCGGAGCTCGATTTCCACCGGTACCATATAAGTCTTTTAACGCTCGTGACCGAGCAAGCTGCACGAGCCATCTGGCGGAACATGACTGAGGAACACACGCTACGAAACGTCGTTGTCTCTGAAACCCGAGGTGATGACGAATATATGGATCTGTGGAAACGAAATCGACTGGTGAGATTAATATTAATGCAGGCATGAAACTATTAGACGATGCAGGGAGTTTCTTTATTTCGTTTTTAGGTTTATGACGTTTTTTTTTTCAATATATTTTATGGTAAACAAACGCTATGGAAATAGATATGTTAACGGGAGTGGAGTAAATGAAGAGGTTTTCTTAAAATAGTTTGTGTGGAGTTTGACAAGAAGTGTCAGGCTTTTAGTTTTATGGTAATGTTTTTGGTTGAAAATTGGTTTGGGTATTTTAAGAATACCATTATTAGTTGCATGTGTGTTAAAGTGTAAGTATACCTTATTGTAGGACTTTGAAAGCTAATGTTAATTCTTTATTTCATGAAAAAGGTATATTTTAAGAGTTCCTTACCTCAAAAGGAAAAAAACGGAACCCTTATATGATACTAGCTGCTACGTCCCACTATGTCCCACAACTCGCATACCCAACAATGTTGCCGTTCGTTGTCCCATAATTTCATAATTTTCATTTGTCAGCTAAACTAGGGACGTTTATTTTTACGGCTCATTTGAAAGTTTGATTGTTATTTGGTTTATTTTGTTAGCACGTTCTTAATAGTAATCAGAAAACTAGATAAAGTAAGAATAAGTGAAATGAATACCAAATTCTGTGCGTTTTAGTGTAGGTTGTTTATTCTGTTTTAATCAAATATTTACTAGAGATTTAAAATTTGTTTAAAAATTAAATTCAAATATTTTTATTTATGAAAATTTTGATACTTTAATGAAACAAAAACTTTTGATAAGTTACTAGATCTTAATTTTCACTGCATTTTATTCAGAGTGATTACGTTAGTAAACCATCTAGAAAGATTCTTATCTATTATTTTTGAATTCAAGTATATTTTGTTTATAAAAATATATCTAAAAGATATATTAACAAAAAATATTTTTGATAAAGTATTATTTGATTTACATTTTCACTGAATTTTATTCAGAGGGAACACTAATTAAACCATCTAGAAATAAAAATCTCAAAGATTGCAAAAAACTGGTGAATTATTATGTGTGAAAATTCGTTAATTTAATACCAATTACTTATCTAACAAATAATAAAAGGCAATTAATAAAAAATGTTCTTGAATTTTAATTCATTTTATAGTAATAAGTTAAGAGCTATATATATTTTCCTGCTTCAGACGGTTCAATAACCTTTCTGGAGGACTTTCTTGGACGTTTTTTTGTGCTAAAACACAGGTTGGATAAAAAACCAAAACCAAAGAGTAAATTAAATTCTGAATTCGCTAACGCCAACTTATTTTTCATTAAAAAAAAATTATCAATGTTTGTACTAGGTCGGCCATACTGAGGAACTTTTAAAAGATTTGTACTATAGTCAGGTTTACAGTCGCTTGAAACTGTGACAAAATCAAACTTCTATCAAAATATCAAAAGTTGACATATGATATGTCATTCTTTTCATAGTGTCATTTTCTATTAAATAAAGTAAAAAAATATGGAGGGTACCATTTAAAAATCAAAAATTGTAGTAATTTCCGGTAAAACAGGAAGTGAAAAAAACATACATAAAAAAGTAAAAAAGTTATAGGGGTGAATTACTTTTGAGAAACACCCAGGATAGGACAGTAACACATTTAAATAAAATTAAACATAGAAAGACAGCGAATACAGCCGAAGGTTATGTTGATAGAAAGAAAATAGTAAAAAATACAGACGTTAGTTCCGAAATTACGAAATTCCGAAGCTTACAGTCGCTGTGCAGTCGTTCCATCGCATTGTAACTCGTCCGAACGTTTGCTGCGAGCTTTCGAACTATTAAACCAAAAACGTTACGGAACCGTCGAAAGGATGTGAATAATAAAAACGGTTTTTATGGCCGCCAGATACTTATTTGTACAGCAGCCATCGCATAAGCGACCGTTCTTTACTTTGCTCTGTATCCCTTTTGTTCTCGCTCAGTGTTTATTTGCACTTTTATCCGGAATTCTCTCAGCTGAAATCATTTTACGTACGCTCTGCTCTTTTATTCGGTTTTGCCTGGATTATTTGTCTTTTTAGAACACTAAGCAGTATTGAGTTTTGGTAATAATTAAATTACCTCATAATTTTCAATGGCCTCACTGACTTGCCGAATGGATCCACAGATTTATTAACCACATAGTATACAGGGTGGCGCCTCTCATACGCCGCGGAGGCTCCAATGAGAACGACATATTTAACATTTTCTACAAATAAAGAACAATTTTTAAATTACAATAAAAGCTACCTAAATTGGAATTTACCCGATATAGCCTAATATGTAGTTTTTGTAATTAACTATTGTACTTCAAATCAAATTTAAACTTGATCCAAAAAGTTATACAGGGTGAGACAAAATTAATATTGAACATTGGTCACCTTTAAGAACATTATTCCGATATTCAATGGAGAATTTATGTCTCTTCAAAATACTATTAAGGTTGCCTACCCCTCAAACAAAGATTTTCCTAGATATTTTCATTTACATGATTTGATCTGAGAAGATCTTTATTATTTGATAAAATCTAGGTGGCTGTGATATGGGGGTCTGACGTTACTTCAACATAGCTGTCTAATTAGTCCAACTTCAACAACTAGTTATCATTTTGTATCAGTTAAAACAAAATAATTTCTCAGAAATTTGCCGAAAATGCAAACTTATCCTACATCAGAGAGAATTAATAGAATACTTAATGCTCCTGTATTTATCTAGTCTGTTTTTTTATGGGGATATGTTAAAGACAGTGTTTACAAAATTTGACCTAGTGTCGACAACATGAGAGAAATTATTGTAGCTTCGAGGCAGAATATATGCCTTTTAAAATGAAAAGATCCTTTTGACAAGACAACCATTTTATGCAGTTAACAGGAAAGGAAGCATTTTCAGCATTTCATTTCATCTAGCTAATTTTGTTTAACTTGCTTTCAAAAGTGGCTAATGTTCCATATAATTTTGTCTCACCCTGTATAACTTTTCGGATCAAATTTCAATTTGGTTTAACATACAATGATTACTGTAATTAAATAACAGGCTATACAAGGTGAAATAAAATTTAGGTAGTTATCGAAATTTAAAATTTACTCTTCATTTTCACAAAATGTGAAATGTCAAAATCCTTAGATTTTAGGTATATGCTTCTTTAATGAAACTCACCTTTATTTTTTTTTCTAGAATCCGAAAATGAATTAATATATAGGGTGTTCCATTAGAAAAAACACAACTTTGATGTGTAACTTTTTTTGGAGACACCCTGTATAATTCTATGTATTTTTATAAAATGCTTTCAGTTAACCTACATATGCTGCCAAAATTTCATTTTGATATAAACTACCCTTGGAGCTTCAGCGGCGTATGAGAGGCGCCACCCTGTATATATAATATTATGGTATTTTTGGATAGTTTCATGAAACATCTTTGTATTTTTACAATAAGAATTTGATAACAAATCCACGTATCAGAAAATACAGCGTTGTATTAAAAGAATTGTAACTATGATGGGAAAATATACTTAGATTTCCCTGTATATTCTATGAAGACACTTTAAAAAGTACCCTCAGCGTTTACAAAAAGTCTGTTGTAAAAATCACAAATACAAACCCTTGTTCGTCCCCAAAATCTTGTACTTTTTTTATTTGCGTTACCCTGTATATTTTAAATACATTCATCTATTTTTGTCTAATTATTTTCATAAAAATTACATTAAAAAGTGTACACAAAAGTAAATACCAATATTGTGTGTGCACTATGTGTGCATCTTTGAAGAATCCACGTGCCGAGTTTGGTTCCAATCGATCCATAATTAAGAAAAATCTTGATGATTTCGTCCATTTAGAGGCATTGGTTCGAAACGTCGAGGGCGTCATCCTGTAGCCCGTCCCCAATTATGCCGAAATCGACCCACATTTTTCTTCAATATCAAATCCTTATCCCGACCCTGATGAAGATGTAAACGAAACGTCGTATCCAAATCTGCAGCGCGGGCCCGTGTGCACCGTCGCTCACATAGCCTACCCACCAAATTTGGTCGCGATCGAACGACATCAAATTTTGACGTTTCTTATGTCAAAACTAACTGTTACAGTGACATGTATCGTACACGGTCAAGTTGGCCTTGGTCCAATCTATCGATATACGACATTTCATTTAAATCGGACAATTTTTTGATTTGATTCATTGATGATGGGGTTTTGTAGTGCACGAAACGTCGTCAAAATATCATGAAAAGATGGGGTCTTTGAGCACCTTCTACATTCCAAGTTTCAGCCTCCTGGCTTACGTAGGGTCCGAGATATGACGCTTCAAAGACCCATCTCATTGGCTTACCAGTTTTTCGATCATTACCACTTTGCGTCTTGTGTGTCGTTTTGCTAGCTCATGTGTCACTGCCTTGAATTTTTACTCCCATCGCGTGTAAAGAAGTTCACACAAACTTCACATTGAATGAAATAAATGCTTCTATACATAGAAATATAGTTTTAATTACTATTAGATATACATTTAACACGCTAATTTAGTTGCAAACTAAGTACAAATTAATTTAATTTCTGATTTATCCACATAAAAATCCATTTTTATTAATAAAATTCAAGAAATCCATTATTTCACTTTCAATAAGTAATAAATTAATTATATATAACATTCCCTCAGTACCAAAAAACGTTACGCACAGAATTACACATTCCTAAAGTGCCAAATTGGTTAAATAAAAAATGAAGTGTATTTAATTTCCTTCAATACATTATTTTTACCAACATAGCGGGCTTTGGCTCGCAGCCTCCAGATCGCCGCGAGCGACACGACTTTGTTTTGTTGCCTAGCAACCAGTAAATATTTCCCTTCAACAATTGGCATGTTATGAGTTTTAAGCTATGATTTTTGCGGAAAGATTTGTTAAAAAATACTTGGTTAGTTTTTTGGACTGAAATCGTGATAAAATATACAGGAAAACTTGGATTATTTTAATTTGTGTTAGTGAAAATGTGTTTTACGTGCTTCTAAAGGGTTTTTTGGTAGCTGAATCAACCAGATAAGGTAAAGTTATTTGAAAATTTACTTATTACATTGAGTAAAATTAGCGATAGTGTGTTAGATGAGTATATTTTTGATGGTTTATCGTTTAATTACTTTAGTACCATGAGATAATGTTGAAATTAACAATTTATTTATGAAATATTTATATGTATTATAATTTTAGCTTCTCTAGGTTAAAAAAAAGCAAATTTTTAACCCAAAATGTATTTTTTTCGTTTTTATAACATTTTGATAAGGTTTTCTGACCAATTTTTTGGATTCTTTTTGATAATTAGATTGAAAATCACTGGAATTACTTTTATTAACTATTGATAGGTATATACAGGGTCCTACAATAGCGCTTCGAGCATCTGCAGGTCCTATAAAAAAAATTGTTTAAGTGCATATCTAAAGTATAAGGTAGCTCAAAAAAGTGTGAGTAGATTGGGACGATTTTTTTTAAAACGAAATACACTATAAATATTGCATTTTTAACTTCCTTTCAGATCACTTTAAATAATCCTAAGGTAATAGCATATTTGGTTGTGATAATTTCAGAGAATATAAATAAATGTAAAAAAATATATTTTTTAGATATTTTTGAGAAAAAAATATTAAAAATATAAAATGTGCTCCAGAAATCAAAACTATTCTAGGTACTTACTATAGTTGGTCTGTACTTACTTTATAATAAATATTCTAATCTTAAATCATACAGGGTGTTAAAATTCCATGGCAAACTTTCTAAAATATAAACTATATTTTTTTAAATATAATACACTGTATTTTTTGTTAGATGCAGAATTAAAACCTTGTCGACCTTGTGTAGTTAACCTATCCTATACAGGGTGAGTCTTAAATAAGTGCAAATATTTTTAGCCCTGAGGTATATCTCGATAAAAGAAACATATTTTCTCTTTACCGTTTTTCAAATAAGTCCAAAACAACCGAGATATTTTACTTTGAAACAAAAATTGCAAAAAAAAATATTTTTGGTTAAATTTTGTGAACCACTGGATCTTTTCTTTCTCGTAAATTTAATTTACTATATAATTATGATGTCATATAATCAAGAAATTGTGTTTTTTATCTAAAAACAAAAAAAATGTTCAGATAATTCTAACTTTTCAATATTTTTTTTCGCAAAAAAACTCATAATCGTGATTCTGGGGTCTAAACATACTACTCCTAAAAATATTTGCCTTTATTTAAGACTCACCCTATATATCTACTCTACAGTATGTCCCCGGATTTGTCTTTACAAGAGGAAAAACTTTTTTGTTATTATCATTTTGAGAAAAATCCTCTTCAAGCAAAAATTATTGCCCTGGTTTTTCAAAATGACTGAAAAATATATGTTTAATTTTTTAAATATAAAAATAGCCATATATCCTAAATAACTTGACAATATTTTTATGAATTTGTAAATCAATCCATATTTACAGTAGCAGATTTTGTTCATAAAAGGACAAATTTGCTGACAAATAATGTTGGGACAAGTATTTTTAAATAATTAATATCATCATAGGAGGCTTTGCAATAAACGTCACAAATGTCGCAAACTGTTTACTTCAGGATTGACAGCTTGTAAGTGACTCGATACTTTGAGTAGTGAGATTTACTGTAAGTAATTTTAATTTTTTTAATGTTCAATTTTGTTAATTATTTAATTCAATGTAATGATCCGTGGAAAAGCTACAAATCAAAAACTACGCGAAATTATCATTCGTCAATACAGTACGGGAAAAACAATTCGAAAGTAGTATTCCAAAAACCACGGTCTTTAATATAATAAAAAAAATACGACGAATCTGCCAATGTAGACGTTAGAGGTAAAAGTTCGGGAAGGCCAAAAGTTGTATCTCAGAGAGATTTACGAAATTTAGTAAAAATTTGCAAGTCTGCGAGAAGTGCTCTTCGCGAAGTAACAGTTAAATGGAATACTGTAACTGGTTTAAATATATCAAGAGAATGTTGCCGAAAATATATCCATAAATGCGGTCTGGGTTTTTGCAAGGTAAACTTTATTTTGTGTGGATAATCAATTACCTGAAGATTATTGATACAAATTCTTATTTAGGCCAAAGAAAAACCGCTACTGACAGAAATTCAAAAGAAAAATCGTTACAATTGGGCAAAATCTAAATTATCGTGAACACAAAATGAGTCTAAATTTGATGTTTGTGTTGGAGATCATCGAAAACGAATAATACGAAATAAAGTAGAAGCCTTTCATAAAGATTGCTTAAAGAGGGTTGTTAAATTTCCTACGGGGATTAAGGTATAGGGTTGCATGTCAGCAAGAGGTTTAGGCAAATTAAATTTTATAGATGGCACTGTTAACGTCCAAAAATATCAACATATACTTGAGACCTCACTTTTGCCTAGTGCTCAAGAATTGTTTCCAAACCAAGACTAAATTTTCCAACAAGATGGAACATCGTGCCATTCAGCAAAATCAACTAAAAATTGGTTCGGTAATAATAATATAAAAGTTCTATCCCATCCTGCAAGTAGTCCGCACCTCAATGTTATAGAAACTGTGTGGCTTAAGATGAAGCAATATTTAAGAAACCACCTTCAACGAACAATTTTTGATTTGCGGACAAAACTGCAGGAAATTTGGGATAATTTTTCTCCTCAAATGTGGCAATCTTTGGTAAATACAATGCCATTAAGAGTTCAGGCAGTTGTTAAGGCGAAAGGTGATGTAACTCTGTATTAAACAAATTTCTTGTTGTGTTGTCCCAATATATAGTTGTCAGCAAATTTGGCTTGATTTTGGCAAAATAGGCTATTATCAAAAGTGATTTGTCTGCAAAGTTATAAAAATATAGTAAAATTGTCTAGATCATATTGTAATATTTGAATTTAGAATAATAAACAAAATAAATTGAGTCGTTTTTACAAAAATTACTACTTTTATTGCAAAAAAGGCCTTGTTCCAACATATAGTTGTTAGGGCTCGTATTTCTCTATTCTTAACTAATTCTTTATTCTTAACAATCTATCAAAGAATGAAATCGAAGTTGTATTACCATAGAAACGCCTTTTGATTTTTAGGACTTGGAAAAAATTCAAGCTTATTTTCACATTTTTTGTAATTTTCTCTAAAACGGTATGAAAACTTGAAAAAGTATAAACGGGATTAACCATTTTAGAACAAGCAAAAAATTTTATGAAGAATCATTTTTCTCAAAATGTTACTATTAAAAAAGTTTTCTCTCCCTCTTGTAAAGACAATCCGGGGACATACTGTATATTCATGATTTCAATGCAAATTGGCGTTGGATCTTTCGCGACATATGAAAAGTGCCACCTTGTATTGATAAAGGAATATTTTTACATAACTCTTTATTTTATTAGCGTTATCGCCAGTATTTTTACCAGGAAACCCAACTAAATAACAACTTAAATTTTCCATTAGGATATATTAAATTATTTATGCAATAAAACCCTTGCTACTACTTTATTATAATTCCAACCAACGCTCGATATTTTAAGTGTCTTCCTTCGATCAACAATGGCCCCAAAGAGTGTCTTAAAATTATTTAATGGTCCTTTTTTATGTTTCCGCGGTATAAAATTTTTCGGTTTTTACAACCCTAATGCGTTTTATAGACGATTTACGGCTGAGATATTGGAGGCATTTTATAATTTACATCCGCCTAAACGTCCGGGAACTTTTTAACACTTGGTAATGTCTTTTGACGTTTAAATTGTCCGTTAAATAACTTGGAATTTTTAGGTGTTTATCGATCCGTGTGGATTTCGTGAAGATGTTAAGATTACCTAAGAAAAAAGAGAGTGTTTTAGATAGAATTATTAATAAAACATCATTCACACAAAACCTCGCAATTAGTGAAATAAATTAGTCGCCACAAAATGTATCATTTTTACCCTTATTAAAACAATGTACTATTGCTTCGAAAGTTTGTTAAAGTTTATTTTTAAAAAGATATTTTTGCTCTATCATCCACTGCAACCTCTTTGACTGCAACTCAAAAAACTAGACTGGATTAGCTCCTTTTTAACTAGGCTTTTCTTGCCATAAGACTCTTTTTCAAATAAAATCACATTTCCTACCGTTAATTGGTCGTTATCCCCGCTAAACTTTCAATTTTAATTAAATTTATTGGCCGCCTAATGAGCTTTTCGCAAATTAAAGCCGTCCGCTAATTTTTTCGCCCGATGCCGATTCAACAGGTATTCATGTTCTAATTACCGGTCGTAAAATCGTCCTTTCGCGGTGCATCGTCTGCGGTTCTCTATTTTGCGGCTTCGGTAGGAATGTTTTCGATATATCGATACATTTTTTTTATTTCCGTTGTAGTTACATTAGTAATTATTAAAAAATGTCCTATGGGTATTTCGCCACTGCACTGTAAGAAAATCTACAAAATAAAATAGTTATTTTTTGTAAACACTGCTGCGTTAATCCAATGGAGACTAATTGAGGCGCTTAGAATAAAAGGGGTAAAAGTGATTTTTTTCCAAAATAGATGTCATCCACAAAGTCAAATTTCTCAAGTGGCAATGGGCGGGACGCCTGACTAGAAGGCCGGACAACAGATGAACCACAAAAATTACACCATGGTACCCACGAGGAATAAGAGACCTAGAGGAAGACCGAACCTGAGGTGGGACCATGATATTAACCTTGTTTATATATTCTTAAAGTTGGTCAACCTCTCGACAAAATGTGCTGCCTCTGGTGAACAAATCGTAAAGCTTTAAAGGAATGAAGCATGTGATTAGGGGCGGAGTCAAAAATATCGATTATTTGCGGTATTTCCCTCAGAGTAATGTAATAATATAGCTCGAATTTTTGTCAACTATAATAGGGCTCAGCTGATTAAGAAATTTAAACAAAACTATTATTTCATTGTTGATTTTCGATTATTTTTGCTGTTATTTTAAGGATTCTAAACCGTATTTAACAAAGAAATAACAATTTTCAATATGTTGGTACATTAATGCTAATTACTGGTAATTATTAATATTTAAAAAAAGTTACATACACTTACTTTATTTCGATTTGACCCAGGGCTATAAAATTTTATTTCATTCTTCGATCATTTTATTCTAAATTGAGGTTTTACGAATTTAAGATATTTTTTTTTGAAAACAAAACGTTTATACATTCTTGATTAATTTTTTTCTTAATTAAAAATAAAACTTGGCACTTGTTTCAATAATATTATTTGACATTTAAATAAATATTATGTACTTAATACACCATTTAAATCTTTATTACACGAAATAAATCTTTCTTAGGGTAAAACATGGTCAGAGTCAAGTTTGCTTTAACTTTGTACCACATGAAAAAAAAACGGCGTCCAGTTGGCAGGGAAATGACGATCGACGACATTTCCCACATAAATTTACATATAAAATGACAGCGATCTTCATCTCATAGCCATAGCTGACGCCGTTTATTTTCGATCAAGAATTATAAAAACTAAAAATATCATTATGTTTTAACTCACAAAGCCCGTTAAACCATAAAACTTTCTAGTATATTGTTTTATTAGGAGTAAAAATGACACTTTTCGTGGCGAGACTGTAGGTTTGACATACAGCCGAAGCACAAAAGTCATTTTTACTCCGAATAGAACATGCTATTTTTTTCAAACGCCACAAATAATGTTTTAAACAATTTCAAACGTTCCAAATAATATAAAAATATTTAAAACTCATACCTTGTAAGTAATTATCATGATACAAAAAAAAAAAGGTATGATATTGCGCAGGTTGGTCACCACGTCACAGGTGATAAACGGCAATATTGGTCGGCAAGCTCCACGCGCCAATTTCAAATTTTCAAACAGATGACACATAATAAATGTGTATAATGTGTCATAACTTTTCAAATGTCCAGCTCGATGATTTTACATAACTTTGGGGGTTATTTAATTCTTCCCTATTTTAGGTCTTTTTTTATTAGTGGCAATTGAACAATACGGATATTTTGTTGTATGGCATATGACGTCACAGGCGATATGCGCAAACTGAACGAAATTGGAGACGCTATCGACCATACCTTGTTTTCAAGTTTTCTTTGTACCATGAGTAATTAAATATCGAGAAACTATGGGTACGGCTCGTTGAATTTGAGACTTGTCATTTTAATAATATATTTTCATACTTTTATGCTTAGGCGTAAAGTGCTTTACTTTTATGCCTAGGCGTTAAAATGACTTTTTTATATTGTCAATCACGTCGCAAAAATTAATACTTTTGTGACGTTTAAAAAAAATAATATTTTGAAACTAACTGGTATATTTTTCTGCCACAACAAAGTTATTATACAATGATAAATGATAAGATCATATTGAAATACGCTACTGGGTAAAAAAAATTGGCTCAATTTTATCAATAATACTCCATTTCAAAAGTTATTTTCCAAAATAATTAATATTTTTTAATAATTGATTGCAATTAATATTATTTGACTAGTTTAATTTGATTAATTAATAAGACTAGATTAATTTCATTTAAAAATAAATTTGATCAGATTTTTTTCGTATATTCAACTACCAGAAAAGTAGAAGGAAGATTATAATGTATCTATCACAATATTTAAAAGAACTACTACAATAATTATTAGAAGAAAAACAAAAAGAAAAAAATACCCAAATACCTTCACCTTCTACTCAACTACAAAATAAATGAATATAATCTCTTACAAGTACACTACACAAACTACTTCTTGTATTCTACACTAAACAAATTATCAAAGTTATTAATTAATCAAACATAAAGAAAAATTAACCAAATTACTCCTTCACCTACTACTTAACTTCAAAATAAAATATAAAAACACTACTAAATTTCTTCTGGTATTCTACACTAAACATTATAATCAAACTTAACAAATTAATCTAATTTTACATTACAACTACAAAGAAACAAGAAAATATTTTAAAACTACAAGAAATAAAACTTCGATACGTGCGACCAGTATATAGATCAAGCGGACAAAGAATATTTTTTAGAATTTTTTGGGAGGGGGGAATCGAAAGAATATAAAATACTTTAAAATGTGCATTCAGAAAGAAAAAATATCTCGAAAATGATCTAAACAAACATTTTTTTTTTCTTATCAGTGAAAAACATCGACCTCGTCGGCCTTGCGGAATTTGTCGGATATTTACAATGGTCGAATTGTATAATTACCAGCGTTTATAGCATATCTAATAGACAAAAAGTATCTGGTCGATTAGTAACCAATTGGCACAGTCCGAAAATTATCCATTTTTATTTTCTCTGTTTTTATTGGCCGCTTCAAAATTCAGAGTAACAAAAAATATTTTTCTCTAGTAAAAGACTGTGAAATACGCCCCGCCATCTGGTGCTTTACATCCATAAACGTCTTAGGTTGAGCTACTTTAAAAATTCATATACAAGGATATTAGGAAATTAGCAGGAATGACTTGGGCCCGCATAACCAACAATAGACAACGATGGGCCCAACTACAAAGAGAGTATCTAAATATGTGAAAGAAAAAAATATAAAAGTTGTATAGAAGTAGGAATAACGTTGCAACTTACCAAGTAAATGCCAAGTCAGCAATTAAACTTTTACCAGCTCTAGCTCCATTACGACCTGTAATAATAAAGCTTCCAACCCTCTAAGACCTACCATCAGTCGCAAGACAACAATAAATTAACAATAAAACAGGTTTTTATTAGCAATCCTCCGCCATTTCTGTTTTTATAATGCCACTTGGTCTCCATTAAACCGGTGGCAAAATAACCGGAAATGGTCAGACTGAAAGGAAGTAAAATGTTTACGATTGTTCTAAAGTGTCATTCGATGTGTTGAAGTGGCTCGTTCGCAGGCCGTTACGCATCCTGGCGGGAGGTGTACGAAACACAAGGTGTGGGAATGTCGCGTTCCAAGTGGCGCACGTGTGAATAAAGGTCTTTAGTGAATTAGGTTCTTTGGGAAAAGCTTTTCTTTTGTTGTGTTAAATGTACTGGGTTTCAGTAACTTTGCTCAAATCGAGGTTGAAATAGAATGAGTTACAAGTATAAAATATCTGTGAATCTAGAGCATCAATATCGTCAATTCATCTTATCAATTTGCGTCAGTGTATGTGTTACAGTGGAAGTTGGAAATCCAGAGTACATGTTAATAATCACTAGAAAGAAAGAGAGAAATGGGAGTTTTAGTAGACCAGCGTCAGAAACTGACAATTTTTTACCACACTAAAATCTAACATTTGGTTAAACAAATTGAAATATTACAAAAACTATTAATTTTAGGTATATAACATTATATACAGGGTGGTCCAAACTGTATTCTGGAAACTTCGGCAGCATATTCTGTAGATAAAAACAAGTAAAAAAGTTCGTATAAATGTATGTGCAAAAGTGCTTAGTTTCGGAGATACAGGGTGTAGAAGTTTCATTTTTATCGCGATTTTTTCCATGTGTCTGGGAGTTTTTTGACATGAGAAATGATTGATTTTGATATCGATATGCTTGCTATTTGTAGGGTACGCCACCTACATATGTTTTAGCTATTTTGAAGAGTAGTAATTTTCCGTCCGTACCTCTCTAAAACTACTGAGTGAAAAAATACACATTTGCATGATTTTTTACGTCAAAAATCTGTCTTGGTAAAAATCGCTACGAGCAACCGTACTCAAGATATTTTTAATGGAAATAGTTAAATTAGAAATAGTTACAAAAATTCAAATTTATGATTTTAGTCTAATAACTATTTCGTCAACATGATTAATTTATGTCAATGATGACAGGTATTGATAATTTCGATTCCAAATATCCCGAGAACCATTACTCGTAGCGATTTTTACCAAGAGACCTATTTTACGTAAAAAACGTTGTACCTCTATATTTTTTTATTCGGCAGTTTTATACAGGTGCGGACGAAAAGTAATTACCCTTAAATCAGTTAAAAAATATGTAGGTGGCATCCTCTACAAGTAGGAGTCATATTGATATAAAAATCAAATTTCTCATGTCAAAAAACTTCCAGTCACCAATTTTGTTAGGACATGTTAGGACATGCATTTATACGAACTTTTTTACTTATTTCTATCTGCAGAATATGCTACCGAAGTTTTCGGAATACAGTTCGTACTATCCTGTATAAAAAAGCAAAAAAAAATTACGCAGGATCTAAAAATAAAATAAAAAATAGAATATTGCATTAAAAAAAAACACACATATGTTATATCCGCTACAGTTTTTTGAAGCACTTTGTATACTCCCCTGTATACTATAAATATAAATAATAATTTTAAAATGTGTATATTAACCTTTCCTATAACTTTTGTATTTAACATTTTTTTTAAACCTGGAAACAAATGAGATAATGGACTTTACTCTATCGTTGACTCACACTGTACAATAGAGCGTGCAGTGGTGGAAGTTGGAACAAATAAAACTTTCAGGTAAATTGAACGATTCATTCAACATAATTACAAGAAAACTATAACAAAACAGAAACACGAAAACTGGAATATTTGTATCTATTGCCAATCTAAAAAAGCATTATATGTCTAGTCGTTATTGATTGGCTTTGGTTTCAACCTTTTTTTTTTCACGATTTTGTATTTTTTATAATTTTAATACGAATTTTCTAGCTTATACAGGGTGAGTCTTAAATATGCGCAAAATTTTCTAGGGTGGTATATTTCGATCACAGGAACACGTCTATGAGGATTTTTTCAGAAAAAAATATTGAGAATATTGTATTTTTCAGAACAAATATTTTTTTTTTTAATTTTCAGTTCAATTTTTAAATTTCCAAAAAAATGATTTTTTGCTTAAATTTTGAGAACCACTGGACCTTTTCTAGGTTTTCTTTCTTGTAAATTTATTCTAGAAATTATGTTTATTGACTAAAAACTAACAAAATGTCCGAAAAATGTTTCTAAAAATTCCAAATTTTCAAAATTTTTTCGCGTAAAAAACCTCATAATCGTAATTCTGGGGTCGAGATATACTACCTACCCCTAAAATATTTGCACTTATTTAAGGCTCACCCTGTATAGCAACGTAGGTAATAGATTCAATTTAGAGGAATAAAAATCTATCAAAACAAATCCAGTGGCTTTCAAAATTTAAGCACTTATTTGAAAACCCGGCAAAGAGTAAAAAATATATTTCTTTTATCGAGGTCTAACAGCTCTGAATATATTTGCATTTATTGAGGACACACCCTGTATATGAGCAATAATTGCAAGCAAAGGAATTGACCACAAGATCGCATCACTACAGATACACTTATTGACAATTTTCAAACATTTCTATTCGATAAAAATTCCCGGAAAACCCCGGAGTTATTTATCGGAAACTTTTAAGCGCAGAGATATTTTCCGCATGGCGGGCATGGCTCCCAAAATGGCGGTAATTAATATTGGCAGCAGCTGGAAAAATCAAACAGTTACGGAGAGACATCTTTCTCGCGTTCCTCCAGGAAAAGTTTGGACAGGAGAGCGACTGTGAAAAATCGGTCGGAAAATTCAGCCGGTCGAGATATATTATAAAGTATAAAATTGAATTAGGGCGGGGATCGACGATAGAGAGAGCAGAATTTTTCTATTAGGAAACTTTTTAATTTTAATTTCCGCTCTATCGGTTTAGCTTGACTGGGTATTATCCAAAGTTTAATGGAAAATTAATTAATATTAAAAAAATGAATATTTAAATGCACTTAAGGTCGGGTCAAATTTTAGTAAAAAAGGTATATTTTTGGAGGATATTTTTTAGAAAAGTTTCCAAATACAAACAGTTAAATATTTCAAAAAAGTTTGACGTAAAAATTGTAAATCTCAAGGACCTATAGACACATTATTTCATATCAATAATTAAACTTTTCGTCAATTGGAATTAAAATTTCGCTCTGGGGTTTAAGGTGGTAACTCTGCTGTCAAAAATGTCAAGTTGCCGCATTTATTTATTTATTTCCTGACATTGTCATTCGTTTTGACACTTTAGTTTTGTATTACGAGTTTTTGGTTTAAATAGTGTTGTGTTTAAGCTTAAAAATCTTTACTAGCAGATCTTAGAGTCGAACATTGTTCTTTTTAGAACCTCTTTTATGCGAAGTGTACAAGATTAGAGCTTAATAATCGTAAGAAAACTCATCGTAACTTTATTAGAATATTTTGAATGGAAAAGCGGCAGTAATGGCTCTTAATGTCCCTTAAGTGCTGTTATGAAGGTGAGTTTAGTTGATAAAACTATTCACTATTCGCAGAGGAATCGTAGTATCTGGGAATAACCTTGAAGAACAATCTTATCTTGGACGCAGGGGCGGATCGTGAATTTGTGGGGCCCTGGGCTGAAACTACTTAGAGGCCTACATAAGTACTCAACTAATAGCCACATCAAAAAACTGTTTCTATAATGATATATTATTATTCTTCTTCTTTACGTGCCGTCTCTTTCGTGGAGGTTGGCGATCACATTGGCAAAATCTTCACGATTCTCGGCTTTCCTTATGAGTTCTTCAAAAGTTAGGTGAGTCCAGTTTCTGATGTTTCTCAACCAAGATAGTTTCTTCCTGCCGAGACCTCTCTTTCCTTCAATCTTACCCTTAACTATCAATTGTGAGACGGGGTATTTTTCATTTCTCAATATATGCCCTAAGTATGATGTATTTTTTTATTTTTATTATATTGAGCAATTCTCTTTCTCTGCCTATTCTGCTGTACACTTCGGTATTTGTGATATGTGGATTTAAGTAACATAAATGTTACTTAAATCTACGCAAGTATTAGTTGTACAAAAGGCGACCTTATTGCTGTGGTAGCAATCTCTTCCAAGCAAACTTTGGGTGAGAGAGAAACCGAAATAGTGATATTTTATAAGAATATAAAAAAACAATAAAACAATTTTATTTATTTACTTATTATGAATTAGAAAAAGAAATTGATAGGTTGTAGTCACAGAAATTGACAGTTATTTGGTCATCACATTCCAAGTCTTTTGTTAGATCACAATTTATGGAAAGAAGTGATAAATTATTTAGTCGATGGTTCGGCATTGTTGTCCTATATTTATTTTCTACACAGGACATCTTGGAGAAGGAGCTTTCTGCTTCACAGCTAGTGACTGGCAATGTTAAAAAAATCTTTAAAATGGTATAGCAGTTAGGGAACACGTTAATAAGATTATTTTCATACATGAGCATAAAAATGTCACTGCAAGAGGTGTAAGACTCAGACATAGAGTGGAGTAAGTACGATTTGAATGCACTCATTCACTAAATGCTCGTCTACGTCATCGGGATAGTAATCAATTATATGACGTGCAATTTCCAAATCTATGTTTTCGATATTTTTGTCTTGCAAATCCATTAAAAATTTGATTTTTTGCTATATGTCTCATATACTTGTCTCCTTTTATTTAAATCCATAAACCTTATCCAACGCAACTTTTAACGTGTCTCTTTAAATCTTTCTGCGCCGTATACTGAGAATTCACCTGTAGACTTATCTGAAAATTTTGGGATAATGCGTCTCTTGTTTATGTAATTGTAGTCTATTATTACACTAGTACTTAATTTTTTAGCTTTTTCGTCGTATTCCTGTAACATTTGATCTGATTGATGTCCTATGTTGCTCACAAAGTCTTTTAAAGAAACAATTAACTTGTTACCTTCACAAACGTCTAAACCAGGGCTCTGTATTTTTTTATTAACTAAATGAAATCTCTCCAAAACTTCTTTCCAAAAGATAATCAAAATTGCAATCTCGAGTTTCGCCATTTTATTGAATAAATTTCGTGCCTCTTTCCGGAAATCAACTTTCTCAACCCCATTTTCGCTGAAACTTTTGAAAATTTTCATAATGTCATCATAATTATTTTTTAAGGCTTTGACAGCATCATAGTGGCAAGGCCATCTTGTCTGGCTTAAACTTTTAACCTGAATTTTAATTTTATTTCACGATTCAACAGTTCCCACCTATGGGTCTATTGTTTTTCGCGGCGCTTGGGGGCCCCTTGTAACCTCGGGGCCCTGGGCTGCAGCCCAAACAGCCCCTAGGTAGATCCGGCCCTGCTTGGACGTTTAGTTCATAAAAATCATGGAAAAGGTGAGCTTTGTTCTTCAGACTTGTTGCAGAATTAGGGTTTTCGAGACTTAATAAGAATCTATTACAGCTGTAGTAAAATGAGTAACTAATTGATGAAAACTAAATATCTAACCCCAGATGCAACATTTTTCGTAAACGCTTACCCTCTAAAGTCGAATCACTTTAAATTGGGAATTTTAATTTTTCGAGGTTTTCGGGATCCTGGATTTTAATATTGGGATTTCGGGGATAAATATATATATCCTTTTAGCGAAGAAATCAACTCATTAACCTAGTTTATTTAACTTTCCTTCCTTTTTTCTTTTTCTTTTGGAGCTAAGTTATTTATTAAATATTGATAAAATTTGGTAAACAAAGTGTCCTTTTGGTAAAGAATTAATGTCATTATCATCATCATCAATCTCAGCTTATTCAACCATTTTCAATTATGGTGTAGCCTCCCTCACATATTTAGGTACTCTCTTTGTAGTTTGTAGTTAAGTGGGTATTTTTTCGTGTCCACTCTATTCTTTTACAGTCTTTCTTGGTTATTTCCAGCATATTTCGTTCCATTGCGCGTTCTGCGACCTGCACTTTCCTGAATTAGTGTATTGAAAGGATTAGTATACTTCCAGGAATTAATGTATTTGGGTATACAATAGAACAGTGTTTTTCAATCTTTTTGATTTCGCGACCCCTTTAGGGGTTGAAATATTCTGGCGACCCCCTGTATCATAGAAAGCCAAAAAAAACCTATTTGGCTCTTGAAATTAGCATTTTTTGCAGATATTTTTAGCCACCTGAACAATTTGAACAAGAACCTTCAAGGAAGAGAAGAAAATATTTTAACAAAAAAAAAAGCTAGAAAGATAAAGTAAAAGCAGATTTCACGCAAAACTTCGTTTGCGGTCAACTTCTCTGCAAAACAAAATGTTCGAATCTTTTCCATGTGTTCAGAAGATTATTGAAGATAATGCAACAGACCAAAGTTGTGCAGTATCAGTTCATATTCCTTGCATGATACAGAGCTTGTATAATATGCAAGAGAATCTTTTGGCATACTTTCCAAACTTGTACTCTAAAGCTGACAATGGGCGTAGATAGATTTTAAACCCTTTTTTGGACAAATCAATAGATCTGGCTGATGTCACCTCAAGAATGAAAGAATATCTTCTAGATTTAGCCGCTTAATTTTGCTTAAAGCCGTTTCATTGCTTAAAATCGAATTTTAAACACAAAGTGTCGACATATTTTGGATAAAAAGAAAACACGAATATCCAGAGCTGGCAAGAGCTCTTAAATTATTAGTGCCATTCACCACTTCATACTTGGGTGAACTGACATTTTCTTCCATGGTAAAAAGAGAAATAGACTGCAATTAGAAAACACACACGATTTGATTATTAACGTTTCAAAAATAGCACCACAATTTGATAAACTTTTGAAAAATAAACAAGCACATTCTTCTCACTAAAATTGTGTTTTGTAAGAACCTCGACTTTTTCCTTCAGCCGGTGACCCCCCGAGTAAGGCTTCATGACCCGCCTTGGGGTGGCGACTCACAGATTGAAAAACACTGCAATGGAAGATATACAGTTTTTTCCGTTTTTTTGGCTAATTATTGTTCCCAATGTGCGGCAGGGCTCGACTTGGCAGGGACACTGCCATACCCACAGCGACAACCGTTAAATCAATTGGTCGTAACAATTACATTAGCCTGGTTGGCTAGTTTATGATACTTTAAGCAAAAGTGTCACAACAGATACTTACCGATGCAAATTCAAAAAAATACAGCCCATTATTGTTTTTTTTAAAGATATTTGGTTGACATTTAGTCAGAATTAACTGGATTTCCCTTCGAAGCGCTTCGGTATTTCACCAACTCCTCGAAACGACTCAGTCAACGACCCAAACCAATACGCCGATCCTCCTCCGGTCCGGTAACGAGAACAAGAGCGACGACATTCGCCAACAACCCGCAATCGTCCCGATCTACAGGGCATCGGCGGGCGGCGGCAGCGGCTCGCCTCCCTTTTATCGTCGGCCATCTCATAAAAGTGACAGGCCGACAACATTATTACCGGACGACGACGGACACGATCACGACTCCGGGCTGCTCCGGTCACGAAGCGGCCGGATCGTGGATCATGAACGCGGGCCGGCGCTGGCGAACTTCGGGCCCGGAGCGGTAGATCATCGCCGGCCGGAGCGGGTTGGGTTAGAGCCGGAGGCTGGAGACGATTTTGACACTTGTGGACGCACCGTTCTTGTTTAGGGTTTTGTAGCTAACCAGAGCACAGTGGTTCCCTTTAATTAGCTGCGCGGTCATAACTGTTAGATATCTAGATATAGCATGACTGCACCGTTTTTAACAGAAATTGATTACAAATGGTAAATAAATGTAGTATATAAAAAACTTAATGTAATATGTATTAAAAAAATTGGGCCCAGTTCGTGTGATTTGCATTTTAAGTTCTAACTATTCGGAAAGGTATACAGATTATGTTTGCACATGTATTTGAACATGTTTTTTCATATTGAAAAGGACAAATTTATTTTAAATGTTGAAAAAATAAAAGAGACAGTTGTTTCATTTTATAAATAATATAATTTTGTTGTCAATTGATATACAGTGTGTCCACGAAATAAGTTGACACGAAGAGAAAAAAGTAAGTTACTTTTATTTTAAGACAAAAAGTCAATCTTTAACCACCCGGTATAAGATCCGGCGGCAATTCGCGGCAGCCAGTGCCCAAGTAGCATCTATCTGACTTCGAACTAAATCTGATCTGAAGCGACGTCAGACTTGTGCAAATTTAGGTTGGGTGCTGGTGATACGACCTGTGACGTCGCTTTCCTATTAAAAGCGACGTCGTTGGATCCGAGTCGGTAAATCCAACGATCTGTCGACGTACAAAATAACAACGTACCATTTTTATTAATTTCCCAACGTCGTTCCCACGTTGGCTTGCACGACGTACATATACTACTAGCCCGACGTCTACCCGTTGTCCGAATAGGATACGTCTCACTGATAATCTCTAAAGTAACGTCCAATTATATTTTGTTGTATTTTATGTTCATATTTATAATCTAATTTACGTATCTCTATTTACGTCCGTAAATACAACCCATTAAGTAGCATTTGCGACCTAATGAACATCATGAACATAACCTAATAAAAAGTTTGTGTAAACAAACTTATGCCTAAAAAAACACTAAAAAGGCATTTAGACATTCATCTACATTTTACAGAAAGAGGTCGAGGCTTTTGCAAAATAATAATAGTAGTAGTGATGTCTTGCCTCCACTCATAAATGATTTTTATCCGGAAGAGATGCTGCATTACACTGGTGCATCTTAATTTCATTTTTTAGCTTAGGAAACCAGCAGACCCCATCCTCCTCCCACATGTGAGGTTAGGCTTAAAAAAGTGGCTGCCCACTTTTTTAAGGAGAAAACAAAAGCTAAAATATAATTGCACAAATCCACAAATCACTGATACGCAAAGTGAGGTTACGTGGCGTACGTTGGAATTATATACGTCATAATACGATTGCCGGTCGTCCGGTTTGATGACTTCGGTCGTGTGAGACGACTAATGTTGGAGACCCGGTCGGAATTGGTATATTGGTAGTTCATATTAAGTCGGACACAGAAATCCGCCATTCTTAACACGTATCCGATTGTCAGCCATTTTAAAATCGTTTTTTGTTTTTAAAATTTATATTCACATTTCGATTTCTAGTAGAATAATATTGATAAGGTTGAGTTTGGGGGGAACCACAGTACAGTTTTATGATTAAACCAGCTAGAAAATTAAAAAAATATTTTGCGAGTAACTTTTTATAGATATTTTTATTTCATAAATCTACCTAATTTTGAAGGCGCTCGTTGTTTTCCGGTGTATTTTAATCAGATATATCAAAAAAGTGACTTCCTGACTGATGTCAAATGACAAAACTGATGTCTGGATTAATGATTCAGAATTATTATAATATGAAATTAGATAGGCACTTATAGTTAGTTATATTCGAGGAGTGATTATGAATCCATTTGTAATTAGGTAGTTTGGTTAGGTTTTTATCTATTCTTGGTAGCGAATATGAAACCAAACGTAACGTAAGTGCTTAGCGACGAATTTTAAGTCTAAAATCCAACGTAATATGACGTTGGTAATTGGTAGAATTACATTCCCTATTAGGTCAGATACCGACGTCGAGGCGACCCGAATCTGTATTCCCCATTTAGGTGCAAATAAGGGTCGTCAGGCGGTCGAACCGACGTTGGTACCCGACGTCGGGTTTATTGAACGCGACGTATACCCGACGTTAGATAACGTCCAAATGCTACTTGGGTGGCAATTAATTTATATGCAATATACTTTAAGCAACAAGTATTATCATGCCGTTTAAGAGGATTTGAAAGGGAAAGTAGTTAAAAGTCTTAAAGAGTGACAAGCAAAAATGTAAAAATACTAATTTTGTTGCCTTCAAATAAATTGTCATAAACTAATATTACTTAGGTTTAATTAAGTACAAAAATGAAAAAACAGTTCTTTTTACCTTCTTTTCGAACGTCCATTACAGAAAAGGCAACAGCTTTTATTAATTTTATTAAAATAAGTAATTAATTGGCGTTATCTGAAAAATGTTTATGTCAGCTTGATACCAGTAGCAAAATTGTAACATTTCTAATAAAAAATGCGCTACACTAGGCTTACTTGATTTTGTTATTTATTATGTATCGTTTACAGGGGAATATAAGAAAAGTATTAGCAACAGTTTCATGCAAACATTTTGAAATTAATATTTCTAAGTAATGACCTATCTGGGAACCACTGTACAGAGGTGCGATTCTGTAATCTCGTTGAACATACATTGGGAATGGTGGATAAAATTCACAATATAATCTTACGTATAAAATATTATTCATTTTTTAAGGTTAACTTGACACAGTTTTTTCCAGGTATTTATTGATCAACAAGCATATGCAATATGATCGAAAAAAATAACGGCGGCAGCGATGGCTGTGAAATGAGGATCTGAAAAATTAAAGATGTCACTTTATATGGGGAATTTCGTCGATCGTCATTTCCAAGCCAACTGGACGACGTTTTTTCGGTTATACGGTATTTTCTATTCAAAACATTGACGTGAAATGAAATATTTTTTTGGAAATAGCTTTGTGTGTGGGCAAACGGTTAATCCTTTTTTAACCTTCCCATGATTAGAGTTAAGTTTTCACAAGTTGTCAGTTTTTAGTAAATGACGTGTAGAGATTGACGTCGCCAAAATTTTTATCGATTGTCTTTACCAGCCTTCTTTAACGTCGATTTTTTTCGATCATACAATATATGATATTTGTCTTCAGTTTCGCTTAGTGTACTTATTTACTTGTATGACTTAATTACTTATTCAAATTTAACATATTTCCGTTTTATCAATTTATATAAAATACATAATAATTAATACGGTCGAATTTTTGAAAATGATAAACAAACAGACGGCATTAATTAATACGGTGTTTACTTTAAAATATTTCGCTCTTGTAACTGACTGAACGGTACAAAATTGTAGCTTGTTTTGCGACGAATATAAAATCAAATATTTATTTTCGTTAATTATTCAGCGTACGTTCGATTTTACGCACACCCGCATCCGCAATAAGCTGATTATATTTTGGCATAGTCCTGAGCCTGAGGCATTCACCAAGCACTTTTAGTTACTTTTTTGAATAGAACTATTAAAAAATATGTATAAACAGGGGCGGACGCAGGAATTTATTTTAGGGGGGGGCTCAAAATAAAAAGTAATGTAGAATATGCTTTTTAAGGCGCCATTTTTAACAAAGAAGTCTAATATTTAACACAATTTACAGATTTTAGGGGGAGCCCAGGCCTCATGCCCCCCCCCCTCTGTATCCGCCACTGTGTATAAAATTTGGAGCAAACTTTTGCTTTAATTTTGTAACGTTTCTAGTTCGTTACATGTCTTTTTTATATATGATTTATATGATGTCTGGCGTATCGTCATCGAATTCCGTATCGTTCAGGCCTGATAATTTATTTGGCACGCTTGGTATGATTTTTACGTTCCCTAGTCGCCAACCCTGCTATCGTTTCACTGTTCTGTGGAGGCGCGCGCTGTCAACGTCGCTTCTGTCAACTCTCCGCGCTTAACCTCACTTTTGCAAATCCCGGCTTTTAGAAATGGTGATTATTTAAATCTTGCTGTATAATCTGAATCAGCTGCCATTTCGAAGCAACAGGTAAAGATGAGATATTTTCTTTATTAGATTCGTTATTATTATTGAATATTTTTAGGGTAGAGTTTTGGATTAACCCACCTT